>NC_134458.1:41191922-41841922 GCF_047948215.1 Lycorma delicatula
TGCTTGACAGTGAGTAAAATACGAGGGACGATCATAAAGTAAGTTGCACCTGATCTATGAAACAATTATATATTTATAAGACAAACCTACATATGTATATATATTTTTTGACTGCCTGTATTTTTGTGTCTCAATGTATGTGTTGCTCATTCAGTTTAGATAGTGTAATGTAGCTCCCAGCTCTCATCCCCTATGCGGATTTCTTTCAATACATGTGGACTAATCTTGGAATAATGTTGATGAAAATAAAAAAGCTGATGCAAAAAGTTGACGTTAGTAATTGTCGGTCAACAGATGTGGCACAATTTGTGCACACACGTTAAGGTAACCAAGCTGATCGTGAATGAAATCGCATACACAATACTTTCACAGACGTTATCTTCACTGGCAATTTCTCCAATTTTAATGCGCCGATTACTCATTATCATTTCATTCACGGTTTCCGATTAACCCATCGTGTATCAGTTAAGTGATCCCAAAAAAAGTGAGCTTGGGATGAAAGTTGGCACCGTGTAAGTCTTGGGGGGTTCACACTATGGCTACTTTGATCTCTCCACCCACCCGCATCTGTAGCGAATTCAGGCTTGCTGATGGTAGCAATGGTGACCCCCGACATATCATGAACCTGTGAGGAGTGCGGGAAGGACATGTGCTAAGCGAGTCTGGATCTGATAGGCTATCCCCGGGAATGATAACGCTTCAACAGATTAACACGGCGGAATTGTGGAAAAGTAGGTCGGCGTGTTTCAATGTAGCGGGAGGGATCCGGACGAATAAGCTCCGTAGATAGAAGCAAGAAAAGGTGGGCAAGCACTATATTCATAGCACTTCAAGGTGATAGTGTTATCCTAAAACACCAAGAACACTCTCCTTGTAGCTGCTAAACATATTCTTGGAGGTTTGGGAATGGCTATAAGGGGTGAGAGGAGGCCTCATTAAAAAAAAAATTTATGTACGCCTATCAACCAGCTCGTCACTCACATTTGTTCTCCCGTTTCCGAACATTCGGCAGGTTTTTATTATCGCGGGGTATATGATATTTATTCTCATCGTATATCTCAACAATTTGCTGAGGAATTTCACAAGTGTAATTATTTGCTTACAAAAATCGGACTACCGAACGCAGTTCTGTAATCGACAAAACCTCTAGAGGACACGGCGTGTTAAACACGATAATGCATATATACTGAATGATGTACAGAACTGCTGCTGGGGGACGGTGAAAACAACAACAAAGCTACTGCTGAATCAGAACACATTAATTTATTTCTTTCAGTATAAAAGACGGTAAGGTGTAACTCAATTTTTGAGGGACTTGTTGAATCATTTACAGTAGGTATTACAATGAGGTAACGTACAGTTTTTTCAGCATCATCATATATTCTATCACATTATTCTTATTGTATGATTATTACATTTTATTGGATGATACCCATATAATTTAATTAATGTAATTTATTAATTTTTGTTTTAGTCAATTAAATTTTTTTTTCAGATGGATTAGTTATCATTTATACCATCTACTTTTGTATAATTATCTCACTTTCAAAACGTCTGGACTCTCGGTAATGTATCATGTATATTAGTAATTACATAGTCGTAACGTACAGGTTTTTAGCATCGTCTGGTATTCTAACAGTTTATAGTTGTATGATTGCTAGATAGATTTTATTACATAATAGCCCAATGTTAAATTAATTTGAAAAATCTTAAAAACACACAAAGGAATGTACAATAGCGGAAAACCTATTAAATAACAAAAAAACACTAATAGTAAATACTACTCTTATGGCGGTATAAATACTGTCATAAGTAGCTCATTTTATCAGTGCATGATTTAAATCTGCAGTTCTATTAGATAGTATATTTTTAATTGAATTCTGCATTTGTAGATTTGAACAATACTGTGTAATTGTTGCTTTTATATTTCATAGATATGAAATATTTATTTTTGACAAATAGTAATTTTCTTTTTATTTGATTAATAAATAGGGTTTTGTATTTTTTATCATGTTTATAATTTGTAGTGATTAAGTATACCATTAGGTTTTGAATGGTGCTGCAGATGTGTTGTTTTTATTAAACGATTAAAAAAATTACAACAAATATTTTTTTAACATAATTCTTTTGTTCTATTGTGTGCTTGTTTAGTTGAAGGGCCTAGTAAAGGGAACGTTGTTAAAAAGAATGTTGCTAGGATACAAATATACGATCAGCCTTTCAAATGTACAGCCTGATTCTACTGCAGGTCCTAAAATTCAAGAAAATGATTGTGATAATTATTCACCATCATTACCATATTTTCTAAAAGGTAATAATAATTTTGTTATGATAATTATTAAATAATATAACTACTGTTTCAATAATATCAACAAGATCCTTTTTCTGACAAATAATCTTTTTTTTTGTTTTCAGGTACACCTGTTACATATAAAAATGTTTCCTTAGAATTAAATTCATCATATTTCAAAGAGCTGTTCGTTGTGACTAATAAATGTCGTTACGTTTTAATTCCATAACGGTAGTAAACACTTTTCTCAGTAAGTCAGTTCTATATTCTTTGTTGGTTTATACATGTTTATTTACAATTATAAAATTTTATTGGAAAACATCCACGTAGTTAATTAATATTCTAATTGATTATTGCTTGAGATTTATAAAATATGTTTATTTGTTTTTCAGGTGGATGAGTGTTCATTTTAGTACTGTACTTATTTTAATATGATGCAACTTTCAGGACTTCCGAGCTGATTAATATATCATGTTCAATATAATTTAAATAGCGGTAATGTACAGTTTTGTTAGCATCGTCATATTAACTAACAGTTTTTACTTATTATACGATTATTAGATTTTATTGGATAATTGCCAGAGAGATTAATAATACAATCGTAAATTTTTGTTTAAGACAGTTAAAAGACTTTTAAAATTATTTTTTTTTTTCAGATGTATTTGTTATCATTTAACACTCATTTAACAACTCCTTTAGAAAAAATGGATGCGTTCAAGACTGCTTGACAGTGAGTAAAATACGAGGTACGTTCATAAAGTAAGTTGCACGTGATCTATGAAACAATTATATATTTATAAGACAAACCTACATATGTATATATATTTTTTGACTGCCTGTATTTTTGTGTCTCAATTTATGTGTTGCTCATTCAGTTTAGATAGTGTAATGTAGCACCCAGCTCTCATCCCCTATGCGGATTTCTTTCAATACATGTGGACTAATCTTGGAATAATGTTGATGAAAATAAAAAAGCTGATGCAAAAAGTTGACGTTAGTAATTGTCGGTCAACAGATGTGGCACAATTTGTGCACACACGTTAAGGTAACCAAGCTGATCGTGAATGAAATCGCATACACAATACTTTCACAGACGTTATCTTCACTGGCAATTTCTCCAATTTTAATGCGCCGATTACTCATTATCATTTCATTCACGGTTTCCGATTAACCCATCGTGTATCAGTTAAGTGATCCCAAAAAAAGTGAGCTTGGGATGAAAGTTGGCACCGTGTAAGTCTTGGGGGGTTCACACTATGGCTAGTTTGATCTCTCCACCCACCCGCATCTGTAGCGAATTCAGGCTTGCTGATGGTAGCAATGGTGACCCCCGACATATGATGAACCTGTGAGGAGTGCGGGAAGGACATGTGCTAAGCGAGTCTGGATCTGATAGGCTATCCCCGGGAATGATAACGCTTCAACAGATTAACACGGCGGAATTGTGGAAAAGTAGGTCGGCGTGTTTCAATGTAGCGGGAGGGATCCGGACGAATAAGCTCCGTAGATAGAAGCAAGAAAAGGTGGGCAAACACTATATTCATAGCACTTCAAGGTGATAGTGTTATCCTAAAACACCAAGAACACTCTCCTTGTAGCTGCTAAACATATTCTTGGAGGTTTGGGAATGGCTATAAGGGGTGAGAGGAGGCCATCATTAAAAAAAAAATTTATGTACGCCTATCAACCAGCTCGTCACTCACATTTGTTCTCCCGTTTCCGAACATTCGGCAGGTTTTTATTATCGCGGGGTATATGATATTTATTCTCATCGTATATCTCAACAATTTGCTGAGGAATTTCACAAGTGTAATTATTTGCTTACAAAAATGGGACTACCGAACGCAGTTCTGTAATCGACAAAACCTCTAGAGGACACGGCGTGTTAAACACGATAATGCATATATACTGAATGATGTACAGAACTAATGATGGGGGACGGTGAAAACAACAACAAAGCTACTGCTGAATCAGAACACATTAATTTATTTCTTTCAGTATAAAAGACGGTAAGGTGTAACTCAATTTTTGACGGACTTGTTGAATCATTTACAGTAGGTATTACAATGAGGTAACGTACAGTTTTTTCAGCATCATCATATATTCTATCACATTATACTAATTGTATGATTATTACATTTTATTGGATGATACCCATATAATTTAATTAATGTAATTTATTAATTTTTGTTTTAGTCAATTAAATTTTTTTTTCAGATGGATTAGTTATCATTTATACCATCTACTTTTGTATAATTATCTCACTTTCAAAACGTCTGGACTCTCGGTAATGTATCATGTATATTAGTAATTACATAGTCGTAACGTACAGGTTTTTAGCATCGTCTGGTATTCTAACAGTTTGTAGTTGTATGATTCCTAGATAGATTTTATTACATAATAGCCCAATGTTAAATTAATTTGAAAAAACTTAAAAACACACAAAGGAATGTACAATAGCGGAAAACCTATTAAATAACAAAAAAACACTAAAAGTAAATACTACTCTTATGGCGGTATAAATACTGTCATAAGTAGCTCATTTTATTTGATTTAAATCTGCAGTTCTATTAGATAGTATATTTTTAATTGAATTCTGCATTTGTAGATTTTGAACAATACTGTGTAATTGTTGCTTTTATATTTAATACATATGAAATATTTATTTTTGACAAATAGTAATTTTCTTTTTATTTGATTAATAAATAGGGTTTTGTATTTTTTATCATGTTTATAATTTGTAGTGATTAAGTATACCATTAGGTTTTGAATGGTGCTGCAGATGTGTTGTTTTTATTAAACGATTAAAAAAATTACAACAAATATTTTTTTAACATAATTCATTTGTTCTATTGTGTGCTTGTTTAGTTGAAGGGCCTAGTAAAGGGAACGTTGTTAAAAAGAATGTTGCTAGGATACAAATATACGATCAGCCCTTCAAATGTACAGCCTGATTCTACTGCAGGTCCTAAAATTCAAGAAAATTATTGTGATAATTATTCACCATCATTACCATATTTTCTAAAAGGTAATAATAATTTTTTTATGATAATTATTAGATAATATAACTACTGTTTCAATAATATCAACAAGATCCTTTTTCTGACAAATAATCTTTTTTTTGTTTTCAGGTACACCTGTTACATATAAAAATGTTTCCTTAGAATTAAATTCATCATATTTCAAAGAGATGTTCGTTGTGACTAATAAATGACGTTACGTTTTAATTCCATAACGGTAGTAAACACTTTTCTCAGTAAGTCAGTTCTATATTCTTTGTTTGTTTTATACATGTTTATTTACAATTATAAGATTTTATTGGAAAACATCCACGTAGTTAATTAATATTCTAATTGATTATTGTTTGAGATTTATTAAATATGTTTATTTGTTTTTCAGGTGGATGAGTGTTCATTTAAGTACTGTACTTATTTTAAAATGATGCAACTTTCAGGACTTCCGAGCTGATTAATATATCATGTTCAATATAATTTAAATAGCGGTAATGTAGAGTTTTGGTAGCATCGTCATATTAACTAACAGTTTTTACTTATACGATTATTAGATTTTATTGGATAATTGCCACAGAGATTAATAATACAATCGTAAATTTTTGTTTAAGACAATTAAAATACTTTTAAAATTATTTTTTTTTGTTTCAGATGTATTTGTTATCATTTAACACTCATTTAACAACTCCTTTTGAAAAAATAGATGCGGTAAAGACTGCTTGACAGTGAGTAAAATACGAGGGACGATCATAAAGTAAGTTGCACCCGATCTATGAAACAATTATATATTTATAAGACAAACCTACATATGTATATATATTTTTTGACTGCCTGTATTTTTGTGTCTCAATGTATGTGTTGCTCATTCAGTTTAGATAGTGTAATGTAGCTCCCAGCTCTCATCCCCTATGCGGATTTCTTTCAATACATGTGGACTAATCTTGGAATAATGTTGATGAAAATAAAGAAGCTGATGCAAAAAGTTGACGTTAGTAATTGTCGGTCAACAGATGTGGCACAATTTGTGCGCACACGTTAAGGTAACAAAACTGATCGTGAATGAAATCGCATACACAATACTTTCACAGACGATATCTTCACTGGCAATTTCTCCAATTTTAATGCGCCAATTACTCATTATCATTTCATTCACGGTTTCCGATTAACCCATCTTGTATCAGTTAAGTGATCCCAAAAAAAGTGAGCTTGGGATGAAAGTTGGCACCGTGTAAGTCTTGGGGGGTTCACAGTATGGCTACTTTGATCTCTCCACCCACACGCATCTGTAGCGAATTCAGGCTTGCTGATGGTAGCAATGGTTACCCCCGACATATGATGAACCTGTGAGGAGTGCGGGAAGGACATGTGCTAAGCGAGTCTGGATCTGATAGGCTATCCCCGGGAATGTTAACGCTTCAACAGATTAACACGGCGGAATTGTGGAAAAGTAGGTCGGCGTGTTTCAATGTAGCGGGAGGGATCCGGACGAATAAGCTCCGTAGATAGAAGCAAGAAAAGGTGGGCAAACACTATATTCATAGCACTTCAAGGTGATAGTGTTATCCTAAAACACCAAGAACACTCTCCTTGTAGCTGCTATACATATTCTTGGAGGTTTGGGAATGGCTATAAGGGGTGAGAGGAGGCCATCATTAAAAAAAAAATTTATGTACGCCTATCAACCAGCTCGTCACTCACATTTGTTCTTCCGTTTCCGAACATTCGGCAGGTTTTTATTATCGCGGGGTATATGATATTTATTCTCATCGTATATCTCAACAATTTGCTGAGGAATTTCACAAGTGTAATTATTTGCTTACAAAAATCGGACTACCGAACGCAGTTCTGTAATCGACAAAACCTCTAGAGGACACGGCGTGTTAAACACGATAATGCATATATACTGAAAGATGTACAGAACTGCTGCTGGGGGACGGTGAAAACAACAACAAAGCTAGTGCTGAATCAGAACACATTAATTTATTTCTTTCAGTATAAAAGACGGTAAGGTGTAACTCAATTTTTGACGGACTTGTTGAATCATTTACAGTAGGTATTACAATGAGGTAACGTACAGTTTTTTCAGCATCATCATATATTCTATCACATTATACTTATTGTATGATTATTACATTTTATTAGATGATACCCATATAATTTAATTAATGTTATTTATTAATTTTTGTTTTAGTCAATTAAATTTTTTTTTTCAGATGGATTAGTTATCATTTATACCATCTACTTTTGTATAATTATCTCACTTTCAAAACGTCTGGACTCTCGGTAATGTATCATGTATATTAGTAATTACATAGTCGTAACGTACAGGTTTTTAGCATCGTCTGGTATTCTAACAGTTTATAGTTGTATGATTCCTAGATAGATTTTATTACATAATAGCCCAATGTTAAATTAATTTGAAAAAACTTAAAAACACACAAAGGAATGTACAATAGCGGAAAACCTATTAAATAACAAAAAAACACTAAAAGTAAATACTACTCTTATGGCGGTATAAATACTGTCATAAGTAGCTCATTTTATCAGTGCATGATTTAAATCTGCAGTTCTATTAGATAGTATATTTTTAATTGAATTCTGCATTTGTAGATTTTGCACAATACTGTGTAATTGTTGCTTTTATATTTAATAGATATGAAATATTTATTTTTGACAAATAGTAATTTTCTTTTTATTTGATTAATAAATAGGGTTTTGTATTTTTTATCATGTTTATAATTTGTAGTGATTAAGTATACCATTAGGTTTTGAATGGTGCTGCAGATGTGTTGTTTTTATTAAACGATTAAAAAAATTACAACAAATATTTTTTTAACATAATTCATTTGTTCTATTGTGTGCTTGTTTAGTTGAAGGGCCTAGTAAAGGGAACGTTGTTAAAAAGAATGTTGCTAGGATACAAATATACGATCAGCCCTTCAAATGTACAGCCTGATTCTACTGCAGGTCCTAAAATTCAAGAAAATTATTGTGATAATTATTCACCATCATTACCATATTTTCTAAAAGGTAATAATAATTTTTTTATGATAATTATTAGATAATATAACTACTGTTTCAATAATATCAACAAGATCCTTTTTCTGACAAATAATCTTTTTTTTGTTTTCAGGTACACCTGTTACATATAAAAATGTTTCCTTAGAATTAAATTCATCATATTTCAAAGAGATGTTCGTTGTGACTAATAAATGACGTTACGTTTTAATTCCATAACGGTAGTAAACACTTTTCTCAGTAAGTCAGTTCTATATTCTTTGTTTGGTTTATACATGTTTATTTACAATTATAAGATTTTATTGGAAAACATCCACGTAGTTAATTAATATTCTAATTGATTATTGTTTGAGATTTATTAAATATGTTTATTTGTTTTTCAGGTGGATGAGTGTTCATTTAAGTACTGTACTTATTTTAAAATGATGCAACTTTCAGGACTTCCGAGCTGATTAATATATCATGTTCAATATAATTTAAATAGCGGTAATGTAGAGTTTTGGTAGCATCGTCATATTAACTAACAGTTTTTACTTATACGATTATTAGATTTTATTGGATAATTGCCACAGAGATTAATAATACAATCGTAAATTTTTGTTTAAGACAATTAAAATACTTTTAAAATTATTTTTTTTTGTTTCAGATGTATTTGTTATCATTTAACACTCATTTAACAACTCCTTTTGAAAAAAAAGATGCGGTAAAGACTGCTTGACAGTGAGTAAAATACGAGGTACGATCATAAAGTAAGTTGCACCTGATCTATGAAACAATTATATATTTATAAGACAAACCTACATATGTATATATATTTTTTGACTGCCTGTATTTTTGTGTCTCAATTTATGTGTTGCTCATTCAGTTTAGATAGTGTAATGTAGCACCCAGCTCTCATCCCCTATGCGGATTTCTTTCAATACATGTGGACTAATCTTGGAATAATGTTGATGAAAATAAAGAAGCTGATGCAAAAAGTTGACGTTAGTAATTGTCGGTCAACAGATGTGGCACAATTTGTGCGCACACGTTAAGGTAACAAAACTGATCGTGAATGAAATCGCATACACAATACTTTCACAGACGATATCTTCACTGGCAATTTCTCCAATTTTAATGCGCCAATTACTCATTATCATTTCATTCACGGTTTCCGATTAACCCATCTTGTATCAGTTAAGTGATCCCAAAAAAAGTGAGCTTGGGATGAAAGTTGGCACCGTGTAAGTCTTGGGGGGTTCACACTATGGCTACTTTGATCTCTCCACCCACCCGCATCTGTAGCGAATTCAGACTTGCTGATGGTAGCAATGGTGACCCCCGACATATGATGAACCTGTGAGGAGTGCGGGAAGGACATGTGCTAAGCGAGTCTGGATCTGATAGGCTATCCCCGGGAATGATAACGCTTCAACAGATTAACACGGCGGAATTGTGGAAAAGTAGGTCGGCGTGTTTCAATGTAGCGGGAGGGATCCGGACGAATAAGCTCCGTAGATAGAAGCAAGAAAAGGTGGGCAAGCACTATATTCATAGCACTTCAAGGTGATAGTGTTATCCTAAAACACCAAGAACACTCTCCTTGTAGCTGCTAAACATATTCTTGGAGGTTTGGGAATGGCTATAAGGGGTGAGAGGAGGCCATCATTATAAAAAAAATTTATGTACGCCTATCAACCAGCTCGTCACTCACATTTGTTCTTCCGTTTCCGAACATTCGGCAGGTTTTTATTATCGCGGGGTATATGATATTTATTCTCATCGTATATCTCAACAATTTGCTGAGGAATTTCACAAGTGTAATTATTTGCTTACAAAAATCGGACTACCGAACGCAGTTCTGTAATCGACAAAACCTCTAGAGGACACGGCGTGTTAAACACGATAATGCATATATACTGAATGATGTACAGAACTGTTGCTGGGGGACGGTGAAAACAACAACAAAGCTACTGCTGAATCAGAACACATTAATTTATTTCTTTCAGTATAAAAGACGGTAAGGTGTAACTCAATTTTTGACGGACTTGTTGAATCATTTACAGTAGGTATTACAATGAGGTAACGTACAGTTTTTTCAGCATCATCATATATTCTATCACATTATACTTATTGTATGATTATTACATTTTATTGGATGATACCCATATAATTTAATTAATGTAATTTATTAATTTTTGTTTTAGTCAATTAAATTTTTTTTTCAGATGGATTAGTTATCATTTATACCATCTACTTTTGTATAATTATCTCACTTTCAAAACGTCTGGACTCTCGGTAATGTATCATGTATATTAGTAATTACATAGTCGTAACGTACAGGTTTTTAGCATCGTCTGGTATTCTAACAGTTTGTAGTTGTATGATTCCTAGATAGATTTTATTACATAATAGCCCAATGTTAAATTAATTTGAAAAAACTTAAAAACACACAAAGGAATGTACAATAGCGGAAAACCTATTAAATAACAAAAAAACACTAAAAGTAAATACTACTCTTATGGCGGTATAAATACTGTCATAAGTAGCTCATTTTATCAGTGCATGATTTAAATCTGCAGTTCTATTAGATAGTATATTTTTAATTGAATTCTGCATTTGTAGATTTTGAACAATACTGTGTAATTGTTGCTTTTATATTTAATAGATATGAAATATTTATTTTTGACAAATAGTAATTTTCTTTTTATTTGATTAATAAATAGGGTTTTGTATTTTTTATCATGTTTATAATTTGTAGTGATTAAGTATACCATTAGGTTTTGAATGGTGCTGCAGATGTGTTGTTTTTATTAAACGATTAAAAAAATTACAACAAATATTTTTTTAACATAATTCATTTGTTCTATTGTGTGCTTGTTTAGTTGAAGGGCCTAGTAAAGGGAACGTTGTTAAAAAGAATGTTTCTAGGATACAAATATACGATCAGCCCTTCAAATGTACAGCCTGATTCTACTGCAGGTCCTAAAATTCAAGAAAATTATTGTGATAATTATTCACCATCATTACCATATTTTCTAAAAGGTAATAATAATTTTTTTATGATAATTATTAGATAATATAACTACTGTTTCAATAATATCAACAAGATCCTTTTTCTGACAAATAATCTTTTTTTTGTTTTCAGGTACACCTGTTACATATAAAAATGTTTCCTTAGAATTAAATTCATCATATTTCAAAGAGATGTTCGTTGTGACTAATAAATGACGTTACGTTTTAATTCCATAACGGTAGTAAACACTTTTCTCAGTAAGTCAGTTCTATATTCTTTGTTTGGTTTATACATGTTTATTTACAATTATAAGATTTTATTGGAAAACATCCACGTAGTTAATTAATATTCTAATTGATTATTGTTTGAGATTTATTAAATATGTTTATTTGTTTTTCAGGTGGATGAGTGTTCATTTAAGTACTGTACTTATTTTAAAATGATGCAACTTTCAGGACTTCCGAGCTGATTAATATATCATGTTCAATATAATTTAAATAGCGGTAATGTAGAGTTTTGGTAGCATCGTCATATTAACTAACAGTTTTTACTTATACGATTATTAGATTTTATTGGATAATTGCCACAGAGATTAATAATACAATCGTAAATTTTTGTTTAAGACAATTAAAATACTTTTAAAATTATTTTTTTTTGTTTCAGATGTATTTGTTATCATTTAACACTCATTTAACAACTCCTTTTGAAAAAATAGATGCGGTAAAGACTGCTTGACAGTGAGTAAAATACGAGGGACGATCATAAAGTAAGTTGCACCTGATCTATGAAACAATTATATATTTATAAGACAAACCTACATATGTATATATATTTTTTGACTGCCTGTATTTTTGTGTCTCAATGTATGTGTTGCTCATTCAGTTTAGATAGTGTAATGTAGCTCCCAGCTCTCATCCCCTATGCGGATTTCTTTCAATACATGTGGACTAATCTTGGAATAATATTGATGAAAATAAAAAAGCTGATGCAAAAAGTTGACGTTAGTAATTGTCGGTCAACAGATGTGGCACAATTTGTGCACACACGTTAAGGTAACCAAGCTGATCGTGAATGAAATCGCATACACAATACTTTCACAGACGTTATCTTCACTGGCAATTTCTCCAATTTTAATGCGCCGATTACTCATTATCATTTCATTCACGGTTTCCGATTAACCCATCGTGTATCAGTTAAGTGATCCCAAAAAAAGTGAGCTTGGGATGAAAGTTGGCACCGTGTAAGTCTTGGGGGGTTCACACTATGGCTAGTTTGATCTCTCCACCCACCCGCATCTGTAGCGAATTCAGGCTTGCTGATTGTAGCAATGGTGACCCCCGACATATGATGAACCTGTGAGGAGTGCGGGAAGGACATGTGCTAAGCGAGTCTGGATCTGATAGGCTATCCCCGGGAATGATAACGCTTCAACAGATTAACACGGCGGAATTGTGGAAAAGTAGGTCGGCGTGTTTCAATGTAGCGGGAGGGATCCGGACGAATAAGCTCCGTAGATAGAAGCAAGAAAAGGTGGGCAAACACTATATTCATAGCACTTCAAGGTGATAGTGTTATCCTAAAACACCAAGAACACTCTCCTTGTAGCTGCTAAACATATTCTTGGAGGTTTGGGAATGGCTATAAGGGGTGAGAGGAGGCCATCATTAAAAAAAAAATTTATGTACGCCTATCAACCAGCTCGTCACTCACATTTGTTCTCCCGTTTCCGAACATTCGGCAGGTTTTTATTATCGCGGGGTATATGATATTTATTCTCATCGTATATCTCAACAATTTGCTGAGGAATTTCACAAGTGTAATTATTTGCTTACAAAAATGGGACTACCGAACGCAGTTCTGTAATCGACAAAACCTCTAGAGGACACGGCGTGTTAAACACGATAATGCATATATACTGAATGATGTACAGAACTAATGATGGGGGACGGTGAAAACAACAACAAAGCTACTGCTGAATCAGAACACATTAATTTATTTCTTTCAGTATAAAAGACGGTAAGGTGTAACTCAATTTTTGACGGACTTGTTGAATCATTTACAGTAGGTATTACAATGAGGTAACGTACAGTTTTTTCAGCATCATCATATATTCTATCACATTATACTAATTGTATGATTATTACATTTTATTGGATGATACCCATATAATTTAATTAATGTAATTTATTAATTTTTGTTTTAGTCAATTAAATTTTTTTTTCAGATGGATTAGTTATCATTTATACCATCTACTTTTGTATAATTATCTCACTTTCAAAACGTCTGGACTCTCGGTAATGTATCATGTATATTAGTAATTACATAGTCGTAACGTACAGGTTTTTAGCATCGTCTGGTATTCTAACAGTTTGTAGTTGTATGATTCCTAGATAGATTTTATTACATAATAGCCCAATGTTAAATTAATTTGAAAAAACTTAAAAACACACAAAGGAATGTACAATAGCGGAAAACCTATTAAATAACAAAAAAACACTAAAAGTAAATACTACTCTTATGGCGGTATAAATACTGTCATAAGTAGCTCATTTTATTTGATTTAAATCTGCAGTTCTATTAGATAGTATATTTTTAATTGAATTCTGCATTTGTAGATTTTGAACAATACTGTGTAATTGTTGCTTTTATATTTAATACATATGAAATATTTATTTTTGACAAATAGTAATTTTCTTTTTATTTGATTAATAAATAGGGTTTTGTATTTTTTATCATGTTTATAATTTGTAGTGATTAAGTATACCATTAGGTTTTGAATGGTGCTGCAGATGTGTTGTTTTTATTAAACGATTAAAAAAATTACAACAAATATTTTTTTAACATAATTCATTTGTTCTATTGTGTGCTTGTTTAGTTGAAGGGCCTAGTAAAGGGAACGTTGTTAAAAAGAATGTTGCTAGGATACAAATATACGATCAGCCCTTCAAATGTACAGCCTGATTCTACTGCAGGTCCTAAAATTCAAGAAAATTATTGTGATAATTATTCACCATCATTACCATATTTTCTAAAAGGTAATAATAATTTTTTTATGATAATTATTAGATAATATAACTACTGTTTCAATAATATCAACAAGATCCTTTTTCTGACAAATAATCTTTTTTTTGTTTTCAGGTACACCTGTTACATATAAAAATGTTTCCTTAGAATTAAATTCATCATATTTCAAAGAGATGTTCGTTGTGACTAATAAATGACGTTACGTTTTAATTCCATAACGGTAGTAAACACTTTTCTCAGTAAGTCAGTTCTATATTCTTTGTTTGGTTTATACATGTTTATTTACAATTATAAGATTTTATTGGAAAACATCCACGTAGTTAATTAATATTCTAATTGATTATTGTTTGAGATTTATTAAATATGTTTATTTGTTTTTCAGGTGGATGAGTGTTCATTTAAGTACTGTACTTATTTTAAAATGATGCAACTTTCAGGACTTCCGAGCTGATTAATATATCATGTTCAATATAATTTAAATAGCGGTAATGTAGAGTTTTGGTAGCATCGTCATATTAACTAACAGTTTTTACTTATACGATTATTAGATTTTATTGGATAATTGCCACAGAGATTAATAATACAATCGTAAATTTTTGTTTAAGACAATTAAAATACTTTTAAAATTATTTTTTTTTGTTTCAGATGTATTTGTTATCATTTAACACTCATTTAACAACTCCTTTTGAAAAAATAGATGCGGTAAAGACTGCTTGACAGTGAGTAAAATACGAGGTACGATCATAAAGTAAGTTGCACCTGATCTATGAAACAATTATATATTTATAAGACAAACCTACATATGTATATATATTTTTTGACTGCCTGTATTTTTGTGTCTCAATTTATGTGTTGCTCATTCAGTTTAGATAGTGTAATGTAGCACCCAGCTCTCATCCCCTATGCGGATTTCTTTCAATACATGTGGACTAATCTTGGAATAATGTTGATGAAAATAAAGAAGCTGATGCAAAAAGTTGACGTTAGTAATTGTCGGTCAACAGATGTGGCACAATTTGTGCGCACACGTTAAGGTAACAAAACTGATCGTGAATGAAATCGCATACACAATACTTTCACAGACGATATCTTCACTGGCAATTTCTCCAATTTTAATGCGCCAATTACTCATTATCATTTCATTCACGGTTTCCGATTAACCCATCTTGTATCAGTTAAGTGATCCTAAAAAAAGTGAGCTTGGGATGAAAGTTGGCACCGTGTAAGTCTTGGGGGGTTCACACTATGGCTACTTTGATCTCTCCACCCACCCGCATCTGTAGCGAATTCAGACTTGCTGATGGTAGCAATGGTGACCCCCGACATATGATGAACCTGTGAGGAGTGCGGGAAGGACATGTGCTAAGCGAGTCTGGATCTGATAGGCTATCCCCGGGAATGATAACGCTTCAACAGATTAACACGGCGGAATTGTGGAAAAGTAGGTCGGCGTGTTTCAATGTAGCGGGAGGGATCCGGACGAATAAGCTCCGTAGATAGAAGCAAGAAAAGGTGGGCAAGCACTATATTCATAGCACTTCAAGGTGATAGTGTTATCCTAAAACACCAAGAACACTCTCCTTGTAGCTGCTAAACATATTCTTGGAGGTTTGGGAATGGCTATAAGGGGTGAGAGGAGGCCATCATTAAAAAAAAAATTTATGTACGCCTATCAACCAGCTCGTCACTCACATTTGTTCTCCCGTTTCCGAACATTCGGCAGGTTTTTATTATCGCGGGGTATATGATATTTATTCTCATCGTATATCTCAACAATTTGCTGAGGAATTTCACAAGTGTAATTATTTGCTTACAAAAATCGGACTACCGAACGCAGTTCTGTAATCGACAAAACCTCTAGAGGACACGGCGTGTTAAACACGATAATGCATATATACTGAATGATGTACAGAACTGCTGATGGGGGACGGTGAAAACAACAACAAAGCTACTGCTGAATCAGAACACATTAATTTATTTCTTTCAGTATAAAAGACGGTAAGGTGTAACTCAATTTTTGACGGACTTGTTGAATCATTTACAGTAGGTATTACAATGAGGTAACGTACAGTTTTTTCAGCATCATCATATATTCTATCACATTATACTTATTGTATGATTATTACATTTTATTGGATGATACCCATATAATTTAATTAATGTAATTTATTAATTTTTGTTTTAGTCAATTAAATTTTTTTTTCAGATGGATTAGTTATCATTTATACCATCTACTTTTGTATAATTATCTCACTTTCAAAACGTCTGGACTCTCGGTATTGTATCATGTATATTAGTAATTACATAGTCGTAACGTACAGGTTTTTAGCATCGTCTGGTATTCTAACAGTTTGTAGTTGTATGATTCCTAGATAGATTTTATTACATAATAGCCCAATGTTAAATTAATTTGAAAAAACTTAAAAACACACAAAGGAATGTACAATAGCGGAAAACCTATTAAATAACAAAAAAACACTAAAAGTAAATACTACTCTTATGGCGGTATAAATACTGTCATAAGTAGCTCATTTTATTTGATTTAAATCTGCAGTTCTATTAGATAGTATATTTTTAATTGAATTCTGCATTTGTAGATTTTGAACAATACTGTGTAATTGTTGCTTTTATATTTAATACATATGAAATATTTATTTTTGACAAATAGTAATTTTCTTTTTATTTGATTAATAAATAGGGTTTTGTATTTTTTATCATGTTTATAATTTGTAGTGATTAAGTATACCATTAGGTTTTGAATGGTGCTGCAGATGTGTTGTTTTTATTAAACGATTAAAAAAATTACAACAAATATTTTTTTAACATAATTCATTTGTTCTATTGTGTGCTTGTTTAGTTGAAGGGCCTAGTAAAGGGAACGTTGTTAAAAAGAATGTTGCTAGGATACAAATATACGATCAGCCCTTCAAATGTACAGCCTGATTCTACTGCAGGTCCTAAAATTCAAGAAAATTATTGTGATAATTATTCACCATCATTACCATATTTTCTAAAAGGTAATAATAATTTTTTTATGATAATTATTAGATAATATAACTACTGTTTCAATAATATCAACAAGATCCTTTTTCTGACAAATAATCTTTTTTTTGTTTTCAGGTACACCTGTTACATATAAAAATGTTTCCTTAGAATTAAATTCATCATATTTCAAAGAGATGTTCGTTGTGACTAATAAATGACGTTACGTTTTAATTCCATAACGGTAGAAAACACTTTTCTCAGTAAGTCAGTTCTATATTCTTTGTTTGGTTTATACATGTTTATTTACAATTATAAGATTTTATTGGAAAACATCCACGTAGTTAATTAATATTCTAATTGATTATTGTTTGAGATTTATTAAATATGTTTATTTGTTTTTCAGGTGGATGAGTGTTCATTTAAGTACTGTACTTATTTTAAAATGATGCAACTTTCAGGACTTCCGAGCTGATTAATATATCATGTTCAATATAATTTAAATAGCGGTAATGTAGAGTTTTGGTAGCATCGTCATATTAACTAACAGTTTTTACTTATACGATTATTAGATTTTATTGGATAATTGCCACAGAGATTAATAATACAATCGTAAATTTTTGTTTAAGACAATTAAAATACTTTTAAAATTATTTTTTTTTGTTTCGGATGTATTTGTTATCATTTAACACTCATTTAACAACTCCTTTTGAAAAAATAGATGCGGTAAAGACTGCTTGACAGTGAGTAAAATACGAGGGACGATCATAAAGTAAGTTGCACCTGATCTATGAAACAATTATATATTTATAAGACAAACCTACATATGTATATATATTTTTTGACTGCCTGTATTTTTGTGTCTCAATGTATGTGTTGCTCATTCAGTTTAGATAGTGTAATGTAGCTCCCAGCTCTCATCCCCTATGCGGATTTCTTTCAATACATGTGGACTAATCTTGGAATAATGTTGATGAAAATAAAAAAGCTGATGCAAAAAGTTGACGTTAGTAATTGTCGGTCAACAGATGTGGCACAATTTGTGCACACACGTTAAGGTAACCAAGCTGATCGTGAATGAAATCGCATAACAATACTTTCACAGACGTTATCTTCACTGGCAATTTCTCCAATTTTAATGCGCCGATTACTCATTATCATTTCATTCACGGTTTCCGATTAACCCATCGTGTATCAGTTAAGTGATCCCAAAAAAAGTGAGCTTGGGATGAAAGTTGGCACCGTGTAAGTCTTGGGGGGTTCACACTATGGCTACTTTGATCTCTCCACCCACCCGCATCTGTAGCGAATTCAGGCTTGCTGATGGTAGCAATGGTGACCCCCGACATATGATGAACCTGTGAGGAGTGCGGGAAGGACATGTGCTAAGCGAGTCTGGATCTGATAGGCTATCCCCGGGAATGATAATGCTTCAACAGATTAACACGGCGGAATTGTGGAAAAGTAGGTCGGCGTGTTTCAATGTAGCGGGAGGGATCCGGACGAATAAGCTCCGTAGATAGAAGCAAGAAAAGGTGGGCAAACACTATATTCATAGCACTTCAAGGTGATAGTGTTATCCTAAAACACCAAGAACACTCTCCTTGTAGCTGCTAAACATATTCTTGGAGGTTTGGGAATGGCTATAAGGGGTGAGAGGAGGCCATCATTATAAAAAAAATTTATGTACGCCTATCAACCAGCTCGTCACTCACATTTGTTCTTCCGTTTCCGAACATTCGGCAGGTTTTTATTATCGCGGGGGGTATATGATATTTATTCTCATCGTATATCTCAA
The DNA here is from genome assembly GCF_047948215.1 of Lycorma delicatula. Lineage (NCBI taxonomy): Eukaryota > Metazoa > Arthropoda > Insecta > Hemiptera > Fulgoridae > Lycorma > Lycorma delicatula. The sequence continues at coordinate 41,211,041 of NC_134458.1, forward strand.
CAATTTGCTGAGGAATTTCACAAGTGTAATTATTTGCTTACAAAAACCGGACTACCGAACGCAGTTCTGTAATCGACAAAACCTCTAGAGGACACGGCGTGTTAAACACGATAATGCATATATACTGAAAGATGTACAGAACTGCTGCTGGGGGACGGTGAAAACAACAACAATGCTAGTGCTGAATCAGAACACATTAATTTATTTCTTTCAGTATAAAAGACGGTAAGGTGTAACTCAATTTTTGACGGACTTGTTGAATCAATTACAGTAGGTATTACAATGAGGTAACGTACAGTTTTTTCAGCATCATCATATATTCTATCACATTATACTTATTGTATGATTATTACATTTTATTGGATGATACCCATATAATTTAATTAATGTAATTTATTAATTTTTGTTTTTGTCAACTAAATTTTTTTTTTTTTCAGATGGATGAGTTATCATTTATACCATCTACTTTTGTATAATTATCTCACTTTCAAAACGTCTGGACTCTCGGTAATGTATCATGTATATTAGTAATTACATAGTCGTAACGTACAGGTTTTTAGCATCGTCTGGTATTCTAACAGTTTATAGTTGTATGATTGCTAGATAGATTTTATTACATAATAGCCCAATGTTAAATTAATTTGAAAAATTTTAAAAACACACAAAGGAATGTACAATAGCGGAAAACCTATTAAATAACAAAAAAACACTAATAGTAAATACTACTCTTATGGCGGTATAAATACTGTCATAAGTAGCTCATTTTATCAGTGCATGATTTAAATCTGCAGTTCTATTAGATAGTATATTTTTAATTGAATTCTGCATTTGTAGATTTGAACAATACTGTGTAATTGTTGCTTTTATATTTCATAGATATGAAATATTTATTTTTGACAAATAGTAATTTTCTTTTTATTTGATTAATAAATAGGGTTTTGTATTTTTTATCATGTTTATAATTTGTAGTGATTAAGTATACCATTAGGTTTTGAATGGTGCTGCAGATGTGTTGTTTTTATTAAACGATTAAAAAAATTACAACAAATATTTTTTTAACATAATTCTTTTGTTCTATTGTGTGCTTGTTTAGTTGAAGGGCCTAGTAAAGGGAACGTTGTTAAAAAGAATGTTGCTAGGATACAAATATACGATCAGCCCTTCAAATGTACAGCCTGATTCTACTGCAGGTCCTAAAATTCAAGAAAATTATTGTGATAATTATTCACCATCATTACCAAATTTTCTAAAAGGTAATAATAATTTTTTTATGATAATTATTAGATAATATAACTACTGTTTCAATAATATCAACAAGATCCTTTTTCTGACAAATAATCTTTTTTTTGTTTTCAGGTACACCTGTTACATATAAAAATGTTTCCTTAGAATTAAATTCATCATATTTCAAAGAGATGTTCGTTGTGACTAATAAATGACGTTACGTTTTAATTCCATAACGGTAGTAAACACTTTTCTCAGTAAGTCAGTTCTATATTCTTTGTTTGGTTTATACATGTTTATTTACAATTATAAGATTTTATTGGAAAACATCCACGTAGTTAATTAATATTCTAATTGATTATTGTTTGAGATTTATTAAATATGTTTATTTGTTTTTCAGGTGGATGAGTGTTCATTTAAGTACTGTACTTATTTTAAAATGATGCAACTTTCAGGACTTCCGAGCTGATTAATATATCATGTTCAATATAATTTAAATAGCGGTAATGTAGAGTTTTGGTAGCATCGTCATATTAACTAACAGTTTTTACTTATACGATTATTAGATTTTATTGGATAATTGCCACAGAGATTAATAATACAATCGTAAATTTTTGTTTAAGACAATTAAAATACATTTAAAATTATTTTTTTTTGTTTCAGATGTATTTGTTATCATTTAACACTCATTTAACAACTCCTTTTGAAAAAATAGATGCGGTAAAGACTGCTTGACAGTGAGTAAAATACGAGGGACGATCATAAAGTAAGTTGCACCTGATCTATGAAACAATTATATATTTATAAGACAAACCTACATATGTATATATATTTTTTGACTGCCTGTATTTTCGTGTCTCAATGTATGTGTTGCTCATTCAGTTTAGATAGTGTAATGTAGCTCCCAGCTCTCATCCCCTATGCGGATTTCTTTCAATACATGTGGACTAATCTTGGAATAATGTTGATGAAAATAAAAAAGCTGATGCAAAAAGTTGACGTTAGTAATTGTCGGTCAACAGATGTGGCACAATTTGTGCACACACGTTAAGGTAACCAAGCTGATCGTGAATGAAATCGCATACACAATACTTTCACAGACGTTATCTTCACTGGCAATTTCTCCAATTTTAATGCGCCGATTACTCATTATCATTTCATTCACGGTTTCCGATTAACCCATCGTGTATCAGTTAAGTGATCCCAAAAAAAGTGAGCTTGGGATGAAAGTTGGCACCGTGTAAGTCTTGGGGGGTTCACACTATGGCTACTTTGATCTCTCCACCCACCCGCATCTGTAGCGAATTCAGGCTTGCTGATGGTAGCAATGGTGACCCCCGACATATGATGAACCTGTGAGGAGTGCGGGAAGGACATGTGCTAAGCGAGTCTGGATCTGATAGGCTATCCCCGGGAATGATAACGCTTCAACAGATTAACACGGCGGAATTGTGGAAAAGTAGGTCGGCGTGTTTCAATGTAGCGGGAGGGATCCGGACGAATAAGCTCCGTAGATAGAAGCAAGAAAAGGTGGGCAAGCACTATATTCATAGCACTTCAAGGTGATAGTGTTATCCTAAAACACCAAGAACACTCTCCTTGTAGCTGCTAAACATATTCTTGGAGGTTTGGGAATGGCTATAAGGGGTGAGAGGAGGCCATCATTAAAAAAAAAATTTATGTACGCCTATCAACCAGCTCGTCACTCACATTTGTTCTCCCGTTTCCGAACATTCGGCAGGTTTTTATTATCGCGGGGTATATGATATTTATTCTCATCGTATATCTCAACAATTTGCTGAGGAATTTCACAAGTGTAATTATTTGCTTACAAAAATCGGACTACCGAACGCAGTTCTGTAATCGACAAAACCTCTAGAGGACACGGCGTGTTAAACACGATAATGCATATATACTGAATGATGTACAGAACTGCTGATGGGGGACGGTGAAAACAACAACAAAGCTACTGCTGAATCAGAACACATTAATTTATTTCTTTCAGTATAAAAGACGGTAAGGTGTAACTCAATTTTTGACGGACTTGTTGAATCATTTACAGTAGGTATTACAATGAGGTAACGTACAGTTTTTTCAGCATCATCATATATTCTATCACATTATACTTATTGTATGATTATTACATTTTATTGGATGATACCCATATAATTTAATTAATGTAATTTATTAATTTTTGTTTTAGTCAATTAAATTTTTTTTTCAGATGGATTAGTTATCATTTATACCATCTACTTTTGTATAATTATCTCACTTTCAAAACGTCTGGACTCTCGGTATTGTATCATGTATATTAGTAATTACATAGTCGTAACGTACAGGTTTTTAGCATCGTCTGGTATTCTAACAGTTTGTAGTTGTATGATTCCTAGATAGATTTTATTACATAATAGCCCAATGTTAAATTAATTTGAAAAAACTTAAAAACACACAAAGGAATGTACAATAGCGGAAAACCTATTAAATAACAAAAAAACACTAAAAGTAAATACTACTCTTATGGCGGTATAAATACTGTCATAAGTAGCTCATTTTATTTGATTTAAATCTGCAGTTCTATTAGATAGTATATTTTTAATTGAATTCTGCATTTGTAGATTTTGAACAATACTGTGTAATTGTTGCTTTTATATTTAATACATATGAAATATTTATTTTTGACAAATAGTAATTTTCTTTTTATTTGATTAATAAATAGGGTTTTGTATTTTTTATCATGTTTATAATTTGTAGTGATTAAGTATACCATTAGGTTTTGAATGGTGCTGCAGATGTGTTGTTTTTATTAAACGATTAAAAAAATTACAACAAATATTTTTTTAACATAATTCATTTGTTCTATTGTGTGCTTGTTTAGTTGAAGGGCCTAGTAAAGGGAACGTTGTTAAAAAGAATGTTGCTAGGATACAAATATACGATCAGCCCTTCAAATGTACAGCCTGATTCTACTGCAGGTCCTAAAATTCAAGAAAATTATTGTGATAATTATTCACCATCATTACCATATTTTCTAAAAGGTAATAATAATTTTTTTATGATAATTATTAGATAATATAACTACTGTTTCAATAATATCAACAAGATCCTTTTTCTGACAAATAATCTTTTTTTTGTTTTCAGGTACACCTGTTACATATAAAAATGTTTCCTTAGAATTAAATTCATCATATTTCAAAGAGATGTTCGTTGTGACTAATAAATGACGTTACGTTTTAATTCCATAACGGTAGTAAACACTTTTCTCAGTAAGTCAGTTCTATATTCTTTGTTTGGTTTATACATGTTTATTTACAATTATAAGATTTTATTGGAAAACATCCACGTAGTTAATTAATATTCTAATTGATTATTGTTTGAGATTTATTAAATATGTTTATTTGTTTTTCAGGTGGATGAGTGTTCATTTAAGTACTGTACTTATTTTAAAATGATGCAACTTTCAGGACTTCCGAGCTGATTAATATATCATGTTCAATATAATTTAAATAGCGGTAATGTAGAGTTTTGGTAGCATCGTCATATTAACTAACAGTTTTTACTTATACGATTATTAGATTTTATTGGATAATTGCCACAGAGATTAATAATACAATCGTAAATTTTTGTTTAAGACAATTAAAATACTTTTGAAATTATTTTTTTTTGTTTTTAGATGTATTTGTTATCATTTAACACTCATTTAACAACTCCTTTTGAAAAAATAGATGCGGTAAAGACTGCTTGACAGTGAGTAAAATACGAGGGACGATCATAAAGTAAGTTGCACCTGATCTATGAAACAATTATATATTTATAAGACAAACCTACATATGTATATATATTTTTTGACTGCCTGTATTTTTGTGTCTCAATGTATGTGTTGCTCATTCAGTTTAGATAGTGTAATGTAGCTCCCAGCTCTCATCCCCTATGCGGATTTCTTTCAATACATGTGGACTAATCTTGGAATAATGTTGATGAAAATGAAAAAGCTGATGCAAAAAGTTGACGTTAGTAATTATCGGTCAACAGATGTGGCACAATTTGTGCACACACGTTAAGGTAACCAAGCTGATCGTGAATGAAATCGCATAACAATACTTTCACAGACGTTATCTTCACTGGCAATTTCTCCAATTTTAATGCGCCGATTACTCATTATCATTTCATTCACGGTTTCCGATTAACCCATCGTGTATCAGTTAAGTGATCCCAAAAAAAGTGAGCTTGGGATGAAAGTTGGCACCGTGTAAGTCTTGGGGGGTTCACACTATGGCTACTTTGATCTCTCCACCCACCCGCATCTGTAGCGAATTCAGGCTTGCTGATGGTAGCAATGGTGACCCCCGACATATGATGAACCTGTGAGGAGTGCGGGAAGGACATGTGCTAAGCGAGTCTGGATCTGATAGGCTATCCCCGGGAATGATAATGCTTCAACAGATTAACACGGCGGAATTGTGGAAAAGTAGGTCGGCGTGTTTCAATGTAGCGGGAGGGATCCGGACGAATAAGCTCCGTAGATAGAAGCAAGAAAAGGTGGGCAAACACTATATTCATAGCACTTCAAGGTGATAGTGTTATCCTAAAACACCAAGAACACTCTCCTTGTAGCTGCTAAACATATTCTTGGAGGTTTGGGAATGGCTATAAGGGGTGAGAGGAGGCCATCATTATAAAAAAAATTTATGTACGCCTATCAACAAGCTCGTCACTCACATTTGTTCTTCCGTTTCCGAACATTCGGCAGGTTTTTATTATCGCGGGGGGTATATGATATTTATTCTCATCGTATATCTCAACAATTTGCTGAGGAATTTCACAAGTGTAATTATTTGCTTACAAAAACCGGACTACCGAACGCAGTTCTGTAATCGACAAAACCTCTAGAGGACACGGCGTGTTAAACACGATAATGCATATATACTGAAAGATGTACAGAACTGCTGCTGGGGGACGGTGAAAACAACAACAATGCTAGTGCTGAATCAGAACACATTAATTTATTTCTTTCAGTATAAAAGACGGTAAGGTGTAACTCAATTTTTGACGGACTTGTTGAATCAATTACAGTAGGTATTACAATGAGGTAACGTACAGTTTTTTCAGCATCATCATATATTCTATCACATTATACTTATTGTATGATTATTACATTTTATTGGATGATACCCATATAATTTAATTAATGTAATTTATTAATTTTTGTTTTTGTCAACTAAATTTTTTTTTTTTTCAGATGGATGAGTTATCATTTATACCATCTACTTTTGTATAATTATCTCACTTTCAAAACGTCTGGACTCTCGGTAATGTATCATGTATATTAGTAATTACATAGTCGTAACGTACAGGTTTTTAGCATCGTCTGGTATTCTAACAGTTTATAGTTGTATGATTGCTAGATAGATTTTATTACATAATAGCCCAATGTTAAATTAATTTGAAAAATTTTAAAAACACACAAAGGAATGTACAATAGCGGAAAACCTATTAAATAACAAAAAAACACTAATAGTAAATACTACTCTTATGGCGGTATAAATACTGTCATAAGTAGCTCATTTTATCAGTGCATGATTTAAATCTGCAGTTCTATTAGATAGTATATTTTTAATTGAATTCTGCATTTGTAGATTTGAACAATACTGTGTAATTGTTGCTTTTATATTTCATAGATATGAAATATTTATTTTTGACAAATAGTAATTTTCTTTTTATTTGATTAATAAATAGGGTTTTGTATTTTTTATCATGTTTATAATTTGTAGTGATTAAGTATACCATTAGGTTTTGAATGGTGCTGCAGATGTGTTGGTTTTATTAAACGATTAAAAAAATTACAACAAATATTTTTTTAACATAATTCTTTTGTTCTATTGTGTGCTTGTTTAGTTGAAGGGCCTAGTAAAGGGAACGTTGTTAAAAAGAATGTTGCTAGGATACAAATATACGATCAGCCTTTCAAATGTACAGCCTGATTCTACTGCAGGTCCTAAAATTCAAGAAAATTATTGTGATAATTATTCACCATCATTACCATATTTTCTAAAAGGTAATAATAATTTTGTTATGATAATTATTAAATAATATAACTACTGTTTCAATAATATCAACAAGATCATTTTTCTGACAAATAATCTTTTTTTTTGTTTTCAGGTACACCTGTTACATATAAAAATGTTTCCTTAGAATTAAATTCATCATATTTCAAAGAGCTGTTCGTTGTGACTAATAAATGTCGTTACGTTTTAATTCCATAACGGTAGTAAACACTTTTCTCAGTAAGTCAGTTCTATATTCTTTGTTGGTTTATACATGTTTATTTACAATTATAAAATTTTATTGGAAAACATCCACGTAGTTAATTAATATACTAATTGATTATTGCTTGAGATTTATAAAATATGTTTATTTGTTTTTCAGGTGGATGAGTGTTCATTTTAGTACTGTACTTATTTTAATATGATGCAACTTTCAGGACTTCCGAGCTGATTAATATATCATGTTCAATATAATTTAAATAGCGGTAATGTACAGTTTTGTTAGCATCGTCATATTAACTAACAGTTTTTACTTATTATACGATTATTAGATTCTATTGGATAATTGCCACAGAGATTAACAATACAATCGTAAATTTTTGTTTAAGACAATTAAAATACTTTTAAAATTATTTTTTTTTGTTTCAGATGTATTTGTTATCATTTAACACTCATTTAACAACTCCTTTAGAAAAAATGGATGCGTTCAAGACTGCTTGACAGTGAGTAAAATACGAGGTACGATCATAAAGTAAGTTGCACGTGATCTATGAAACAATTATATATTTATAAGACAAACCTACATATGTATATATATTTTTTGACTGCCTGTATTTTTGTGTCTCAATGTATGTGTTGCTCATTCAGTTTAGATAGTGTAATGTAGCTCCCAGCTCTCATCCCCTATGCGGATTTCTTTCAATACATGTGGACTAATCTTGGAATAATGTTGATGAAAATAAAAAAGCTGATGCAAAAAGTTGACGTTAGTAATTGTCGGTCAACAGATGTGGCACAATTTGTGCACACACGTTAAGGTAACCAAGCTGATCGTGAATGAAATCGCATACACAATACTTTCACAGACGTTATCTTCACTGGCAATTTCTCCAATTTTAATGCGCCGATTACTCATTATCATTTCATTCACGGTTTCCGATTAACCCATCGTGTATCAGTTAAGTGATCCCAAAAAAAGTGAGCTTGGGATGAAAGTTGGCACCGTGTAAGTCTTGGGGGGTTCACACTATGGCTACTTTGATCTCTCCACCCACCCGCATCTGTAGCGAATTCAGGCTTGCTGATGGTAGCAATGGTGACCCCCGACATATGATGAACCTGTGAGGAGTGCGGGAAGGACATGTGCTAAGCGAGTCTGGATCTGATAGGCTATCCCCGGGAATGATAATGCTTCAACAGATTAACACGGCGGAATTGTGGAAAAGTAGGTCGGCGTGTTTCAATGTAGCGGGAGGGATCCGGACGAATAAGCTCCGTAGATAGAAGCAAGAAAAGGTGGGCAAACACTATATTCATAGCACTTCAAGGTGATAGTGTTATCCTAAAACACCAAGAACACTCTCCTTGTAGCTGCTAAACATATTCTTGGAGGTTTGGGAATGGCTATAAGGGGTGAGAGGAGGCCATCATTATAAAAAAAATTTATGTACGCCTATCAACCAGCTCGTCACTCACATTTGTTCTTCCGTTTCCGAACATTCGGCAGGTTTTTATTATCGCGGGGTATATGATATTTATTCTCATCGTATATCTCAACAATTTGCTGAGGAATTTCACAAGTGTAATTATTTGCTTACAAAAATCGGACTACCGAACGCAGTTCTGTAATCGACAAAACCTCTAGAGGACACGGCGTGTTAAACACGATAATGCATATATACTGAATGATGTACAGAACTGCTGCTGGGGGACGGTGAAAACAACAACAAAGCTACTGCTGAATCAGAACACATTAATTTATTTCTTTCAGTATAAAAGACGGTAAGGTGTAACTCAATTTTTGACGGACTTGTTGAATCATTTACAGTAGGTATTACAATGAGGTAACGTACAGTTTTTTCAGCATCATCATATATTCTATCACATTATACTTATTGTATGATTATTACATTTTATTGGATGATACCCATATAATTTAATTAATGTAATTTATTAATTTTTGTTTTAGTCAATTAAATTTTTTTTTCAGATGGATTAGTTATCATTTATACCATCTACTTTTGTATAATTATCTCACTTTCAAAACGTCTGGACTCTCGGTAATGTATCATGTATATTAGTAATTACATAGTCGTAACGTACAGGTTTTTAGCATCGTCTGGTATTCTAACAGTTTGTAGTTGTATGATTCCTAGATAGATTTTATTACATAATAGCCCAATGTTAAATTAATTTGAAAAAACTTAAAAACACACAAAGGAATGTACAATAGCGGAAAACCTATTAAATAACAAAAAAACACTAAAAGTAAATACTACTCTTATGGCGGTATAAATACTGTCATAAGTAGCTCATTTTATCAGTGCATGATTTAAATCTGCAGTTCTATTAGATAGTATATTTTTAATTGAATTCTGCATTTGTAGATTTTGAACAATACTGTGTAATTGTTGCTTTTATATTTAATAGATATGAAATATTTATTTTTGACAAATAGTAATTTTCTTTTTATTTGATTAATAAATAGGGTTTTGTATTTTTTATCATGTTTATAATTTGTAGTGATTAAGTATACCATTAGGTTTTGAATGGTGCTGCAGATGTGTTGTTTTTATTAAACGTTTAAAAAAATTACAACAAATATTTTTTTAACATAATTCATTTGTTCTATTGTGTGCTTGTTTAGTTGAAGGGCCTAGTAAAGGTAACGTTGTTAAAAAGAATGTTGCTAGGATACAAATATACGATCAGCCCTTCAAATGTACAGCCTGATTCTACTGCAGGTCCTAAAATTCAAGAAAATTATTGTGATAATTATTCACCATCATTACCATATTTTCTAAAAGGTAATAATAATTTTTTTATGATAATTATTAGATAATATAACTACTGTTTCAATAATATCAACAAGATCCTTTTTCTGACAAATAATCTTTTTTTTGTTTTCAGGTACACCTGTTACATATAAAAATGTTTCCTTAGAAATAAATTCATCATATTTCAAAGAGATGTTCGTTGTGACTAATAAATGACGTTACGTTTTAATTCCATAACGGTAGTAAACACTTTTCTCAGTAAGTCAGTTCTATATTCTTTGTTTGGTTTATACATGTTTATTTACAATTATAAGATTTTATTGGAAAACATCCACGTAGTTAATTAATATTCTAATTGATTATTGTTTGAGATTTATTAAATATGTTTATTTGTTTTTCAGGTGAATGAGTGTTCATTTAAGTACTGTACTTATTTTAAAATGATGCAACTTTCAGGACTTCCGAGCTGATTAATATATCATGTTCAATATAATTTAAATAGCGGTAATGTAGAGTTTTGGTAGCATCGTCATATTAACTAACAGTTTTTACTTATACGATTATTAGATTTTATTGGATAATTGCCTCAGAGATTAATAATACAATCGTAAATTTTTGTTTAAGACAATTAAAATACTTTTAAAATTATTTTTTTTTGTTTCAGATGTATTTGTTATCATTTAACACTCATTTAACAACTCCTTTTGAAAAAATAGATGCGGTAAAGACTGCTTGACAGTGAGTAAAATACGAGGGACGATCATAAAGTAAGTTGCACCTGATCTATGAAACAATTATATATTTATAAGACAAACCTACATATGTATATATATTTTTTGACTGCCTGTATTTTTGTGTCTCAATGTATGTGTTGCTCATTCAGTTTAGATAGTGTAATGTAGCTCCCAGCTCTCATCCCCTATGCGGATTTCTTTCAATACATGTGGACTAATCTTGGAATAATGTTGATGAAAATAAAAAAGCTGATGCAAAAAGTTGACGTTAGTAATTGTCGGTCAACAGATGTGGCACAATTTGTGCACACACGTTAAGGTAACCAAGCTGATCGTGAATGAAATCGCATACACAATACTTTCACAGACGTTATCTTCACTGGCAATTTCTCCAATTTTAATGCGCCGATTACTCATTATCATTTCATTCACGGTTTCCGATTAACCCATCGTGTATCAGTTAAGTGATCCCAAAAAAAGTGAGCTTGGGATGAAAGTTGGCACCGTGTAAGTCTTGGGGGGTTCACACTATGGCTACTTTGATCTCTCCACCCACCCGCATCTGTAGCGAATTCAGGCTTGCTGATGGTAGCAATGGTGACCCCCGACATATGATGAACCTGTGAGGAGTGCGGGAAGGACATGTGCTAAGCGAGTCTGGATCTGATAGGCTATCCCCGGGAATGATAATGCTTCAACAGATTAACACGGCGGAATTGTGGAAAAGTAGGTCGGCGTGTTTCAATGTAGCGGGAGGGATCCGGACGAATAAGCTCCGTAGATAGAAGCAAGAAAAGGTGGGCAAACACTATATTCATAGCACTTCAAGGTGATAGTGTTATCCTAAAACACCAAGAACACTCTCCTTGTAGCTGCTAAACATATTCTTGGAGGTTTGGGAATGGCTATAAGGGGTGAGAGGAGGCCATCATTATAAAAAAAATTTATGTACGCCTATCAACCAGCTCGTCACTCACATTTGTTCTTCCGTTTCCGAACATTCGGCAGGTTTTTATTATCGCGGGGTATATGATATTTATTCTCATCGTATATCTCAACAATTTGCTGAGGAATTTCACAAGTGTAATTATTTGCTTACAAAAACCGGACTACCGAACGCAGTTCTGTAATCGACAAAACCTCTAGAGGACACGGCGTGTTAAACACGATAATGCATATATACTGAAAGATGTACAGAACTGCTGCTGGGGGACGGTGAAAACAACAACAATGCTAGTGCTGAATCAGAACACATTAATTTATTTCTTTCAGTATAAAAGACGGTAAGGTGTAACTCAATTTTTGACGGACTTGTTGAATCAATTACAGTAGGTATTACAATGAGGTAACGTACAGTTTTTTCAGCATCATCATATATTCTATCACATTATACTTATTGTATGATTATTACATTTTATTGGATGATACCCATATAATTTAATTAATGTAATTTATTAATTTTTGTTTTTGTCAACTAATTTTTTTTTTTTTTCAGATGGATGAGTTATCATTTATACCATCTACTTTTGTATAATTATCTCACTTTCAAAACGTCTGGACTCTCGGTAATGTATCATGTATATTAGTAATTACATAGTCGTAACGTACAGGTTTTTAGCATCGTCTGGTATTCTAACAGTTTATAGTTGTATGATTGCTAGATAGATTTTATTACATAATAGCCCAATGTTAAATTAATTTGAAAAATTTTAAAAACACACAAAGGAATGTACAATAGCGGAAAACCTATTAAATAACAAAAAAACACTAATAGTAAATACTACTCTTATGGCGGTATAAATACTGTCATAAGTAGCTCATTTTATCAGTGCATGATTTAAATCTGCAGTTCTATTAGATAGTATATTTTTAATTGAATTCTGCATTTGTAGATTTGAACAATACTGTGTAATTGTTGCTTTTATATTTCATAGATATGAAATATTTATTTTTGACAAATAGTAATTTTCTTTTTATTTGATTAATAAATAGGGGTTTGTATTTTTTATCATGTTTATAATTTGTAGTGATTAAGTATACCATTAGGTTTTGAATGGTGCTGCAGATGTGTTGTTTTTATTAAACGATTAAAAAAATTACAACAAATATTTTTTTAACATAATTCTTTTGTTCTATTGTGTGCTTGTTTAGTTGAAGGGCCTAGTAAAGGGAACGTTGTTAAAAAGAATGTTGCTAGGATACAAATATACGATCAGCCTTTCAAATGTACAGCCTGATTCTACTGCAGGTCCTAAAATTCAAGAAAATTATTGTGATAATTATTCACCATCATTACCATATTTTCTAAAAGGTAATAATAATTTTGTTATGATAATTATTAAATAATATAACTACTGTTTCAATAATATCAACAAGATCATTTTTCTGACAAATAATCTTTTTTTTTTGTTTTCAGGTACACCTGTTACATATAAAAATGTTTCCTTAGAATTAAATTCATCATATTTCAAAGAGCTGTTCGTTGTGACTAATAAATGTCGTTACGTTTTAATTCCATAACGGTAGTAAACACTTTTCTCAGTAAGTCAGTTCTATATTCTTTGTTGGTTTATACATGTTTATTTACAATTATAAAATTTTATTGGAAAACATCCACGTAGTTAATTAATATACTAATTGATTATTGCTTGAGATTTATAAAATATGTTTATTTGTTTTTCAGGTGGATGAGTGTTCATTTTAGTACTGTACTTATTTTAATATGATGCAACTTTCAGGACTTCCGAGCTGATTAATATATCATGTTCAATATAATTTAAATAGCGGTAATGTACAGTTTTGTTAGCATCGTCATATTAACTAACAGTTTTTACTTATTATACGATAATTAGATTCTATTGGATAATTGCCACAGAGATTAACAATACAATCGTAAATTTTTGTTTAAGACAATTAAAATACTTTTAAAATTATTTTTTTTTGTTTCAGATGTATTTGTTATCATTTAACACTCATTTAACAACTCCTTTAGAAAAAATGGATGCGTTCAAGACTGCTTGACAGTGAGTAAAATACGAGGTACGATCATAAAGTAAGTTGCACCTGATCTATGAAACAATTATATATTTATAAGACAAACCTACATATGTATATATATTTTTTGACTGCCTGTATTTTTGTGTCTCAATTTATGTGTTGCTCATTCAGTTTAGATAGTGTAATGTAGCACCCAGCTCTCATCCCCTATGCGGATTTCTTTCAATACATGTGGACTAATCTTGGAATAATGTTGATGAAAATAAAGAAGCTGATGCAAAAAGTTGACGTTAGTAATTGTCGGTCAACAGATGTGGCACAATTTGTGCGCACACGTTAAGGTAACAAAACTGATCGTGAATGAAATCGCATACACAATACTTTCACAGACGATATCTTCACTGGCAATTTCTCCAATTTTAATGCGCCGATTACTCATTATCATTTCATTCACGGTTTCCGATTAACCCATCTTGTATCAGTTAAGTGATCCCAAAAAAAGTGAGCTTGGGATGAAAGTTGGCACCGTGTAAGTCTTGGGGGGTTCACAGTATGGCTACTTTGATCTCTCCACCCACACGCATCTGTAGCGAATTCAGGCTTGCTGATGGTAGCAATGGTTACCCCCGACATATGATGAACCTGTGAGGAGTGCGGGAAGGACATGTGCTAAGCGAGTCTGGATCTGATAGGCTATCCCCGGGAATGTTAACGCTTCAACAGATTAACAAGGCGGAATTGTGGAAAAGTAGGTCGGCGTGTTTCAATGTAGCGGGAGGGATCCGGACGAATAAGCTCCGTAGATAGAAGCAAGAAAAGGTGGGCAAACACTATATTCATAGCACTTCAAGGTGATAGTGTTATCCTAAAACACCAAGAACACTCTCCTTGTAGCTGCTAAACATATTCTTGGAGGTTTGGGAATGGCTATAAGGGGTGAGAGGAGGCCATCATTAAAAAAAAAATTTATGTACGCCTATCAACCAGCTCGTCACTCACATTTGTTCTTCCGTTTCCGAACATTCGGCAGGTTTTTATTATCGCGGGGTATATGATATTTATTCTCATCGTATATCTCAACAATTTGCTGAGGAATTTCACAAGTGTAATTATTTGCTTACAAAAATCGGACTACCGAACGCAGTTCTGTAATCGACAAAACCTCTAGAGGACACGGCGTGTTAAACACGATAATGCATATATACTGAAAGATGTACAGAACTGCTGCTGGGGGACGGTGAAAACAACAACAAAGCTAGTGCTGAATCAGAACACATTAATTTATTTCTTTCAGTATAAAAGACGGTAAGGTGTAACTCAATTTTTGACGGACTTGTTGAATCATTTACAGTAGGTATTACAATGAGGTAACGTACAGTTTTTTTGCATCATCATATATTCTATCACATTATACTTATTGTATGATTATTACATTTTATTAGATGATACCCATATAATTTAATTAATGTTATTTATTAATTTTTGTTTTAGTCAATTAAATTTTTTTTTCAGATGGATTAGTTATCATTTATACCATCTACTTTTGTATAATTATCTCACTTTCAAAACGTCTGGACTCTCGGTAATGTATCATGTATATTAGTAATTACATAGTCGTAACGTACAGGTTTTTAGCATCGTCTGGTATTCTAACAGTTTATAGTTGTATGATTCCTAGATAGATTTTATTACATAATAGCCCAATGTTAAATTAATTTGAAAAAACTTAAAAACACACAAAGGAATGTACAATAGCGGAAAACCTATTAAATAACAAAAAAACACTAAAAGTAAATACTACTCTTATGGCGGTATAAATACTGTCATAAGTAGCTCATTTTATCAGTGCATGATTTAAATCTGCAGTTCTATTAGATAGTATATTTTTAATTGAATTCTGCATTTGTAGATTTTGAACAATACTGTGTAATTGTTGCTTTTATATTTAATAGATATGAAATATTTATTTTTGACAAATAGTAATTTTCTTTTTATTTGATTAATAAATAGGGTTTTGTATTTTTTATCATGTTTATAATTTGTAGTGATTAAGTATACCATTAGGTTTTGAATGGTGCTGCAGATGTGTTGTTTTTATTAAACGATTAAAAAAATTACAACAAATATTTTTTTAACATAATTCATTTGTTCTATTGTGTGCTTGTTTAGTTGATGGGCCTAGTAAACGGAACGTTGTTAAAAAGAATGTTGCTAGGATACAAATATACGATCAGACCTTCAAATGTACAGCCTGATTCTACTGCAGGTCCTAAAATTCAAGAAAATTATTGTGATAATTATTCACCATCATTACCATATTTTCTAAAAGGAAATAATAATTTTTTTATGATAATTATTAGATAATATAACTACTGTTTCAGTAATATCAACAAGATCCTTTTTCTGACAAATAATCTTTTTTTTGTTTTCAGGTACACCTGTTACATATAAAAATTTTTCCTTAGAATTAAATTCATCATATTTCAAAGAGATGTTCGTTGTGACTAATAAATGACGTTACGTTTTAATTCCATAACGGTAGTAAACACTTTTCTCAGTAAGTCAGTTCTATATTCTTTGTTTGGTTTATACATGTTTATTTACAATTATAAGATTTTATTGGAAAACATCCACGTAGTTAATTAATATTCTAATTGATTATTGTTTGAGATTTATAAAATATGTTTATTTGTTTTTCAGGTGGATGAGTGTTCATTTAAGTACTGTACTTATTTTAAAATGATGCAACTTTCAGGACTTCCGAGCTGATTAATATATCATGTTCAATATAATTTAAATAGCGGTAATGTAGAGTTTTGGTAGCATCGTCATATTAACTAACAGTTTTTACTTATACGATTATTAGATTTTATTGGATAATTGCCACAGAGATTAATAATACAATCGTAAATTTTTGTTTAAGACAATTAAAATACTTTTAAAATTATTTTTTTTTTGTTTCAGATGTATTTGTTATCATTTAACACTCATTTAACAACTCCTTTTGAAAAAATAGATGCGGTAAAGACTGCTTGACAGTGAGTAAAATACGAGGGACGATCATAAAGTAAGTTGCACCCGATCTATGAAACAATTATATATTTATAAGACAAACCTACATATGTATATATATTTTATGACTGCCTGTATTTTTGTGTCCCAATGTATGTGTTGCTCATTCAGTTTAGATAGTGTAATGTAGCTCCCAGCTCTCATCCCCTATGCGGATTTCTTTCAATACATGTGGACTAATCTTGGAATAATGTTGATGAAAATAAAAAAGCTGATGCAAAAAGTTGACGTTAGTAATTGTCGGTCAACAGATGTGGCACAATTTGTGCACACACGTTAAGGTAACCAAGCTGATCGTGAATGAAATCGCATACACAATACTTTCACAGACGTTATCTTCACTGGCAATTTCTCCAATTTTATTGCGCCGATTACTCATTATCATTTCATTCACGGTTTCCGATTAACCCATCGTGTATCAGTTAAGTGATCCCAAAAAAAGTGAGCTTGGGATGAAAGTTGGCACCGTGTAAGTCTTGGGGGGTTCACACTATGGCTACTTTGATCTCTCCACCCACCCGCATCTGTAGCGAATTCAGGCTTGCTGATGGTAGCAATGGTGACCCCCGACATATGATGAACCTGTGAGGAGTGCGGGAAGGACATGTGCTAAGCGAGTCTGGATCTGATAGGCTATCCCCGGGAATGATAATGCTTCAACAGATTAACACGGCGGAATTGTGGAAAAGTAGGTCGGCGTGTTTCAATGTAGCGGGAGGGATCCGGACGAATAAGCTCCGTAGATAGAAGCAAGAAAAGGTGGGCAAACACTAAATTCATAGCACTTCAAGGTGATAGTGTTATCCTAAAACACCAAGAACACTCTCCTTGTAGCTGCTAAACATATTCTTGGAGGTTTGGGAATGGCTATAAGGGGTGAGAGGAGGCCATCATTATAAAAAAAATTTATGTACGCCTATCAACTAGCTCGTCACTCACATTTGTTCTTCCGTTTCCGAACATTCGGCAGGTTTTTATTATCGCGGGGTATATGATATTTATTCTCATCGTATATCTCAACAATTTGCTGAGGAATTTCACAAGTGTAATTATTTGCTTACAAAAATCGGACTACCGAACGCAGTTCTGTAATCGACAAAACCTCTAGAGGACACGGCGTGTTAAACACGATAATGCATATATACTGAAAGATGTACAGAACTGCTGCTGGGGGACGGTGAAAACAACAACAAAGCTAGTGCTGAATCAGAACACATTAATTTATTTCTTTCAGTATAAAAGACGGTAAGGTGTAACTCAATTTTTGACGGACTTGTTGAATCAATTACAGTAGGTATTACAATGAGGTAACGTACAGTTTTTTCAGCATCATCATATATTCTATCACATTATACTTATTGTATGATTATTACATTTTATTGGATGATACCCATATAATTTAATTAATGTAATTTATTAATTTTTGTTTTTGTCAACTAAATTTTTTTTTTTTTTCAGATGGATGAGTTATCATTTATACCATCTACTTTTGTATAATTATCTCACTTTCAAAACGTCTGGACTCTCGGTAATGTATCATGTATATTAGTAATTACATAGTCGTAACGTACAGGTTTTTAGCATCGTCTGGTATTCTAACAGTTTATAGTTGTATGATTGCTAGATAGATTTTATTACATAATAGCCCAATGTTAAATTAATTTGAAAAATTTTAAAAACACACAAAGGAATGTACAATAGCGGAAAACCTATTAAATAACAAAAAAACACTAATAGTAAATACTACTCTTATGGCCGTATAAATACTGTCATAAGTAGCTCATTTTATCAGTGCATGATTTAAATCTGCAGTTCTATTAGATAGTATATTTTTAATTGAATTCTGCATTTGTAGATTTTGAACAATACTGTGTAATTGTTGCTTTTATATTTAATAGATATGAAATATTTATTTTTGACAAATAGTAATTTTCTTTATATTTGATTAATAAATAGGGTTTTGTATTTTTTATCATGTTTATAATTTGTAGTGATTAAGTATACCATTAGGTTTTGAATGGTGCTGCAGATGTGTTGTTTTTATTAAACGATTAAAAAAATTACAACAAATATTTTTTTAACATAATTCATTTGTTCTATTGTGTGCTTGTTTAGTTGAAGGGCCTAGTAAAGGGAACGTTGTTAAAAAGAATGTTGCTAGGATACAAATATACGATCAGCCCTTCAAATGTACAGCCTGATTCTACTGCAGGTCCTAAAATTCAAGAAAATTATTGTGATAATTATTCACCATCATTACCATATTTTCTAAAAGGTAATAATAATTTTTTTATGATAATTATTAGATAATATAACTACTGTTTCAATAATATCAACAAGATCCTTTTTCTGACAAATAATCTTTTTTTTGTTTTCAGGTACACCTGTTACATATAAAAATGTTTCCTTAGAATTAAATTCATCATATTTCCAAGAGATGTTCGTTGTGACTAATAAATGACGTTACGTTTTAATTCCATAACGGTAGTAAACACTTTTCTCAGTAAGTCAGTTCTATATTCTTTGTTTGGTTTATACATGTTTATTTACAATTATAAGATTTTATTGGAAAACATCCACGTAGTTAATTAATATTCTAATTGATTATTGTTTGAGATTTATTAAATATGTTTATTTGTTTTTCAGGTGGATGAGTGTTCATTTAAGTACTGTACTTATTTTAAAATGATGCAACTTTCAGGACTTCCGAGCTGATTAATATATCATGTTCAATATAATTTAAATAGCGGTAATGTAGAGTTTTGGTAGCATCGTCATATTAACTAACAGTTTTTACTTATTATACGATTATTAGATTTTATTGGATAATTGCCACAGAGACTAATAATACAATCGTAAATTTTTGTTTAAGACAATTAAAATACTTTTAAAATTATTTTTTTTTGTTGCAGATGTATTTGTTATCATTTAACACTCATTTAACAACTCCTTTTGAAAAAATAGATGCGTTCAAGACTGCTTGACAGTGAGTAAAATACGAGGGACGATCATAAAGTAAGTTGCACCCGATCTATGAAACAATTATATATTTATAAGACAAACCTACATATGTATATATATTTTTTGACTGCCTGTATTTTTGTGTCTTAATTTATGTGTTGCTCATTCAGTTTAGATAGTGTAATGTAGCACCCAGCTCTCATCCCTTATGCGGATTTCTTTCAATACATGTGGACTAATCTTGGAATAATGTTGATGAAAATAAAAAAGCTGATGTAAAAAGTTGACGTCAGTAATTGTCGGTCAATAGATGTGGCACAATTTGTGCACACACGTTAAGGTAACCAAGCTGATCGTGAATGAAATCGCATACACAATACTTTCACAGACGTTATCTTCACTGGCAATTTCTCCAATTTTAATGCGCCGATTACTCATTATCATTTCATTCACGGTTTCCGATTAACCCATCGTGTATCAGTTAAGTGATCCCAAAAAAAGTGAGCTTGGGATGAAAGTTGGCACCGTGTAAGTCTTGGGGGGTTCACACTATGGCTACTTTGATCTCTCCACCCACCCGCATCTGTAGCGAATTCAGGCTTGCTGATGGTAGCAATGGTGACCCCCGACATATGATGAACCTGTGAGGAGTGCGGGAAGGACATGTGCTAAGCGAGTCTGGATCTGATAGGCTATCCCCGGGAATGATAACGCTTCAACAGATTAACACGGCGGAATTGTGGAAAAGTAGGTCGGCGTGTTTCAATGTAGCGGGAGGGATCCGGACGAATAAGCTCCGTAGATAGAAGCAAGAAAAGGTGGGCAAACACTATATTCATAGCACTTCAAGGTGATAGTGTTATCCTAAAACACCAAGAACACTCTCCTTGTAGCTGCTAAACATATTCTTGGAGGTTTGGGAATGGCTATAAGGGGTGAGAGGAGGCCATCATTATAAAAAAAATTTATGTACGCCTATCAACCAGCTCGTCACTCACATTTGTTCTTCCGTTTCCGAACATTCGGCAGGTTTTTATTATCGCGGGGTATATGATATTTATTCTCATCGTATATCTCAACAATTTGCTGAGGAATTTCACAAGTGTAATTATTTGCTTACAAAAATCGGACTACCGAACGCAGTTCTGTAATCGACAAAACCTCTAGAGGACACGGCGTGTTAAACACGATAATGCATATATACTGAAAGATATACAGAACTGCTGCTGGGGGACGGTGAAAACAACAACAATGCTAGTGCTGAATCAGAACACATTAATTTATTTCTTTCAGTATAAAAGACGGTAAGGTGTAACTCAATTTTTGACGGACTTGTTGAATCAATTACAGTAGGTATTACAATGAGGTAACGTACAGTTTTTTCAGCATCATCATATATTCTATCACATTATACTTATTGTATGATTATTACATTTTATTGGATGATACCCATATAATTTAATTAATGTAATTTATTAATTTTTGTTTTTGTCAACTAAATTTTTTTTTTTTTTCAGATGGATGAGTTATCATTTATACCATCTACTTTTGTATAATTATCTCACTTTCAAAACGTCTGGACTCTCGGTAATGTATCATGTATATTAGTAATTACATAGTCGTAACGTACAGGTTTTTAGCATCGTCTGGTATTCTAACAGTTTGTAGTTGTATGATTCCTAGATAGATTTTATTACATAATAGCCCAATGTTAAATTAATTTGAAAAAACTTAAAAACACACAAAGGAATGTACAATAGCGGAAAACCTATTAAATAACAAAAAAACACTAAAAGTAAATACTACTCTTATGGCGGTATAAATACTGTCATAAGTAGCTCATTTTATCAGTGCATGATTTAAATCTGCAGTTCTATTAGATAGTATATTTTTAATTGAATTCTGCATTTGTAGATTTTGAACAATACTGTGTAATTGTTGCTTTTATATTTAATAGATATGAAATATTTATTTTTGACAAATAGTAATTTTCTTTTTATTTGATTAAAAAATAGGGTTTTGTATTTTTTATCATGTTTATAATTTGTAGTGATTAAGTATACCATTAGGTTTTGAATGGTGCTGCAGATGTGTTGTTTTTATTAAACGATTAAAAAAATTACAACAAATATTTTTTTAACATAATTCATTTGTTCTATTGTGTGCTTGTTTAGTTGAAGGGCCTAGTAAAGGGAACGTTGTTAAAAAGAATGTTGCTAGGATACAAATATACGATCAGCCCTTCAAATGTACAGCCTGATTCTACTGCAGGTCCTAAAATTCAAGAAAATTATTGTGATAATTATTCACCATCATTACCATATTTTCTAAAAGGTAATAATAATTTTTTTATGATAATTATTAGATAATATAACTACTGTTTCAGTAATATCAACAAGATCCTTTTTCTGACAAATAATCTTTTTTTTGTTTTCAGGTACACCTGTTACATATAAAAATGTTTCCTTAGAATTAAATTCATCATATTTCAAAGAGATGTTCGTTGTGACTAATAAATGACGTTACGTTTTAATTCCATAACGGTAGTAAACACTTTTCTCAGTAAGTCAGTTCTATATTCTTTGTTTGGTTTATACATGTTTATATACAATTATAAGATTTTATTGGAAAACATCCACGTAGTTAATTAATATTCTAATTGATTATTGTTTGAGATTTATAAAATATGTTTATTTGTTTTTCAGGTGGATGAGTGTTCTTTTAAGTACTGTACTTATTTTAAAATGATGCAACTTTCAGGACTTCCGAGCTGATTAATATATCATGTTCAATATAATTTAAATAGCGGTAATGTAGAGTTTTGGTAGCATCGTCATATTAACTAACAGTTTTTACTTATTATACGATTATTAGATTTTATTGGATAATTGCCACAGAGATTAATAATACAATCGTAAATTTTTGTTTAAGACAATTAAAATACTTTTAAAATTATTTTTTTTTGTTGCAGATGTATTTGTTATCATTTAACACTCATTTAACAACTCCTTTTGAAAAAATGGATGCGTTCAAGACTGCTTGACAGTGAGTAAAATACGAGGGACGATCATAAAGTAAGTTGCACCCGATCTATGAAACAATTATATATTTATAAGACAAACCTACATATGTATATATATTTTTTGACTGCCTGTATTTTTGTGTCTTAATTTATGTGTTGCTCATTCAGTTTAGATAGTGTAATGTAGCACCCAGCTCTCATCCCTTATGCGGATTTCTTTCAATACATGTGGACTAATCTTGGAATAATGTTGATGAAAATAAAAAAGCTGATGTAAAAAGTTGACGTCAGTAATTGTCGGTCAATAGATGTGGCACAATTTGTGCACACACGTTAAGGTAACCAAGCTGATCGTGAATGAAATCGCATACACAATACTTTCACAGACGTTATCTTCACTGGCAATTTCTCCAATTTTAATGCGCCGATTACTCATTATCATTTCATTCACGGTTTCCGATTAACCCATCGTGTATCAGTTAAGTGATCCCAAAAAAAGTGAGCTTGGGATGAAAGTTGGCACCGTGTAAGTCTTGGGGGGTTCACACTATGGCTACTTTGATCTCTCCACCCACCCGCATCTGTAGCGAATTCAGGCTTGCTGATGGTAGCAATGGTGACCCCCGACATATGATGAACCTGTGAGGAGTGCGGGAAGGACATGTGCTAAGCGAGTCTGGATCTGATAGGCTATCCCCGGGAATGATAATGCTTCAACAGATTAACACGGCGGAATTGTGGAAAAGTAGGTCGGCGTGTTTCAATGTAGCGGGAGGGATCCGGACGAATAAGCTCCGTAGATAGAAGCAAGAAAAGGTGGGCAAACACTATATTCATAGCACTTCAAGGTGATAGTGTTATCCTAAAACACCAAGAACACTCTCCTTGTAGCTGCTAAACATATTCTTGGAGGTTTGGGAATGGCTATAAGGGGTGAGAGGAGGCCATCATTAAAAAAAAAATTTATGTACGCCTATCAACCAGCTCGTCACTCACATTTGTTCTTCCGTTTCCGAACATTCGGCAGGTTTTTATTATCGCGGGGTATATGATATTTATTCTCATCGTATATCTCAACAATTTGCTGAGGAATTTCACAAGTGTAATTATTTGCTTACAAAAATCGGACTACCGAACGCAGTTCTGTAATCGACAAAACCTCTAGAGGACACGGCGTGTTAAACACGATAATGCATATATACTGAAAGATGTACAGAACTGCTGCTGGGGGACGGTGAAAACAACAACAATGCTAGTGCTGAATCAGAACACATTAATTTATTTCTTTCAGTATAAAAGACGGTAAGGTGTAACTCAATTTTTGACGGACTTGTTGAATCAATTACAGTAGGTATTACAATGAGGTAACGTACAGTTTTTTCAGCATCATCATATATTCTATCACATTATACTTATTGTATGATTATTACATTTTATTGGATGATACCCATATAATTTATTTAATGTAATTTATTAATTTTTGTTTTTGTCAACTAAATTTTTTTTTTTTTCAGATGGATGAGTTATCATTTATACCATCTACTTTTGTATAATTATCTCACTTTCAAAACGTCTGGACTCTCGGTAATGTATCATGTATATTAGTAATTACATAGTCGTAACGTACAGGTTTTTAGCATCGTCTGGTATTCTAACAGTTTATAGTTGTATGATTGCTAGATAGATTTTATTACATAATAGCCCAATGTTAAATTAATTTGAAAAATTTTAAAAACACACAAAGGAATGTACAATAGCGGAAAACCTATTAAATAACAAAAAAACACTAAAAGTAAATACTACTCTTATGGCGGTATAAATACTGTCATAAGTAGCTCATTTTATCAGTGCATGATTTAAATCTGCAGTTCTATTAGATAGTATATTTTTAATTGAATTCTGCATTTGTAGATTTTGAACAATACTGTGTAATTGTTGCTTTTATATTTAATAGATATGAAATATTTATTTTTGACAAATAGTAATTTTCTTTTTATTTGAATAATAAATAGGGTTTTGTATTTTTTATCATGTTTATAATTTGTTGTGATTAAGTATACCATTAGGTTTTGAATGGTGCTGCAGATGTGTTGTTTTTATTAAACGATTAAAAAAATTACAACAAATATTTTTTTAACATAATTCATTTGTTCTATTGTGTGCTTGTTTAGTTGAAGGGCCTAGTAAACGGAACGTTGTTAAAAAGAATGTTGCTAGGATACAAATATACGATCAGACCTTCAAATGTACAGCCTGATTCTACTGCAGGTCCTAAAATTCAAGAAAATTATTGTGATAATTATTCACCATCATTACCATATTTTCTAAAAGGAAATAATAATTTTTTTATGATAATTATTAGATAATATAACTACTGTTTCAGTAATATCAACAAGATCCTTTTTCTGACAAATAATCTTTTTTTTGTTTTCAGGTACACCTGTTACATATAAAAATTTTTCCTTAGAATTAAATTCATCATATTTCAAAGAGATGTTCGTTGTGACTAATAAATGACGTTACGTTTTAATTCCATAACGGTAGTAAACACTTTTCTCAGTAAGTCAGTTCTATATTCTTTGTTTGGTTTATACATGTTTATTTACAATTATAAGATTTTATTGGAAAACATCCACGTAGTTAATTAATATTCTAATTGATTATTGTTTGAGATTTATAAAATATGTTTATTTGTTTTTCAGGTGGATGAGTGTTCATTGAAGTACTGTACTTATTTTAAAATGATGCAACTTTCAGGACTTCCGAGCTGATTAATATATCATGTTCAATATAATTTAAATAGCGGTAATGTACAGTTTTGTTAGCATCGTCATATTAACTAACAGTTTTTACTTATTATACGATTATTAGATTTTATTGGATAATTGCCACAGAGATTAATAATACAATCGTAAATTTTTGTTTAAGACAATTAAAATACTTTTAAAATTATTTTTTTTTGTTGCAGATGTATTTGTTATCATTTAACACTCATTTAACAACTCCTTTTGAAAAAATAGATGCGTTCAAGACTGCTTGACAGTGAGTAAAATACGAGGGACGATCATAAAGTAAGTTGCACCCGATCTATGAAACAATTATATATTTATAAGACAAACCTACATATGTATATATATTTTTTGACTGCCTGTATTTTTGTCTCTCAATTTATGTGTTGCTCATTCAGCTTAGATAGTGTAATGTAGCACCCAGCTCTCATCCCCTATGCGGATTTCTTTCAATACCTGTGGACTAATCTTGGAATAATGTTGATGAAAATAAAAAAGCTGATGCAAAAAGTTGACGTTAGTAATTGTCGGTCAACAGATGTGGCACAATTTGTGCACACACGTTAAGGTAACAAAACTGATCGTGAATGAAATCGCATACACAATACTTTCACAGACGTTATCTTCACTGGCAATTTCTCCAATTTTAATGCGCCGATTACTCATTATCATTTCATTCACGGTTTCCGATTAACCCATCGTGTATCAGTTAAGTGATCCCAAAAAAAGTGAGCTTGGGATGAAAGTTGGCACCGTGTAAGTCTTGGGGGGTTCACACTATGGCTAGTTTGATCTCTCCACCCACCCGCATCTGTAGCGAATTCAGGCTTGCTGATGGTAGCAATGGTGACCCCCGACATATGATGAACCTGTGAGGAGTGCGGGAAGGACATGTGCTAAGCGAGTCTGGATCTGATAGGCTATCCCCGGGAATGATAACGCTTCAACAGATTAACACGGCGGAATTGTGGAAAAGTAGGTCGGCGTGTTTCAATGTAGCGGGAGGGATCCGGACGAATAAGCTCCGTAGATAGAAGCAAGAAAAGGTGGGCAAGCACTATATTCATAGCACTTCAAGGTGATAGTGTTATCCTAAAACACCAAGAACACTCTCCTTGTAGCTGCTAAACATATTCTTGGAGGTTTGGGAATGGCTATAAGGGGTGTGAGGAGGCCATCATTAAAAAAAAATTTATGTACGCCTATCAACCAGCTCGTCACTCCCATTTGTTCTCCCGTTTCCGAACATTCGGCAGGTTTTTATTATCGCGGGGTATATGATATTTATTCTCATCGTATATCTCAACAATTTGCTGAGGAATTTCACAAGTGTAATTATTTGCTTACAAAAATCGGACTACCGAACGCAGTTCTGTAATCGACAAAACCTCTAGAGGACACGGCGTGTTAAACACGATAATGCATATATACTGAATGATGTACAGAACTGCTGCTGGGGGACGGTGAAAACAACAACAAAGCTACTGCTGAATCAGAACACATTAATTTATTTCTTTCAGTATAAAAGACGGTAAGGTGTAACTCAATTTTTGACGGACTTGTTGAATCATTTACAGTAGGTATTACAATGAGGTAACGTACAGTTTTTTCAGCATCATCATATATTCTATCACATTATACTTATTGTATGATTATTACATTTTATTGGATGATACCCATATAATTTAATTAATGTAATTTATTAATTTTTGTTTTAGTCAATTAAATTTTTTTTTCAGAAGGATTAGTTATCATTTATACCATCTACTTTTGTATAATTATCTCACTTTCAAAACGTCTGGACTCTCGGTAATGTATCATGTATATTAGTAATTACATAGTCGTAACGTACAGGTTTTTAGCATCGTCTGGTATTCTAACAGTTTATAGTTGTATGATTCCTAGATAGATTCTATTACATAATAGCCCAATGTTAAATTAATTTGAAAAAACTTAAAAACACACAAAGGAATGTACAATAGCGGAAAACCTATTAAATAACAAAAAAACACTAAAAGTAAATACTACTCTTATGGCGGTATAAATACTGTCATAAGTAGCTCATTTTATCAGTGCATGATTTAAATCTGCAGTTCTATTAGATAGTATATTTTTAATTGAATTCTGCATTTGTAGATTTTGAACAATACTGTGTAATTGTTGCTTTTATATTTAATAGATATGAAATATTTATTTTTGACAAATAGTAATTTTCTTTTTATTTGATTAATAAATAGGGTTTTGTATTTTTTATCATGTTTATAATTTGTAGTGATTAAGTATACCATTAGGTTTTGAATGGTGCTGCAGATGTGTTGTTTTTATTAAACGATTAAAAAAATTACAACAAATATTTTTTTAACATAATTCATTTGTTCTATTGTGTGCTTGTTTAGTTGAAGGGCCTAGTAAAGGGAACGTTGTTAAAAAGAATGTTGCTAGGATACAAATATATGATCAGCCCTTCAAATGTACAGCCTGATTCTACTGCAGGTCCTAAAATTCAAGAAAATTATTGTGATAATTATTCACCATCATTACCATATTTTCTAAAAGGTAATAATAATTTTTTTATAATAATTATTAGATAATATAACTACTGTTTCAATAATATCAACAAGATCCTTTTTCTGACAAATAATCTTTTTTTTGTTTTCAGGTACACCTGTTACATATAAAAATGTTTCCTTAGAATTAAATTCATCATATTTCAAAGAGATGTTCGTTGTGACTAATAAATGACGTTACGTTTTAATTCCATAACGGTAGTAAACACTTTTCTCAGTAAGTCAGTTCTATATTCTTTGTTTGGTTTATACATGTTTATTTACAATTATAACATTTTATTGGAAAACATCCACGTAGTTAATTAATATTCTAATTGATTATTGTTTGAGATTTATAAAATATGTTTATTTGTTTTTCAGGTGGATGAGTGTTCATTTAAGTACTGTACTTATTTTAAAATGATGCAACTTTCAGGACTTCCGAGCTGATTAATATATCATGTTCAATATAATTTAAATAGCGGTAATGTAGAGTTTTGGTAGCATCGTCATATTAACTAACAGTTTTTACTTATTATACGATTATTAGATTTTATTGGATAATTGCCACAGAGATTAATAATACAATCGTAAATTTTTGTTTAAGACAATTAAAATACTTTTAAAATTATTTTTTTTTGTTTCAGATGTATTTGTTATCATTTAACACTCATTTAACAACTCCTTTTGAAAAAATAGATGCGGTAAAGACTGCTTGACAGTGAGTAAAATACGAGGGACGATCATAAAGTAAGTTGCACCCGATCTATGAAACAATTATATATTTATAAGACAAACCTACATATGTATATATATTTTTTGACTGCCTGTATTTTTGTGTCTCAATGTATGTGTTGCTCATTCAGTTTAGATAGTGTAATGTAGCTCCCAGCTCTCTTTCCCTATGCGGATTTCTTTCAATACATGTGGACTAATCTTGGAATAATGTTGATGAAAATAAAAAAGCTGATGCAAAAAGTTGACGTTAGTAATTGTCGGTCAACAGATGTGGCACAATTTGTGCACACACGTTAAGGTAACCAAGCTGATCGTGAATGAAATCGCATACACAATACTTTCACAGACGTTATCTTCACTGGCAATTTCTCCAATTTTAATGCGCCGATTACTCATTATCATTTCATTCACGGTTTCCGATTAACCCATCGTGTATCAGTTAAGTGATCCCAAAAAAAGTGAGCTTGGGATGAAAGTTGGCACCGTGTAAGTCTTGGGGGGTTCACACTATGGCTACTTTGATCTCTCCACCCACCCGCATATGTAGCGAATTCAGGCTTGCTGATGGTAGCAATGGTGACCCCCGACATATGATGAACCTGTGAGGAGTGCGGGAAGGACATGTGCTAAGCGAGTCTGGATCTGATAGGCTATCCCCGGGAATGATAACGCTTCAACAGATTAACACGGCGGAATTGTGGAAAAGTAGGTCGGCGTGTTTCAATGTAGCGGGAGGGATCCGGACGAATAAGCTCCGTAGATAGAAGCAAGAAAAGGTGGGCAAGCACTATATTCATAGCACTTCAAGGTGATAGTGTTATCCTAAAACACCAAGAACACTCTCCTTGTAGCTGCTAAACATATTCTTGGAGGTTTGGGAATGGCTATAAGGGGTGAGAGGAGGCCATCATTAAAAAAAAATTTATGTACGCCTATCAACCAGCTCGTCACTCACATTTGTTCTCCCGTTTCCGAACATTCGGCAGGTTTTTATTATCGCGGGGTATATGATATTTATTCACATCGTATCTCTCAACAATTAGCTGAGGAATTTCACAAGTGTAATTATTTGCTTACAAAAATCGGACTACCGAACGCAGTTCTGTAATCGACAAAACCTCTAGAGGACACGGCGTGTTAAACACGATAATGCATATATACTGAATGATGTACAGAACTGCTGCTGGGGGACGGTGAAAACAACAACAAAGCTACTGCTGAATCAGAACACATTAATTTATTTCTTTCAGTATAAAAGACGGTAAGGTGTAACTCAATTTTTGACGGACTTGTTGAATCATTTACAGTAGGTATTACAATGAGGTAACGTACAGTTTTTTCAGCATCATCATATATTCTATCACATTATACTTATTGTATGATTATTACATTTTATTGGATGATACCCATATAATTTAATTAATGTAATTTATTAATTTTTGTTTTAGTCAATTAAATTTTTTTTTCAGATGGATTAGTTATCATTTATACCATCTACTTTTGTATAATTATCTCACTTTCAAAACGTCTGGACTTTCGGTAATGTATCATGTATATTAGTAATTACATAGTCGTAACGTACAGGTTTTTAGCATCGTCTGGTATTCTAACAGTTTGTAGTTGTATGATTCCTAGATAGATTTTATTACATAATAGCCCAATGTTAAATTAATTTGAAAAAACTTAAAAACACACAAAGGAATGTACAATAGCGGAAAACCTATAAAAATAACAAAAAAACACTAAAAGTAAATACTACTCTTATGGCGGTATAAATACTGTCATAAGTAGCTCATTTTATCAGTGCATGATTTAAATCTGCAGTTCTATTAGATAGTATATTTTTAATTGAATTCTGCATTTGTAGATTTTGAACAATACTGTGTAATTGTTGCTTTTATATTTAATAGATATGAAATATTTATTTTTGACAAATAGTAATTTTCTTTTTATTTGATTAATAAATAGGGTTTTGTATTTTTTATCATGTTTATAATTTGTAGTGATTAAGTATACCATTAGGTTTTGAATGGTGCTGCAGATGTGTTGTTTTTATTAAACGATTAAAAAAATTACAACAAATATTTTTTTAACATAATTCATTTGTTCTATTGTGTGCTTGTTTAGTTGAAGGGCCTAGTAAAGGTAACGTTGTTAAAAAGAATGTTGCTAGGATACAAATATACGATCAGCCCTTCAAATGTACAGCCTGATTCTACTGCAGGTCCTAAAATTCAAGAAAATTATTGTGATAATTATTCACCATCATTACCATATTTTCTAAAAGGTAATAATAATTTTTTTATGATAATTATTAGATAATATAACTACTGTTTCAATAATATCAACAAGATCCTTTTTCTGACAAATAATCTTTTTTTTGTTTTTAGGTACACCTGTTACATATAAAAATGTTTCCTTAGAATTAAATTCATCATATTTCAAAGAGATGTTCGTTGTGACTAATAAATGACGTTACGTTTTAATTCCATAACGGTAGTAAACACTTTTCTCAGTAAGTCAGTTCTATATTCTTTGTTTGGTTTATACATGTTTATTTACAATTATAAGATTTTATTGGAAAACATCCACGTAGTTAATTAATATTCTAATTGATTATTGTTTGAGATTTATTAAATATGTTTATTTGTTTTTCAGGTGGATGAGTGTTCATTTAAGTACTGTACTTATTTTAAAATGATGCAACTTTCAGGACTTCCGAGCTGATTAATATATCATGTTCAATATAATTTAAATAGCGGTAATGTAGAGTTTTGGTAGCATCGTCATATTAACTAACAGTTTTTACTTATACGATTATTAGATTTTATTGGATAATTGCCACAGAGATTAATAATACAATCGTAAATTTTTGTTTAAGACAATTAAAATACTTTTAAAATTATTTTTTTTTGTTTCAGATGTATTTGTTATCATTTAACACTCATTTAACAACTCCTTTTGAAAAAATAGATGCGGTAAAGACTGCTTGACAGTGAGTAAAATACGAGGGACGATCATAAAGTAAGTTGCACCTGATCTATGAAACAATTATATATTTATAAGACAAACCTACATATGTATATATATTTTTTGACTGCCTGTATTTTTGTGTCTCAATGTATGTGTTGCTCATTCAGTTTAGATAGTGTAATGTAGCTCCCAGCTCTCATCCCCTATGCGGATTTCTTTCAATACATGTGGACTAATCTTGGAATAATGTTGATGAAAATAAAAAAGCTGATGCAAAAAGTTGACGTTAGTAATTGTCGGTCAACAGATGTGGCACAATTTGTGCACACACGTTAAGGTAACCAAGCTGATCGTGAATGAAATCGCATACACAATACTTTCACAGACGTTATCTTCACTGGCAATTTCTCCAATTTTAATGCGCCGATTACTCATTATCATTTCATTCACGGTTTCCGATTAACCCATCGTGTATCAGTTAAGTGATCCCAAAAAAAGTGAGCTTGGGATGAAAGTTGGCACCGTGTAAGTCTTGGGGGGTTCACACTATGGCTACTTTGATCTCTCCACCCACCCGCATCTGTAGCGAATTCAGGCTTGCTGATGGTAGCAATGGTGACCCCCGACATATGATGAACCTGTGAGGAGTGCGGGAAGGACATGTGCTAAGCGAGTCTGGATCTGATAGGCTATCCCCGGGAATGATAATGCTTCAACAGATTAACACGGCGGAATTGTGGAAAAGTAGGTCGGCGTGTTTCAATGTAGCGGGAGGGATCCGGACGAATAAGCTCCGTAGATAGAAGCAAGAAAAGGTGGGCAAACACTATATTCATAGCACTTCAAGGTGATAGTGTTATCCTAAAACACCAAGAACACTCTCCTTGTAGCTGCTAAACATATTCTTGGAGGTTTGGGAATGGCTATAAGGGGTGAGAGGAGGCCATCATTATAAAAAAAATTTATGTACGCCTATCAACCAGCTCGTCACTCACATTTGTTCTTCCGTTTCCGAACATTCGGCAGGTTTTTATTATCGCGGGGTATATGATATTTATTCTCATCGTATATCTCAACAATTTGCTGAGGAATTTCACAAGTGTAATTATTTGCTTACAAAAACCGGACTACCGAACGCAGTTCTGTAATCGACAAAACCTCTAGAGGACACGGCGTGTTAAACACGATAATGCATATATACTGAAAGATGTACAGAACTGCTGCTGGGGGACGGTGAAAACAACAACAATGCTAGTGCTGAATCAGAACACATTAATTTATTTCTTTCAGTATAAAAGACGGTAAGGTGTAACTCAATTTTTGACGGACTTGTTGAATCAATTACAGTAGGTATTACAATGAGGTAACGTACAGTTTTTTCAGCATCATCATATATTCTATCACATTATACTTATTGTATGATTATTACATTTTATTGGATGATACCCATATAATTTAATTAATGTAATTTATTAATTTTTGTTTTAGTCAATTAAATTTTTTTTTCAGAAGGATTAGTTATCATTTATACCATCTACTTTTGTATAATTATCTCACTTTCAAAACGTCTGGACTCTCGGTAATGTATCATGTATATTAGTAATTACATAGTCGTAACGTACAGGTTTTTAGCATCGTCTGGTATTCTAACAGTTTATAGTTGTATGATTCCTAGATAGATTCTATTACATAATAGCCCAATGTTAAATTAATTTGAAAAAACTTAAAAACACACAAAGGAATGTACAATAGCGGAAAACCTATTAAATAACAAAAAAACACTAAAAGTAAATACTACTCTTATGGCGGTATAAATACTGTCATAAGTAGCTCATTTTATCAGTGCATGATTTAAATCTGCAGTTCTATTAGATAGTATATTTTTAATTGAATTCTGCATTTGTAGATTTTGAACAATACTGTGTAATTGTTGCTTTTATATTTAATAGATATGAAATATTTATTTTTGACAAATAGTAATTTTCTTTTTATTTGATTAATAAATAGGGTTTTGTATTTTTTATCATGTTTATAATTTGTAGTGATTAAGTATACCATTAGGTTTTGAATGGTGCTGCAGATGTGTTGTTTTTATTAAACGATTAAAAAAATTACAACAAATATTTTTTTAACATAATTCATTTGTTCTATTGTGTGCTTGTTTAGTTGAAGGGCCTAGTAAAGGGAACGTTGTTAAAAAGAATGTTGCTAGGATACAAATATATGATCAGCCCTTCAAATGTACAGCCTGATTCTACTGCAGGTCCTAAAATTCAAGAAAATTATTGTGATAATTATTCACCATCATTACCATATTTTCTAAAAGGTAATAATAATTTTTTTATAATAATTATTAGATAATATAACTACTGTTTCAATAATATCAACAAGATCCTTTTTCTGACAAATAATCTTTTTTTTGTTTTCAGGTACACCTGTTACATATAAAAATGTTTCCTTAGAATTAAATTCATCATATTTCAAAGAGATGTTCGTTGTGACTAATAAATGACGTTACGTTTTAATTCCATAACGGTAGTAAACACTTTTCTCAGTAAGTCAGTTCTATATTCTTTGTTTGGTTTATACATGTTTATTTACAATTATAACATTTTATTGGAAAACATCCACGTAGTTAATTAATATTCTAATTGATTATTGTTTGAGATTTATAAAATATGTTTATTTGTTTTTCAGGTGGATGAGTGTTCATTTAAGTACTGTACTTATTTTAAAATGATGCAACTTTCAGGACTTCCGAGCTGATTAATATATCATGTTCAATATAATTTAAATAGCGGTAATGTAGAGTTTTGGTAGCATCGTCATATTAACTAACAGTTTTTACTTATTATACGATTATTAGATTTTATTGGATAATTGCCACAGAGATTAATAATACAATCGTAAATTTTTGTTTAAGACAATTAAAATACTTTTAAAATTATTTTTTTTTGTTTCAGATGTATTTGTTATCATTTAACACTCATTTAACAACTCCTTTTGAAAAAATAGATGCGGTAAAGACTGCTTGACAGTGAGTAAAATACGAGGGACGATCATAAAGTAAGTTGCACCCGATCTATGAAACAATTATATATTTATAAGACAAACCTACATATGTATATATATTTTTTGACTGCCTGTATTTTTGTGTCTCAATGTATGTGTTGCTCATTCAGTTTAGATAGTGTAATGTAGCTCCCAGCTCTCTTTCCCTATGCGGATTTCTTTCAATACATGTGGACTAATCTTGGAATAATGTTGATGAAAATAAAAAAGCTGATGCAAAAAGTTGACGTTAGTAATTGTCGGTCAACAGATGTGGCACAATTTGTGCACACACGTTAAGGTAACCAAGCTGATCGTGAATGAAATCGCATACACAATACTTTCACAGACGTTATCTTCACTGGCAATTTCTCCAATTTTAATGCGCCGATTACTCATTATCATTTCATTCACGGTTTCCGATTAACCCATCGTGTATCAGTTAAGTGATCCCAAAAAAAGTGAGCTTGGGATGAAAGTTGGCACCGTGTAAGTCTTGGGGGGTTCACACTATGGCTACTTTGATCTCTCCACCCACCCGCATATGTAGCGAATTCAGGCTTGCTGATGGTAGCAATGGTGACCCCCGACATATGATGAACCTGTGAGGAGTGCGGGAAGGACATGTGCTAAGCGAGTCTGGATCTGATAGGCTATCCCCGGGAATGATAACGCTTCAACAGATTAACACGGCGGAATTGTGGAAAAGTAGGTCGGCGTGTTTCAATGTAGCGGGAGGGATCCGGACGAATAAGCTCCGTAGATAGAAGCAAGAAAAGGTGGGCAAGCACTATATTCATAGCACTTCAAGGTGATAGTGTTATCCTAAAACACCAAGAACACTCTCCTTGTAGCTGCTAAACATATTCTTGGAGGTTTGGGAATGGCTATAAGGGGTGAGAGGAGGCCATCATTAAAAAAAAATTTATGTACGCCTATCAACCAGCTCGTCACTCACATTTGTTCTCCCGTTTCCGAACATTCGGCAGGTTTTTATTATCGCGGGGTATATGATATTTATTCACATCGTATCTCTCAACAATTAGCTGAGGAATTTCACAAGTGTAATTATTTGCTTACAAAAATCGGACTACCGAACGCAGTTCTGTAATCGACAAAACCTCTAGAGGACACGGCGTGTTAAACACGATAATGCATATATACTGAATGATGTACAGAACTGCTGCTGGGGGACGGTGAAAACAACAACAAAGCTACTGCTGAATCAGAACACATTAATTTATTTCTTTCAGTATAAAAGACGGTAAGGTGTAACTCAATTTTTGACGGACTTGTTGAATCATTTACAGTAGGTATTACAATGAGGTAACGTACAGTTTTTTCAGCATCATCATATATTCTATCACATTATACTTATTGTATGATTATTACATTTTATTGGATGATACCCATATAATTTAATTAATGTAATTTATTAATTTTTGTTTTAGTCAATTAAATTTTTTTTTCAGATGGATTAGTTATCATTTATACCATCTACTTTTGTATAATTATCTCACTTTCAAAACGTCTGGACTTTCGGTAATGTATCATGTATATTAGTAATTACATAGTCGTAACGTACAGGTTTTTAGCATCGTCTGGTATTCTAACAGTTTGTAGTTGTATGATTCCTAGATAGATTTTATTACATAATAGCCCAATGTTAAATTAATTTGAAAAAACTTAAAAACACACAAAGGAATGTACAATAGCGGAAAACCTATAAAAATAACAAAAAAACACTAAAAGTAAATACTACTCTTATGGCGGTATAAATACTGTCATAAGTAGCTCATTTTATCAGTGCATGATTTAAATCTGCAGTTCTATTAGATAGTATATTTTTAATTGAATTCTGCATTTGTAGATTTTGAACAATACTGTGTAATTGTTGCTTTTATATTTAATAGATATGAAATATTTATTTTTGACAAATAGTAATTTTCTTTTTATTTGATTAATAAATAGGGTTTTGTATTTTTTATCATGTTTATAATTTGTAGTGATTAAGTATACCATTAGGTTTTGAATGGTGCTGCAGATGTGTTGTTTTTATTAAACGATTAAAAAAATTACAACAAATATTTTTTTAACATAATTCATTTGTTCTATTGTGTGCTTGTTTAGTTGAAGGGCCTAGTAAAGGTAACGTTGTTAAAAAGAATGTTGCTAGGATACAAATATACGATCAGCCCTTCAAATGTACAGCCTGATTCTACTGCAGGTCCTAAAATTCAAGAAAATTATTGTGATAATTATTCACCATCATTACCATATTTTCTAAAAGGTAATAATAATTTTTTTATGATAATTATTAGATAATATAACTACTGTTTCAATAATATCAACAAGATCCTTTTTCTGACAAATAATCTTTTTTTTGTTTTTAGGTACACCTGTTACATATAAAAATGTTTCCTTAGAATTAAATTCATCATATTTCAAAGAGATGTTCGTTGTGACTAATAAATGACGTTACGTTTTAATTCCATAACGGTAGTAAACACTTTTCTCAGTAAGTCAGTTCTATATTCTTTGTTTGGTTTATACATGTTTATTTACAATTATAAGATTTTATTGGAAAACATCCACGTAGTTAATTAATATTCTAATTGATTATTGTTTGAGATTTATTAAATATGTTTATTTGTTTTTCAGGTGGATGAGTGTTCATTTAAGTACTGTACTTATTTTAAAATGATGCAACTTTCAGGACTTCCGAGCTGATTAATATATCATGTTCAATATAATTTAAATAGCGGTAATGTAGAGTTTTGGTAGCATCGTCATATTAACTAACAGTTTTTACTTATACGATTATTAGATTTTATTGGATAATTGCCACAGAGATTAATAATACAATCGTAAATTTTTGTTTAAGACAATTAAAATACTTTTAAAATTATTTTTTTTTGTTTCAGATGTATTTGTTATCATTTAACACTCATTTAACAACTCCTTTTGAAAAAATAGATGCGGTAAAGACTGCTTGACAGTGAGTAAAATACGAGGGACGATCATAAAGTAAGTTGCACCTGATCTATGAAACAATTATATATTTATAAGACAAACCTACATATGTATATATATTTTTTGACTGCCTGTATTTTTGTGTCTCAATGTATGTGTTGCTCATTCAGTTTAGATAGTGTAATGTAGCTCCCAGCTCTCATCCCCTATGCGGATTTCTTTCAATACATGTGGACTAATCTTGGAATAATGTTGATGAAAATAAAAAAGCTGATGCAAAAAGTTGACGTTAGTAATTGTCGGTCAACAGATGTGGCACAATTTGTGCACACACGTTAAGGTAACCAAGCTGATCGTGAATGAAATCGCATACACAATACTTTCACAGACGTTATCTTCACTGGCAATTTCTCCAATTTTAATGCGCCGATTACTCATTATCATTTCATTCACGGTTTCCGATTAACCCATCGTGTATCAGTTAAGTGATCCCAAAAAAAGTGAGCTTGGGATGAAAGTTGGCACCGTGTAAGTCTTGGGGGGTTCACACTATGGCTACTTTGATCTCTCCACCCACCCGCATCTGTAGCGAATTCAGGCTTGCTGATGGTAGCAATGGTGACCCCCGACATATGATGAACCTGTGAGGAGTGCGGGAAGGACATGTGCTAAGCGAGTCTGGATCTGATAGGCTATCCCCGGGAATGATAATGCTTCAACAGATTAACACGGCGGAATTGTGGAAAAGTAGGTCGGCGTGTTTCAATGTAGCGGGAGGGATCCGGACGAATAAGCTCCGTAGATAGAAGCAAGAAAAGGTGGGCAAACACTATATTCATAGCACTTCAAGGTGATAGTGTTATCCTAAAACACCAAGAACACTCTCCTTGTAGCTGCTAAACATATTCTTGGAGGTTTGGGAATGGCTATAAGGGGTGAGAGGAGGCCATCATTATAAAAAAAATTTATGTACGCCTATCAACCAGCTCGTCACTCACATTTGTTCTTCCGTTTCCGAACATTCGGCAGGTTTTTATTATCGCGGGGTATATGATATTTATTCTCATCGTATATCTCAACAATTTGCTGAGGAATTTCACAAGTGTAATTATTTGCTTACAAAAACCGGACTACCGAACGCAGTTCTGTAATCGACAAAACCTCTAGAGGACACGGCGTGTTAAACACGATAATGCATATATACTGAAAGATGTACAGAACTGCTGCTGGGGGACGGTGAAAACAACAACAATGCTAGTGCTGAATCAGAACACATTAATTTATTTCTTTCAGTATAAAAGACGGTAAGGTGTAACTCAATTTTTGACGGACTTGTTGAATCAATTACAGTAGGTATTACAATGAGGTAACGTACAGTTTTTTCAGCATCATCATATATTCTATCACATTATACTTATTGTATGATTATTACATTTTATTGGATGATACCCATATAATTTAATTAATGTAATTTATTAATTTTTGTTTTTGTCAACTAAATTTTTTTTTTTTTCAGATGGATGAGTTATCATTTATACCATCTACTTTTGTATAATTATCTCACTTTCAAAACGTCTGGACTCTCGGTAATGTATCATGTATATTAGTAATTACATAGTCGTAACGTACAGGTTTTTAGCATCGTCTGGTATTCTAACAGTTTATAGTTGTATGATTGCTAGATAGATTTTATTACATAATAGCCCAATGTTAAATTAATTTGAAAAATTTTAAAAACACACAAAGGAATGTACAATAGCGGAAAACCTATTAAATAACAAAAAAACACTAATAGTAAATACTACTCTTATGGCGGTATAAATACTGTCATAAGTAGCTCATTTTATCAGTGCATGATTTAAATCTGCAGTTCTATTAGATAGTATATTTTTAATTGAATTCTGCATTTGTAGATTTGAACAATACTGTGTAATTGTTGCTTTTATATTTCATAGATATGAAATATTTATTTTTGACAAATAGTAATTTTCTTTTTATTTGATTAATAAATAGGGTTTTGTATTTTTTATCATGTTTATAATTTGTAGTGATTAAGTATACCATTAGGTTTTGAATGGTGCTGCAGATGTGTTGTTTTTATTAAACGATTAAAAAAATTACAACAAATATTTTTTTAACATAATTCTTTTGTTCTATTGTGTGCTTGTTTAGTTGAAGGGCCTAGTAAAGGGAACGTTGTTAAAAAGAATGTTGCTAGGATACAAATATACGATCAGCCTTTCAAATGTACAGCCTGATTCTACTGCAGGTCCTAAAATTCAAGAAAATTATTGTGATAATTATTCACCATCATTACCATATTTTCTAAAAGGTAATAATAATTTTGTTATGATAATTATTAAATAATATAACTACTGTTTCAATAATATCAACAAGATCCTTTTTCTGACAAATAATCTTTTTTTTGTTTTCAGGTACACCTGTTACATATAAAAATGTTTCCTTAGAATTAAATTCATCATATTTCAAAGAGATGTTCGTTGTGACTAATAAATGACGTTACGTTTTAATTCCATAACGGTAGTAAACACTTTTCTCAGTAAGTCAGTTCTATATTCTTTGTTTGGTTTATACATGTTTATTTACAATTATAACATTTTATTGGAAAACATCCACGTAGTTAATTAATATTCTAATTGATTATTGTTTGAGATTTATAAAATATGTTTATTTGTTTTTCAGGTGGATGAGTGTTCATTTAAGTACTGTACTTATTTTAAAATGATGCAACTTTCAGGACTTCCGAGCTGATTAATATATCATGTTCAATATAATTTAAATAGCGGTAATGTAGAGTTTTGGTAGCATCGTCATATTAACTAACAGTTTTTACTTATTATACGATTATTAGATTTTATTGGATAATTGCCACAGAGATTAATAATACAATCGTAAATTTTTGTTTAAGACAATTAAAATACTTTTAAAATTATTTTTTTTTGTTTCAGATGTATTTGTTATCATTTAACACTCATTTAACAACTCCTTTTGAAAAAATAGATGCGGTAAAGACTGCTTGACAGTGAGTAAAATACGAGGGACGATCATAAAGTAAGTTGCACCCGATCTATGAAACAATTATATATTTATAAGACAAACCTACATATGTATATATATTTTTTGACTGCCTGTATTTTTGTGTCTCAATGTATGTGTTGCTCATTCAGTTTAGATAGTGTAATGTAGCTCCCAGCTCTCTTTCCCTATGCGGATTTCTTTCAATACATGTGGACTAATCTTGGAATAATGTTGATGAAAATAAAAAAGCTGATGCAAAAAGTTGACGTTAGTAATTGTCGGTCAACAGATGTGGCACAATTTGTGCACACACGTTAAGGTAACCAAGCTGATCGTGAATGAAATCGCATACACAATACTTTCACAGACGTTATCTTCACTGGCAATTTCTCCAATTTTAATGCGCCGATTACTCATTATCATTTCATTCACGGTTTCCGATTAACCCATCGTGTATCAGTTAAGTGATCCCAAAAAAAGTGAGCTTGGGATGAAAGTTGGCACCGTGTAAGTCTTGGGGGGTTCACACTATGGCTACTTTGATCTCTCCACCCACCCGCATATGTAGCGAATTCAGGCTTGCTGATGGTAGCAATGGTGACCCCCGACATATGATGAACCTGTGAGGAGTGCGGGAAGGACATGTGCTAAGCGAGTCTGGATCTGATAGGCTATCCCCGGGAATGATAACGCTTCAACAGATTAACACGGCGGAATTGTGGAAAAGTAGGTCGGCGTGTTTCAATGTAGCGGGAGGGATCCGGACGAATAAGCTCCGTAGATAGAAGCAAGAAAAGGTGGGCAAGCACTATATTCATAGCACTTCAAGGTGATAGTGTTATCCTAAAACACCAAGAACACTCTCCTTGTAGCTGCTAAACATATTCTTGGAGGTTTGGGAATGGCTATAAGGGGTGAGAGGAGGCCATCATTAAAAAAAAATTTATGTACGCCTATCAACCAGCTCGTCACTCACATTTGTTCTCCCGTTTCCGAACATTCGGCAGGTTTTTATTATCGCGGGGTATATGATATTTATTCACATCGTATCTCTCAACAATTAGCTGAGGAATTTCACAAGTGTAATTATTTGCTTACAAAAATCGGACTACCGAACGCAGTTCTGTAATCGACAAAACCTCTAGAGGACACGGCGTGTTAAACACGATAATGCATATATACTGAATGATGTACAGAACTGCTGCTGGGGGACGGTGAAAACAACAACAAAGCTACTGCTGAATCAGAACACATTAATTTATTTCTTTCAGTATAAAAGACGGTAAGGTGTAACTCAATTTTTGACGGACTTGTTGAATCATTTACAGTAGGTATTACAATGAGGTAACGTACAGTTTTTTCAGCATCATCATATATTCTATCACATTATACTTATTGTATGATTATTACATTTTATTGGATGATACCCATATAATTTAATTAATGTAATTTATTAATTTTTGTTTTAGTCAATTAAATTTTTTTTTCAGATGGATTAGTTATCATTTATACCATCTACTTTTGTATAATTATCTCACTTTCAAAACGTCTGGACTTTCGGTAATGTATCATGTATATTAGTAATTACATAGTCGTAACGTACAGGTTTTTAGCATCGTCTGGTATTCTAACAGTTTGTAGTTGTATGATTCCTAGATAGATTTTATTACATAATAGCCCAATGTTAAATTAATTTGAAAAAACTTAAAAACACACAAAGGAATGTACAATAGCGGAAAACCTATAAAAATAACAAAAAAACACTAAAAGTAAATACTACTCTTATGGCGGTATAAATACTGTCATAAGTAGCTCATTTTATCAGTGCATGATTTAAATCTGCAGTTCTATTAGATAGTATATTTTTAATTGAATTCTGCATTTGTAGATTTTGAACAATACTGTGTAATTGTTGCTTTTATATTTAATAGATATGAAATATTTATTTTTGACAAATAGTAATTTTCTTTTTATTTGAT
Organism: Lycorma delicatula; assembly: GCF_047948215.1. Lineage (NCBI taxonomy): Eukaryota > Metazoa > Arthropoda > Insecta > Hemiptera > Fulgoridae > Lycorma > Lycorma delicatula. The sequence continues at coordinate 41,254,176 of NC_134458.1, forward strand.
TAATAAATAGGGTTTTGTATTTTTTATCATGTTTATAATTTGTAGTGATTAAGTATACCATTAGGTTTTGAATGGTGCTGCAGATGTGTTGTTTTTATTAAACGATTAAAAAAATTACAACAAATATTTTTTTAACATAATTCATTTGTTCTATTGTGTGCTTGTTTAGTTGAAGGGCCTAGTAAAGGTAACGTTGTTAAAAAGAATGTTGCTAGGATACAAATATACGATCAGCCCTTCAAATGTACAGCCTGATTCTACTGCAGGTCCTAAAATTCAAGAAAATTATTGTGATAATTATTCACCATCATTACCATATTTTCTAAAAGGTAATAATAATTTTTTTATGATAATTATTAGATAATATAACTACTGTTTCAATAATATCAACAAGATCCTTTTTCTGACAAATAATCTTTTTTTTGTTTTTAGGTACACCTGTTACATATAAAAATGTTTCCTTAGAATTAAATTCATCATATTTCAAAGAGATGTTCGTTGTGACTAATAAATGACGTTACGTTTTAATTCCATAACGGTAGTAAACACTTTTCTCAGTAAGTCAGTTCTATATTCTTTGTTTGGTTTATACATGTTTATTTACAATTATAAGATTTTATTGGAAAACATCCACGTAGTTAATTAATATTCTAATTGATTATTGTTTGAGATTTATTAAATATGTTTATTTGTTTTTCAGGTGGATGAGTGTTCATTTAAGTACTGTACTTATTTTAAAATGATGCAACTTTCAGGACTTCCGAGCTGATTAATATATCATGTTCAATATAATTTAAATAGCGGTAATGTAGAGTTTTGGTAGCATCGTCATATTAACTAACAGTTTTTACTTATACGATTATTAGATTTTATTGGATAATTGCCACAGAGATTAATAATACAATCGTAAATTTTTGTTTAAGACAATTAAAATACTTTTAAAATTATTTTTTTTTGTTTCAGATGTATTTGTTATCATTTAACACTCATTTAACAACTCCTTTTGAAAAAATAGATGCGGTAAAGACTGCTTGACAGTGAGTAAAATACGAGGGACGATCATAAAGTAAGTTGCACCTGATCTATGAAACAATTATATATTTATAAGACAAACCTACATATGTATATATATTTTTTGACTGCCTGTATTTTTGTGTCTCAATGTATGTGTTGCTCATTCAGTTTAGATAGTGTAATGTAGCTCCCAGCTCTCATCCCCTATGCGGATTTCTTTCAATACATGTGGACTAATCTTGGAATAATGTTGATGAAAATAAAAAAGCTGATGCAAAAAGTTGACGTTAGTAATTGTCGGTCAACAGATGTGGCACAATTTGTGCACACACGTTAAGGTAACCAAGCTGATCGTGAATGAAATCGCATACACAATACTTTCACAGACGTTATCTTCACTGGCAATTTCTCCAATTTTAATGCGCCGATTACTCATTATCATTTCATTCACGGTTTCCGATTAACCCATCGTGTATCAGTTAAGTGATCCCAAAAAAAGTGAGCTTGGGATGAAAGTTGGCACCGTGTAAGTCTTGGGGGGTTCACACTATGGCTACTTTGATCTCTCCACCCACCCGCATCTGTAGCGAATTCAGGCTTGCTGATGGTAGCAATGGTGACCCCCGACATATGATGAACCTGTGAGGAGTGCGGGAAGGACATGTGCTAAGCGAGTCTGGATCTGATAGGCTATCCCCGGGAATGATAATGCTTCAACAGATTAACACGGCGGAATTGTGGAAAAGTAGGTCGGCGTGTTTCAATGTAGCGGGAGGGATCCGGACGAATAAGCTCCGTAGATAGAAGCAAGAAAAGGTGGGCAAACACTATATTCATAGCACTTCAAGGTGATAGTGTTATCCTAAAACACCAAGAACACTCTCCTTGTAGCTGCTAAACATATTCTTGGAGGTTTGGGAATGGCTATAAGGGGTGAGAGGAGGCCATCATTATAAAAAAAATTTATGTACGCCTATCAACCAGCTCGTCACTCACATTTGTTCTTCCGTTTCCGAACATTCGGCAGGTTTTTATTATCGCGGGGTATATGATATTTATTCTCATCGTATATCTCAACAATTTGCTGAGGAATTTCACAAGTGTAATTATTTGCTTACAAAAACCGGACTACCGAACGCAGTTCTGTAATCGACAAAACCTCTAGAGGACACGGCGTGTTAAACACGATAATGCATATATACTGAAAGATGTACAGAACTGCTGCTGGGGGACGGTGAAAACAACAACAATGCTAGTGCTGAATCAGAACACATTAATTTATTTCTTTCAGTATAAAAGACGGTAAGGTGTAACTCAATTTTTGACGGACTTGTTGAATCAATTACAGTAGGTATTACAATGAGGTAACGTACAGTTTTTTCAGCATCATCATATATTCTATCACATTATACTTATTGTATGATTATTACATTTTATTGGATGATACCCATATAATTTAATTAATGTAATTTATTAATTTTTGTTTTTGTCAACTAAATTTTTTTTTTTTCAGATGGATGAGTTATCATTTATACCATCTACTTTTGTATAATTATCTCACTTTCAAAACGTCTGGACTCTCGGTAATGTATCATGTATATTAGTAATTACATAGTCGTAACGTACAGGTTTTTAGCATCGTCTGGTATTCTAACAGTTTATAGTTGTATGATTGCTAGATAGATTTTATTACATAATAGCCCAATGTTAAATTAATTTGAAAAATTTTAAAAACACACAAAGGAATGTACAATAGCGGAAAACCTATTAAATAACAAAAAAACACTAATAGTAAATACTACTCTTATGGCGGTATAAATACTGTCATAAGTAGCTCATTTTATCAGTGCATGATTTAAATCTGCAGTTCTATTAGATAGTATATTTTTAATTGAATTCTGCATTTGTAGATTTGAACAATACTGTGTAATTGTTGCTTTTATATTTCATAGATATGAAATATTTATTTTTGACAAATAGTAATTTTCTTTTTATTTGATTAATAAATAGGGTTTTGTATTTTTTATCATGTTTATAATTTGTAGTGATTAAGTATACCATTAGGTTTTGAATGGTGCTGCAGATGTGTTGTTTTTATTAAACGATTAAAAAAATTACAACAAATATTTTTTTAACATAATTCTTTTGTTCTATTGTGTGCTTGTTTAGTTGAAGGGCCTAGTAAAGGGAACGTTGTTAAAAAGAATGTTGCTAGGATACAAATATACGATCAGCCTTTCAAATGTACAGCCTGATTCTACTGCAGGTCCTAAAATTCAAGAAAATTATTGTGATAATTATTCACCATCATTACCATATTTTCTAAAAGGTAATAATAATTTTGTTATGATAATTATTAAATAATATAACTACTGTTTCAATAATATCAACAAGATCATTTTTCTGACAAATAATCTTTTTTTTTGTTTTCAGGTACACCTGTTACATATAAAAATGTTTCCTTAGAATTAAATTCATCATATTTCAAAGAGCTGTTCGTTGTGACTAATAAATGTCGTTACGTTTTAATTCCATAACGGTAGTAAACACTTTTCTCAGTAAGTCAGTTCTATATTCTTTGTTGGTTTATACATGTTTATTTACAATTATAAAATTTTATTGGAAAACATCCACGTAGTTAATTAATATACTAATTGATTATTGCTTGAGATTTATAAAATATGTTTATTTGTTTTTCAGGTGGATGAGTGTTCATTTTAGTACTGTACTTATTTTAATATGATGCAACTTTCAGGACTTCCGAGCTGATTAATATATCATGTTCAATATAATTTAAATAGCGGTAATGTAGAGTTTTGGTAGCATCGTCATATTAACTAACAGTTTTTACTTATACGATTATTAGATTTTATTGGATAATTGCCACAGAGATTAATAATACAATCGTAAATTTTTGTTTAAGACAATTAAAATACTTTTAAAATTATTTTTTTTTGTTTCAGATGTATTTGTTATCATTTAACACTCATTTAACAACTCCTTTTGAAAAAATAGATGCGGTAAAGACTGCTTGACAGTGAGTAAAATACGAGGGACGATCATAAAGTAAGTTGCACCTGATCTATGAAACAATTATATATTTATAAGACAAACCTACATATGTATATATATTTTTTGACTGCCTGTATTTTTGTGTCTCAATGTATGTGTTGCTCATTCAGTTTAGATAGTGTAATGTAGCTCCCAGCTCTCATCCCCTATGCGGATTTCTTTCAATACATGTGGACTAATCTTGGAATAATGTTGATGAAAATAAAAAAGCTGATGCAAAAAGTTGACGTTAGTAATTGTCGGTCAACAGATGTGGCACAATTTGTGCACACACGTTAAGGTAACCAAGCTGATCGTGAATGAAATCGCATACACAATACTTTCACAGACGTTATCTTCACTGGCAATTTCTCCAATTTTAATGCGCCGATTACTCATTATCATTTCATTCACGGTTTCCGATTAACCCATCGTGTATCAGTTAAGTGATCCCAAAAAAAGTGAGCTTGGGATGAAAGTTGGCACCGTGTAAGTCTTGGGGGGTTCACACTATGGCTACTTTGATCTCTCCACCCACCCGCATCTGTAGCGAATTCAGGCTTGCTGATGGTAGCAATGGTGACCCCCGACATATGATGAACCTGTGAGGAGTGCGGGAAGGACATGTGCTAAGCGAGTCTGGATCTGATAGGCTATCCCCGGGAATGATAATGCTTCAACAGATTAACACGGCGGAATTGTGGAAAAGTAGGTCGGCGTGTTTCAATGTAGCGGGAGGGATCCGGACGAATAAGCTCCGTAGATAGAAGCAAGAAAAGGTGGGCAAACACTATATTCATAGCACTTCAAGGTGATAGTGTTATCCTAAAACACCAAGAACACTCTCCTTGTAGCTGCTAAACATATTCTTGGAGGTTTGGGAATGGCTATAAGGGGTGAGAGGAGGCCATCATTATAAAAAAAATTTATGTACGCCTATCAACCAGCTCGTCACTCACATTTGTTCTTCCGTTTCCGAACATTCGGCAGGTTTTTATTATCGCGGGGTATATGATATTTATTCTCATCGTATATCTCAACAATTTGCTGAGGAATTTCACAAGTGTAATTATTTGCTTACAAAAACCGGACTACCGAACGCAGTTCTGTAATCGACAAAACCTCTAGAGGACACGGCGTGTTAAACACGATAATGCATATATACTGAAAGATGTACAGAACTGCTGCTGGGGGACGGTGAAAACAACAACAATGCTAGTGCTGAATCAGAACACATTAATTTATTTCTTTCAGTATAAAAGACGGTAAGGTGTAACTCAATTTTTGACGGACTTGTTGAATCAATTACAGTAGGTATTACAATGAGGTAACGTACAGTTTTTTCAGCATCATCATATATTCTATCACATTATACTTATTGTATGATTATTACATTTTATTGGATGATACCCATATAATTTAATTAATGTAATTTATTAATTTTTGTTTTTGTCAACTAAATTTTTTTTTTTTTCAGATGGATGAGTTATCATTTATACCATCTACTTTTGTATAATTATCTCACTTTCAAAACGTCTGGACTCTCGGTAATGTATCATGTATATTAGTAATTACATAGTCGTAACGTACAGGTTTTTAGCATCGTCTGGTATTCTAACAGTTTATAGTTGTATGATTGCTAGATAGATTTTATTACATAATAGCCCAATGTTAAATTAATTTGAAAAATTTTAAAAACACACAAAGGAATGTACAATAGCGGAAAACCTATTAAATAACAAAAAAACACTAATAGTAAATACTACTCTTATGGCGGTATAAATACTGTCATAAGTAGCTCATTTTATCAGTGCATGATTTAAATCTGCAGTTCTATTAGATAGTATATTTTTAATTGAATTCTGCATTTGTAGATTTGAACAATACTGTGTAATTGTTGCTTTTATATTTCATAGATATGAAATATTTATTTTTGACAAATAGTAATTTTCTTTTTATTTGATTAATAAATAGGGTTTTGTATTTTTTATCATGTTTATAATTTGTAGTGATTAAGTATACCATTAGGTTTTGAATGGTGCTGCAGATGTGTTGTTTTTATTAAACGATTAAAAAAATTACAACAAATATTTTTTTAACATAATTCTTTTGTTCTATTGTGTGCTTGTTTAGTTGAAGGGCCTAGTAAAGGGAACGTTGTTAAAAAGAATGTTGCTAGGATACAAATATACGATCAGCCTTTCAAATGTACAGCCTGATTCTACTGCAGGTCCTAAAATTCAAGAAAATTATTGTGATAATTATTCACAATCATTACCATATTTTCTAAAAGGTAATAATAATTTTGTTATGATAATTATTAAATAATATAACTACTGTTTCAATAATATCAACAAGATCATTTTTCTGACAAATAATCTTTTTTTTTGTTTTCAGGTACACCTGTTACATATAAAAATGTTTCCTTAGAATTAAATTCATCATATTTCAAAGAGCTGTTCGTTGTGACTAATAAATGTCGTTACGTTTTAATTCCATAACGGTAGTAAACACTTTTCTCAGTAAGTCAGTTCTATATTCTTTGTTGGTTTATACATGTTTATTTACAATTATAAAATTTTATTGGAAAACATCCACGTAGTTAATTAATATACTAATTGATTATTGCTTGAGATTTATAAAATATGTTTATTTGTTTTTCAGGTGGATGAGTGTTCATTTTAGTACTGTACTTATTTTAATATGATGCAACTTTCAGGACTTCCGAGCTGATTAATATATCATGTTCAATATAATTTAAATAGCGGTAATGTAGAGTTTTGGTAGCATCGTCATATTAACTAACAGTTTTAACTTATACGATTATTAGATTTTATTGGATAATTGCCACAGAGATTAATAATACAATCGTAAATTTTTGTTTAAGACAATTAAAATACTTTTAAAATTATTTTTTTTTGTTTCAGATGTATTTGTTATCATTTAACACTCATTTAACAACTCCTTTTGAAAAAATAGATGCGGTAAAGACTGCTTGACAGTGAGTAAAATACGAGGGACGATCATAAAGTAAGTTGCACCTGATCTATGAAACAATTATATATTTATAAGACAAACCTACATATGTATATATATTTTTTGACTGCCTGTATTTTTGTGTCTCAATTTATGTGTTGCTCATTCAGTTTAGATAGTGTAATGTAGCACCCAGCTCTCATCCCCTATGCGGATTTCTTTCAATACATGTGGACTAATCTTGGAATAATGTTGATGAAAATAAAGAAGCTGATGCAAAAAGTTGACGTTAGTAATTGTCGGTCAACAGATGTGGCACAATTTGTGCGCACACGTTAAGGTAACAAAACTGATCGTGAATGAAATCGCATACACAATACTTTCACAGACGATATCTTCACTGGCAATTTCTCCAATTTTAATGCGCCAATTACTCATTATCATTTCATTCACGGTTTCCGATTAACCCATCTTGTATCAGTTAAGTGATCCCAAAAAAAGTGAGCTTGGGATGAAAGTTGGCACCGTGTAAGTCTTGGGGGGTTTAAACTATGGCTACTTTGATCTCTCCACCCACCCGCATCTGTAGCGATTTCAGACTTGCTGATGGTAGCAATGGTGACCCCCGACATATGATGAACCTGTGAGGAGTGCGGGAAGGACATGTGCTAAGCGAGTCTGGATCTGATAGGCTATCCCCGGGAATGATAACGCTTCAACAGATTAACACGGCGGAATTGTGGAAAAGTAGGTCGGCGTGTTTCAATGTAGCGGGAGGGATCCGGACGAATAAGCTCCGTAGATAGAAGCAAGAAAAGGTGGGCAAGCACTATATTCATAGCACTTCAAGGTGATAGTGTTATCCTAAAACACCAAGAACACTCTCCTTGTAGCTGCTAAACATATTCTTGGAGGTTTGGGAATGGCTATAAGGGGTGAGAGGAGGCCATCATTATAAAAAAAATTTATGTACGCCTATCAACCAGCTCGTCACTCACATTTGTTCTTCCGTTTCTGAACATTCGGCAGGTTTTTATTATCGCGGGGTATATGATATTTATTCTCATCGTATATCTCAACAATTTGCTGAGGAATTTCACAAGTGTAATTATTTGCTTACAAAAATCGGACTACCGAACGCAGTTCTGTAATCGACAAAACCTCTAGAGGACACGGCGTGTTAAACACGATAATGCATATATACTGAATGATGTACAGAACTGCTGCTGGGGGACGGTGAAAACAACAACAAAGCTACTGCTGAATCAGAACACATTAATTTATTTCTTTCAGTATAAAAGACGGTAAGGTGTAACTCAATTTTTGACGGACTTGTTGAATCATTTACAGTAGGTATTACAATGAGGTAACGTACAGTTTTTTCAGCATCATCATATATTCTATCACATTATACTTATTGTATGATTATTACATTTTATTGGATGATACCCATATAATTTATTTAATGTAATTTATTAATTTTTGTTTTAGTCAATTAAATTTTTTTTTCAGATGGATTAGTTATCATTTATACCATCTACTTTTGTATAATTATCTCACTTTCAAAACGTCTGGACTCTCGGTAATGTATCATGTATATTAGTAATTACATAGTCGTAACGTACAGGTTTTTAGCATCGTCTGGTATTCTAACAGTTTGTAGTTGTATGATTCCTAGATAGATTTTATTACATAATAGCCCAATGTTAAATTAATTTGAAAAAACTTAAAAACACACAAAGGAATGTACAATAGCGGAAAACCTATTAAATAACAAAAAAACACTAAAAGTAAATACTACTCTTATGGCGGTATAAATACTGTCATAAGTAGCTCATTTTATCAGTGCATGATTTAAATCTGCAGTTCTATTAGATAGTATATTTTTAATTGAATTCTGCATTTGTAGATTTTGAACAATACTGTGTAATTGTTGCTTTTATATTTAATAGATATGAAATATTTATTTTTGACAAATAGTAATTTTCTTTTTATTTGATTAATAAATAGGGTTTTGTATTTTTTATCATGTTTATAATTTGTAGTGATTAAGTATACCATTAGGTTTTGAATGGTGCTGCAGATGTGTTGTTTTTATTAAACGATTAAAAAAATTACAACAAATATTTTTTTAACATAATTCATTTGTTCTATTGTGTGCTTGTTTAGTTGAAGGGCCTAGTAAAGGGAACGTTGTTAAAAAGAATGTTTCTAGGATACAAATATACGATCAGCCCTTCAAATGTACAGCCTGATTCTACTGCAGGTCCTAAAATTCAAGAAAATTATTGTGATAATTATTCACCATCATTACCATATTTTCTAAAAGGTAATAATAATTTTTTTATGATAATTATTAGATAATATAACTACTGTTTCAATAATATCAACAAGATCCTTTTTCTGACAAATAATCTTTTTTTTGTTTTCAGGTACACCTGTTACATATAAAAATGTTTCCTTAGAATTAAATTCATCATATTTCAAAGAGATGTTCGTTGTGACTAATAAATGACGTTACGTTTTAATTCCATAACGGTAGTAAACACTTTTCTCAGTAAGTCAGTTCTATATTCTTTGTTTGGTTTATACATGTTTATTTACAATTATAAGATTTTATTGGAAAACATCCACGTAGTTAATTAATAATCTAATTGATTATTGTTTGAGATTTATTAAATATGTTTATTTGTTTTTCAGGTGGATGAGTGTTCATTTAAGTACTGTACTTATTTTAAAATGATGCAACTTTCAGGACTTCCGAGCTGATTAATATATCATGTTCAATATAATTTAAATAGCGGTAATGTAGAGTTTTGGTAGCATCGTCATATTAACTAACAGTTTTTACTTATACGATTATTAGATTTTATTGGATAATTGCCACAGAGATTAATAATACAATCGTAAATTTTTGTTTAAGACAATTAAAATACTTTTAAAATTATTTTTTTTTGTTTCAGATGTATTTGTTATCATTTAACACTCATTTAACAACTCCTTTTGAAAAAATAGATGCGGTAAAGACTGCTTGACAGTGAGTAAAATACGAGGGACGATCATAAAGTAAGTTGCACCTGATCTATGAAACAATTATATATTTATAAGACAAACCTACATATGTATATATATTTTTTGACTGCCTGTATTTTTGTGTCTCAATGTATGTGTTGCTCATTCAGTTTAGATAGTGTAATGTAGCTCCCAGCTCTCATCCCCTATGCGGATTTCTTTCAATACATGTGGACTAATCTTGGAATAATGTTGATGAAAATAAAAAAGCTGATGCAAAAAGTTGACGTTAGTAATTGTCGGTCAACAGATGTGGCACAATTTGTGCACACACGTTAAGGTAACCAAGCTGATCGTGAATGAAATCGCATACACAATACTTTCACAGACGTTATCTTCACTGGCAATTTCTCCAATTTTAATGCGCCGATTACTCATTATCATTTCATTCACGGTTTCCGATTAACCCATCGTGTATCAGTTAAGTGATCCCAAAAAAAGTGAGCTTGGGATGAAAGTTGGCACCGTGTAAGTCTTGGGGGGTTCACACTATGGCTACTTTGATCTCTCCACCCACCCGCATCTGTAGCGAATTCAGGCTTGCTGATGGTAGCAATGGTGACCCCCGACATATGATGAACCTGTGAGGAGTGCGGGAAGGACATGTGCTAAGCGAGTCTGGATCTGATAGGCTATCCCCGGGAATGATAACGCTTCAACAGATTAACACGGCGGAATTGTGGAAAAGTAGGTCGGCGTGTTTCAATGTAGCGGGAGGGATCCGGACGAATAAGCTCCGTAGATAGAAGCAAGAAAAGGTGGGCAAGCACTATATTCATAGCACTTCAAGGTGATAGTGTTATCCTAAAACACCAAGAACACTCTCCTTGTAGCTGCTAAACATATTCTTGGAGGTTTGGGAATGGCTATAAGGGGTGAGAGGAGGCCATCATTAAAAAAAAAATTTATGTACGCCTATCAACCAGCTCGTCACTCACATTTGTTCTCCCGTTTCCGAACATTCGGCAGGTTTTTATTATCGCGGGGTATATGATATTTATTCTCATCGTATATCTCAACAATTTGCTGAGGAATTTCACAAGTGTAATTATTTGCTTACAAAAATCGGACTACCGAACGCAGTTCTGTAATCGACAAAACCTCTAGAGGACACGGCGTGTTAAACACGATAATGCATATATACTGAATGATGTACAGAACTGCTGATGGGGGACGGTGAAAACAACAACAAAGCTACTGCTGAATCAGAACACATTAATTTATTTCTTTCAGTATAAAAGACGGTAAGGTGTAACTCAATTTTTGACGGACTTGTTGAATCATTTACAGTAGGTATTACAATGAGGTAACGTACAGTTTTTTCAGCATCATCATATATTCTATCACATTATACTTATTGTATGATTATTACATTTTATTGGATGATACCCATATAATTTAATTAATGTAATTTATTAATTTTTGTTTTAGTCAATTAATTTTTTTTTTCAGATGGATTAGTTATCATTTATACCATCTACTTTTGTATAATTATCTCACTTTCAAAACGTCTGGACTCTCGGTAATGTATCATGTATATTAGTAATTACATAGTCGTAACGTACAGGTTTTTAGCATCGTCTGGGATTCTAACAGTTTATAGTTGTATGATTCCTAGATAGATTTTATTACATAATAGCCCAATGTTAAATTAATTTGAAAAAACTTAAAAACACACAAAGGAATGTACAATAGCGGAAAACCTATTAAATAACAAAAAAACACTAAAAGTAAATACTACTCTTATGGCGGTATAAATACTGTCATAAGTAGCTCATTTTATCAGTGCATGATTTAAATCTGCAGTTCTATTAGATAGTATATTTTTAATTGAATTCTGCATTTGTAGATTTTGAACAATACTGTGTAATTGTTGCTTTTATATTTAATAGATATGAAATATTTATTTTTGACAAATAGTAATTTTCTTTTTATTTGATTAATAAATAGGGTTTTGTATTTTTTATCATGTTTATAATTTGTAGTGATTAAGTATACCATTAGGTTTTGAATGGTGCTGCAGATGTGTTGTTTTTATTAAACGATTAAAAAAATTACAACAAATATTTTTTTAACATAATTCATTTGTTCTATTGTGTGCTTGTTTAGTTGAAGGGCCTAGTAAAGGGAACGTTGTTAAAAAGAATGTTGCTAGGATACAAATATACGATCAGCCCTTCAAATGTACAGCCTGATTCTACTGCAGGTCCTAAAATTCAAGAAAATTATTGTGATAATTATTCACCATCATTACCATATTTTCTAAAAGGTAATAATAATTTTTTTATGATAATTATTAGATAATATAACTACTGTTTCAATAATATCAACAAGATCCTTTTTCTGACAAATAATCTTTTTTTTGTTTTCAGGTACACCTGTTACATATAAAAATGTTTCCTTAGAATTAAATTCATCATATTTCAAAGAGATGTTCGTTGTGACTAATAAATGACGTTACGTTTTAATTCCATAACGGTAGTAAACACTTTTCTCAGTAAGTCAGTTCTATATTCTTTGTTTGGTTTATACATGTTTATTTACAATTATAAGATTTTATTGGAAAACATCCACGTAGTTAATTAATATTCTAATTGATTATTGTTTGAGATTTATTAAATATGTTTATTTGTTTTTCAGGTGGATGAGTGTTCATTTAAGTACTGTACTTATTTTAAAATGATGCAACTTTCAGGACTTCCGAGCTGATTAATATATCATGTTCAATATAATTTAAATAGCGGTAATGTAGAGTTTTGGTAGCATCGTCATATTAACTAACAGTTTTTACTTATACGATTATTAGATTTTATTGGATAATTGCCACAGAGATTAATAATACAATCGTAAATTTTTGTTTAAGACAATTAAAATACTTTTAAAATTATTTTTTTTTGTTTCAGATGTATTTGTTATCATTTAACACTCATTTAACAACTCCTTTTGAAAAAATAGATGCGGTAAAGACTGCTTGACAGTGAGTAAAATACGAGGGACGATCATAAAGTAAGTTGCACCTGATCTATGAAACAATTATATATTTATAAGACAAACCTACATATGTATATATATTTTTTGACTGCCTGTATTTTTGTGTCTCAATGTATGTGTTGCTCATTCAGTTTAGATAGTGTAATGTAGCTCCCAGCTCTCATCCCCTATGCGGATTTCTTTCAATACATGTGGACTAATCTTGGAATAATGTTGATGAAAATAAAAAAGCTGATGCAAAAAGTTGACGTTAGTAATTGTCGGTCAACAGATGTGGCACAATTTGTGCACACACGTTAAGGTAACCAAGCTGATCGTGAATGAAATCGCATACACAATACTTTCACAGACGTTATCTTCACTGGCAATTTCTCCAATTTTAATGCGCCGATTACTCATTATCATTTCATTCACGGTTTCCGATTAACCCATCGTGTATCAGTTAAGTGATCCCAAAAAAAGTGAGCTTGGGATGAAAGTTGGCACCGTGTAAGTCTTGGGGGGTTCACACTATGGCTACTTTGATCTCTCCACCCACCCGCATCTGTAGCGAATTCAGGCTTGCTGATGGTAGCAATGGTGACCCCCGACATATGATGAACCTGTGAGGAGTGCGGGAAGGACATGTGCTAAGCGAGTCTGGATCTGATAGGCTATCCCCGGGAATGATAATGCTTCAACAGATTAACACGGCGGAATTGTGGAAAAGTAGGTCGGCGTGTTTCAATGTAGCGGGAGGGATCCGGACGAATAAGCTCCGTAGATAGAAGCAAGAAAAGGTGGGCAAACACTATATTCATAGCACTTCAAGGTGATAGTGTTATCCTAAAACACCAAGAACACTCTCCTTGTAGCTGCTAAACATATTCTTGGAGGTTTGGGAATGGCTATAAGGGGTGAGAGGAGGCCATCATTATAAAAAAAATTTATGTACGCCTATCAACCAGCTCGTCACTCACATTTGTTCTTCCGTTTCCGAACATTCGGCAGGTTTTTATTATCGCGGGGTATATGATATTTATTCTCATCGTATATCTCAACAATTTGCTGAGGAATTTCACAAGTGTAATTATTTGCTTACAAAAACCGGACTACCGAACGCAGTTCTGTAATCGACAAAACCTCTAGAGGACACGGCGTGTTAAACACGATAATGCATATATACTGAATGATGTACAGAACTGCTGCTGGGGGACGGTGAAAACAACAACAAAGCTACTGCTGAATCAGAACACATTAATTTATTTCTTTCAGTATAAAAGACGGTAAGGTGTAACTCAATTTTTGACGGACTTGTTGAATCATTTACAGTAGGTATTACAATGAGGTAACGTACAGTTTTTTCAGCATCATCATATATTCTATCACATTATACTTATTGTATGATTATTACATTTTATTGGATGATACCCATATAATTTAATTAATGTAATTTATTAATTTTTGTTTTAGTCAATTAAATTTTTTTTTCAGATGGATTAGTTATCATTTATACCATCTACTTTTGTATAATTATCTCACTTTCAAAACGTCTGGACTCTCGGTAATGTATCATGTATATTAGTAATTACATAGTCGTAACGTACAGGTTTTTAGCATCGTCTGGTATTCTAACAGTTTGTAGTTGTATGATTCCTAGATAGATTTTATTACATAATAGCCCAATGTTAAATTAATTTGAAAAAACTTAAAAACACACAAAGGAATGTACAATAGCGGAAAACCTATTAAATAACAAAAAAACACTAAAAGTAAATACTACTCTTATGGCGGTATAAATACTGTCATAAGTAGCTCATTTTATCAGTGCATGATTTAAATCTGCAGTTCTATTAGATAGTATATTTTTAATTGAATTCTGCATTTGTAGATTTTGAACAATACTGTGTAATTGTTGCTTTTATATTTAATAGATATGAAATATTTATTTTTGACAAATAGTAATTTTCTTTTTATTTGATTAATAAATAGGGTTTTGTATTTTTTATCATGTTTATAATTTGTAGTGATTAAGTATACCATTAGGTTTTGAATGGTGCTGCAGATGTGTTGTTTTTATTAAACGATTAAAAAAATTACAACAAATATTTTTTTAACATAATTCATTTGTTCTATTGTGTGCTTGTTTAGTTGAAGGGCCTAGTAAAGGTAACGTTGTTAAAAAGAATGTTGCTAGGATACAAATATACGATCAGCCCTTCAAATGTACAGCCTGATTCTACTGCAGGTCCTAAAATTCAAGAAAATTATTGTGATAATTATTCACCATCATTACCATATTTTCTAAAAGGTAATAATAATTTTTTTATGATAATTATTAGATAATATAACTACTGTTTCAATAATATCAACAAGATCCTTTTTCTGACAAATAATCTTTTTTTTGTTTTCAGGTACACCTGTTACATATAAAAATGTTTCCTTAGAATTAAATTCATCATATTTCAAAGAGATGTTCGTTGTGACTAATAAATGACGTTACGTTTTAATTCCATAACGGTAGTAAACACTTTTCTCAGTAAGTCAGTTCTATATTCTTTGTTTGGTTTATACATGTTTATTTACAATTATAAGATTTTATTGGAAAACATCCACGTAGTTAATTAATATTCTAATTGATTATTGTTTGAGATTTATTAAATATGTTTATTTGTTTTTCAGGTGGATGAGTGTTCATTTAAGTACTGTACTTATTTTAAAATGATGCAACTTTCAGGACTTCCGAGCTGATTAATATATCATGTTCAATATAATTTAAATAGCGGTAATGTAGAGTTTTGGTAGCATCGTCATATTAACTAACAGTTTTTACTTATACGATTATTAGATTTTATTGGATAATTGCCACAGAGATTAATAATACAATCGTAAATTTTTGTTTAAGACAATTAAAATACTTTTAAAATTATTTTTTTTTGTTTCAGATGTATTTGTTATCATTTAACACTCATTTAACAACTCCTTTTGAAAAAATAGATGCGGTAAAGACTGCTTGACAGTGAGTAAAATACGAGGGACGATCATAAAGTAAGTTGCACCTGATCTATGAAACAATTATATATTTATAAGACAAACCTACATATGTATATATATTTTTTGACTGCCTGTATTTTTGTGTCTCAATGTATGTGTTGCTCATTCAGTTTAGATAGTGTAATGTAGCTCCCAGCTCTCATCCCCTATGCGGATTTCTTTCAATACATGTGGACTAATCTTGGAATAATGTTGATGAAAATAAAAAAGCTGATGCAAAAAGTTGACGTTAGTAATTGTCGGTCAACAGATGTGGCACAATTTGTGCACACACGTTAAGGTAACCAAGCTGATCGTGAATGAAATCGCATACACAATACTTTCACAGACGTTATCTTCACTGGCAATTTCTCCAATTTTAATGCGCCGATTACTCATTATCATTTCATTCACGGTTTCCGATTAACCCATCGTGTATCAGTTAAGTGATCCCAAAAAAAGTGAGCTTGGGATGAAAGTTGGCACCGTGTAAGTCTTGGGGGGTTCACACTATGGCTACTTTGATCTCTCCACCCACCCGCATCTGTAGCGAATTCAGGCTTGCTGATGGTAGCAATGGTGACCCCCGACATATGATGAACCTGTGAGGAGTGCGGGAAGGACATGTGCTAAGCGAGTCTGGATCTGATAGGCTATCCCCGGGAATGATAATGCTTCAACAGATTAACACGGCGGAATTGTGGAAAAGTAGGTCGGCGTGTTTCAATGTAGCGGGAGGGATCCGGACGAATAAGCTCCGTAGATAGAAGCAAGAAAAGGTGGGCAAACACTATATTCATAGCACTTCAAGGTGATAGTGTTATCCTTAAACACCAAGAACACTCTCCTTGTAGCTGCTAAACATATTCTTGGAGGTTTGGGAATGGCTATAAGGGGTGAGAGGAGGCCATCATTATAAAAAAAATTTATGTACGCCTATCAACCAGCTCGTCACTCACATTTGTTCTTCCGTTTCCGAACATTCGGCAGGTTTTTATTATCGCGGGGTATATGATATTTATTCTCATCGTATATCTCAACAATTTGCTGAGGAATTTCACAAGTGTAATTATTTGCTTACAAAAACCGGACTACCGAACGCAGTTCTGTAATCGACAAAACCTCTAGAGGACACGGCGTGTTAAACACGATAATGCATATATACTGAAAGATGTACAGAACTGCTGCTGGGGGACGGTGAAAACAACAACAATGCTAGTGCTGAATCAGAACACATTAATTTATTTCTTTCAGTATAAAAGACGGTAAGGTGTAACTCAATTTTTGACGGACTTGTTGAATCAATTACAGTAGGTATTACAATGAGGTAACGTACAGTTTTTTCAGCATCATCATATATTCTATCACATTATACTTATTGTATGATTATTACATTTTATTGGATGATACCCATATAATTTAATTAATGTAATTTATTAATTTTTGTTTTAGTCAATTAAATTTTTTTTTCAGATGGATTAGTTATCATTTATACCATCTACTTTTGTATAATTATCTCACTTTCAAAACGTCTGGACTCTCGGTAATGTATCATGTATATTAGTAATTACATAGTCGTAACGTACAGGTTTTTAGCATCGTCTGGTATTCTAACAGTTTGTAGTTGTATGATTCCTAGATAGATTTTATTACATAATAGCCCAATGTTAAATTAATTTGAAAAAACTTAAAAACACACAAAGGAATGTACAATAGCGGAAAACCTATTAAATAACAAAAAAACACTAAAAGTAAATACTACTCTTATGGCGGTATAAATACTGTCATAAGTAGCTCATTTTATCAGTGCATGATTTAAATCTGCAGTTCTATTAGATAGTATATTTTTAATTGAATTCTGCATTTGTAGATTTTGAACAATACTGTGTAATTGTTGCTTTTATATTTAATAGATATGAAATATTTATTTTTGACAAATAGTAATTTTCTTTTTATTTGATTAATAAATAGGGTTTTGTATTTTTTATCATGTTTATAATTTGTAGTGATTAAGTATACCATTAGGTTTTGAATGGTGCTGCAGATGTGTTGTTTTTATTAAACGATTAAAAAAATTACAACAAATATTTTTTTAACATAATTCATTTGTTCTATTGTGTGCTTGTTTAGTTGAAGGGCCTAGTAAAGGGAACGTTGTTAAAAAGAATGTTTCTAGGATACAAATATACGATCAGCCCTTCAAATGTACAGCCTGATTCTACTGCAGGTCCTAAAATTCAAGAAAATTATTGTGATAATTATTCACCATCATTACCATATTTTCTAAAAGGTAATAATAATTTTTTTATGATAATTATTAGATAATATAACTACTGTTTCAATAATATCAACAAGATCCTTTTTCTGACAAATAATCTTTTTTTTGTTTTCAGGTACACCTGTTACATATAAAAATGTTTCCTTAGAATTAAATTCATCATATTTCAAAGAGATGTTCGTTGTGACTAATAAATGACGTTACGTTTTAATTCCATAACGGTAGTAAACACTTTTCTCAGTAAGTCAGTTCTATATTCTTTGTTTGGTTTATACATGTTTATTTACAATTATAAGATTTTATTGGAAAACATCCACGTAGTTAATTAATATTCTAATTGATTATTGTTTGAGATTTATTAAATATGTTTATTTGTTTTTCAGGTGGATGAGTGTTCATTTAAGTACTGTACTTATTTTAAAATGATGCAACTTTCAGGACTTCCGAGCTGATTAATATATCATGTTCAATATAATTTAAATAGCGGTAATGTAGAGTTTTGGTAGCATCGTCATATTAACTAACAGTTTTTACTTATACGATTATTAGATTTTATTGGATAATTGCCACAGAGATTAATAATACAATCGTAAATTTTTGTTTAAGACAATTAAAATACTTTTAAAATTATTTTTTTTTGTTTCAGATGTATTTGTTATCATTTAACACTCATTTAACAACTCCTTTTGAAAAAATAGATGCGGTAAAGACTGCTTGACAGTGAGTAAAATACGAGGGACGATCATAAAGTAAGTTGCACCTGATCTATGAAACAATTATATATTTATAAGACAAACCTACATATGTATATATATTTTTTGACTGCCTGTATTTTTGTGTCTCAATGTATGTGTTGCTCATTCAGTTTAGATAGTGTAATGTAGCTCCCAGCTCTCATCCCCTATGCGGATTTCTTTCAATACATGTGGACTAATCTTGGAATAATGTTGATGAAAATAAAAAAGCTGATGCAAAAAGTTGACGTTAGTAATTGTCGGTCAACAGATGTGGCACAATTTGTGCACACACGTTAAGGTAACCAAGCTGATCGTGAATGAAATCGCATACACAATACTTTCACAGACGTTATCTTCACTGGCAATTTCTCCAATTTTAATGCGCCGATTACTCATTATCATTTCATTCACGGTTTCCGATTAACCCATCGTGTATCAGTTAAGTGATCCCAAAAAAAGTGAGCTTGGGATGAAAGTTGGCACCGTGTAAGTCTTGGGGGGTTCACACTATGGCTACTTTGATCTCTCCACCCACCCGCATCTGTAGCGAATTCAGGCTTGCTGATGGTAGCAATGGTGACCCCCGACATATGATGAACCTGTGAGGAGTGCGGGAAGGACATGTGCTAAGCGAGTCTGGATCTGATAGGCTATCCCCGGGAATGATAACGCTTCAACAGATTAACACGGCGGAATTGTGGAAAAGTAGGTCGGCGTGTTTCAATGTAGCGGGAGGGATCCGGACGAATAAGCTCCGTAGATAGAAGCAAGAAAAGGTGGGCAAGCACTATATTCATAGCACTTCAAGGTGATAGTGTTATCCTAAAACACCAAGAACACTCTCCTTGTAGCTGCTAAACATATTCTTGGAGGTTTGGGAATGGCTATAAGGGGTGAGAGGAGGCCATCATTAAAAAAAAAATTTATGTACGCCTATCAACCAGCTCGTCACTCACATTTGTTCTCCCGTTTCCGAACATTCGGCAGGTTTTTATTATCGCGGGGTATATGATATTTATTCTCATCGTATATCTCAACAATTTGCTGAGGAATTTCACAAGTGTAATTATTTGCTTACAAAAATCGGACTACCGAACGCAGTTCTGTAATCGACAAAACCTCTAGAGGACACGGCGTGTTAAACACGATAATGCATATATACTGAATGATGTACAGAACTGCTGCTGGGGGACGGTGAAAACAACAACAAAACTACTGCTGAATCAGAACACATTAATTTATTTCTTTCAGTATAAAAGACGGTAAGGTGTAACTCAATTTTTGACGGACTTGTTGAATCATTTACAGTAGGTATTACAATGAGGTAACGTACAGTTTTTTCAGCATCATCATATATTCTATCACATTATACTTATTGTATGATTATTACATTTTATTGGATGATACCCATATAATTTAATTAATGTAATTTATTAATTTTTGTTTTAGTCAATTAATTTTTTTTTTCAGATGGATTAGTTATCATTTATACCATCTACTTTTGTATAATTATCTCACTTTCAAAACGTCTGGACTCTCGGTAATGTATCATGTATATTAGTAATTACATAGTCGTAACGTACAGGTTTTTAGCATCGTCTGGGATTCTAACAGTTTATAGTTGTATGATTCCTAGATAGATTTTATTACATAATAGCCCAATGTTAAATTAATTTGAAAAAACTTAAAAACACACAAAGGAATGTACAATAGCGGAAAACCTATTAAATAACAAAAAAACACTAAAAGTAAATACTACTCTTATGGCGGTATAAATACTGTCATAAGTAGCTCATTTTATCAGTGCATGATTTAAATCTGCAGTTCTATTAGATAGTATATTTTTAATTGAATTCTGCATTTGTAGATTTTGAACAATACTGTGTAATTGTTGCTTTTATATTTAATAGATATGAAATATTTATTTTTGACAAATAGTAATTTTCTTTTTATTTGATTAATAAATAGGGTTTTGTATTTTTTATCATGTTTATAATTTGTAGTGATTAAGTATACCATTAGGTTTTGAATGGTGCTGCAGATGTGTTGTTTTTATTAAACGATTAAAAAAATTACAACAAATATTTTTTTAACATAATTCATTTGTTCTATTGTGTGCTTGTTTAGTTGAAGGGCCTAGTAAAGGGAACGTTGTTAAAAAGAATGTTGCTAGGATACAAATATACGATCAGCCCTTCAAATGTACAGCCTGATTCTACTGCAGGTCCTAAAATTCAAGAAAATTATTGTGATAATTATTCACCATCATTACCATATTTTCTAAAAGGTAATAATAATTTTTTTATGATAATTATTAGATAATATAACTACTGTTTCAATAATATCAACAAGATCCTTTTTCTGACAAATAATCTTTTTTTTGTTTTCAGGTACACCTGTTACATATAAAAATGTGTCCTTAGAATTAAATTCATCATATTTCAAAGAGATGTTCGTTGTGACTAATAAATGACGTTACGTTTTAATTCCATAACGGTAGTAAACACTTTTCTCAGTAAGTCAGTTCTATATTCTTTGTTTGGTTTATACATGTTTATTTACAATTATAAGATTTTATTGGAAAACATCCACGTAGTTAATTAATATTCTAATTGATTATTGTTTGAGATTTATTAAATATGTTTATTTGTTTTTCAGGTGGATGAGTGTTCATTTAAGTACTGTACTTATTTTAAAATGATGCAACTTTCAGGACTTCCGAGCTGATTAATATATCATGTTCAATATAATTTAAATAGCGGTAATGTAGAGTTTTGGTAGCATCGTCATATTAACTAACAGTTTTTACTTATACGATTATTAGATTTTATTGGATAATTGCCACAGAGATTAATAATACAATCGTAAATTTTTGTTTAAGACAATTAAAATACTTTTAAAATTATTTTTTTTTGTTTCAGATGTATTTGTTATCATTTAACACTCATTTAACAACTCCTTTTGAAAAAATAGATGCGGTAAAGACTGCTTGACAGTGAGTAAAATACGAGGGACGATCATAAAGTAAGTTGCACCTGATCTATGAAACAATTATATATTTATAAGACAAACCTACATATGTATATATATTTTTTGACTGCCTGTATTTTTGTGTCTCAATGTATGTGTTGCTCATTCAGTTTAGATAGTGTAATGTAGCTCCCAGCTCTCATCCCCTATGCGGATTTCTTTCAATACATGTGGACTAATCTTGGAATAATGTTGATGAAAATAAAAAAGCTGATGCAAAAAGTTGACGTTAGTAATTGTCGGTCAACAGATGTGGCACAATTTGTGCACACACGTTAAGGTAACCAAGCTGATCGTGAATGAAATCGCATACACAATACTTTCACAGACGTTATCTTCACTGGCAATTTCTCCAATTTTAATGCGCCGATTACTCATTATCATTTCATTCACGGTTTCCGATTAACCCATCGTGTATCAGTTAAGTGATCCCAAAAAAAGTGAGCTTGGGATGAAAGTTGGCACCGTGTAAGTCTTGGGGGGTTCACACTATGGCTACTTTGATCTCTCCACCCACCCGCATCTGTAGCGAATTCAGGCTTGCTGATGGTAGCAATGGTGACCCCCGACATATGATGAACCTGTGAGGAGTGCGGGAAGGACATGTGCTAAGCGAGTCTGGATCTGATAGGCTATCCCCGGGAATGATAACGCTTCAACAGATTAACACGGCGGAATTGTGGAAAAGTAGGTCGGCGTGTTTCAATGTAGCGGGAGGGATCCGGACGAATAAGCTCCGTAGATAGAAGCAAGAAAAGGTGGGCAAGCACTATATTCATAGCACTTCAAGGTGATAGTGTTATCCTAAAACACCAAGAACACTCTCCTTGTAGCTGCTAAACATATTCTTGGAGGTTTGGGAATGGCTATAAGGGGTGAGAGGAGGCCATCATTAAAAAAAAAATTTATGTACGCCTATCAACCAGCTCGTCACTCACATTTGTTCTCCCGTTTCCGAACATTCGGCAGGTTTTTATTATCGCGGGGTATATGATATTTATTCTCATCGTATATCTCAACAATTTGCTGAGGAATTTCACAAGTGTAATTATTTGCTTACAAAAATCGGACTACCGAACGCAGTTCTGTAATCGACAAAACCTCTAGAGGACACGGCGTGTTAAACACGATAATGCATATATACTGAATGATGTACAGAACTGCTGATGGGGGACGGTGAAAACAACAACAAAGCTACTGCTGAATCAGAACACATTAATTTATTTCTTTCAGTATAAAAGACGGTAAGGTGTAACTCAATTTTTGACGGACTTGTTGAATCATTTACAGTAGGTATTACAATGAGGTAACGTACAGTTTTTTCAGCATCATCATATATTCTATCACATTATACTTATTGTATGATTATTACATTTTATTGGATGATACCCATATAATTTAATTAATGTAATTTATTAATTTTTGTTTTAGTCAATTAAATTTTTTTTTCAGATGGATTAGTTATCATTTATACCATCTACTTTTGTATAATTATCTCACTTTCAAAACGTCTGGACTCTCGGTATTGTATCATGTATATTAGTAATTACATAGTCGTAACGTACAGGTTTTTAGCATCGTCTGGTATTCTAACAGTTTGTAGTTGTATGATTCCTAGATAGATTTTATTACATAATAGCCCAATGTTAAATTAATTTGAAAAAACTTAAAAACACACAAAGGATTGTACAATAGCGGAAAACCTATTAAATAACAAAAAAACACTAAAAGTAAATACTACTCTTATGGCGGTATAAATACTGTCATAAGTAGCTCATTTTATCAGTGCATGATTTAAATCTGCAGTTCTATTAGATAGTATATTTTTAATTGAATTCTGCATTTGTAGATTTTGAACAATACTGTGTAATTGTTGCTTTTATATTTAATAGATATGAAATATTTATTTTTGACAAATAGTAATTTTCTTTTTATTTGATTAATAAATAGGGTTTTGTATTTTTTATCATGTTTATAATTTGTAGTGATTAAGTATACCATTAGGTTTTGAATGGTGCTGCAGATGTGTTGTTTTTATTAAACGATTAAAAAAATTACAACAAATATTTTTTTAACATAATTCATTTGTTCTATTGTGTGCTTGTTTAGTTGAAGGGCCTAGTAAAGGTAACGTTGTTAAAAAGAATGTTGCTAGGATACAAATATACGATCAGCCCTTCAAATGTACAGCCTGATTCTACTGCAGGTCCTAAAATTCAAGAAAATTATTGTGATAATTATTCACCATCATTACCATATTTTCTAAAAGGTAATAATAATTTTTTTATGATAATTATTAGATAATATAACTACTGTTTCAATAATATCAACAAGATCCTTTTTCTGACAAATAATCTTTTTTTTGTTTTCAGGTACACCTGTTACATATAAAAATGTTTCCTTAGAATTAAATTCATCATATTTCAAAGAGATGTTCGTTGTGACTAATAAATGACGTTACGTTTTAATTCCATAACGGTAGTAAACACTTTTCTCAGTAAGTCAGTTCTATATTCTTTGTTTGGTTTATACATGTTTATTTACAATTATAAGATTTTATTGGAAAACATCCACGTAGTTAATTAATATTCTAATTGATTATTGTTTGAGATTTATTAAATATGTTTATTTGTTTTTCAGGTGGATGAGTGTTCATTTAAGTACTGTACTTATTTTAAAATGATGCAACTTTCAGGACTTCCGAGCTGATTAATATATCATGTTCAATATAATTTAAATAGCGGTAATGTAGAGTTTTGGTAGCATCGTCATATTAACTAACAGTTTTTACTTATACGATTATTAGATTTTATTGGATAATTGCCACAGAGATTAATAATACAATCGTAAATTTTTGTTTAAGACAATTAAAATACTTTTAAAATTATTTTTTTTTGTTTCAGATGTATTTGTTATCATTTAACACTCATTTAACAACTCCTTTTGAAAAAATAGATGCGGTAAAGACTGCTTGACAGTGAGTAAAATACGAGGGACGATCATAAAGTAAGTTGCACCTGATCTATGAAACAATTATATATTTATAAGACAAACCTACATATGTATATATATTTTTTGACTGCCTGTATTTTTGTGTCTCAATGTATGTGTTGCTCATTCAGTTTAGATAGTGTAATGTAGCTCCCAGCTCTCATCCCCTATGCGGATTTCTTTCAATACATGTGGACTAATCTTGGAATAATGTTGATGAAAATAAAAAAGCTGATGCAAAAAGTTGACGTTAGTAATTGTCGGTCAACAGATGTGGCACAATTTGTGCACACACGTTAAGGTAACCAAGCTGATCGTGAATGAAATCGCATACACAATACTTTCACAGACGTTATCTTCACTGGCAATTTCTCCAATTTTAATGCGCCGATTACTCATTATCATTTCATTCACGGTTTCCGATTAACCCATCGTGTATCAGTTAAGTGATCCCAAAAAAAGTGAGCTTGGGATGAAAGTTGGCACCGTGTAAGTCTTGGGGGGTTCACACTATGGCTACTTTGATCTCTCCACCCACCCGCATCTGTAGCGAATTCAGGCTTGCTGATGGTAGCAATGGTGACCCCCGACATATGATGAACCTGTGAGGAGTGCGGGAAGGACATGTGCTAAGCGAGTCTGGATCTGATAGGCTATCCCCGGGAATGATAACGCTTCAACAGATTAACACGGCGGAATTGTGGAAAAGTAGGTCGGCGTGTTTCAATGTAGCGGGAGGGATCCGGACGAATAAGCTCCGTAGATAGAAGCAAGAAAAGGTGGGCAAGCACTATATTCATAGCACTTCAAGGTGATAGTGTTATCCTAAAACACCAAGAACACTCTCCTTGTAGCTGCTAAACATATTCTTGGAGGTTTGGGAATGGCTATAAGGGGTGAGAGGAGGCCATCATTAAAAAAAAAATTTATGTACGCCTATCAACCAGCTCGTCACTCACATTTGTTCTCCCGTTTCCGAACATTCGGCAGGTTTTTATTATCGCGGGGTATATGATATTTATTCTCATCGTATATCTCAACAATTTGCTGAGGAATTTCACAAGTGTAATTATTTGCTTACAAAAATCGGACTACCGAACGCAGTTCTGTAATCGACAAAACCTCTAGAGGACACGGCGTGTTAAACACGATAATGCATATATACTGAATGATGTACAGAACTGCTGCTGGGGGACGGTGAAAACAACAACAAAACTACTGCTGAATCAGAACACATTAATTTATTTCTTTCAGTATAAAAGACGGTAAGGTGTAACTCAATTTTTGACGGACTTGTTGAATCATTTACAGTAGGTATTACAATGAGGTAACGTACAGTTTTTTCAGCATCATCATATATTCTATCACATTATACTTATTGTATGATTATTACATTTTATTGGATGATACCCATATAATTTAATTAATGTAATTTATTAATTTTTGTTTTAGTCAATTAATTTTTTTTTTCAGATGGATTAGTTATCATTTATACCATCTACTTTTGTATAATTATCTCACTTTCAAAACGTCTGGACTCTCGGTAATGTATCATGTATATTAGTAATTACATAGTCGTAACGTACAGGTTTTTAGCATCGTCTGGGATTCTAACAGTTTATAGTTGTATGATTCCTAGATAGATTTTATTACATAATAGCCCAATGTTAAATTAATTTGAAAAAACTTAAAAACACACAAAGGAATGTACAATAGCGGAAAACCTATTAAATAACAAAAAAACACTAAAAGTAAATACTACTCTTATGGCGGTATAAATACTGTCATAAGTAGCTCATTTTATCAGTGCATGATTTAAATCTGCAGTTCTATTAGATAGTATATTTTTAATTGAATTCTGCATTTGTAGATTTTGAACAATACTGTGTAATTGTTGCTTTTATATTTAATAGATATGAAATATTTATTTTTGACAAATAGTAATTTTCTTTTTATTTGATTAATAAATAGGGTTTTGTATTTTTTATCATGTTTATAATTTGTAGTGATTAAGTATACCATTAGGTTTTGAATGGTGCTGCAGATGTGTTGTTTTTATTAAACGATTAAAAAAATTACAACAAATATTTTTTTAACATAATTCATTTGTTCTATTGTGTGCTTGTTTAGTTGAAGGGCCTAGTAAAGGGAACGTTGTTAAAAAGAATGTTGCTAGGATACAAATATACGATCAGCCCTTCAAATGTACAGCCTGATTCTACTGCAGGTCCTAAAATTCAAGAAAATTATTGTGATAATTATTCACCATCATTACCATATTTTCTAAAAGGTAATAATAATTTTTTTATGATAATTATTAGATAATATAACTACTGTTTCAATAATATCAACAAGATCCTTTTTCTGACAAATAATCTTTTTTTTGTTTTCAGGTACACCTGTTACATATAAAAATGTGTCCTTAGAATTAAATTCATCATATTTCAAAGAGATGTTCGTTGTGACTAATAAATGACGTTACGTTTTAATTCCATAACGGTAGTAAACACTTTTCTCAGTAAGTCAGTTCTATATTCTTTGTTTGGTTTATACATGTTTATTTACAATTATAAGATTTTATTGGAAAACATCCACGTAGTTAATTAATATTCTAATTGATTATTGTTTGAGATTTATTAAATATGTTTATTTGTTTTTCAGGTGGATGAGTGTTCATTTAAGTACTGTACTTATTTTAAAATGATGCAACTTTCAGGACTTCCGAGCTGATTAATATATCATGTTCAATATAATTTAAATAGCGGTAATGTAGAGTTTTGGTAGCATCGTCATATTAACTAACAGTTTTTACTTATACGATTATTAGATTTTATTGGATAATTGCCACAGAGATTAATAATACAATCGTAAATTTTTGTTTAAGACAATTAAAATACTTTTAAAATTATTTTTTTTTGTTTCAGATGTATTTGTTATCATTTAACACTCATTTAACAACTCCTTTTGAAAAAATAGATGCGGTAAAGACTGCTTGACAGTGAGTAAAATACGAGGGACGATCATAAAGTAAGTTGCACCTGATCTATGAAACAATTATATATTTATAAGACAAACCTACATATGTATATATATTTTTTGACTGCCTGTATTTTTGTGTCTCAATGTATGTGTTGCTCATTCAGTTTAGATAGTGTAATGTAGCTCCCAGCTCTCATCCCCTATGCGGATTTCTTTCAATACATGTGGACTAATCTTGGAATAATGTTGATGAAAATAAAAAAGCTGATGCAAAAAGTTGACGTTAGTAATTGTCGGTCAACAGATGTGGCACAATTTGTGCACACACGTTAAGGTAACCAAGCTGATCGTGAATGAAATCGCATACACAATACTTTCACAGACGTTATCTTCACTGGCAATTTCTCCAATTTTAATGCGCCGATTACTCATTATCATTTCATTCACGGTTTCCGATTAACCCATCGTGTATCAGTTAAGTGATCCCAAAAAAAGTGAGCTTGGGATGAAAGTTGGCACCGTGTAAGTCTTGGGGGGTTCACACTATGGCTACTTTGATCTCTCCACCCACCCGCATCTGTAGCGAATTCAGGCTTGCTGATGGTAGCAATGGTGACCCCCGACATATGATGAACCTGTGAGGAGTGCGGGAAGGACATGTGCTAAGCGAGTCTGGATCTGATAGGCTATCCCCGGGAATGATAACGCTTCAACAGATTAACACGGCGGAATTGTGGAAAAGTAGGTCGGCGTGTTTCAATGTAGCGGGAGGGATCCGGACGAATAAGCTCCGTAGATAGAAGCAAGAAAAGGTGGGCAAGCACTATATTCATAGCACTTCAAGGTGATAGTGTTATCCTAAAACACCAAGAACACTCTCCTTGTAGCTGCTAAACATATTCTTGGAGGTTTGGGAATGGCTATAAGGGGTGAGAGGAGGCCATCATTAAAAAAAAAATTTATGTACGCCTATCAACCAGCTCGTCACTCACATTTGTTCTCCCGTTTCCGAACATTCGGCAGGTTTTTATTATCGCGGGGTATATGATATTTATTCTCATCGTATATCTCAACAATTTGCTGAGGAATTTCACAAGTGTAATTATTTGCTTACAAAAATCGGACTACCGAACGCAGTTCTGTAATCGACAAAACCTCTAGAGGACACGGCGTGTTAAACACGATAATGCATATATACTGAATGATGTACAGAACTGCTGATGGGGGACGGTGAAAACAACAACAAAGCTACTGCTGAATCAGAACACATTAATTTATTTCTTTCAGTATAAAAGACGGTAAGGTGTAACTCAATTTTTGACGGACTTGTTGAATCATTTACAGTAGGTATTACAATGAGGTAACGTACAGTTTTTTCAGCATCATCATATATTCTATCACATTATACTTATTGTATGATTATTACATTTTATTGGATGATACCCATATAATTTAATTAATGTAATTTATTAATTTTTGTTTTAGTCAATTAAATTTTTTTTTCAGATGGATTAGTTATCATTTATACCATCTACTTTTGTATAATTATCTCACTTTCAAAACGTCTGGACTCTCGGTATTGTATCATGTATATTAGTAATTACATAGTCGTAACGTACAGGTTTTTAGCATCGTCTGGTATTCTAACAGTTTGTAGTTGTATGATTCCTAGATAGATTTTATTACATAATAGCCCAATGTTAAATTAATTTGAAAAAACTTAAAAACACACAAAGGAATGTACAATAGCGGAAAACCTATTAAATAACAAAAAAACACTAAAAGTAAATACTACTCTTATGGCGGTATAAATACTGTCATAAGTAGCTCATTTTATCAGTGCATGATTTAAATCTGCAGTTCTATTAGATAGTATATTTTTAATTGAATTCTGCATTTGTAGATTTTGAACAATACTGTGTAATTGTTGCTTTTATATTTAATAGATATGAAATATTTATTTTTGACAAATAGTAATTTTCTTTTTATTTGATTAATAAATAGGGTTTTGTATTTTTTATCATGTTTATAATTTGTAGTGATTAAGTATACCATTAGGTTTTGAATGGTGCTGCAGATGTGTTGTTTTTATTAAACGATTAAAAAAATTACAACAAATATTTTTTTAACATAATTCATTTGTTCTATTGTGTGCTTGTTTAGTTGAAGGGCCTAGTAAAGGTAACGTTGTTAAAAAGAATGTTGCTAGGATACAAATATACGATCAGCCCTTCAAATGTACAGCCTGATTCTACTGCAGGTCCTAAAATTCAAGAAAATTATTGTGATAATTATTCACCATCATTACCATATTTTCTAAAAGGTAATAATAATTTTTTTATGATAATTATTAGATAATATAACTACTGTTTCAATAATATCAACAAGATCCTTTTTCTGACAAATAATCTTTTTTTTGTTTTCAGGTACACCTGTTACATATAAAAATGTTTCCTTAGAATTAAATTCATCATATTTCAAAGAGATGTTCGTTGTGACTAATAAATGACGTTACGTTTTAATTCCATAACGGTAGTAAACACTTTTCTCAGTAAGTCAGTTCTATATTCTTTGTTTGGTTTATACATGTTTATTTACAATTATAAGATTTTATTGGAAAACATCCACGTAGTTAATTAATATTCTAATTGATTATTGTTTGAGATTTATTAAATATGTTTATTTGTTTTTCAGGTGGATGAGTGTTCATTTAAGTACTGTACTTATTTTAAAATGATGCAACTTTCAGGACTTCCGAGCTGATTAATATATCATGTTCAATATAATTTAAATAGCGGTAATGTAGAGTTTTGGTAGCATCGTCATATTAACTAACAGTTTTTACTTATACGATTATTAGATTTTATTGGATAATTGCCACAGAGATTAATAATACAATCGTAAATTTTTGTTTAAGACAATTAAAATACTTTTAAAATTATTTTTTTTTGTTTCAGATGTATTTGTTATCATTTAACACTCATTTAACAACTCCTTTTGAAAAAATAGATGCGGTAAAGACTGCTTGACAGTGAGTAAAATACGAGGGACGATCATAAAGTAAGTTGCACCTGATCTATGAAACAATTATATATTTATAAGACAAACCTACATATGTATATATATTTTTTGACTGCCTGTATTTTTGTGTCTCAATGTATGTGTTGCTCATTCAGTTTAGATAGTGTAATGTAGCTCCCAGCTCTCATCCCCTATGCGGATTTCTTTCAATACATGTGGACTAATCTTGGAATAATGTTGATGAAAATAAAAAAGCTGATGCAAAAAGTTGACGTTAGTAATTGTCGGTCAACAGATGTGGCACAATTTGTGCACACACGTTAAGGTAACCAAGCTGATCGTGAATGAAATCGCATACACAATACTTTCACAGACGTTATCTTCACTGGCAATTTCTCCAATTTTAATGCGCCGATTACTCATTATCATTTCATTCACGGTTTCCGATTAACCCATCGTGTATCAGTTAAGTGATCCCAAAAAAAGTGAGCTTGGGATGAAAGTTGGCACCGTGTAAGTCTTGGGGGGTTCACACTATGGCTACTTTGATCTCTCCACCCACCCGCATCTGTAGCGAATTCAGGCTTGCTGATGGTAGCAATGGTGACCCCCGACATATGATGAACCTGTGAGGAGTGCGGGAAGGACATGTGCTAAGCGAGTCTGGATCTGATAGGCTATCCCCGGGAATGATAATGCTTCAACAGATTAACACGGTGGAATTGTGGAAAAGTAGGTCGGCGTGTTTCAATGTAGCGGGAGGGATCCGGACGAATAAGCTCCGTAGATAGAAGCAAGAAAAGGTGGGCAAACACTATATTCATAGCACTTCAAGGTGATAGTGTTATCCTAAAACACCAAGAACACTCTCCTTGTAGCTGCTAAACATATTCTTGGAGGTTTGGGAATGGCTATAAGGGGTGAGAGGAGGCCATCATTATAAAAAAAATTTATGTACGCCTATCAACCAGCTCGTCACTCACATTTGTTCTTCCGTTTCCGAACATTCGGCAGGTTTTTATTATCGCGGGGTATATGATATTTATTCTCATCGTATATCTCAACAATTTGCTGAGGAATTTCACAAGTGTAATTATTTGCTTACAAAAATCGGACTACCGAACGCAGTTCTGTAATCGACAAAACCTCTAGAGGACACGGCGTGTTAAACACGATAATGCATATATACTGAATGATGTACAGAACTGCTGCTGGGGGACGGTGAAAACAACAACAAAGCTACTGCTGAATCAGAACACATTAATTTATTTCTTTCAGTATAAAAGACGGTAAGGTGTAACTCAATTTTTGACGGACTTGTTGAATCATTTACAGTAGGTATTACAATGAGGTAACGTACAGTTTTTTCAGCATCATCATATATTCTATCACATTATACTTATTGTATGATTATTACATTTTATTGGATGATACCCATATAATTTAATTAATGTAATTTATTAATTTTTGTTTTAGTCAATTAAATTTTTTTTTCAGATGGATTAGTTATCATTTATACCATCTACTTTTGTATAATTATCTCACTTTCAAAACGTCTGGACTCTCGGTAATGTATCATGTATATTAGTAATTACATAGTCGTAACGTACAGGTTTTTAGCATCGTCTGGTATTCTAACAGTTTGTAGTTGTATGATTCCTAGATAGATTTTATTACATAATAGCCCAATGTTAAATTAATTTGAAAAAACTTAAAAACACACAAAGGAATGTACAATAGCGGAAAACCTATTAAATAACAAAAAAACACTAAAAGTAAATACTACTCTTATGGCGGTATAAATACTGTCATAAGTAGCTCATTTTATCAGTGCATGATTTAAATCTGCAGTTCTATTAGATAGTATATTTTTAATTGAATTCTGCATTTGTAGATTTTGAACAATACTGTGTAATTGTTGCTTTTATATTTAATAGATATGAAATATTTATTTTTGACAAATAGTAATTTTCTTTTTATTTGATTAATAAATAGGGTTTTGTATTTTTTATCATGTTTATAATTTGTAGTGATTAAGTATACCATTAGGTTTTGAATGGTGCTGCAGATGTGTTGTTTTTATTAAACGATTAAAAAAATTACAACAAATATTTTTTTAACATAATTCATTTGTTCTATTGTGTGCTTGTTTAGTTGAAGGGCCTAGTAAAGGTAACGTTGTTAAAAAGAATGTTGCTAGGATACAAATATACGATCAGCCCTTCAAATGTACAGCCTGATTCTACTGCAGGTCCTAAAATTCAAGAAAATTATTGTGATAATTATTCACCATCATTACCATATTTTCTAAAAGGTAATAATAATTTTTTTATGATAATTATTAGATAATATAACTACTGTTTCAATAATATCAACAAGATCCTTTTTCTGACAAATAATCTTTTTTTTGTTTTCAGGTACACCTGTTACATATAAAAATGTTTCCTTAGAAATAAATTCATCATATTTCAAAGAGATGTTCGTTGTGACTAATAAATGACGTTACGTTTTAATTCCATAACGGTAGTAAACACTTTTCTCAGTAAGTCAGTTCTATATTCTTTGTTTGGTTTATACATGTTTATTTACAATTATAAGATTTTATTGGAAAACATCCACGTAGTTAATTAATATTCTAATTGATTATTGTTTGAGATTTATTAAATATGTTTATTTGTTTTTCAGGTGGATGAGTGTTCATTTAAGTACTGTACTTATTTTAAAATGATGCAACTTTCAGGACTTCCGAGCTGATTAATATATCATGTTCAATATAATTTAAATAGCGGTAATGTAGAGTTTTGGTAGCATCGTCATATTAACTAACAGTTTTTACTTATACGATTATTAGATTTTATTGGATAATTGCCACAGAGATTAATAATACAATCGTAAATTTTTGTTTAAGACAATTAAAATACTTTTAAAATTATTTTTTTTTGTTTCAGATGTATTTGTTATCATTTAACACTCATTTAACAACTCCTTTTGAAAAAATAGATGCGGTAAAGACTGCTTGACAGTGAGTAAAATACGAGGGACGATCATAAAGTAAGTTGCACCTGATCTATGAAACAATTATATATTTATAAGACAAACCTACATATGTATATATATTTTTTGACTGCCTGTATTTTTGTGTCTCAATGTATGTGTTGCTCATTCAGTTTAGATAGTGTAATGTAGCTCCCAGCTCTCATCCCCTATGCGGATTTCTTTCAATACATGTGGACTAATCTTGGAATAGTGTTGATGAAAATAAAAAAGCTGATGCAAAAAGTTGACGTTAGTAATTGTCGGTCAACAGATGTGGCACAATTTGTGCACACACGTTAAGGTAACCAAGCTGATCGTGAATGAAATCGCATACACAATACTTTCACAGACGTTATCTTCACTGGCAATTTCTCCAATTTTAATGCGCCGATTACTCATTATCATTTCATTCACGGTTTCCGATTAACCCATCGTGTATCAGTTAAGTGATCCCAAAAAAAGTGAGCTTGGGATGAAAGTTGGCACCGTGTAAGTCTTGGGGGGTTCACACTATGGCTACTTTGATCTCTCCACCCACCCGCATCTGTAGCGAATTCAGGCTTGCTGATGGTAGCAATGGTGACCCCCGACATATGATGAACCTGTGAGGAGTGCGGGAAGGACATGTGCTAAGCGAGTCTGGATCTGATAGGCTATCCCCGGGAATGATAATGCTTCAACAGATTAACACGGCGGAATTGTGGAAAAGTAGGTCGGCGTGTTTCAATGTAGCGGGAGGGATCCGGACGAATAAGCTCCGTAGATAGAAGCAAGAAAAGGTGGGCAAACACTATATTCATAGCACTTCAAGGTGATAGTGTTATCCTAAAACACCAAGAACACTCTCCTTGTAGCTGCTAAACATATTCTTGGAGGTTTGGGAATGGCTATAAGGGGTGAGAGGAGGCCATCATTATAAAAAAAATTTATGTACGCCTATCAACCAGCTCGTCACTCACATTTGTTCTTCCGTTTCCGAACATTCGGCAGGTTTTTATTATCGCGGGGTATATGATATTTATTCTCATCGTATATCTCAACAATTTGCTGAGGAATTTCACAAGTGTAATTATTTGCTTACAAAAACCGGACTACCGAACGCAGTTCTGTAATCGACAAAACCTCTAGAGGACACGGCGTGTTAAACACGATAATGCATATATACTGAAAGATGTACAGAACTGCTGCTGGGGGACGGTGAAAACAACAACAATGCTAGTGCTGAATCAGAACACATTAATTTATTTCTTTCAGTATAGAAGACGGTAAGGTGTAACTCAATTTTTGACGGACTTGTTGAATCAATTACAGTAGGTATTACAATGAGGTAACGTACAGTTTTTTCAGCATCATCATATATTCTATCACATTATACTTATTGTATGATTATTACATTTTATTGGATGATACCCATATAATTTAATTAATGTAATTTATTAATTTTTGTTTTTGTCAACTAAATTTTTTTTTTTTTTCAGATGGATGAGTTATCATTTATACCATCTACTTTTGTATAATTATCTCACTTTCAAAACGTCTGGACTCTCGGTAATGTATCATGTATATTAGTAATTACATAGTCGTAACGTACAGGTTTTTAGCATCGTCTGGTATTCTAACAGTTTATAGTTGTATGATTGCTAGATAGATTTTATTACATAATAGCCCAATGTTAAATTAATTTGAAAAATTTTAAAAACACACAAAGGAATGTACAATAGCGGAAAACCTATTAAATAACAAAAAAACACTAATAGTAAATACTACTCTTATGGCGGTATAAATACTGTCATAAGTAGCTCATTTTATCAGTGCATGATTTAAATCTGCAGTTCTATTAGATAGTATATTTTTAATTGAATTCTGCATTTGTAGATTTGAACAATACTGTGTAATTGTTGCTTTTATATTTCATAGATATGAAATATTTATTTTTGACAAATAGTAATTTTCATTTTATTTGATTAATAAATAGGGTTTTGTATTTTTTATCATGTTTATAATTTGTAGTGATTAAGTATACCATTAGGTTTTGAATGGTGCTGCAGATGTGTTGTTTTTATTAAACGATTAAAAAAATTACAACAAATATTTTTTTAACATAATTCTTTTGTTCTATTGTGTGCTTGTTTAGTTGAAGGGCCTAGTAAAGGGAACGTTGTTAAAAAGAATGTTGCTAGGATACAAATATACGATCAGCCTTTCAAATGTACAGCCTGATTCTACTGCAGGTCCTAAAATTCAAGAAAATTATTGTGATAATTATTCACCATCATTACCATATTTTCTAAAAGGTAATAATAATTTTGTTATGATAATTATTAAATAATATAACTACTGTTTCAATAATATCAACAAGATCATTTTTCTGACAAATAATCTTTTTTTTTTGTTTTCAGGTACACCTGTTACATATAAAAATGTTTCCTTAGAATTAAATTCATCATATTTCAAAGAGCTGTTCGTTGTGACTAATAAATGTCGTTACGTTTTAATTCCATAACGGTAGTAAACACTTTTCTCAGTAAGTCAGTTCTATATTCTTTGTTGGTTTATACATGTTTATTTACAATTATAAAATTTTATTGGAAAACATCCACGTAGTTAATTAATATACTAATTGATTATTGCTTGAGATTTATAAAATATGTTTATTTGTTTTTCAGGTGGATGAGTGTTCATTTTAGTACTGTACTTATTTTAATATGATGCAACTTTCAGGACTTCCGAGCTGATTAATATATCATGTTCAATATAATTTAAATAGCGGTAATGTACAGTTTTGTTAGCATCGTCATATTAACTAACAGTTTTTACTTATTATACGATTATTAGATTCTATTGGATAATTGCCACAGAGATTAACAATACAAT
Organism: Lycorma delicatula; assembly: GCF_047948215.1. NCBI lineage: Eukaryota > Metazoa > Arthropoda > Insecta > Hemiptera > Fulgoridae > Lycorma > Lycorma delicatula. The sequence continues at coordinate 41,291,238 of NC_134458.1, forward strand.
CGTAAATTTTTGTTTAAGACAATTAAAATACTTTTAAAATTATTTTTTTTTGTTTCAGATGTATTTGTTATCATTTAACACTCATTTAACAACTCCTTTTGAAAAAATAGATGCGGTAAAGACTGCTTGACAGTGAGTAAAATACGAGGGACGATCATAAAGTAAGTTGCACCTGATCTATGAAACAATTATATATTTATAAGACAAACCTACATATGTATATATATTTTTTGACTGCCTGTATTTTTGTGTCTCAATGTATGTGTTGCTCATTCAGTTTAGATAGTGTAATGTAGCTCCCAGCTCTCATCCCCTATGCGGATTTCTTTCAATACATGTGGACTAATCTTGGAATAGTGTTGATGAAAATAAAAAAGCTGATGCAAAAAGTTGACGTTAGTAATTGTCGGTCAACAGATGTGGCACAATTTGTGCACACACGTTAAGGTAACCAAGCTGATCGTGAATGAAATCGCATACACAATACTTTCACAGACGTTATCTTCACTGGCAATTTCTCCAATTTTAATGCGCCGATTACTCATTATCATTTCATTCACGGTTTCCGATTAACCCATCGTGTATCAGTTAAGTGATCCCAAAAAAAGTGAGCTTGGGATGAAAGTTGGCACCGTGTAAGTCTTGGGGGGTTCACACTATGGCTACTTTGATCTCTCCACCCACCCGCATCTGTAGCGATTTCAGACTTGCTGATGGTAGCAATGGTGACCCCCGACATATGATGAACCTGTGAGGAGTGCGGGAAGGACATGTGCTAAGCGAGTCTGGATCTGATAGGCTATCCCCGGGAATGATAACGCTTCAACAGATTAACACGGCGGAATTGTGGAAAAGTAGGTCGGCGTGTTTCAATGTAGCGGGAGGGATCCGGACGAATAAGCTCCGTAGATAGAAGCAAGAAAAGGTGGGCAAGCACTATATTCATAGCACTTCAAGGTGATAGTGTTATCCTAAAACACCAAGAACACTCTCCTTGTAGCTGCTAAACATATTCTTGGAGGTTTGGGAATGGCTATAAGGGGTGAGAGGAGGCCATCATTATAAAAAAAATTTATGTACGCCTATCAACCAGCTCGTCACTCACATTTGTTCTTCCGTTTCCGAACATTCGGCAGGTTTTTATTATCGCGGGGTATATGATATTTATTCTCATCGTATATCTCAACAATTTGCTGAGGAATTTCACAAGTGTAATTATTTGCTTACAAAAATCGGACTACCGAACGCAGTTCTGTAATCGACAAAACCTCTAGAGGACACGGCGTGTTAAACACGATAATGCATATATACTGAATGATGTACAGAACTGCTGCTGGGGGACGGTGAAAACAACAACAAAGCTACTGCTGAATCAGAACACATTAATTTATTTCTTTCAGTATAAAAGACGGTAAGGTGTAACTCAATTTTTGACGGACTTGTTGAATCATTTACAGTAGGTATTACAATGAGGTAACGTACAGTTTTTTCAGCATCATCATATATTCTATCACATTATACTTATTGTATGATTATTACATTTTATTGGATGATACCCATATAATTTAATTAATGTAATTTATTAATTTTTGTTTTAGTCAATTAAATTTTTTTTTCAGATGGATGAGTTATCATTTATACCATCTACTTTTGTATAATTATCTCACTTTCAAAACGTCTGGACTCTCGGTAATGTATCATGTATATTAGTAATTACATAGTCGTAACGTACAGGTTTTTAGCATCGTCTGGTATTCTAACAGTTTGTAGTTGTATGATTCCTAGATAGATTTTATTACATAATAGCCCAATGTTAAATTAATTTGAAAAAACTTAAAAACACACAAAGGAATGTACAATAGCGGAAAACCTATTAAATAACAAAAAAACACTAAAAGTAAATACTACTCTTATGGCGGTATAAATACTGTCATAAGTAGCTCATTTTATCAGTGCATGATTTAAATCTGCAGTTCTATTAGATAGTATATTTTTAATTGAATTCTGCATTTGTAGATTTTGAACAATACTGTGTAATTGTTGCTTTTATATTTAATAGATATGAAATATTTATTTTTGACAAATAGTAATTTTCTTTTTATTTGATTAATAAATAGGGTTTTGTATTTTTTATCATGTTTATAATTTGTAGTGATTAAGTATACCATTAGGTTTTGAATGGTGCTGCAGATGTGTTGTTTTTATTAAACGATTAAAAAAATTACAACAAATATTTTTTTAACATAATTCATTTGTTCTATTGTGTGCTTGTTTAGTTGAAGGGCCTAGTAAAGGGAACGTTGTTAAAAAGAATGTTGCTAGGATACAAATATACGATCAGCCCTTCAAATGTACAGCCTGATTCTACTGCAGGTCCTAAAATTCAAGAAAATTATTGTGATAATTATTCACCATCATTACCATATTTTCTAAAAGGTAATAATAATTTTTTTATGATAATTATTAGATAATATAACTACTGTTTCAATAATATCAACAAGATCCTTTTTCTGACAAATAATCTTTTTTTTGTTTTCAGGTACACCTGTTACATATAAAAATGTTTCCTTAGAATTAAATTCATCATATTTCAAAGAGATGTTCGTTGTGACTAATAAATGACGTTACGTTTTAATTCCATAACGGTAGTAAACACTTTTCTCAGTAAGTCAGTTCTATATTCTTTGTTTGGTTTATACATGTTTATTTACAATTATAAGATTTTATTGGAAAACATCCACGTAGTTAATTAATATTCTAATTGATTATTGTTTGAGATTTATTAAATATGTTTATTTGTTTTTCAGGTGGATGAGTGTTCATTTAAGTACTGTACTTATTTTAAAATGATGCAACTTTCAGGACTTCCGAGCTGATTAATATATCATGTTCAATATAATTTAAATAGCGGTAATGTAGAGTTTTGGTAGCATCGTCATATTAACTAACAGTTTTTACTTATACGATTATTAGATTTTATTGGATAATTGCCACAGAGATTAATAATACAATCGTAAATTTTTGTTTAAGACAATTAAAATACTTTTAAAATTATTTTTTTTTGTTTCAGATGTATTTGTTATCATTTAACACTCATTTAACAACTCCTTTTGAAAAAATAGATGCGGTAAAGACTGCTTGACAGTGAGTAAAATACGAGGGACGATCATAAAGTAAGTTGCACCTGATCTATGAAACAATTATATATTTATAAGACAAACCTACATATGTATATATATTTTTTGACTGCCTGTATTTTTGTGTCTCAATGTATGTGTTGCTCATTCAGTTTAGATAGTGTAATGTAGCTCCCAGCTCTCATCCCCTATGCGGATTTCTTTCAATACATGTGGACTAATCTTGGAATAATGTTGATGAAAATAAAAAAGCTGATGCAAAAAGTTGACGTTAGTAATTGTCGGTCAACAGATGTGGCACAATTTGTGCACACACGTTAAGGTAACCAAGCTGATCGTGAATGAAATCGCATACACAATACTTTCACAGACGTTATCTTCACTGGCAATTTCTCCAATTTTAATGCGCCGATTACTCATTATCATTTCATTCACGGTTTCCGATTAACCCATCGTGTATCAGTTAAGTGATCCCAAAAAAAGTGAGCTTGGGATGAAAGTTGGCACCGTGTAAGTCTTGGGGGGTTCACACTATGGCTACTTTGATCTCTCCACCCACCCGCATCTGTAGCGAATTCAGGCTTGCTGATGGTAGCAATGGTGACCCCCGACATATGATGAACCTGTGAGGAGTGCGGGAAGGACATGTGCTAAGCGAGTCTGGATCTGATAGGCTATCCCCGGGAATGATAACGCTTCAACAGATTAACACGGCGGAATTGTGGAAAAGTAGGTCGGCGTGTTTCAATGTAGCGGGAGGGATCCGGACGAATAAGCTCCGTAGATAGAAGCAAGAAAAGGTGGGCAAGCACTATATTCATAGCACTTCAAGGTGATAGTGTTATCCTAAAACACCAAGAACACTCTCCTTGTAGCTGCTAAACATATTCTTGGAGGTTTGGGAATGGCTATAAGGGGTGAGAGGAGGCCATCATTAAAAAAAAATTTATGTACGCCTATCAACCAGCTCGTCACTCACATTTGTTCTCCCGTTTCCGAACATTCGGCAGGTTTTTATTATCGCGGGGTATATGATATTTATTCTCATCGTATATCTCAACAATTTGCTGAGGAATTTCACAAGTGTAATTATTTGCTTACAAAAATCGGACTACCGAACGCAGTTCTGTAATCGACAAAACCTCTAGAGGACACGGCGTGTTAAACACGATAATGCATATATACTGAATGATGTACAGAACTGCTGATGGGGGACGGTGAAAACAACAACAAAGCTACTGCTGAATCAGAACACATTAATTTATTTCTTTCAGTATAAAAGACGGTAAGGTGTAACTCAATTTTTGACGGACTTGTTGAATCATTTACAGTAGGTATTACAATGAGGTAACGTACAGTTTTTTCAGCATCATCATATATTCTATCACATTATACTTATTGTATGATTATTACATTTTATTGGATGATACCCATATAATTTAATTAATGTAATTTATTAATTTTTGTTTTAGTCAATTAATTTTTTTTTTCAGATGGATTAGTTATCATTTATACCATCTACTTTTGTATAATTATCTCACTTTCAAAACGTCTGGACTCTCGGTAATGTATCATGTATATTAGTAATTACATAGTCGTAACGTACAGGTTTTTAGCATCGTCTGGGATTCTAACAGTTTATAGTTGTATGATTCCTAGATAGATTTTATTACATAATAGCCCAATGTTAAATTAATTTGAAAAAACTTAAAAACACACACAGGAATGTACAATAGCGGAAAACCTATTAAATAACAAAAAAACACTAAAAGTAAATACTACTCTTATGGCGGTATAAATACTGTCATAAGTAGCTCATTTTATCAGTGCATGATTTAAATCTGCAGTTCTATTAGATAGTATATTTTTAATTGAATTCTGCATTTGTAGATTTTGAACAATACTGTGTAATTGTTGCTTTTATATTTAATAGATATGAAATATTTATTTTTGACAAATAGTAATTTTCTTTTTATTTGATTAATAAATAGGGTTTTGTATTTTTTATCATGTTTATAATTTGTAGTGATTAAGTATACCATTAGGTTTTGAATGGTGCTGCAGATGTGTTGTTTTTATTAAACGATTAAAAAAATTACAACAAATATTTTTTTAACATAATTCATTTGTTCTATTGTGTGCTTGTTTAGTTGAAGGGCCTAGTAAAGGGAACGTTGTTAAAAAGAATGTTGCTAGGATACAAATATACGATCAGCCCTTCAAATGTACAGCCTGATTCTACTGCAGGTCCTAAAATTCAAGAAAATTATTGTGATAATTATTCACCATCATTACCATATTTTCTAAAAGGTAATAATAATTTTTTTATGATAATTATTAGATAATATAACTACTGTTTCAATAATATCAACAAGATCCTTTTTCTGACAAATAATCTTTTTTTTGTTTTCAGGTACACCTGTTACATATAAAAATGTTTCCTTAGAATTAAATTCATCATATTTCAAAGAGATGTTCGTTGTGACTAATAAATGACGTTACGTTTTAATTCCATAACGGTAGTAAACACTTTTCTCAGTAAGTCAGTTCTATATTCTTTGTTTGGTTTATACATGTTTATTTACAATTATAAGATTTTATTGGAAAACATCCACGTAGTTAATTAATATTCTAATTGATTATTGTTTGAGATTTATTAAATATGTTTATTTGTTTTTCAGGTGGATGAGTGTTCATTTAAGTACTGTACTTATTTTAAAATGATGCAACTTTCAGGACTTCCGAGCTGATTAATATATCATGTTCAATATAATTTAAATAGCGGTAATGTAGAGTTTTGGTAGCATCGTCATATTAACTAACAGTTTTTACTTATACGATTATTAGATTTTATTGGATAATTGCCACAGAGATTAATAATACAATCGTAAATTTTTGTTTAAGACAATTAAAATACTTTTAAAATTATTTTTTTTTGTTTCAGATGTATTTGTTATCATTTAACACTCATTTAACAACTCCTTTTGAAAAAATAGATGCGGTAAAGACTGCTTGACAGTGAGTAAAATACGAGGGACGATCATAAAGTAAGTTGCACCTGATCTATGAAACAATTATATATTTATAAGACAAACCTACATATGTATATATATTTTTTGACTGCCTGTATTTTTGTGTCTCAATGTATGTGTTGCTCATTCAGTTTAGATAGTGTAATGTAGCTCCCAGCTCTCATCCCCTATGCGGATTTCTTTCAATACATGTGGACTAATCTTGGAATAATGTTGATGAAAATAAAAAAGCTGATGCAAAAAGTTGACGTTAGTAATTGTCGGTCAACAGATGTGGCACAATTTGTGCACACACGTTAAGGTAACCAAGCTGATCGTGAATGAAATCGCATACACAATACTTTCACAGACGTTATCTTCACTGGCAATTTCTCCAATTTTAATGCGCCGATTACTCATTATCATTTCATTCACGGTTTCCGATTAACCCATCGTGTATCAGTTAAGTGATCCCAAAAAAAGTGAGCTTGGGATGAAAGTTGGCACCGTGTAAGTCTTGGGGGGTTCACACTATGGCTACTTTGATCTCTCCACCCACCCGCATCTGTAGCGAATTCAGGCTTGCTGATGGTAGCAATGGTGACCCCCGACATATGATGAACCTGTGAGGAGTGCGGGAAGGACATGTGCTAAGCGAGTCTGGATCTGATAGGCTATCCCCGGGAATGATAACGCTTCAACAGATTAACACGGCGGAATTGTGGAAAAGTAGGTCGGCGTGTTTCAATGTAGCGGGAGGGATCCGGACGAATAAGCTCCGTAGATAGAAGCAAGAAAAGGTGGGCAAGCACTATATTCATAGCACTTCAAGGTGATAGTGTTATCCTAAAACACCAAGAACACTCTCCTTGTAGCTGCTAAACATATTCTTGGAGGTTTGGGAATGGCTATAAGGGGTGAGAGGAGGCCATCATTAAAAAAAAAATTTATGTACGCCTATCAACCAGCTCGTCACTCACATTTGTTCTCCCGTTTCCGAACATTCGGCAGGTTTTTATTATCGCGGGGTATATGATATTTATTCTCATCGTATATCTCAACAATTTGCTGAGGAATTTCACAAGTGTAATTATTTGCTTACAAAAATCGGACTACCGAACGCAGTTCTGTAATCGACAAAACCTCTAGAGGACACGGCGTGTTAAACACGATAATGCATATATACTGAATGATGTACAGAACTGCTGATGGGGGACGGTGAAAACAACAACAAAGCTACTGCTGAATCAGAACACATTAATTTATTTCTTTCAGTATAAAAGACGGTAAGGTCTAACTCAATTTTTGACGGACTTGTTGAATCATTTACAGTAGGTATTACAATGAGGTAACGTACAGTTTTTTCAGCATCATCATATATTCTATCACATTATACTTATTGTATGATTATTACATTTTATTGGATGATACCCATATAATTTAATTAATGTAATTTATTAATTTTTGTTTTAGTCAATTAAATTTTTTTTTCAGATGGATTAGTTATCATTTATACCATCTACTTTTGTATAATTATCTCACTTTCAAAACGTCTGGACTCTCGGTATTGTATCATGTATATTAGTAATTACATAGTCGTAACGTACAGGTTTTTAGCATCGTCTGGTATTCTAACAGTTTGTAGTTGTATGATTCCTAGATAGATTTTATTACATAATAGCCCAATGTTAAATTAATTTGAAAAAACTTAAAAACACACAAAGGAATGTACAATAGCGGAAAACCTATTAAATAACAAAAAAACACTAAAAGTAAATACTACTCTTATGGCGGTATAAATACTGTCATAAGTAGCTCATTTTATCAGTGCATGATTTAAATCTGCAGTTCTATTAGATAGTATATTTTTAATTGAATTCTGCATTTGTAGATTTTGAACAATACTGTGTAATTGTTGCTTTTATATTTAATAGATATGAAATATTTATTTTTGACAAATAGTAATTTTCTTTTTATTTGATTAATAAATAGGGTTTTGTATTTTTTATCATGTTTATAATTTGTAGTGATTAAGTATACCATTAGGTTTTGAATGGTGCTGCAGATGTGTTGTTTTTATTAAACGATTAAAAAAATTACAACAAATATTTTTTTAACATAATTCATTTGTTCTATTGTGTGCTTGTTTAGTTGAAGGGCCTAGTAAAGGTAACGTTGTTAAAAAGAATGTTGCTAGGATACAAATATACGATCAGCCCTTCAAATGTACAGCCTGATTCTACTGCAGGTCCTAAAATTCAAGAAAATTATTGTGATAATTATTCACCATCATTACCATATTTTCTAAAAGGTAATAATAATTTTTTTATGATAATTATTAGATAATATAACTACTGTTTCAATAATATCAACAAGATCCTTTTTCTGACAAATAATCTTTTTTTTGTTTTCAGGTACACCTGTTACATATAAAAATGTTTCCTTAGAATTAAATTCATCATATTTCAAAGAGATGTTCGTTGTGACTAATAAATGACGTTACGTTTTAATTCCATAACGGTAGTAAACACTTTTCTCAGTAAGTCAGTTCTATATTCTTTGTTTGGTTTATACATGTTTATTTACAATTATAAGATTTTATTGGAAAACATCCACGTAGTTAATTAATATTCTAATTGATTATTGTTTGAGATTTATTAAATATGTTTATTTGTTTTTCAGGTGGATGAGTGTTCATTTAAGTACTGTACTTATTTTAAAATGATGCAACTTTCAGGACTTCCGAGCTGATTAATATATCATGTTCAATATAATTTAAATAGCGGTAATGTAGAGTTTTGGTAGCATCGTCATATTAACTAACAGTTTTTACTTATACGATTATTAGATTTTATTGGATAATTGCCACAGAGATTAATAATACAATCGTAAATTTTTGTTTAAGACAATTAAAATACTTTTAAAATTATTTTTTTTTGTTTCAGATGTATTTGTTATCATTTAACACTCATTTAACAACTCCTTTTGAAAAAATAGATGCGGTAAAGACTGCTTGACAGTGAGTAAAATACGAGGGACGATCATAAAGTAAGTTGCACCTGATCTATGAAACAATTATATATTTATAAGACAAACCTACATATGTATATATATTTTTTGACTGCCTGTATTTTTGTGTCTCAATGTATGTGTTGCTCATTCAGTTTAGATAGTGTAATGTAGCTCCCAGCTCTCATCCCCTATGCGGATTTCTTTCAATACATGTGGACTAATCTTGGAATAATGTTGATGAAAATAAAAAAGCTGATGCAAAAAGTTGACGTTAGTAATTGTCGGTCAACAGATGTGGCACAATTTGTGCACACACGTTAAGGTAACCAAGCTGATCGTGAATGAAATCGCATACACAATACTTTCACAGACGTTATCTTCACTGGCAATTTCTCCAATTTTAATGCGCCGATTACTCATTATCATTTCATTCACGGTTTCCGATTAACCCATCGTGTATCAGTTAAGTGATCCCAAAAAAAGTGAGCTTGGGATGAAAGTTGGCACCGTGTAAGTCTTGGGGGGTTCACACTATGGCTACTTTGATCTTTCCACCCACCCGCATCTGTAGCGAATTCAGGCTTGCTGATGGTAGCAATGGTGACCCCCGACATATGATGAACCTGTGAGGAGTGCGGGAAGGACATGTGCTAAGCGAGTCTGGATCTGATAGGCTATCCCCGGGAATGATAATGCTTCAACAGATTAACACGGCGGAATTGTGGAAAAGTAGGTCGGCGTGTTTCAATCTAGCGGGAGGGATCCGGACGAATAAGCTCCGTAGATAGAAGCAAGAAAAGGTGGGCAAACACTATATTCATAGCACTTCAAGGTGATAGTGTTATCCTAAAACACCAAGAACACTCTCCTTGTAGCTGCTAAACATATTCTTGGAGGTTTGGGAATTGCTATAAGGGGTGAGAGGAGGCCATCATTATAAAAAAAATTTATGTACGCCTATCAACCTGCTCGTCACTCACATTTGTTCTTCCGTTTCCGAACATTCGGCAGGTTTTTATTATCGCGGGGTATATGATATTTATTCTCATCGTATATCTCAACAATTTGCTGAGGAATTTCACAAGTGTAATTATTTGCTTACAAAAACCGGACTACCGAACGCAGTTCTGTAATCGACAAAACCTCTAGAGGACACGGCGTGTTAAACACGATAATGCATATATACTGAAAGATGTACAGAACTGCTGCTGGGGGACGGTGAAAACAACAACAATGCTAGTGCTGAATCAGAACACATTAATTTATTTCTTTCAGTATAAAAGACGGTAAGGTGTAACTCAATTTTTGACGGACTTGTTGAATCAATTACAGTAGGTATTACAATGAGGTAACGTACAGTTTTTTCAGCATCATCATATATTCTATCACATTATACTTATTGTATGATTATTACATTTTATTGGATGATACCCATATAATTTAATTAATGTAATTTATTAATTTTTGTTTTTGTCAACTAAATTTTTTTTTTTTTCAGATGGATGAGTTATCATTTATACCATCTACTTTTGTATAATTATCTCACTTTCAAAACGTCTGGACTCTCGGTAATGTATCATGTATATTAGTAATTACATAGTCGTAACGTACAGGTTTTTAGCATCGTCTGGTATTCTAACAGTTTATAGTTGTATGATTGCTAGATAGATTTTATTACATAATAGCCCAATGTTAAATTAATTTGAAAAATTTTAAAAACACACAAAGGAATGTACAATAGCGGAAAACCTATTAAATAACAAAAAAACACTAATAGTAAATACTACTCTTATGGCGGTATAAATACTGTCATAAGTAGCTCATTTTATCAGTGCATGATTTAAATCTGCAGTTCTATTAGATAGTATATTTTTAATTGAATTCTGCATTTGTAGATTTGAACAATACTGTGTAATTGTTGCTTTTATATTTCATAGATATGAAATATTTATTTTTGACAAATAGTAATTTTCTTTTTATTTGATTAATAAATAGGGTTTTGTATTTTTTATCATGTTTATAATTTGTAGTGATTAAGTATACCATTAGGTTTTGAATGGTGCTGCAGATGTGTTGTTTTTATTAAACGATTAAAAAAATTACAACAAATATTTTTTTAACATAATTCTTTTGTTCTATTGTGTGCTTGTTTAGTTGAAGGGCCTAGTAAAGGGAACGTTGTTAAAAAGAATGTTGCTAGGATACAAATATACGATCAGCCTTTCAAATGTACAGCCTGATTCTACTGCAGGTCCTAAAATTCAAGAAAATTATTGTGATAATTATTCACCATCATTACCATATTTTCTAAAAGGTAATAATAATTTTGTTATGATAATTATTAAATAATATAACTACTGTTTCAATAATATCAACAAGATCATTTTTCTGACAAATAATCTTTTTTTTTGTTTTCAGGTACACCTGTTACATATAAAAATGTTTCCTTAGAATTAAATTCATCATATTTCAAAGAGCTGTTCGTTGTGACTAATAAATGTCGTTACGTTTTAATTCCATAACGGTAGTAAACACTTTTCTCAGTAAGTCAGTTCTATATTCTTTGTTGGTTTATACATGTTTATTTACAATTATAAAATTTTATTGGAAAACATCCACGTAGTTAATTAATATACTAATTGATTATTGCTTGAGATTTATAAAATATGTTTATTTGTTTTTCAGGTGGATGAGTGTTCATTTTAGTACTGTACTTATTTTAATATGATGCAACTTTCAGGACTTCCGAGCTGATTAATATATCATGTTCAATATAATTTAAATAGCGGTAATGTACAGTTTTGTTAGCATCGTCATATTAACTAACAGTTTTTACTTATTATACGATTATTAGATTCTATTGGATAATTGCCACAGAGATTAACAATACAATCGTAAATTTTTGTTTAAGACAATTAAAATACTTTTAAAATTATTTTTTTTTGTTTCAGATGTATTTGTTATCATTTAACACTCATTTAACAACTCCTTTAGAAAAAAGGGATGCGTTCAAGACTGCTTGACAGTGAGTAAAATACGAGGTACGATCATAAAGTAAGTTGCACGTGATCTATGAAACAATTATATATTTATAAGACAAACCTACATATGTATATATATTTTTTGACTGCCTGTATTTTTGTGTCTCAATTTATGTGTTGCTCATTCAGTTTAGATAGTGTAATGTAGCACCCAGCTCTCATCCCCTATGCGGATTTCTTTCAATACATGTGGACTAATCTTGGAATAATGTTGATGAAAATAAAGAAGCTGATGCAAAAAGTTGACGTTAGTAATTGTCGGTCAACAGATGTGGCACAATTTGTGCGCACACGTTAAGGTAACAAAACTGATCGTGAATGAAATCGCATACACAATACTTTCACAGACGATATCTTCACTGGCAATTTCTCCAATTTTAATGCGCCGATTACTCATTATCATTTCATTCACGGTTTCCGATTAACCCATCTTGTATCAGTTAAGTGATCCCAAAAAAAGTGAGCTTGGGATGAAAGTTGGCACCGTGTAAGTCTTGGGGGGTTCACAGTATGGCTACTTTGATCTCTCCACCCACACGCATCTGTAGCGAATTCAGGCTTGCTGATGGTAGCAATGGTTACCCCCGACATATGATGAACCTGTGAGGAGTGCGGGAAGGACATGTGCTAAGCGAGTCTGGATCTGATAGGCTATCCCCGGGAATGTTAACGCTTCAACAGATTAACAAGGCGGAATTGTGGAAAAGTAGGTCGGCGTGTTTCAATGTAGCGGGAGGGATCCGGACGAATAAGCTCCGTAGATAGAAGCAAGAAAAGGTGGGCAAACACTATATTCATAGCACTTCAAGGTGATAGTGTTATCCTAAAACACCAAGAACACTCTCCTTGTAGCTGCTAAACATATTCTTGGAGGTTTGGGAATGGCTATAAGGGGTGAGAGGAGGCCATCATTAAAAAAAAAATTTATGTACGCCTATCAACCAGCTCGTCACTCACATTTGTTCTTCCGTTTCCGAACATTCGGCAGGTTTTTATTATCGCGGGGTATATGATATTTATTCTCATCGTATATCTCAACAATTTGCTGAGGAATTTCACAAGTGTAATTATTTGCTTACAAAAATCGGACTACCGAACGCAGTTCTGTAATCGACAAAACCTCTAGAGGACACGGCGTGTTAAACACGATAATGCATATATACTGAAAGATGTACAGAACTGCTGCTGGGGGACGGTGAAAACAACAACAAAGCTAGTGCTGAATCAGAACACATTAATTTATTTCTTTCAGTATAAAAGACGGTAAGGTGTAACTCAATTTTTGACGGACTTGTTGAATCATTTACAGTAGGTATTACAATGAGGTAACGTACAGTTTTTTCAGCATCATCATATATTCTATCACATTATACTTATTGTATGATTATTACATTTTATTAGATGATACCCATATAATTTAATTAATGTTATTTATTAATTTTTGTTTTAGTCAATTAAATTTTTTTTTTCAGATGGATTAGTTATCATTTATACCATCTACTTTTGTATAATTATCTCACTTTCAAAACGTCTGGACTCTCGGTAATGTATCATGTATATTAGTAATTACATAGTCATAACGTACAGGTTTTTAGCATCGTCTGGTATTCTAACAGTTTATAGTTGTATGATTCCTAGATAGATTTTATTACATAATAGCCCAATGTTAAATTAATTTGAAAAAACTTAAAAACACACAAAGGAATGTACAATAGCGGAAAACCTATTAAATAACAAAAAAACACTAAAAGTAAATACTACTCTTATGGCGGTATAAATACTGTCATAAGTAGCTCATTTTATCAGTGCATGATTTAAATCTGCAGTTCTATTAGATAGTATATTTTTAATTGAATTCTGCATTTGTAGATTTTGAACAATACTGTGTAATTGTTGCTTTTATATTTAATAGATATGAAATATTTATTTTTGACAAATAGTAATTTTCTTTTTATTTGATTAATAAATAGGGTTTTGTATTTTTTATCATGTTTATAATTTGTAGTGATTAAGTATACCATTAGGTTTTGAATGGTGCTGCAGATGTGTTGTTTTTATTAAACGATTAAAAAAATTACAACAAATATTTTTTTAACATAATTCATTTGTTCTATTGTGTGCTTGTTTAGTTGATGGGCCTAGTAAACGGAACGTTGTTAAAAAGAATGTTGCTAGGATACAAATATACGATCAGACCTTCAAATGTACAGCCTGATTCTACTGCAGGTCCTAAAATTCAAGAAAATTATTGTGATAATTATTCACCATCATTACCATATTTTCTAAAAGGAAATAATAATTTTTTTATGATAATTATTAGATAATATAACTACTGTTTCAGTAATATCAACAAGATCCTTTTTCTGACAAATAATCTTTTTTTTGTTTTCAGGTACACCTGTTACATATAAAAATTTTTCCTTAGAATTAAATTCATCATATTTCAAAGAGATGTTCGTTGTGACTAATAAATGACGTTACGTTTTAATTCCATAACGGTAGTAAACACTTTTCTCAGTAAGTCAGTTCTATATTCTTTGTTTGGTTTATACATGTTTATTTACAATTATAAGATTTTATTGGAAAACATCCACGTAGTTAATTAATATTCTAATTGATTATTGTTTGAGATTTATAAAATATGTTTATTTGTTTTTCAGGTGGATGAGTGTTCATTTAAGTACTGTACTTATTTTAAAATGATGCAACTTTCAGGACTTCCGAGCTGATTAATATATCATGTTCAATATAATTTAAATAGCGGTAATGTAGAGTTTTGGTAGCATCGTCATATTAACTAACAGTTTTTACTTATACGATTATTAGATTTTACTGGATAATTGCCACAGAGATTAATAATACAATCGTAAATTTTTGTTTAAGACAATTAAAATACTTTTAAAATTATTTTTTTTTTGTTTCAGATGTATTTGTTATCATTTAACACTCATTTAACAACTCCTTTTGAAAAAATAGATGCGGTAAAGACTGCTTGACAGTGAGTAAAATACGAGGGACGATCATAAAGTAAGTTGCACCCGATCTATGAAACAATTATATATTTATAAGACAAACCTACATATGTATATATATTTTATGACTGCCTGTATTTTTGTGTCCCAATGTATGTGTTGCTCATTCAGTTTAGATAGTGTAATGTAGCTCCCAGCTCTCATCCCCTATGCGGATTTCTTTCAATACATGTGGACTAATCTTGGAATAATGTTGATGAAAATAAAAAAGCTGATGCAAAAAGTTGACGTTAGTAATTGTCGGTCAACAGATGTGGCACAATTTGTGCACACACGTTAAGGTAACCAAGCTGATCGTGAATGAAATCGCATACACAATACTTTCACAGACGTTATCTTCACTGGCAATTTCTCCAATTTTAATGCGCCGATTACTCATTATCATTTCATTCACGGTTTCCGATTAACCCATCGTGTATCAGTTAAGTGATCCCAAAAAAAGTGAGCTTGGGATGAAAGTTGGCACCGTGTAAGTCTTGGGGGGTTCACACTATGGCTACTTTGATCTCTCCACCCACCCGCATCTGTAGCGAATTCAGGCTTGCTGATGGTAGCAATGGTGACCCCCGACATATGATGAACCTGTGAGGAGTGCGGGAAGGACATGTGCTAAGCGAGTCTGGATCTGATAGGCTATCCCCGGGAATGATAATGCTTCAACAGATTAACACGGCGGAATTGTGGAAAAGTAGGTCGGCGTGTTTCAATGTAGCGGGAGGGATCCGGACGAATAAGCTCCGTAGATAGAAGCAAGAAAAGGTGGGCAAACACTATATTCATAGCACTTCAAGGTGATAGTGTTATCCTAAAACACCAAGAACACTCTCCTTGTAGCTGCTAAACATATTCTTGGAGGTTTGGGAATGGCTATAAGGGGTGAGAGGAGGCCATCATTATAAAAAAAATTTATGTACGCCTATCAACCAGCTCGTCACTCACATTTGTTCTTCCGTTTCCGAACATTCGGCAGGTTTTTATTATCGCGGGGTATATGATATTTATTCTCATCGTATATCTCAACAATTTGCTGAGGAATTTCACAAGTGTAATTATTTGCTTACAAAAATCGGACTACCGAACGCAGTTCTGTAATCGACAAAACCTCTAGAGGACACGGCGTGTTAAACACGATAATGCATATATACTGAATGATGTACAGAACTGCTGCTGGGGGACGGTGAAAACAACAACAAAGCTACTGCTGAATCAGAACACATTAATTTATTTCTTTCAGTATAAAAGACGGTAAGGTGTAACTCAATTTTTGACGGACTTGTTGAATCATTTACAGTAGGTATTACAATGAGGTAACGTACAGTTTTTTCAGCATCATCATATATTCTATCACATTATACTTATTGTATGATTATTACATTTTATTGGATGATACCCATATAATTTAATTAATGTAATTTATTAATTTTTGTTTTAGTCAATTAAATTTTTTTTTCAGATGGATTAGTTATCATTTATACCATCTACTTTTGTATAATTATCTCACTTTCAAAACGTCTGGACTCTCGGTAATGTATCATGTATATTAGTAATTACATAGTCGTAACGTACAGGTTTTTAGCATCGTCTGGTATTCTAACAGTTTGTAGTTGTATGATTCCTAGATAGATTTTATTACATAATAGCCCAATGTTAAATTAATTTGAAAAAACTTAAAAACACACAAAGGAATGTACAATAGCGGAAAACCTATTAAATAACAAAAAAACACTAAAAGTAAATACTACTCTTATGGCGGTATAAATACTGTCATAAGTAGCTCATTTTATCAGTGCATGATTTAAATCTGCAGTTCTATTAGATAGTATATTTTTAATTGAATTCTGCATTTGTAGATTTTGAACAATACTGTGTAATTGTTGCTTTTATATTTAATAGATATGAAATATTTATTTTTGACAAATAGTAATTTTCTTTTTATTTGATTAATAAATAGGGTTTTGTATTTTTTATCATGTTTATAATTTGTAGTGATTAAGTATACCATTAGGTTTTGAATGGTGCTGCAGATGTGTTGTTTTTATTAAACGATTAAAAAAATTACAACAAATATTTTTTTAACATAATTCATTTGTTCTATTGTGTGCTTGTTTAGTTGAAGGGCCTAGTAAAGGTAACGTTGTTAAAAAGAATGTTGCTAGGATACAAATATACGATCAGCCCTTCAAATGTACAGCCTGATTCTACTGCAGGTCCTAAAATTCAAGAAAATTATTGTGATAATTATTCACCATCATTACCATATTTTCTAAAAGGTAATAATAATTTTTTTATGATAATTATTAGATAATATAACTACTGTTTCAATAATATCAACAAGATCCTTTTTCTGACAAATAATCTTTTTTTTGTTTTCAGGTACACCTGTTACATATAAAAATGTTTCCTCAGAATTAAATTCATCATATTTCAAAGAGATGTTCGTTGTGACTAATAAATGACGTTACGTTTTAATTCCATAACGGTAGTAAACACTTTTCTCAGTAAGTCAGTTCTATATTCTTTGTTTGGTTTATACATGTTTATTTACAATTATAAGATTTTATTGGAAAACATCCACGTAGTTAATTAATATTCTAATTGATTATTGTTTGAGATTTATTAAATATGTTTATTTGTTTTTCAGGTGGATGAGTGTTCATTTAAGTACTGTACTTATTTTAAAATGATGCAACTTTCAGGACTTCCGAGCTGATTAATATATCATGTTCAATATAATTTAAATAGCGGTAATGTAGAGTTTTGGTAGCATCGTCATATTAACTAACAGTTTTTACTTATACGATTATTAGATTTTATTGGATAATTGCCACAGAGATTAATAATACAATCGTAAATTTTTGTTTAAGACAATTAAAATACTTTTAAAATTATTTTTTTTTGTTTCAGATGTATTTGTTATCATTTAACACTCATTTAACAACTCCTTTTGAAAAAATAGATGCGGTAAAGACTGCTTGACAGTGAGTAAAATACGAGGGACGATCATAAAGTAAGTTGCACCTGATCTATGAAACAATTATATATTTATAAGACAAACCTACATATGTATATATATTTTTTGACTGCCTGTATTTTTGTGTCTCAATGTATGTGTTGCTCATTCAGTTTAGATAGTGTAATGTAGCTCCCAGCTCTCATCCCCTATGCGGATTTCTTTCAATACATGTGGACTAATCTTGGAATAATGTTGATGAAAATAAAAAAGCTGATGCAAAAAGTTGACGTTAGTAATTGTCGGTCAACAGATGTGGCACAATTTGTGCACACACGTTAAGGTAACCAAGCTGATCGTGAATGAAATCGCATACACAATACTTTCACAGACGTTATCTTCACTGGCAATTTCTCCAATTTTAATGCGCCGATTACTCATTATCATTTCATTCACGGTTTCCGATTAACCCATCGTGTATCAGTTAAGTGATCCCAAAAAAAGTGAGCTTGGGATGAAAGTTGGCACCGTGTAAGTCTTGGGGGGTTCACACTATGGCTACTTTGATCTCTCCACCCACCCGCATCTGTAGCGAATTCAGGCTTGCTGATGGTAGCAATGGTGACCCCCGACATATGATGAACCTGTGAGGAGTGCGGGAAGGACATGTGCTAAGCGAGTCTGGATCTGATAGGCTATCCCCGGGAATGATAATGCTTCAACAGATTAACACGGCGGAATTGTGGAAAAGTAGGTCGGCGTGTTTCAATGTAGCGGGAGGGATCCGGACGAATAAGCTCCGTAGATAGAAGCAAGAAAAGGTGGGCAAACACTATATTCATAGCACTTCAAGGTGATAGTGTTATCCTAAAACACCAAGAACACTCTCCTTGTAGCTGCTAAACATATTCTTGGAGGTTTGGGAATGGCTATAAGGGGTGAGAGGAGGCCATCATTATAAAAAAAATTTATGTACGCCTATCAACCAGCTCGTCACTCACATTTGTTCTTCCGTTTCCGAACATTCGGCAGGTTTTTATTATCGCGGGGTATATGATATTTATTCTCATCGTATATCTCAACAATTTGCTGAGGAATTTCACAAGTGTAATTATTTGCTTACAAAAACCGGACTACCGAACGCAGTTCTGTAATCGACAAAACCTCTAGAGGACACGGCGTGTTAAACACGATAATGCATATATACTGAAAGATGTACAGAACTGCTGCTGGGGGACGGTGAAAACAACAACAATGCTAGTGCTGAATCAGAACACATTAATTTATTTCTTTCAGTATAAAAGACGGTAAGGTGTAACTCAATTTTTGACGGACTTGTTGAATCAATTACAGTAGGTATTACAATGAGGTAACGTACAGTTTTTTCAGCATCATCATATATTCTATCACATTATACTTATTGTATGATTATTACATTTTATTGGATGATACCCATATAATTTAATTAATGTAATTTATTAATTTTTGTTTTTGTCAACTAATTTTTTTTTTTTTTTCAGATGGATGAGTTATCATTTATACCATCTACTTTTGTATAATTATCTCACTTTCAAAACGTCTGGACTCTCGGTAATGTATCATGTATATTAGTAATTACATAGTCGTAACGTACAGGTTTTTAGCATCGTCTGGTATTCTAACAGTTTATAGTTGTATGATTGCTAGATAGATTTTATTACATAATAGCCCAATGTTAAATTAATTTGAAAAATTTTAAAAACACACAAAGGAATGTACAATAGCGGAAAACCTATTAAATAACAAAAAAACACTAATAGTAAATACTACTCTTATGGCGGTATAAATACTGTCATAAGTAGCTCATTTTATCAGTGCATGATTTAAATCTGCAGTTCTATTAGATAGTATATTTTTAATTGAATTCTGCATTTGTAGATTTGAACAATACTGTGTAATTGTTGCTTTTATATTTCATAGATATGAAATATTTATTTTTGACAAATAGTAATTTTCTTTTTATTTGATTAATAAATAGGGTTTTGTATTTTTTATCATGTTTATAATTTGTAGTGATTAAGTATACCATTAGGTTTTGAATGGTGCTGCAGATGTGTTGTTTTTATTAAACGATTAAAAAAATTACAACAAATATTTTTTTAACATAATTCTTTTGTTCTATTGTGTGCTTGTTTAGTTGAAGGGCCTAGTAAAGGGAACGTTGTTAAAAAGAATGTTGCTAGGATACAAATATACGATCAGCCTTTCAAATGTACAGCCTGATTCTACTGCAGGTCCTAAAATTCAAGAAAATTATTGTGATAATTATTCACCATCATTACCATATTTTCTAAAAGGTAATAATAATTTTGTTATGATAATTATTAAATAATATAACTACTGTTTCAATAATATCAACAAGATCATTTTTCTGACAAATAATCTTTTTTTTGTTTTCAGGTACACCTGTTACATATAAAAATGTTTCCTTAGAATTAAATTCATCATATTTCAAAGAGCTGTTCGTTGTGACTAATAAATGTCGTTACGTTTTAATTCCATAACGGTAGTAAACACTTTTCTCAGTAAGTCAGTTCTATATTCTTTGTTGGTTTATACATGTTTATTTACAATTATAAAATTTTATTGGAAAACATCCACGTAGTTAATTAATATACTAATTGATTATTGCTTGAGATTTATAAAATATGTTTATTTGTTTTTCAGGTGGATGAGTGTTCATTTTAGTACTGTACTTATTTTAATATGATGCAACTTTCAGGACTTCCGAGCTGATTAATATATCATGTTCAATATAATTTAAATAGCGGTAATGTACAGTTTTGTTAGCATCGTCATATTAACTAACAGTTTTTACTTATTATACGATTATTAGATTCTATTGGATAATTGCCACAGAGATTAACAATACAATCGTAAATTTTTGTTTAAGACAATTAAAATACTTTTAAAATTATTTTTTTTTGTTTCAGATGTATTTGTTATCATTTAACAACTCCTTTTGAAAAAATAGATGCGGTAAAGACTGCTTGACAGTGAGTAAAATACGAGGGACGATCATAAAGTAAGTTGCACCTGATCTATGAAACAATTATATATTTATAAGACAAACCTACATATGTATATATATTTTTTGACTGCCTGTATTTTTGTGTCTCAATGTATGTGTTGCTCATTCAGTTTAGATAGTGTAATGTAGCTCCCAGCTCTCATCCCCTATGCGGATTTCTTTCAATACATGTGGACTAATCTTGGAATAATGTTGATGAAAATAAAAAAGCTGATGCAAAAAGTTGACGTTAGTAATTGTCGGTCAACAGATGTGGCACAATTTGTGCACACACGTTAAGGTAACCAAGCTGATCGTGAATGAAATCGCATACACAATACTTTCACAGACGTTATCTTCACTGGCAATTTCTCCAATTTTAATGCGCCGATTACTCATTATCATTTCATTCACGGTTTCCGATTAACCCATCGTGTATCAGTTAAGTGATCCCAAAAAAAGTGAGCTTGGGATGAAAGTTGGCACCGTGTAAGTCTTGGGGGGTTCACACTATGGCTACTTTGATCTTTCCACCCACCCGCATCTGTAGCGAATTCAGGCTTGCTGATGGTAGCAATGGTGACCCCCGACATATGATGAACCTGTGAGGAGTGCGGGAAGGACATGTGCTAAGCGAGTCTGGATCTGATAGGCTATCCCCGGGAATGATAATGCTTCAACAGATTAACACGGCGGAATTGTGGAAAAGTAGGTCGGCGTGTTTCAATCTAGCGGGAGGGATCCGGACGAATAAGCTCCGTAGATAGAAGCAAGAAAAGGTGGGCAAACACTATATTCATAGCACTTCAAGGTGATAGTGTTATCCTAAAACACCAAGAACACTCTCCTTGTAGCTGCTAAACATATTCTTGGAGGTTTGGGAATGGCTATAAGGGGTGAGAGGAGGCCATCATTATAAAAAAAATTTATGTACGCCTATCAACCAGCTCGTCACTCACATTTGTTCTTCCGTTTCCGAACATTCGGCAGGTTTTTATTATCGCGGGGTATATGATATTTATTCTCATCGTATATCTCAACAATTTGCTGAGGAATTTCACAAGTGTAATTATTTGCTTACAAAAACCGGACTACCGAACGCAGTTCTGTAATCGACAAAACCTCTAGAGGACACGGCGTGTTAAACACGATAATGCATATATACTGAAAGATGTACAGAACTGCTGCTGGGGGACGGTGAAAACAACAACAATGCTAGTGCTGAATCAGAACACATTAATTTATTTCTTTCAGTATAAAAGACGGTAAGGTGTAACTCAATTTTTGACGGACTTGTTGAATCAATTACAGTAGGTATTACAATGAGGTAACGTACAGTTTTTTCAGCATCATCATATATTC
Source organism: Lycorma delicatula (assembly GCF_047948215.1). Lineage (NCBI taxonomy): Eukaryota > Metazoa > Arthropoda > Insecta > Hemiptera > Fulgoridae > Lycorma > Lycorma delicatula. The sequence continues at coordinate 41,313,832 of NC_134458.1, forward strand.
TATCACATTATACTTATTGTATGATTATTACATTTTATTGGATGATACCCATATAATTTAATTAATGTAATTTATTAATTTTTGTTTTTGTCAACTAAATTTTTTTTTTTTTCAGATGGATGAGTTATCATTTATACCATCTACTTTTGTATAATTATCTCACTTTCAAAACGTCTGGACTCTCGGTAATGTATCATGTATATTAGTAATTACATAGTCGTAACGTACAGGTTTTTAGCATCGTCTGGTATTCTAACAGTTTATAGTTGTATGATTGCTAGATAGATTTTATTACATAATAGCCCAATGTTAAATTAATTTGAAAAATTTTAAAAACACACAAAGGAATGTACAATAGCGGAAAACCTATTAAATAACAAAAAAACACTAATAGTAAATACTACTCTTATGGCGGTATAAATACTGTCATAAGTAGCTCATTTTATCAGTGCATGATTTAAATCTGCAGTTCTATTAGATAGTATATTTTTAATTGAATTCTGCATTTGTAGATTTGAAAAATACTGTGTAATTGTTGCTTTTATATTTCATAGATATGAAATATTTATTTTTGACAAATAGTAATTTTCTTTTTATTTGATTAATAAATAGGGTTTTGTATTTTTTATCATGTTTATAATTTGTAGTGATTAAGTATACCATTAGGTTTTGAATGGTGCTGCAGATGTGTTGTTTTTATTAAACGATTAAAAAAATTACAACAAATATTTTTTTAACATAATTCTTTTGTTCTATTGTGTGCTTGTTTAGTTGAAGGGCCTAGTAAAGGGAACGTTGTTAAAAAGAATGTTGCTAGGATACAAATATACGATCAGCCTTTCAAATGTACAGCCTGATTCTACTGCAGGTCCTAAAATTCAAGAAAATTATTGTGATAATTATTCACCATCATTACCATATTTTCTAAAAGGTAATAATAATTTTGTTATGATAATTATTAAATAATATAACTACTGTTTCAATAATATCAACAAGATCATTTTTCTGACAAATAATCTTTTTTTTTGTTTTCAGGTACACCTGTTACATATAAAAATGTTTCCTTAGAATTAAATTCATCATATTTCAAAGAGCTGTTCGTTGTGACTAATAAATGTCGTTACGTTTTAATTCCATAACGGTAGTAAACACTTTTCTCAGTAAGTCAGTTCTATATTCTTTGTTGGTTTATACATGTTTATTTACAATTATAAAATTTTATTGGAAAACATCCACGTAGTTAATTAATATACTAATTGATTATTGCTTGAGATTTATAAAATATGTTTATTTGTTTTTCAGGTGGATGAGTGTTCATTTTAGTACTGTACTTATTTTAATATGATGCAACTTTCAGGACTTCCGAGCTGATTAATATATCATGTTCAATATAATTTAAATAGCGGTAATGTAGAGTTTTGGTAGCATCGTCATATTAACTAACAGTTTTTACTTATACGATTATTAGATTTTATTGGATAATTGCCACAGAGATTAATAATACAATCGTAAATTTTTGTTTAAGACAATTAAAATACTTTTAAAATTATTTTTTTTTGTTTCAGATGTATTTGTTATCATTTAACACTCATTTAACAACTCCTTTTGAAAAAATAGATGCGGTAAAGACTGCTTGACAGTGAGTAAAATACGAGGGACGATCATAAAGTAAGTTGCACCTGATCTATGAAACAATTATATATTTATAAGACAAACCTACATATGTATATATATTTTTTGACTGCCTGTATTTTTGTGTCTCAATTTATGTGTTGCTCATTCAGTTTAGATAGTGTAATGTAGCACCCAGCTCTCATCCCCTATGCGGATTTCTTTCAATACATGTGGACTAATCTTGGAATAATGTTGATGAAAATAAAGAAGCTGATGCAAAAAGTTGACGTTAGTAATTGTCGGTCAACAGATGTGGCACAATTTGTGCGCACACGTTAAGGTAACAAAACTGATCGTGAATGAAATCGCATACACAATACTTTCACAGACGATATCTTCACTGGCAATTTCTCCAATTTTAATGCGCCAATTACTCATTATCATTTCATTCACGGTTTCCGATTAACCCATCTTGTATCAGTTAAGTGATCCCAAAAAAAGTGAGCTTGGGATGAAAGTTGGCACCGTGTAAGTCTTGGGGGGTTCACACTATGGCTACTTTGATCTCTCCACCCACCCGCATCTGTAGCGATTTCAGACTTGCTGATGGTAGCAATGGTGACCCCCGACATATGATGAACCTGTGAGGAGTGCGGGAAGGACATGTGCTAAGCGAGTCTGAATCTGATAGGCTATCCCCGGGAATGATAACGCTTCAACAGATTAACACGGCGGAATTGTGGAAAAGTAGGTCGGCGTGTTTCAATGTAGCGGGAGGGATCCGGACGAATAAGCTCCGTAGATAGAAGCAAGAAAAGGTGGGCAAGCACTATATTCATAGCACTTCAAGGTGATAGTGTTATCCTAAAACACCAAGAACACTCTCCTTGTAGCTGCTAAACATATTCTTGGAGGTTTGGGAATGGCTATAAGGGGTGAGAGGAGGCCATCATTATAAAAAAAATTTATGTACGCCTATCAACCAGCTCGTCACTCACATTTGTTCTTCCGTTTCCGAACATTCGGCAGGTTTTTATTATCGCGGGGTATATGATATTTATTCTCATCGTATATCTCAACAATTTGCTGAGGAATTTCACAAGTGTAATTATTTGCTTACAAAAATCGGACTACCGAACGCAGTTCTGTAATCGACAAAACCTCTAGAGGACACGGCGTGTTAAACACGATAATGCATATATACTGAATGATGTACAGAACTGCTGCTGGGGGACGGTGAAAACAACAACAAAGCTACTGCTGAATCAGAACACATTAATTTATTTCTTTCAGTATAAAAGACGGTAAGGTGTAACTCAATTTTTGACGGACTTGTTGAATCATTTACAGTAGGTATTACAATGAGGTAACGTACAGTTTTTTCAGCATCATCATATATTCTATCACATTATACTTATTGTATGATTATTACATTTTATTGGATGATACCCATATAATTTAATTAATGTAATTTATTAATTTTTGTTTTAGTCAATTAAATTTTTTTTTCAGATGGATTAGTTATCATTTATACCATCTACTTTTGTATAATTATCTCACTTTCAAAACGTCTGGACTCTCGGTAATGTATCATGTATATTAGTAATTACATAGTCGTAACGTACAGGTTTTTAGCATCGTCTGGTATTCTAACAGTTTGTAGTTGTATGATTCCTAGATAGATTTTATTACATAATAGCCCAATGTTAAATTAATTTGAAAAAACTTAAAAACACACAAAGGAATGTACAATAGCGGAAAACCTATTAAATAACAAAAAAACACTAAAAGTAAATACTACTCTTATGGCGGTATAAATACTGTCATAAGTAGCTCATTTTATCAGTGCATGATTTAAATCTGCAGTTCTATTAGATAGTATATTTTTAATTGAATTCTGCATTTGTAGATTTTGAACAATACTGTGTAATTGTTGCTTTTATATTTAATAGATATGAAATATTTATTTTTGACAAATAGTAATTTTCTTTTTATTTGATTAATAAATAGGGTTTTGTATTTTTTATCATGTTTATAATTTGTAGTGATTAAGTATACCATTAGGTTTTGAATGGTGCTGCAGATGTGTTGTTTTTATTAAACGATTAAAAAAATTACAACAAATATTTTTTTAACATAATTCATTTGTTCTATTGTGTGCTTGTTTAGTTGAAGGGCCTAGTAAAGGGAACGTTGTTAAAAAGAATGTTGCTAGGATACAAATATACGATCAGCCCTTCAAATGTACAGCCTGATTCTACTGCAGGTCCTAAAATTCAAGAAAATTATTGTGATAATTATTCACCATCATTACCATATTTTCTAAAAGGTAATAATAATTTTTTTATGATAATTATTAGATAATATAACTACTGTTTCAATAATATCAACAAGATCCTTTTTCTGACAAATAATCTTTTTTTTGTTTTCAGGTACACCTGTTACATATAAAAATGTTTCCTTAGAATTAAATTCATCATATTTCAAAGAGATGTTCGTTGTGACTAATAAATGACGTTACGTTTTAATTCCATAACGGTAGTAAACACTTTTCTCAGTAAGTCAGTTCTATATTCTTTGTTTGGTTTATACATGTTTATTTACAATTATAAGATTTTATTGGAAAACATCCACGTAGTTAATTAATATTCTAATTGATTATTGTTTGAGATTTATTAAATATGTTTATTTGTTTTTCAGGTGGATGAGTGTTCATTTAAGTACTGTACTTATTTTAAAATGATGCAACTTTCAGGACTTCCGAGCTGATTAATATATCATGTTCAATATAATTTAAATAGCGGTAATGTAGAGTTTTGGTAGCATCGTCATATTAACTAACAGTTTTTACTTATACGATTATTAGCTTTTATTGGATAATTGCCACAGAGATTAATAATACAATCGTAAATTTTTGTTTAAGACAATTAAAATACTTTTAAAATTATTTTTTTTTGTTTCAGATGTATTTGTTATCATTTAACACTCATTTAACAACTCCTTTTGAAAAAATAGATGCGGTAAAGACTGCTTGACAGTGAGTAAAATACGAGGGACGATCATAAAGTAAGTTGCACCTGATCTATGAAACAATTATATATTTATAAGACAAACCTACATATGTATATATATTTTTTGACTGCCTGTATTTTTGTGTCTCAATGTATGTGTTGCTCATTCAGTTTAGATAGTGTAATGTAGCTCCCAGCTCTCATCCCCTATGCGGATTTCTTTCAATACATGTGGACTAATCTTGGAATAATGTTGATGAAAATAAAAAAGCTGATGCAAAAAGTTGACGTTAGTAATTGTCGGTCAACAGATGTGGCACAATTTGTGCACACACGTTAAGGTAACCAAGCTGAACGTGAATGAAATCGCATACACAATACTTTCACAGACGTTATCTTCACTGGCAATTTCTCCAATTTTAATGCGCCGATTACTCATTATCATTTCATTCACGGTTTCCGATTAACCCATCGTGTATCAGTTAAGTGATCCCAAAAAAAGTGAGCTTGGGATGAAAGTTGGCACCGTGTAAGTCTTGGGGGGTTCACACTATGGCTACTTTGATCTCTCCACCCACCCGCATCTGTAGCGAATTCAGGCTTGCTGATGGTAGCAATGGTGACCCCCGACATATGATGAACCTGTGAGGAGTGCGGGAAGGACATGTGCTAAGCGAGTCTGGATCTGATAGGCTATCCCCGGGAATGATAACGCTTCAACAGATTAACACGGCGGAATTGTGGAAAAGTAGGTCGGCGTGTTTCAATGTAGCGGGAGGGATCCGGACGAATAAGCTCCGTAGATAGAAGCAAGAAAAGGTGGGCAAGCACTATATTCATAGCACTTCAAGGTGATAGTGTTATCCTAAAACACCAAGAACACTCTCCTTGTAGCTGCTAAACATATTCTTGGAGGTTTGGGAATGGCTATAAGGGGTGAGAGGAGGCCATCATTAAAAAAAAATTTATGTACGCCTATCAACCAGCTCGTCACTCACATTTGTTCTCCCGTTTCCGAACATTCGGCAGGTTTTTATTATCGCGGGGTATATGATATTTATTCTCATCGTATATCTCAACAATTTGCTGAGGAATTTCACAAGTGTAATTATTTGCTTACAAAAATCGGACTACCGAACGCAGTTCTGTAATCGACAAAACCTCTAGAGGACACGGCGTGTTAAACACGATAATGCATATATACTGAATGATGTACAGAACTGCTGATGGGGGACGGTGAAAACAACAACAAAGCTACTGCTGAATCAGAACACATTAATTTATTTCTTTCAGTATAAAAGACGGTAAGGTGTAACTCAATTTTTGACGGACTTGTTGAATCATTTACAGTAGGTATTACAATGAGGTAACGTACAGTTTTTTCAGCATCATCATATATTCTATCACATTATACTTATTGTATGATTATTACATTTTATTGGATGATACCCATATAATTTAATTAATGTAATTTATTAATTTTTGTTTTAGTCAATTAATTTTTTTTTTCAGATGGATTAGTTATCATTTATACCATCTACTTTTGTATAATTATCTCACTTTCAAAACGTCTGGACTCTCGGTAATGTATCATGTATATTAGTAATTACATAGTCGTAACGTACAGGTTTTTAGCATCGTCTGGTATTCTAACAGTTTGTAGTTGTATGATTCCTAGATAGATTTTATTACATAATAGCCCAATGTTAAATTAATTTGAAAAAACTTAAAAACACACAAAGGAATGTACAATAGCGGAAAACCTATTAAATAACAAAAAAACACTAAAAGTAAATACTACTCTTATGGCGGTATAAATACTGTCATAAGTAGCTCATTTTATCAGTGCATGATTTAAATCTGCAGTTCTATTAGATAGTATATTTTTAATTGAATTCTGCATTTGTAGATTTTGAACAATACTGTGTAATTGTTGCTTTTATATTTAATAGATATGAAATATTTATTTTTGACAAATAGTAATTTTCTTTTTATTTGATTAATAAATAGGGTTTTGTATTTTTTATCATGTTTATAATTTGTAGTGATTAAGTATACCATTAGGTTTTGAATGGTGCTGCAGATGTGTTGTTTTTATTAAACGATTAAAAAAATTACAACAAATATTTTTTTAACATAATTCATTTGTTCTATTGTGTGCTTGTTTAGTTGAAGGGCCTAGTAAAGGTAACGTTGTTAAAAAGAATGTTGCTAGGATACAAATATACGATCAGCCCTTCAAATGTACAGCCTGATTCTACTGCAGGTCCTAAAATTCAAGAAAATTATTGTGATAATTATTCACCATCATTACCATATTTTCTAAAAGGTAATAATAATTTTTTTATGATAATTATTAGATAATATAACTACTGTTTCAATAATATCAACAAGATCCTTTTTCTGACAAATAATCTTTTTTTTGTTTTCAGGTACACCTGTTACATATAAAAATGTTTCCTTAGAATTAAATTCATCATATTTCAAAGAGATGTTCGTTGTGACTAATAAATGACGTTACGTTTTAATTCCATAACGGTAGTAAACACTTTTCTCAGTAAGTCAGTTCTATATTCTTTGTTTGGTTTATACATGTTTATTTACAATTATAAGATTTTATTGGAAAACATCCACGTAGTTAATTAATATTCTAATTGATTATTGTTTGAGATTTATTAAATATGTTTATTTGTTTTTCAGGTGGATGAGTGTTCATTTAAGTACTGTACTTATTTTAAAATGATGCAACTTTCAGGACTTCCGAGCTGATTAATATATCATGTTCAATATAATTTAAATAGCGGTAATGTAGAGTTTTGGTAGCATCGTCATATTAACTAACAGTTTTTACTTATACGATTATTAGATTTTATTGGATAATTGCCACAGAGATTAATAATACAATCGTAAATTTTTGTTTAAGACAATTAAAATACTTTTAAAATTATTTTTTTTTGTTTCAGATGTATTTGTTATCATTTAACACTCATTTAACAACTCCTTTTGAAAAAATAGATGCGGTAAAGACTGCTTGACAGTGAGTAAAATACGAGGGACGATCATAAAGTAAGTTGCACCTGATCTATGAAACAATTATATATTTATAAGACAAACCTACATATGTATATATATTTTTTGACTGCCTGTATTTTTGTGTCTCAATGTATGTGTTGCTCATTCAGTTTAGATAGTGTAATGTAGCTCCCAGCTCTCATCCCCTATGCGGATTTCTTTCAATACATGTGGACTAATCTTGGAATAATGTTGATGAAAATAAAAAAGCTGATGCAAAAAGTTGACGTTAGTAATTGTCGGTCAACAGATGTGGCACAATTTGTGCACACACGTTAAGGTAACCAAGCTGATCGTGAATGAAATCGCATACACAATACTTTCACAGACGTTATCTTCACTGGCAATTTCTCCAATTTTAATGCGCCGATTACTCATTATCATTTCATTCACGGTTTCCGATTAACCCATCGTGTATCAGTTAAGTGATCCCAAAAAAAGTGAGCTTGGGATGAAAGTTGGCACCATGTAAGTCTTGGGGGGTTCACACTATGGCTACTTTGATCTCTCCACCCACCCGCATCTGTAGCGAATTCAGGCTTGCTGATGGTAGCAATGGTGACCCCCGACATATGATGAACCTGTGAGGAGTGCGGGAAGGACATGTGCTAAGCGAGTCTGGATCTGATAGGCTATCCCCGGGAATGATAATGCTTCAACAGATTAACACGGCGGAATTGTGGAAAAGTAGGTCGGCGTGTTTCAATGTAGCGGGAGGGATCCGGACGAATAAGCTCCGTAGATAGAAGCAAGAAAAGGTGGGCAAACACTATATTCATAGCACTTCAAGGTGATAGTGTTATCCTAAAACACCAAGAACACTCTCCTTGTAGCTGCTAAACATATTCTTGGAGGTTTGGGAATGGCTATAAGGGGTGAGAGGAGGCCATCATTATAAAAAAAATTTATGTACGCCTATCAACCAGCTCGTCACTCACATTTGTTCTTCCGTTTCCGAACATTCGGCAGGTTTTTATTATCGCGGGGTATATGATATTTATTCTCATCGTATATCTCAACAATTTGCTGAGGAATTTCACAAGTGTAATTATTTGCTTACAAAAACCGGACTACCGAACGCAGTTCTGTAATCGACAAAACCTCTAGAGGACACGGCGTGTTAAACACGATAATGCATATATACTGAAAGATGTACAGAACTGCTGCTGGGGGACGGTGAAAACAACAACAATGCTAGTGCTGAATCAGAACACATTAATTTATTTCTTTCAGTATAAAAGACGGTAAGGTGTAACTCAATTTTTGACGGACTTGTTGAATCAATTACAGTAGGTATTACAATGAGGTAACGTACAGTTTTTTCAGCATCATCATATATTCTATCACATTATACTTATTGTATGATTATTACATTTTATTGGATGATACCCATATAATTTAATTAATGTAATTTATTAATTTTTGTTTTTGTCAACTAAATTTTTTTTTTTTTCAGATGGATGAGTTATCATTTATACCATCTACTTTTGTATAATTATCTCACTTTCAAAACGTCTGGACTCTCGGTAATGTATCATGTATATTAGTAATTACATAGTCGTAACGTACAGGTTTTTAGCATCGTCTGGTATTCTAACAGTTTATAGTTGTATGATTGCTAGATAGATTTTATTACATAATAGCCCAATGTTAAATTAATTTGAAAAATTTTAAAAACACACAAAGGAATGTACAATAGCGGAAAACCTATTAAATAACAAAAAAACACTAATAGTAAATACTACTCTTATGGCGGTATAAATACTGTCATAAGTAGCTCATTTTATCAGTGCATGATTTAAATCTGCAGTTCTATTAGATAGTATATTTTTAATTGAATTCTGCATTTGTAGATTTGAACAATACTGTGTAATTGTTGCTTTTATATTTCATAGATATGAAATATTTATTTTTGACAAATAGTAATTTTCTTTTTATTTGATTAATAAATAGGGTTTTGTATTTTTTATCATGTTTATAATTTGTAGTGATTAAGTATACCATTAGGTTTTGAATGGTGCTGCAGATGTGTTGTTTTTATTAAACGATTAAAAAAATTACAACAAATATTTTTTTAACATAATTCTTTTGTTCTATTGTGTGCTTGTTTAGTTGAAGGGCCTAGTAAAGGGAACGTTGTTAAAAAGAATGTTGCTAGGATACAAATATACGATCAGCCTTTCAAATGTACAGCCTGATTCTACTGCAGGTCCTAAAATTCAAGAAAATTATTGTGATAATTATTCACCATCATTACCATATTTTCTAAAAGGTAATAATAATTTTGTTATGATAATTATTAAATAATATAACTACTGTTTCAATAATATCAACAAGATCATTTTTCTGACAAATAATCTTTTTTTTTGTTTTCAGGTACACCTGTTACATATAAAAATGTTTCCTTAGAATTAAATTCATCATATTTCAAAGAGCTGTTCGTTGTGACTAATAAATGTCGTTACGTTTTAATTCCATAACGGTAGTAAACACTTTTCTCAGTAAGTCAGTTCTATATTCTTTGTTGGTTTATACATGTTTATTTACAATTATAAAATTTTATTGGAAAACATCCACGTAGTTAATTAATATACTAATTGATTATTGCTTGAGATTTATAAAATATGTTTATTTGTTTTTCAGGTGGATGAGTGTTCATTTTAGTACTGTACTTATTTTAATATGATGCAACTTTCAGGACTTCCGAGCTGATTAATATATCATGTTCAATATAATTTAAATAGCGGTAATGTACAGTTTTGTTAGCATCGTCATATTAACTAACAGTTTTTACTTATTATACGATTATTAGATTCTATTGGATAATTGCCACAGAGATTAACAATACAATCGTAAATTTTTGTTTAAGACAATTAAAATACTTTTAAAATTATTTTTTTTTGTTTCAGATGTATTTGTTATCATTTAACACTCATTTAACAACTCCTTTAGAAAAAAGGGATGCGTTCAAGACTGCTTGACAGTGAGTAAAATACGAGGTACGATCATAAAGTAAGTTGCACTTGATCTATGAAACAATTATATATTTATAAGACAAACCTACATATGTATATATATTTTTTGACTGCCTGTATTTTTGTGTCTCAATTTATGTGTTGCTCATTCAGTTTAGATAGTGTAATGTAGCACCCAGCTCTCATCCCCTATGCGGATTTCTTTCAATACATGTGGACTAATCTTGGAATAATGTTGATGAAAATAAAGAAGCTGATGCAAAAAGTTGACGTTAGTAATTGTCGGTCAACAGATGTGGCACAATTTGTGCGCACACGTTAAGGTAACAAAACTGATCGTGAATGAAATCGCATACACAATACTTTCACAGACGATATCTTCACTGGCAATTTCTCCAATTTTAATGCGCCGATTACTCATTATCATTTCATTCACGGTTTCCGATTAACCCATCTTGTATCAGTTAAGTGATCCCAAAAAAAGTGAGCTTGGGATGAAAGTTGGCACCGTGTAAGTCTTGGGGGGTTCACAGTATGGCTACTTTGATCTCTCCACCCACACGCATCTGTAGCGAATTCAGGCTTGCTGATGGTAGCAATGGTTACCCCCGACATATGATGAACCTGTGAGGAGTGCGGGAAGGACATGTGCTAAGCGAGTCTGGATCTGATAGGCTATCCCCGGGAATGTTAACGCTTCAACAGATTAACAAGGCGGAATTGTGGAAAAGTAGGTCGGCGTGTTTCAATGTAGCGGGAGGGATCCGGACGAATAAGCTCCGTAGATAGAAGCAAGAAAAGGTGGGCAAACACTATATTCATAGCACTTCAAGGTGATAGTGTTATCCTAAAACACCAAGAACACTCTCCTTGTAGCTGCTAAACATATTCTTGGAGGTTTGGGAATGGCTATAAGGGGTGAGAGGAGGCCATCATTAAAAAAAAATTTATGTACGCCTATCAACCAGCTCGTCACTCACATTTGTTCTTCCGTTTCCGAACATTCGGCAGGTTTTTATTATCGCGGGGTATATGATATTTATTCTCATCGTATATCTCAACAATTTGCTGAGGAATTTCACAAGTGTAATTATTTGCTTACAAAAATCGGACTACCGAACGCAGTTCTGTAATCGACAAAACCTCTAGAGGACACGGCGTGTTAAACACGATAATGCATATATACTGAAAGATGTACAGAACTGCTGCTGGGGGACGGTGAAAACAACAACAAAGCTAGTGCTGAATCAGAACACATTAATTTATTTCTTTCAGTATAAAAGACGGTAAGGTGTAACTCAATTTTTGACGGACTTGTTGAATCATTTACAGTAGGTATTACAATGAGGTAACGTACAGTTTTTTCAGCATCATCATATATTCTATCACATTATACTTATTGTATGATTATTACATTTTATTGGATGATACCCATATAATTTAATTAATGTAATTTATTAATTTTTGTTTTAGTCAATTAATTTTTTTTTTCAGATGGATTAGTTATCATTTATACCATCTACTTTTGTATAATTATCTCACTTTCAAAACGTCTGGACTCTCGGTAATGTATCATGTATATTAGTAATTACATAGTCGTAACGTACAGGTTTTTAGCATCGTCTGGGATTCTAACAGTTTATAGTTGTATGATTCCTAGATAGATTTTATTACATAATAGCCCAATGTTAAATTAATTTGAAAAAACTTAAAAACACACAAAGGAATGTACAATAGCGGAAAACCTATTAAATAACAAAAAAACACTAAAAGTAAATACTACTCTTATGGCGGTATAAATACTGTCATAAGTAGCTCATTTTATCAGTGCATGATTTAAATCTGCAGTTCTATTAGATAGTATATTTTTAATTGAATTCTGCATTTGTAGATTTTGAACAATACTGTGTAATTGTTGCTTTTATATTTAATAGATATGAAATATTTATTTTTGACAAATAGTAATTTTCTTTTTATTTGATTAATAAATAGGGTTTTGTATTTTTTATCATGTTTATAATTTGTAGTGATTAAGTATACCATTAGGTTTTGAATGGTGCTGCAGATGTGTTGTTTTTATTAAACGATTAAAAAAATTACAACAAATATTTTTTTAACATAATTCATTTGTTCTATTGTGTGCTTGTTTAGTTGAAGGGCCTAGTAAAGGGAACGTTGTTAAAAAGAATGTTGCTAGGATACAAATATACGATCAGCCCTTCAAATGTACAGCCTGATTCTACTGCAGGTCCTAAAATTCAAGAAAATTATTGTGATAATTATTCACCATCATTACCATATTTTCTAAAAGGTAATAATAATTTTTTTATGATAATTATTAGATAATATAACTACTGTTTCAATAATATCAACAAGATCCTTTTTCTGACAAATAATCTTTTTTTTGTTTTCAGGTACACCTGTTACATATAAAAATGTTTCCTTAGAATTAAATTCATCATATTTCAAAGAGATGTTCGTTGTGACTAATAAATGACGTTACGTTTTAATTCCATAACGGTAGTAAACACTTTTCTCAGTAAGTCAGTTCTATATTCTTTGTTTGGTTTATACATGTTTATTTACAATTATAAGATTTTATTGGAAAACATCCACGTAGTTAATTAATATTCTAATTGATTATTGTTTGAGATTTATAAAATATGTTTATTTGTTTTTCAGGTGGATGAGTGTTCATTTAAGTACTGTACTTATTTTAAAATGATGCAACTTTCAGGACTTCCGAGCTGATTAATATATCATGTTCAATATAATTTAAATAGCGGTAATGTAGAGTTTTGGTAGCATCGTCATATTAACTAACAGTTTTTACTTATACGATTATTAGATGTTATTGGATAATTGCCACAGAGATTAATAATACAATCGTAAATTTTTGTTTAAGACAATTAAAATACTTTTAAAATTATTTTTTTTTGTTTCAGATGTATTTGTTATCATTTAAGACTCATTTAACAACTCCTTTTGAAAAAATAGATGCGGTAAAGACTGCTTGACAGTGAGTAAAATACGAGGGACGATCATAAAGTAAGTTGCACCTGATCTATGAAACAATTATATATTTATAAGACAAACCTACATATGTATATATATTTTTTGACTGCCTGTATTTTTGTGTCTCAATGTATGTGTTGCTCATTCAGTTTAGATAGTGTAATGTAGCTCCCAGCTCTCATCCCCTATGCGGATTTCTTTCAATACATGTGGACTAATCTTGGAATAATGTTGATGAAAATAAAAAAGCTGATGCAAAAAGTTGACGTTAGTAATTGTCGGTCAACAGATGTGGCACAATTTGTGCACACACGTTAAGGTAACCAAGCTGATCGTGAATGAAATCGCATACACAATACTTTCACAGACGTTATCTTCACTGGCAATTTCTCCAATTTTAATGCGCCGATTACTCATTATCATTTCATTCACGGTTTCCGATTAACCCATCGTGTATCAGTTAAGTGATCCCAAAAAAAGTGAGCTTGGGATGAAAGTTGGCACCGTGTAAGTCTTGGGGGGTTCACACTATGGCTACTTCGATCTCTCCACCCACCCGCATCTGTAGCGAATTCAGGCTTGCTGATGGTAGCAATGGTGACCCCCGACATATGATGAACCTGTGAGGAGTGCGGGAAGGACATGTGCTAAGCGAGTCTGGATCTGATAGGCTATCCCCGGGAATGATAACGCTTCAACAGATTAACACGGCGGAATTGTGGAAAAGTAGGTCGGCGTGTTTCAATGTAGCGGGAGGGATCCGGACGAATAAGCTCCGTAGATAGAAGCAAGAAAAGGTGGGCAAGCACTATATTCATAGCACTTCAAGGTGATAGTGTTATCCTAAAACACCAAGAACACTCTCCTTGTAGCTGCTAAACATATTCTTGGAGGTTTGGGAATGGCTATAAGGGGTGAGAGGAGGCCATCATTAAAAAAAAAATTTATGTACGCCTATCAACCAGCTCGTCACTCACATTTGTTCTCCCGTTTCCGAACATTCGGCAGGTTTTTATTATCGCGGGGTATATGATATTTATTCTCATCGTATATCTCAACAATTTGCTGAGGAATTTCACAAGTGTAATTATTTGCTTACAAAAATCGGACTACCGAACGCAGTTCTGTAATCGACAAAACCTCTAGAGGACACGGCGTGTTAAACACGATAATGCATATATACTGAATGATGTACAGAACTGCTGATGGGGGACGGTGAAAACAACAACAAAGCTACTGCTGAATCAGAACACATTAATTTATTTCTTTCAGTATAAAAGACGGTAAGGTGTAACTCAATTTTTGACGGACTTGTTGAATCATTTACAGTAGGTATTACAATGAGGTAACGTACAGTTTTTTCAGCATCATCATATATTCTATCACATTATACTTATTGTATGATTATTACATTTTATTGGATGATACCCATATAATTTAATTAATGTAATTTATTAATTTTTGTTTTAGTCAATTAAATTTTTTTTTCAGATGGATTAGTTATCATTTATACCATCTACTTTTGTATAATTATCTCACTTTCAAAACGTCTGGACTCTCGGTATTGTATCATGTATATTAGTAATTACATAGTCGTAACGTACAGGTTTTTAGCATCGTCTGGTATTCTAACAGTTTGTAGTTGTATGATTCCTAGATAGATTTTATTACATAATAGCCCAATGTTAAATTAATTTGAAAAAACTTAAAAACACACAAAGGAATGTACAATAGCGGAAAACCTATTAAATAACAAAAAAACACTAAAAGTAAATACTACTCTTATGGCGGTATAAATACTGTCATAAGTAGCTCATTTTATCAGTGCATGATTTAAATCTGCAGTTCTATTAGATAGTATATTTTTAATTGAATTCTGCATTTGTAGATTTTGAACAATACTGTGTAATTGTTGCTTTTATATTTAATAGATATGAAATATTTATTTTTGACAAATAGTAATTTTCTTTTTATTTGATTAATAAATAGGGTTTTGTATTTTTTATCATGTTTATAATTTGTAGTGATTAAGTATACCATTAGGTTTTGAATGGTGCTGCAGATGTGTTGTTTTTATTAAACGATTAAAAAAATTACAACAAATATTTTTTTAACATAATTCATTTGTTCTATTGTGTGCTTGTTTAGTTGAAGGGCCTAGTAAAGGTAACGTTGTTAAAAAGAATGTTGCTAGGATACAAATATACGATCAGCCCTTCAAATGTACAGCCTGATTCTACTGCAGGTCCTAAAATTCAAGAAAATTATTGT
This sequence comes from Lycorma delicatula, assembly GCF_047948215.1. Taxonomy (NCBI): domain Eukaryota; kingdom Metazoa; phylum Arthropoda; class Insecta; order Hemiptera; family Fulgoridae; genus Lycorma; species Lycorma delicatula. The sequence goes on from NC_134458.1 coordinate 41,329,790, forward strand.
GATAATTATTCACCATCATTACCATATTTTCTAAAAGGTAATAATAATTTTTTTATGATAATTATTAGATAATATAACTACTGTTTCAATAATATCAACAAGATCCTTTTTCTGACAAATAATCTTTTTTTTGTTTTCAGGTACACCTGTTACATATAAAAATGTTTCCTTAGAATTAAATTCATCATATTTCAAAGAGATGTTCGTTGTGACTAATAAATGACGTTACGTTTTAATTCCATAACGGTAGTAAACACTTTTCTCAGTAAGTCAGTTCTATATTCTTTGTTTGGTTTATACATGTTTATTTACAATTATAAGATTTTATTGGAAAACATCCACGTAGTTAATTAATATTCTAATTGATTATTGTTTGAGATTTATTAAATATGTTTATTTGTTTTTCAGGTGGATGAGTGTTCATTTAAGTACTGTACTTATTTTAAAATGATGCAACTTTCAGGACTTCCGAGCTGATTAATATATCATGTTCAATATAATTTAAATAGCGGTAATGTAGAGTTTTGGTAGCATCGTCATATTAACTAACAGTTTTTACTTATACGATTATTAGATTTTATTGGATAATTGCCACAGAGATTAATAATACAATCGTAAATTTTTGTTTAAGACAATTAAAATACTTTTAAAATTATTTTTTTTTGTTTCAGATGTATTTGTTATCATTTAACACTCATTTAACAACTCCTTTTGAAAAAATAGATGCGGTAAAGACTGCTTGACAGTGAGTAAAATACGAGGGACGATCATAAAGTAAGTTGCACCTGATCTATGAAACAATTATATATTTATAAGACAAACCTACATATGTATATATATTTTTTGACTGCCTGTATTTTTGTGTCTCAATGTATGTGTTGCTCATTCAGTTTAGATAGTGTAATGTAGCTCCCAGCTCTCATCCCCTATGCGGATTTCTTTCAATACATGTGGACTAATCTTGGAATAATGTTGATGAAAATAAAAAAGCTGATGCAAAAAGTTGACGTTAGTAATTGTCGGTCAACAGATGTGGCACAATTTGTGCACACACGTTAAGGTAACCAAGCTGATCGTGAATGAAATCGCATACACAATACTTTCACAGACGTTATCTTCACTGGCAATTTCTCCAATTTTAATGCGCCGATTACTCATTATCATTTCATTCACGGTTTCCGATTAACCCATCGTGTATCAGTTAAGTGATCCCAAAAAAAGTGAGCTTGGGATGAAAGTTGGCACCGTGTAAGTCTTGGGGGGTTCACACTATGGCTACTTTGATCTCTCCACCCACCCGCATCTGTAGCGAATTCAGGCTTGCTGATGGTAGCAATGGTGACCCCCGACATATGATGAACCTGTGAGGAGTGCGGGAAGGACATGTGCTAAGCGAGTCTGGATCTGATAGGCTATCCCCGGGAATGATAATGCTTCAACAGATTAACACGGCGGAATTGTGGAAAAGTAGGTCGGCGTGTTTCAATGTAGCGGGAGGGATCCGGACGAATAAGCTCCGTAGATAGAAGCAAGAAAAGGTGGGCAAACACTATATTCATAGCACTTCAAGGTGATAGTGTTATCCTAAAACACCAAGAACACTCTCCTTGTAGCTGCTAAACATATTCTTGGAGGTTTGGGAATGGCTATAAGGGGTGAGAGGAGGCCATCATTATAAAAAAAATTTATGTACGCCTATCAACCAGCTCGTCACTCACATTTGTTCTTCCGTTTCCGAACATTCGGCAGGTTTTTATTATCGCGGGGTATATGATATTTATTCTCATCGTATATCTCAACAATTTGCTGAGGAATTTCACAAGTGTAATTATTTGCTTACAAAAACCGGACTACCGAACGCAGTTCTGTAATCGACAAAACCTCTAGAGGACACGGCGTGTTAAACACGATAATGCATATATACTGAAAGATGTACAGAACTGCTGCTGGGGGACGGTGAAAACAACAACAATGCTAGTGCTGAATCAGAACACATTAATTTATTTCTTTCAGTATAAAAGACGGTAAGGTGTAACTCAATTTTTGACGGACTTGTTGAATCAATTACAGTAGGTATTACAATGAGGTAACGTACAGTTTTTTCAGCATCATCATATATTCTATCACATTATACTTATTGTATGATTATTACATTTTATTGGATGATACCCATATAATTTAATTAATGTAATTTATTAATTTTTGTTTTTGTCAACTAAATTTTTTTTTTTTTCAGATGGATGAGTTATCATTTATACCATCTACTTTTGTATAATTATCTCACTTTCAAAACGTCTGGACTCTCGGTAATGTATCATGTATATTAGTAATTACATAGTCGTAACGTACAGGTTTTTAGCATCGTCTGGTATTCTAACAGTTTATAGTTGTATGATTGCTAGATAGATTTTATTACATAATAGCCCAATGTTAAATTAATTTGAAAAATTTTAAAAACACACAAAGGAATGTACAATAGCGGAAAACCTATTAAATAACAAAAAAACACTAATAGTAAATACTACTCTTATGGCGGTATAAATACTGTCATAAGTAGCTCATTTTATCAGTGCATGATTTAAATCTGCAGTTCTATTAGATAGTATATTTTTAATTGAATTCTGCATTTGTAGATTTGAACAATACTGTGTAATTGTTGCTTTTATATTTCATAGATATGAAATATTTATTTTTGACAAATAGTAATTTTCTTTTTATTTGATTAATAAATAGGGTTTTGTATTTTTTATCATGTTTATAATTTGTAGTGATTAAGTATACCATTAGGTTTTGAATGGTGCTGCAGATGTGTTGTTTTTATTAAACGATTAAAAAAATTACAACAAATATTTTTTTAACATAATTCTTTTGTTCTATTGTGTGCTTGTTTAGTTGAAGGGCCTAGTAAAGGGAACGTTGTTAAAAAGAATGTTGCTAGGATACAAATATACGATCAGCCTTTCAAATGTACAGCCTGATTCTACTGCAGGTCCTAAAATTCAAGAAAATTATTGTGATAATTATTCACCATCATTACCATATTTTCTAAAAGGTAATAATAATTTTGTTATGATAATTATTAAATAATATAACTACTGTTTCAATAATATCAACAAGATCATTTTTCTGACAAATAATCTTTTTTTTTGTTTTCAGGTACACCTGTTACATATAAAAATGTTTCCTTAGAATTAAATTCATCATATTTCAAAGAGCTGTTCGTTGTGACTAATAAATGTCGTTACGTTTTAATTCCATAACGGTAGTAAACACTTTTCTCAGTAAGTCAGTTCTATATTCTTTGTTGGTTTATACATGTTTATTTACAATTATAAAATTTTATTGGAAAACATCCACGTAGTTAATTAATATACTAATTGATTATTGCTTGAGATTTATAAAATATGTTTATTTGTTTTTCAGGTGGATGAGTGTTCATTTTAGTACTGTACTTATTTTAATATGATGCAACTTTCAGGACTTCCGAGCTGATTAATATATCATGTTCAATATAATTTAAATAGCGGTAATGTACAGTTTTGTTAGCATCGTCATATTAACTAACAGTTTTTACTTATTATACGATTATTAGATTCAATTGGATAATTGCCACAGAGATTAACAATACAATCGTAAATTTTTGTTTAAGACAATTAAAATACTTTTAAAATTATTTTTTTTTGTTTCAGATGTATTTGTTATCATTTAACACTCATTTAACAACTCCTTTAGAAAAAAGGGATGCGTTCAAGACTGCTTGACAGTGAGTAAAATACGAGGTACGATCATAAAGTAAGTTGCACGTGATCTATGAAACAATTATATATTTATAAGACAAACCTACATATGTATATATATTTTTTGACTGCCTGTATTTTTGTGTCTCAATTTATGTGTTGCTCATTCAGTTTAGATAGTGTAATGTAGCACCCAGCTCTCATCCCCTATGCGGATTTCTTTCAATACATGTGGACTAATCTTGGAATAATGTTGATGAAAATAAAGAAGCTGATGCAAAAAGTTGACGTTAGTAATTGTCGGTCAACAGATGTGGCACAATTTGTGCGCACACGTTAAGGTAACAAAACTGATCGTGAATGAAATCGCATACACAATACTTTCACAGACGATATCTTCACTGGCAATTTCTCCAATTTTAATGCGCCGATTACTCATTATCATTTCATTCACGGTTTCCGATTAACCCATCTTGTATCAGTTAAGTGATCCCAAAAAAAGTGAGCTTGGGATGAAAGTTGGCACCGTGTAAGTCTTGGGGGGTTCACAGTATGGCTACTTTGATCTCTCCACCCACACGCATCTGTAGCGAATTCAGGCTTGCTGATGGTAGCAATGGTTACCCCCGACATATGATGAACCTGTGAGGAGTGCGGGAAGGACATGTGCTAAGCGAGTCTGGATCTGATAGGCTATCCCCGGGAATGTTAACGCTTCAACAGATTAACAAGGCGGAATTGTGGAAAAGTAGGTCGGCGTGTTTCAATGTAGCGGGAGGGATCCGGACGAATAAGCTCCGTAGATAGAAGCAAGAAAAGGTGGGCAAACACTATATTCATAGCACTTCAAGGTGATAGTGTTATCCTAAAACACCAAGAACACTCTCCTTGTAGCTGCTAAACATATTCTTGGAGGTTTGGGAATGGCTATAAGGGGTGAGAGGAGGCCATCATTAAAAAAAAAATTTATGTACGCCTATCAACCAGCTCGTCACTCACATTTGTTCTTCCGTTTCCGAACATTCGGCAGGTTTTTATTATCGCGGGGTATATGATATTTATTCTCATCGTATATCTCAACAATTTGCTGAGGAATTTCACAAGTGTAATTATTTGCTTACAAAAATCGGACTACCGAACGCAGTTCTGTAATCGACAAAACCTCTAGAGGACACGGCGTGTTAAACACGATAATGCATATATACTGAAAGATGTACAGAACTGCTGCTGGGGGACGGTGAAAACAACAACAAAGCTAGTGCTGAATCAGAACACATTAATTTATTTCTTTCAGTATAAAAGACGGTAAGGTGTAACTCAATTTTTGACGGACTTGTTGAATCAATTACAGTAGGTATTACAATGAGGTAACGTACAGTTTTTTCAGCATCATCATATATTCTATCACATTATACTTATTGTATGATTATTACATTTTATTGGATGATACCCATATAATTTAATTAATGTAATTTATTAATTTTTGTTTTTGTCAACTAAATTTTTTTTTTTTTTCAGATGGATGAGTTATCATTTATACCATCTACTTTTGTATAATTATCTCACTTTCAAAACGTCTGGACTCTCGGTAATGTATCATGTATATTAGTAATTACATAGTCGTAACGTACAGGTTTTTAGCATCGTCTGGTATTCTAACAGTTTATAGTTGTATGATTGCTAGATAGATTTTATTACATAATAGCCCAATGTTAAATTAATTTGAAAAATTTTAAAAACACACAAAGGAATGTACAATAGCGGAAAACCTATTGAATAACAAAAAAACACTAAAAGTAAATACTACTCTTATGGCGGTATAAATACTGTCATAAGTAGCTCATTTTATTTGATTTAAATCTGCAGTTCTATTAGATAGTATATTTTTAATTGAATTCTGCATTTGTAGATTTTGAACAATACTGTGTAATTGTTGCTTTTATATTTAATAGATATGAAATATTTATTTTTGACAAATAGTAATTTTCTTTTTATTTGATTAATAAATAGGGTTTTGTATTTTTTATCATGTTTATAATTTGTAGTGATTAAGTATACCATTAGGTTTTGAATGGTGCTGCAGATGTGTTGTTTTTATTAAACGATTAAAAAAATTACAACAAATATTTTTTTAACATAATTCATTTGTTCTATTGTGTGCTTGTTTAGTTGAAGGGCCTAGTAAAGGGAACGTTGTTAAAAAGAATGTTGCTAGGATACAAATATACGATCAGCCCTTCAAATGTACAGCCTGATTCTACTGCAGGTCCTACAATTCAAGAAAATGTTTGTGATAATTATTCACCATCATTACCATATTTTCTAAAAGGTAATAATAATTTTGTTATGATAATTATTAGATAATATATCTACTGTTTCAATAATATCAACAAGATCCTTTTTCTGACAAATAATCTTTTTTTTTTTCAGGTACACCTGTTACATATAAAAATGTTTCCTTAGAATTAAATTCATCATATTTCAAAGAGCTGTTCGTTGTGACTAATAAATGACGTTACGTTTTAATTCCATAACGGTAGTAAACACTTTTCTCAGTAAGTCAGTTCTATATTCTTTGTTGGTTTATACATGTTTATTTACAATTATAAAATTTTATTGGAAAACATCCACGTAGTTAATTAATATTCTAATTGATTATTGTTTGAGATTTATTAAATATGTTTATTTGTTTTTCAGGTGGATGAGTGTTCATTTAAGTACTGTACTTATTTTAAAATGATGCAACTTTCAGGGCTTCTGAGCTGATTAATATATCATGTTCAATATAATTTAAATAGCGGTAATGTAGAGTTTTGGTAGCATCGTCATATTAACTAACAGTTTTTACTTATACGATTATTAGATTTTATTGGATAATTGCCACAGAGATTAATAATACAATCGTAAATTTTTGTTTAAGACAATTAAAATACTTTTAAAATTATTTTTTTTTGTTTCAGATGTATTTGTTATCATTTAACACTCATTTAACAACTCCTTTTGCAAAAATAGATGCGGTAAAGACTGCTTGACAGTGAGTAAAATACGAGGGACGATCATAAAGTAAGTTGCACCTGATCTATGAAACAATTATATATTTATAAGACAAACCTACATATGTATATATATTTTTTGACTGCCTGTATTTTTGTGTCTCAATGTATGTGTTGCTCATTCAGTTTAGATAGTGTAATGTAGCTCCCAGCTCTCTTTCCCTATGCGGATTTCTTTCAATACATGTGGACTAATCTTGGAATAATGTTGATGAAAATAAAAAAGCTGATGCAAAAAGTTGACGTTAGTAATTGTCGGTCAACAGATGTGGCACAATTTGTGCACACACGTTAAGGTAACCAAGCTGATCGTGAATGAAATCGCATACACAATACTTTCACAGACGTTATCTTCACTGGCAATTTCTCCAATTTTAATGCGCCGATTACTCATTATCATTTCATTCACGGTTTCCGATTAACCCATCGTGTATCAGTTAAGTGATCCCAAAAAAAGTGAGCTTGGGATGAAAGTTGGCACCGTGTAAGTCTTGGGGGGTTCACACTATGGCTACTTTGATCTCTCCACCCACCCGCATCTGTAGCGAATTCAGGCTTGCTGATGGTAGCAATGGTGACCCCCGACATATGATGAACCTGTGAGGAGTGCGGGAAGGACATGTGCTAAGCGAGTCTGGATCTGATAGGCTATCCCCGGGAATGATAACGCTTCAACAGATTAACACGGCGGAATTGTGGAAAAGTAGGTCGGCGTGTTTCAATGTAGCGGGAGGGATCCGGACGAATAAGCTCCGTAGATAGAAGCAAGAAAAGGTGGGCAAGCACTATATTCATAGCACTTCAAGGTGATAGTGTTATCCTAAAACACCAAGACCACTCTCCTTGTAGCTGCTAAACATATTCTTGGAGGTTTGGGAATGGCTATAAGGGGTGAGAGGAGGCCATCATTAAAAAAAAAATTTATGTACGCCTATCAACCAGCTCGTCACTCACATTTGTTCTCCCGTTTCCGAACATTCGGCAGGTTTTTATTATCGCGGGGTATATGATATTTATTCTCATCGTATATCTCATCAATTTGCTGAGGAATTTCACAAGTGTAATTATTTGCTTACAAAAATCGGACTACCGAACGCAATTCTGTAATCGACAAAACCTCTAGAGGACACGGCGTGTTAAACACGATAATGCATATATACTGAATGATGTACAGAACTGCTGCTGGGGGACGGTGAAAACAACAACAAAGCTACTGCTGAATCAGAACACATTAATTTATTTCTTTCAGTATAAAAGACGGTAAGGTGTAACTCAATTTTTGACGGACTTGTTGAATCATTTACAGTAGGTATTACAATGAGGTAACGTACAGTTTTTTCAGCATCATCATATATTCTATCACATTATACTTATTGTATGATTATTACATTTTATTGGATGATACCCATATAATTTAATTAATGTAATTTATTAATTTTTGTTTTAGTCAATTAAATTTTTTTTTTCAGATGGATTAGTTATCATTTATACCATCTACTTTTGTATAATTATCTCACTTTCAAAACGTCTGGACTCTCGGTAATGTATCATGTATATTAGTAATTACATAGTCGTAACGTACAGGTTTTTAGCATCGTCTGGTATTCTAACAGTTTGTAGTTGTATGATTCCTAGATAGATTTTATTACATAATAGCCCAATGTTAAATTAATTTGAAAAAACTTAAAAACACACAAAGGAATGTACAATAGCGGAAAACCTATTAAATAACAAAAAAACACTAAAAGTAAATACTACTCTTATGGCGGTATAAATACTGTCATAAGTAGCTCATTTTATCAGTGCATGATTTAAATCTGCAGTTCTATTAGATAGTATATTTTTAATTGAATTCTGCATTTGTAGATTTTGAACAATACTGTGTAATTGTTGCTTTTATATTTAATAGATATGAAATATTTATTTTTGACAAATAGTAATTTTCTTTTTATTTGATTAAAAAATAGGGTTTTGTATTTTTTATCATGTTTATAATTTGTAGTGATTAAGTATACCATTAGGTTTTGAATGGTGCTGCAGATGTATTGTTTTTATTAAACGATTAAAAAAATTACAACAAATATTTTTTTAACATAATTCATTTGTTCTATTGTGTGCTTGTTTAGTTGAAGGGCCTAGTAAAGGGAACGTTGTTAAAAAGAATGTTGCTAGGATACAAATATACGATCAGCCCTTCAAATGTACAGCCTGATTCTACTGCAGGTCCTAAAATTCAAGAAAATTATTGTGATAATTATTCACCATCATTACCATATTTTCTAAAAGGTAATAATAATTTTGTTATGATAATTATTAAATAATATAACTACTGTTTCAATAATATCAACAAGATCATTTTTCTGACAAATAATCTTTTTTTTTGTTTTCAGGTACACCTGTTACATATAAAAATGTTTCCTTAGAATTAAATTCATCATATTTCAAAGAGCTGTTCGTTGTGACTAATAAATGTCGTTACGTTTTAATTCCATAACGGTAGTAAACACTTTTCTCAGTAAGTCAGTTCTATATTCTTTGTTGGTTTATACATGTTTATTTACAATTATAAAATTTTATTGGAAAACATCCACGTAGTTAATTAATATACTAATTGATTATTGCTTGAGATTTATAAAATATGTTTATTTGTTTTTCAGGTGGATGAGTGTTCATTTTAGTACTGTACTTATTTTAATATGATGCAACTTTCAGGACTTCCGAGCTGATTAATATATCATGTTCAATATAATTTAAATAGCGGTAATGTACAGTTTTGTTAGCATCGTCATATTAACTAACAGTTTTTACTTATTATACGATTATTAGATTCTATTGGATAATTGCCACAGAGATTAACAATACAATCGTAAATTTTTGTTTAAGACAATTAAAATACTTTTAAAATTATTTTTTTTTGTTTCAGATGTATTTGTTATCATTTAACACTCATTTAACAACTCCTTTAGAAAAAATGGATGCGTTCAAGACTGCTTGACAGTGAGTAAAATACGAGGTACGATCATAAAGTAAGTTGCACGTGATCTATGAAACAATTATATATTTATAAGACAAACCTACATATGTATATATATTTTTAGACTGCCTGTATTTTTGTGTCTCAATTTATGTGTTGCTCATTCAGTTTAGATAGTGTAATGTAGCACCCAGCTCTCATCCCCTATGCGGATTTCTTTCAATACATGTGGACTAATCTTGGAATAATGTTGATGAAAATAAAGAAGCTGATGCAAAAAGTTGACGTTAGTAATTGTCGGTCAACAGATGTGGCACAATTTGTGCGCACACGTTAAGGTAACAAAACTGATCGTGAATGAAATCGCATACACAATACTTTCACAGACGATATCTTCACTGGCAATTTCTCCAATTTTAATGCGCCGATTACTCATTATCATTTCATTCACGGTTTCCGATTAACCCATCTTGTATCAGTTAAGTGATCCCAAAAAAAGTGAGCTTGGGATGAAAGTTGGCACCGTGTAAGTCTTGGGGGGTTCACAGTATGGCTACTTTGATCTCTCCACCCACACGCATCTGTAGCGAATTCAGGCTTGCTGATGGTAGCAATGGTTACCCCCGACATATGATGAACCTGTGAGGAGTGCGGGAAGGACATGTGCTAAGCGAGTCTGGATCTGATAGGCTATCCCCGGGAATGTTAACGCTTCAACAGATTAACACGGCGGAATTGTGGAAAAGTAGGTCGGCGTGTTTCAATGTAGCGGGAGGGATCCGGACGAATAAGCTCCGTAGATAGAAGCAAGAAAAGGTGGGCAAACACTATATTCATAGCACTTCAAGGCGATAGTGTTATCCTAAAACACCAAGAACACTCTCCTTGTAGCTGCTAAACATATTCTTGGAGGTTTGGGAATGGCTATAAGGGGTGAGAGGAGGCCATCATTAAAAAAAAAATTTATGTACGCCTATCAACCAGCTCGTCACTCACATTTGTTCTTCCGTTTCCGAACATTCGGCAGGTTTTTATTATCGCGGGGTATATGATATTTATTCTCATCGTATATCTCAACAATTTGCTGAGGAATTTCACAAGTGTAATTATTTGCTTACAAAAATCGGACTACCGAACGCAGTTCTGTAATCGACAAAACCTCTAGAGGACACGGCGTGTTAAACACGATAATGCATATATACTGAAAGATGTACAGAACTGCTGCTGGGGGACGGTGAAAACAACAACAAAGCTAGTGCTGAATCAGAACACATTAATTTATTTCTTTCAGTATAAAAGACGGTAAGGTGTAACTCAATTTTTGACGGACTTGTTGAATCATTTACAGTAGGTATTACAATGAGGTAACGTACAGTTTTTTCAGCATCATCATATATTCTATCACATTATACTTATTGTATGATTATTACATTTTATTAGATGATACCCATATAATTTAATTAATGTTATTTATTAATTTTTGTTTTAGTCAATTAAATTTTTTTTTTCAGATGGATTAGTTATCATTTATACCATCTACTTTTGTATAATTATCTCACTTTCAAAACGTCTGGACTCTCGGTAATGTATCATGTATATTAGTAATTACATAGTCGTAACGTACAGGTTTTTAGCATCGTCTGGTATTCTAACAGTTTATAGTTGTATGATTCCTAGATAGATTTTATTACATAATAGCCCAATGTTAAATTAATTTGAAAAAACTTAAAAACACACAAAGGAATGTACAATAGCGGAAAACCTATTAAATAACAAAAAAACACTAAAAGTAAATACTACTCTTATGGCGGTATAAATACTGTCATAAGTAGCTCATTTTATCAGTGCATGATTTAAATCTGCAGTTCTATTAGATAGTATATTTTTAATTGAATTCTGCATTTGTAGATTTTGAACAATACTGTGTAATTGTTGCTTTTATATTTAATAGATATGAAATATTTATTTTTGACAAATAGTAATTTTCTTTTTATTTGATTAATAAATAGGGTTTTGTATTTTTTATCATGTTTATAATTTGTAGTGATTAAGTATACCATTAGGTTTTGAATGGTGCTGCAGATGTGTTGTTTTTATTAAACGATTAAAAAAATTACAACAAATATTTTTTTAACATAATTCATTTGTTCTATTGTGTGCTTGTTTAGTTGAAGGGCCTAGTAAACGGAACGTTGTTAAAAAGAATGTTGCTAGGATACAAATATACGATCAGACCTTCAAATGTACAGCCTGATTCTACTGCAGGTCCTAAAATTCAAGAAAATTATTGTGATAATTATTCACCATCATTACCATATTTTCTAAAAGGAAATAATAATTTTTTTATGATAATTATTAGATAATATAACTACTGTTTCAGTAATATCAACAAGATCCTTTTTCTGACAAATAATCTTTTTTTTGTTTTCAGGTACACCTGTTACATATAAAAATTTTTCCTTAGAATTAAATTCATCATATTTCAAAGAGATGTTCGTTGTGACTAATAAATGACGTTACGTTTTAATTCCATAACGGTAGTAAACACTTTTCTCAGTAAGTCAGTTCTATATTCTTTGTTTGGTTTATACATGTTTATTTACAATTATAAGATTTTATTGGAAAACATCCACGTAGTTAATTAATATTCTAATTGATTATTGTTTGAGATTTATAAAATATGTTTATTTGTTTTTCAGGTGGATGAGTGTTCATTTAAGTACTGTACTTATTTTAAAATGATGCAACTTTCAGGACTTCCGAGCTGATTAATATATCATGTTCAATATAATTTAAATAGCGGTAATGTAGAGTTTTGGTAGCATCGTCATATTAACTAACAGTTTTTACTTATTATACGATTATTAGATTTTATTGGATAATTGCCACAGAGATTAATAATACAATCGTAAATTTTTGTTTAAGACAATTAAAATACTTTTAAAATTATTTTTTTTTGTTGCAGATGTATTTGTTATCATTTAACACTCATTTAACAACTCCTTTTGAAAAAATGGATGCGTTCAAGACTGCTTGACAGTGAGTAAAATACGAGGGACGATCATAAAGTAAGTTGCACCCGATCTATGAAACAATTATATATTTATAAGACAAACCTACATATGTATATATATTTTTTGACTGCCTGTATTTTTGTGTCTTAATTTATGTGTTGCTCATTCAGTTTAGATAGTGTAATGTAGCACCCAGCTCTCATCCCTTATGCGGATTTCTTTCAATACATGTGGACTAATCTTGGAATAATGTTGATGAAAATAAAAAAGCTGATGTAAAAAGTTGACGTCAGTAATTGTCGGTCAATAGATGTGGCACAATTTGTGCACACACGTTAAGGTAACCAAGCTGATCGTGAATGAAATCGCATACACAATACTTTCACAGACGTTATCTTCACTGGCAATTTCTCCAATTTTAATGCGCCGATTACTCATTATCATTTCATTCACGGTTTCCGATTAACCCATCGTGTATCAGTTAAGTGATCCCAAAAAAAGTGAGCTTGGGATGAAAGTTGGCACCGTGTAAGTCTTGGGGGGTTCACACTATGGCTACTTTGATCTCTCCACCCACCCGCATCTGTAGCGAATTCAGGCTTGCTGATGGTAGCAATGGTGACCCCCGACATATGATGAACCTGTGAGGAGTGCGGGAAGGACATGTGCTAAGCGAGTCTGGATCTGATAGGCTATCCCCGGGAATGATAATGCTTCAACAGATTAACACGGCGGAATTGTGGAAAAGTAGGTCGGCGTGTTTCAATGTAGCGGGAGGGATCCGGACGAATAAGCTCCGTAGATAGAAGCAAGAAAAGGTGGGCAAACACTATATTCATAGCACTTCAAGGTGATAGTGTTATCCTAAAACACCAAGAACACTCTCCTTGTAGCTGCTAAACATATTCTTGGAGGTTTGGGAATGGCTATAAGGGGTGAGAGGAGGCCATCATTATAAAAAAAATTTATGTACGCCTATCAACCAGCTCGTCACTCACATTTGTTCTTCCGTTTCCGAACATTCGGCAGGTTTTTATTATCGCGGGGTATATGATATTTATTCTCATCGTATATCTCAACAATTTGCTGAGGAATTTCACAAGTGTAATTATTTGCTTACAAAAATCGGACTACCGAACGCAGTTCTGTAATCGACAAAACCTCTAGAGGACACGGCGTGTTAAACACGATAATGCATATATACTGAAAGATGTACAGAACTGCTGCTGGGGGACGGTGAAAACAACAACAATGCTAGTGCTGAATCAGAACACATTAATTTATTTCTTTCAGTATAAAAGACGGTAAGGTGTAACTCAATTTTTGACGGACTTGTTGAATCAATTACAGTAGGTATTACAATGAGGTAACGTACAGTTTTTTCAGCATCATCATATATTCTATCACATTATACTTATTGTATGATTATTACATTTTATTGGATGATACCCATATAATTTAATTAATGTAATTTATTAATTTTTGTTTTTGTCAACTAAATTTTTTTTTTTTTCAGATGGATGAGTTATCATTTATACCATCTACTTTTGTATAATTATCTCACTTTCAAAACGTCTGGACTCTCGGTAATGTATCATGTATATTAGTAATTACATAGTCGTAACGTACAGGTTTTTAGCATCGTCTGGTATTCTAACAGTTTATAGTTGTATGATTGCTAGATAGATTTTATTACATAATAGCCCAATGTTAAATTAATTTGAAAAAACTTAAAAACACACAAAGGAATGTACAATAGCGGAAAACCTATTAAATAACAAAAAAACACTAAAAGTAAATACTACTCTTATGGCGGTATAAATACTGTCATAAGTAGCTCATTTTATCAGTGCATGATTTAAATCTGCAGTTCTATTAGATAGTATATTTTTAATTGAATTCTGCATTTGTAGATTTTGAACAATACTGTGTAATTGTTGCTTTTATATTTAATAGATATGAAATATTTATTTTTGACAAATAGTAATTTTCTTTTTATTTGAATAATAAATAGGGTTTGTATTTTTTATCATGTTTATAATTTGTAGTGATTAAGTATACCATTAGGTTTTGAATGGTGCTGCAGATGTGTTGTTTTTATTAAACGATTAAAAAAATTACAACAAATATTTTTTTAACATAATTCTTTTGTTCTATTGTGTGCTTGTTTAGTTGAAGGGCCTAGTAAAGGGAACGTTGTTAAAAAGAATGATGCTAGGATACAAATATACGATCAGCCTTTCAAATGTACAGCCTGATTCTACTGCAGGTCCTAAAATTCAAGAAAATGATTGTGATAATTATTCACCATCATTACCATATTTTCTAAAAGGTAATAATAATTTTGTTATGATAATTATTAAATAATATAACTACTGTTTCAATAATATCAACAAGATCATTTTTCTGACAAATAATCTTTTTTTTTGTTTTCAGGTACACCTGTTACATATAAAAATGTTTCCTTAGAATTAAATTCATCATATTTCAAAGAGCTGTTCGTTGTGACTAATAAATGTCGTTACGTTTTAATTCCATAACGGTAGTAAACACTTTTCTCAGTAAGTCAGTTCTATATTCTTTGTTGGTTTATACATGTTTATTTACAATTATAAAATTTTATTGGAAAACATCCACGTAGTTAATTAATATACTAATTGATTATTGCTTGAGATTTATAAAATATGTTTATTTGTTTTTCAGGTGGATGAGTGTTCATTTTAGTACTGTACTTATTTTAATATGATGCAACTTTCAGGACTTCCGAGCTAATTAATATATCATGTTCAATATAATTTAAATAGCGGTAATGTACAGTTTTGTTAGCATCGTCATATTAACTAACAGTTTTTACTTATTATACGATTATTAGATTCTATTGGATAATTGCCACAGAGATTAACAATACAATCGTAAATTTTTGTTTAAGACAATTAAAATACTTTTAAAATTATTTTTTTTTGTTTCAGATGTATTTGTTATCATTTAACACTCATTTAACAACTCCTTTAGAAAAAATGGATGCGTTCAAGACTGCTTGACAGTGAGTAAAATACGAGGTACGATCATAAAGTAAGTTGCACGTGATCTATGAAACAATTATATATTTATAAGACAAACCTACATATGTATATATATTTTTTGACTGCCTGTATTTTTGTGTCTCAATTTATGTGTTGCTCATTCAGTTTAGATAGTGTAATGTAGCACCCAGCTCTCATCCCCTATGCGGATTTCTTTCAATACATGTGGACTAATCTTGGAATAATGTTGATGAAAATAAAGAAGCTGATGCAAAAAGTTGACGTTAGTAATTGTCGGTCAACAGATGTGGCACAATTTGTGCGCACACGTTAAGGTAACAAAACTGATCGTGAATGAAATCGCATACACAATACTTTCACAGACGATATCTTCACTGGCAATTTCTCCAATTTTAATGCGCCGATTACTCATTATCATTTCATTCACGGTTTCCGATTAACCCATCTTGTATCAGTTAAGTGATCCCAAAAAAAGTGAGCTTGGGATGAAAGTTGGCACCGTGTAAGTCTTGGGGGGTTCACAGTATGGCTACTTTGATCTCTCCACCCACACGCATCTGTAGCGAATTCAGGCTTGCTGATGGTAGCAATGGTTACCCCCGACATATGATGAACCTGTGAGGAGTGCGGGAAGGACATGTGCTAAGCGAGTCTGGATCTGATAGGCTATCCCCGGGAATGTTAACGCTTCAACAGATTAACACGGCGGAATTGTGGAAAAGTAGGTCGGCGTGTTTCAATGTAGCGGGAGGGATCCGGACGAATAAGCTCCGTAGATAGAAGCAAGAAAAGGTGGGCAAACACTATATTCATAGCACTTCAAGGCGATAGTGTTATCCTAAAACACCAAGAACACTCTCCTTGTAGCTGCTAAACATATTCTTGGAGGTTTGGGAATGGCTATAAGGGGTGAGAGGAGGCCATCATTAAAAAAAAAATTTATGTACGCCTATCAACCAGCTCGTCACTCACATTTGTTCTTCCGTTTCCGACCATTCGGCAGGTTTTTATTATCGCGGGGTATATGATATTTATTCTCATCGTATATCTCAACAATTTGCTGAGGAATTTCACAAGTGTAATTATTTGCTTACAAAAATCGGACTACCGAACGCAGTTCTGTAATCGACAAAACCTCTAGAGGACACGGCGTGTTAAACACGATAATGCATATATACTGAAAGATGTACAGAACTGCTGCTGGGGGACGGTGAAAACAACAACAAAGCTAGTGCTGAATCAGAACACATTAATTTATTTCTTTCAGTATAAAAGACGGTAAGGTGTAACTCAATTTTTGACGGACTTGTTGAATCATTTACAGTAGGTATTACAATGAGGTAACGTACAGTTTTTTCAGCATCATCATATATTCTATCACATTATACTTATTGTATGATTATTACATTTTATTAGATGATACCCATATAATTTAATTAATGTTATTTATTAATTTTTGTTTTAGTCAATTAAATTTTTTTTTTCAGATGGATTAGTTATCATTTATACCATCTACTTTTGTATAATTATCTCACTTTCAAAACGTCTGGACTCTCGGTAATGTATCATGTATATTAGTAATTACATAGTCGTAACCTACAGGTTTTTAGCATCGTCTGGTATTCTAACAGTTTATAGTTGTATGATTCCTAGATAGATTTTATTACATAATAGCCCAATGTTAAATTAATTTGAAAAAACTTTAAAACACACAAAGGAATGTACAATAGCGGAAAACCTATTAAATAACAAAAAAACACTAAAAGTAAATACTACTCTTATGGCGGTATAAATACTGTCATAAGTAGCTCATTTTATCAGTGCATGATTTAAATCTGCAGTTCTATTAGATAGTATATTTTTAATTGAATTCTGCATTTGTAGATTTTGAACAATACTGTGTAATTGTTGCTTTTATATTTAATAGATATGAAATATTTATTTTTGACAAATAGTAATTTTCTTTTTATTTGATTAATAAATAGGGTTTTGTATTTTTTATCATGTTTATAATTTGTAGTGATTAAGTATACCATTAGGTTTTGAATGGTGCTGCAGATGTGTTGTTTTTATTAAACGATTAAAAAAATTACAACAAATATTTTTTTAACATAATTCATTTGTTCTATTGTGTGCTTGTTTAGTTGAAGGGCCTAGTAAACGGAACGTTGTTAAAAAGAATGTTGCTAGGATACAAATATACGATCAGACCTTCAAATGTACAGCCTGATTCTACTGCAGGTCCTAAAATTCAAGAAAATTATTGTGATAATTATTCACCATCATTACCATATTTTCTAAAAGGAAATAATAATTTTTTTATGATAATTATTAGATAATATAACTACTGTTTCAGTAATATCAACAAGATCCTTTTTCTGACAAATAATCTTTTTTTTGTTTTCAGGTACACCTGTTACATATAAAAATTTTTCCTTAGAATTAAATTCATCATATTTCAAAGAGATGTTCGTTGTGACTAATAAATGACGTTACGTTTTAATTCCATAACGGTAGTAAACACTTTTCTCAGTAAGTCAGTTCTATATTCTTTGTTTGGTTTATACATGTTTATTTACAATTATAAGATTTTATTGGAAAACATCCACGTAGTTAATTAATATTCTAATTGATTATTGTTTGAGATTTATAAAATATGTTTATTTGTTTTTCAGGTGGATGAGTGTTCATTTAAGTACTGTACTTATTTTAAAATGATGCAACTTTCAGGACTTCCGAGCTGATTAATATATCATGTTCAATATAATTTAAATAGCGGTAATGTAGAGTTTTGGTAGCATCGTCATATTAACTAACAGTTTTTACTTATTATACGATTATTAGATTTTATTGGATAATTGCCACAGAGATTAATAATACAATCGTAAATTTTTGTTTAAGACAATTAAAATACTTTTAAAATTATTTTTTTTTGTTGCAGATGTATTTGTTATCATTTAACACTCATTTAACAACTCCTTTTGAAAAAATAGATGCGTTCAAGACTGCTTGACAGTGAGTAAAATACGAGGGACGATCATAAAGTAAGTTGCACCCGATCTATGAAACAATTATATATTTATAAGACAAACCTACATATGTATATATATTTTTTGACTGCCTGTATTTTTGTCTCTCAATTTATGTGTTGCTCATTCAGTTTAGATAGTGTAATGTAGCACCCAGCTCTCATCCCCTATGCGGATTTCTTTCAATACCTGTGGACTAATCTTGGAATAATGTTGATGAAAATAAAAAAGCTGATGCAAAAAGTTGACGTTAGTAATTGTCGGTCAACAGATGTGGCACAATGTGTGCACACACGTTAAGGTAACAAAACTGATCGTGAATGAAATCGCATACACAATACTTTCACAGACGTTATCTTCACTGGCAATTTCTCCAATTTTAATGCGCCGATTACTCATTATCATTTCATTCACGGTTTCCGATTAACCCATCGTGTATCAGTTAAGTGATCCCAAAAAAAGTGAGCTTGGGATGAAAGTTGGCACCGTGTAAGTCTTGGGGGGTTCACACTATGGCTAGTTTGATCTCTCCACCCACCCGCATCTGTAGCGAATTCAGGCTTGCTGATGGTAGCAATGGTGACCCCCGACATATGATGAACCTGTGAGGAGTGCGGGAAGGACATGTGCTAAGCGAGTCTGGATCTGATAGGCTATCCCCGGGAATGATAACGCTTCAACAGATTAACACGGCGGAATTGTGGAAAAGTAGGTCGGCGTGTTTCAATGTAGCGGGAGGGATCCGGACGAATAAGCTCCGTAGATAGAAGCAAGAAAAGGTGGGCAAGCACTATATTCATAGCACTTCAAGGTGATAGTGTTATCCTAAAACACCAAGAACACTCTCCTTGTAGCTGCTAAACATATTCTTGGAGGTTTGGGAATGGCTATAAGGGGTGTGAGGAGGCCATCATTAAAAAAAAATTTATGTACGCCTATCAACCAGCTCGTCACTCCCATTTGTTCTCCCGTTTCCGAACATTCGGCAGGTTTTTATTATCGCGGGGTATATGATATTTATTCTCATCGTATATCTCAACAATTTGCTGAGGAATTTCACAAGTGTAATTATTTGCTTACAAAAATCGGACTACCGAACGCAGTTCTGTAATCGACAAAACCTCTAGAGGACACGGCGTGTTAAACACGATAATGCATATATACTGAATGATGTACAGAACTGCTGCTGGGGGACGGTGAAAACAACAACAAAGCTACTGCTGAATCAGAACACATTAATTTATTTCTTTCAGTATAAAAGACGGTAAGGTGTAACTCAATTTTTGACGGACTTGTTGAATCATTTACAGTAGGTATTACAATGAGGTAACGTACAGTTTTTTCAGCATCATCATATATTCTATCACATTATACTTATTGTATGATTATTACATTTTATTGGATGATACCCATATAATTTAATTAATGTAATTTATTAATTTTTGTTTTAGTCAATTAAATTTTTTTTTTCAGATGGATTAGTTATCATTTATACCATCTACTTTTGTATAATTATCTCACTTTCAAAACGTCTGGACTCTCGGTAATGTATCATGTATATTAGTAATTACATAGTCGTAACGTACAGGTTTTTAGCATCGTCTGGTATTCTAACAGTTTATAGTTGTATGATTCCTAGATAGATTTTATTACATAATAGCCCAATGTTAAATTAATTTGAAAAAACTTAAAAACACACAAAGGAATGTACAATAGCGGAAAACCTATTAAATAACAAAAAAACACTAAAAGTAAATACTACTCTTATGGCGGTATAAATACTGTCATAAGTAGCTCATTTTATCAGTGCATGATTTAAATCTGCAGTTCTATTAGATAGTATATTTTTAATTGAATTCTGCATTTGTAGATTTTGAACAATACTGTGTAATTGTTGCTTTTATATTTAATAGATATGAAATATTTATTTTTGACAAATAGTAATTTTCTTTTTATTTGATTAATAAATAGGGTTTTGTATTTTTTATCATGTTTATAATTTGTAGTGATTAAGTATACCATTAGGTTTTGAATGGTGCTGCAGATGTGTTGTTTTTATTAAACGATTAAAAAAATTACAACAAATATTTTTTTAACATAATTCATTTGTTCTATTGTGTGCTTGTTTAGTTGAAGGGCCTAGTAAAGGGAACGTTGTTAAAAAGAATGTTGCTAGGATACAAATATATGATCAGCCCTTCAAATGTACAGCCTGATTCTACTGCAGGTCCTAAAATTCAAGAAAATTATTGTGATAATTATTCACCATCATTACCATATTTTCTAAAAGGTAATAATAATTTTTTTATAATAATTATTAGATAATATAACTACTGTTTCAATAATATCAACAAGATCCTTTTTCTGACAAATAATCTTTTTTTTGTTTTCAGGTACACCTGTTACATATAAAAATGTTTCCTTAGAATTAAATTCATCATATTTCAAAGAGATGTTCGTTGTGACTAATAAATGACGTTACGTTTTAATTCCATAACGGTAGTAAACACTTTTCTCAGTAAGTCAGTTCTATATTCTTTGTTTGGTTTATACATGTTTATTTACAATTATAAGATTTTATTGGAAAACATCCACGTAGTTAATTAATATTCTAATTGATTATTGTTTGAGATTTATAAAATATGTTTATTTGTTTTTCAGGTGGATGAGTGTTCATTTAAGTACTGTACTTATTTTAAAATGATGCAACTTTCAGGACTTCCGAGCTGATTAATATATCATGTTCAATATAATTTAAATAGCGGTAATGTAGAGTTTTGGTAGCATCGTCATATTAACTAACAGTTTTTACTTATTATACGATTATTAGATTTTATTGGATAATTGCCACAGAGATTAATAATACAATCGTAAATTTTTGTTTAAGACAATTAAAATACTTTTAAAATTATTTTTTTTTGTTTCAGATGTATTTGTTATCATTTAACACTCATTTAACAACTCCTTTTGAAAAAATAGATGCGGTAAAGACTGCTTGACAGTGAGTAAAATACGAGGGACGATCATAAAGTAAGTTGCACCCGATCTATGAAACAATTATATATTTATAAGACAAACCTACATATGTATATATATTTTTTGACTGCCTGTATTTTTGTGTCTCAATGTATGTGTTGCTCATTCAGTTTAGATAGTGTAATGTAGCTCCCAGCTCTCTTTCCCTATGCGGATTTCTTTCAATACATGTGGACTAATCTTGGAATAATGTTGATGAAAATAAAAAAGCTGATGCAAAAAGTTGACGTTAGTAATTGTCGGTCAACAGATGTGGCACAATTTGTGCACACACGTTAAGGTAACCAAGCTGATCGTGAATGAAATCGCATACACAATACTTTCACAGACGTTATCTTCACTGGCAATTTCTCCAATTTTAATGCGCCGATTACTCATTATCATTTCATTCACGGTTTCCGATTAACCCATCGTGTATCAGTTAAGTGATCCCAAAAAAAGTGAGCTTGGGATGAAAGTTGGCACCGTGTAAGTCTTGGGGGGTTCACACTATGGCTACTTTGATCTCTCCACCCACCCGCATCTGTAGCGAATTCAGGCTTGCTGATGGTAGCAATGGTGACCCCCGACATATGATGAACCTGTGAGGAGTGCGGGAAGGACATGTGCTAAGCGAGTCTGGATCTGATAGGCTATCCCCGGGAATGATAACGCTTCAACAGATTAACACGGCGGAATTGTGGAAAAGTAGGTCGGCGTGTTTCAATGTAGCGGGAGGGATCCGGACGAATAAGCTCCGTAGATAGAAGCAAGAAAAGGTGGGCAAGCACTATATTCATAGCACTTCAAGGTGATAGTGTTATCCTAAAACACCAAGAACACTCTCCTTGTAGCTGCTAAACATATTCTTGGAGGTTTGGGAATGGCTATAAGGGGTGAGAGGAGGCCATCATTAAAAAAAAATTTATGTACGCCTATCTACCAGCTCGTCACTCACATTTGTTCTCCCGTTTCCGAACATTCGGCAGGTTTTTATTATCGCGGGGTATATGATATTTATTCTCATCGTATATCTCAACAATTTGCTGAGGAATTTCACAAGTGTAATTATTTGCTTACAAAAATCGGACTACCGAACGCAGTTCTGTAATCGACAAAACCTCTAGAGGACACGGCGTGTTAAACGCGATAATGCATATATACTGAATGATGTACAGAACTGCTGCTGGGGGACGGTGAAAACAACAACAAAGCTACTGCTGAATCAGAACACATTAATTTATTTCTTTCAGTATAAAAGACGGTAAGGTGTAACTCAATTTTTGACGGACTTGTTGAATCATTTACAGTAGGTATTACAATGAGGTAACGTACAGTTTTTTCAGCATCATCATATATTCTATCACATTATACTTATTGTATGATTATTACATTTTATTGGATGATACCCATATAATTTAATTAATGTAATTTATTAATTTTTGTTTTAGTCAATTAAATTTTTTTTTCAGATGGATTAGTTATCATTTATACCATCTACTTTTGTATAATTATCTCACTTTCAAAACGTCTGGACTCTCGGTAATGTATCATGTATATTAGTAATTACATAGTCGTAACGTACAGGTTTTTAGCATCGTCTGGTATTCTAACAGTTTATAGTTGTATGATTCCTAGATAGATTTTATTACATAATAGCCCAATGTTAAATTAATTTGAAAAAACTTAAAAACACACAAAGGAATGTACAATAGCGGAAAACCTATTAAATAACAAAAAAACACTAAAAGTAAATACTACTCTTATGGCGGTATAAATACTGTCATAAGTAGCTCATTTTATCAGTGCATGATTTAAATCTGCAGTTCTATTAGATAGTATATTTTTAATTGAATTCTGCATTTGTAGATTTTGAACAATACTGTGTAATTGTTGCTTTTATATTTAATAGATATGAAATATTTATTTTTGACAAATAGTAATTTTCTTTTTATTTGATTAATAAATAGGGTTTTGTATTTTTTATCATGTTTATAATTTGTAGTGATTAAGTATACCATTAGGTTTTGAATGGTGCTGCAGATGTGTTGTTTTTATTAAACGATTAAAAAAATTACAACAAATATTTTTTTAACATAATTCATTTGTTCTATTGTGTGCTTGTTTAGTTGAAGGGCCTAGTAAAGGGAACGTTGTTAAAAAGAATGTTGCTAGGATACAAATATACGATCAGCCCTTCAAATGTACAGCCTGATTCTACTGCAGGTCCTAAAATTCAAGAAAATTATTGTGATAATTATTCACCATCATTACCATATTTTCTAAAAGGTAATAATAATTTTTTTATAATAATTATTAGATAATATAACTACTGTTTCAATAATATCAACAAGATCCTTTTTCTGACAAATAATCTTTTTTTTGTTTTCAGGTACACCTGTTACATATAAAAATGTTTCCTTAGAATTAAATTCATCATATTTCAAAGAGATGTTCGTTGTGACTAATAAATGACGTTACGTTTTAATTCCATAACGGTAGTAAACACTTTTCTCAGTAAGTCAGTTCTATATTCTTTGTTTGGTTTATACATGTTTATTTACAATTATAAGATTTTATTGGAAAACATCCACGTAGTTAATTAATATTCTAATTGATTATTGTTTGAGATTTATAAAATATGTTTATTTGTTTTTCAGGTGGATGAGTGTTCATTTAAGTACTGTACTTATTTTAAAATGATGCAACTTTCAGGACTTCCGAGCTGATTATTATATCATGTTCAATATAATTTAAATAGCGGTAATGTAGAGTTTTGGTAGCATCGTCATATTAACTAACAGTTTTTACTTATTATACGATTATTAGATTTTATTGGATAATTGCCACAGAGATTAATAATACAATCGTAAATTTTTGTTTAAGACAATTAAAATACTTTTAAAATTATTTTTTTTTGTTTCAGATGTATTTGTTATCATTTAACACTCATTTAACAACTCCTTTTGAAAAAATAGATGCGGTAAAGACTGCTTGACAGTGAGTAAAATACGAGGGACGATCATAAAGTAAGTTGCACCCGTTCTATGAAACAATTATATATTTATAAGACAAACCTACATATGTATATATATTTTTTGACTGCCTGTATTTTTGTGTCTCAATGTATGTGTTGCTCATTCAGTTTAGATAGTGTAATGTAGCTCCCAGCTCTCTTTCCCTATGCGGATTTCTTTCAATACATGTGGACTAATCTTGGAATAATGTTGATGAAAATAAAAAAGCTGATGCAAAAAGTTGACGTTAGTAATTGTCGGTCAACAGATGTGGCACAATTTGTGCACACACGTTAAGGTAACCAAGCTGATCGTGAATGAAATCGCATACACAATACTTTCACAGACGTTATCTTCACTGGCAATTTCTCCAATTTTAATGCGCCGATTACTCATTATCATTTCATTCACGGTTTCCGATTAACCCATCGTGTATCAGTTAAGTGATCCCAAAAAAAGTGAGCTTGGGATGAAAGTTGGCACCGTGTAAGTCTTGGGGGGTTCACACTATGGCTACTTTGATCTCTCCACCCACCCGCATCTGTAGCGAATTCAGGCTTGCTGATGGTAGCAATGGTGACCCCCGACATATGATGAACCTGTGAGGAGTGCGGGAAGGACATGTGCTAAGCGAGTCTGGATCTGATAGGCTATCCCCGGGAATGATAACGCTTCAACAGATTAACACGGCGGAATTGTGGAAAAGTAGGTCGGCGTGTTTCAATGTAGCGGGAGGGATCCGGACGAATAAGCTCCGTAGATAGAAGCAAGAAAAGGTGGGCAAGCACTATATTCATAGCACTTCAAGGTGATAGTGTTATCCTAAAACACCAAGAACACTCTCCTTGTAGCTGCTAAACATATTCTTGGAGGTTTGGGAATGGCTATAAGGGGTGAGAGGAGGCCATCATTAAAAAAAAAATTTATGTACGCCTATCAACCAGCTCGTCACTCACATTTGTTCTCCCGTTTCCGAACATTCGGCAGGTTTTTATTATCGCGGGGTATATGATATTTATTCTCATCGTATATCTCAACAATTTGCTGAGGAATTTCACAAGTGTAATTATTTGCTTACAAAAATCGGACTACCGAACGCAGTTCTGTAATCGACAAAACCTCTAGAGGACACGGCGTGTTAAACGCGATAATGCATATATACTGAATGATGTACAGAACTGCTGCTGGGGGACGGTGAAAACAACAACAAAGCTACTGCTGAATCAGAACACATTAATTTATTTCTTTCAGTATAAAAGACGGTAAGGTGTAACTCAATTTTTGACGGACTTGTTGAATCATTTACAGTAGGTATTACAATGAGGTAACGTACAGTTTTTTCAGCATCATCATATATTCTATCACATTATACTTATTGTATGATTATTACATTTTATTGGATGATACCCATATAATTTAATTAATGTAATTTATTAATTTTTGTTTTAGTCAATTAAATTTTTTTTTCAGATGGATTAGTTATCATTTATACCATCTACTTTTGTATAATTATCTCACTTTCAAAACGTCTGGACTCTCGGTAATGTATCATGTATATTAGTAATTACATAGTCGTAACGTACAGGTTTTTAGCATCGTCTGGTATTCTAACAGTTTATAGTTGTATGATTCCTAGATAGATTTTATTACATAATAGCATAATGTTAAATTAATTTGAAAAAACTTAAAAACACACAAAGGAATGTACAATAGCGGAAAACCTATTAAATAACAAAAAAACACTAAAAGTAAATACTACTCTTATGGCGGTATAAATACTGTCATAAGTAGCTCATTTTATCAGTGCATGATTTAAATCTGCAGTTCTATTAGATAGTATATTTTTAATTGAATTCTGCATTTGTAGATTTTGAACAATACTGTGTAATTGTTGCTTTTATATTTAATAGATATGAAATATTTATTTTTGACAAATAGTAATTTTCTTTTTATTTGATTAATAAATAGGGTTTTGTATTTTTTATCATGTTTATAATTTGTAGTGATTAAGTATACTATTAGGTTTTGAATGGTGCTGCAGATGTGTTGTTTTTATTAAACGATTAAAAAAATTACAACAAATATTTTTTTAACATAATTCATTTGTTCTATTGTGTGCTTGTTTAGTTGAAGGGCCTAGTAAAGGGAACGTTGTTAAAAAGAATGTTGCTAGGATACAAATATACGATCAGCCCTTCAAATGTACAGCCTGATTCTACTGCAGGTCCTAAAATTCAAGAAAATTATTGTGATAATTATTCACCATCATTACCATATTTTCTAAAAGGTAATAATAATTTTTTTATGATAATTATTAGATAATATAACTACTGTTTCAATAATATCAACAAGATCCTTTTTCTGACAAGTAATCTTTTTTTTGTTTTCAGGTACACCTGTTACATATAAAAATGTTTCCTTCGAATTAAATTCATCATATTTCAAAGAGATGTTCGTTGTCACTAATAAATGACGTTACGTTTTAATTCCATAACGGTAGTAAACACTTTTCTCAGTAAGTCAGTTCTATATTCTTTGTTTGGTTTATACATGTTTATTTACAATTATAAGATTTTATTGGAAAACATCCACGTAGTTAATTAATATTCTA
This sequence comes from Lycorma delicatula, assembly GCF_047948215.1. Taxonomy (NCBI): domain Eukaryota; kingdom Metazoa; phylum Arthropoda; class Insecta; order Hemiptera; family Fulgoridae; genus Lycorma; species Lycorma delicatula. The sequence goes on from NC_134458.1 coordinate 41,357,284, forward strand.
ATTGATTATTGTTTGAGATTTATTAAATATGTTTATTTGTTTTTCAGGTGGATGAGTGTTCATTTAAGTACTGTACTTATTTTAAAATGATGCAACTTTCAGGACTTCCGAGCCGATTAATATATCATGTTCAATATAATTTAAATAGCGGTAATGTAGAGTTTTGGTAGCATCGTCATATTAACTAACAGTTTTTACTTATACGATTATTAGATTTTATTGGATAATTGCCACAGAGATTAATAATACAATCGTAAATTTTTGTTTAAGACAATTAAAATACTTTTAATATTATTTTTTTTTGTTTCAGATGTATTTGTTATCATTTAACACTCATTTAACAACTCCTTTTGAAAAAATAGATGCGGTAAAGACTGCTTGACAGTGAGTAAAATACGAGGGACGATCATAAAGTAAGTTGCACCCGATCTATGAAACAATTATATATTTATAAGACAAACCTACATATGTATATATATTTTTTGACTGCCTGTATTTTTGTGTCTCAATGTATGTGTTGCTCATTCAGTTTAGATAGTGTAATGTAGCTCCCAGCTCTCATCCCCTATGCGGATTTCTTTCAATACATGTGGACTAATCTTGGAATAATGTTGATGAAAATAAAAAAGCTGATGCAAAAAGTTGACGTTAGTAATTGTCGGTCAACAGATGTGGCACAATTTGTGCACACACGTTAAGGTAACCAAGCTGATCGTGAATGAAATCGCATACACAATACTTTCACAGACGTTATCTTCACTGGCAATTTCTCCAATTTTAATGCGCCGATTACTCATTATCATTTCATTCACGGTTTCCGATTAACCCATCGTGTATCAGTTAAGTGATCCCAAAAAAAGTGAGCTTGGGATGAAAGTTGGCACCGTGTAAGTCTTGGGGGGTTCACACTATGGCTACTTTGATCTCTCCACCCACCCTTATCTGTAGCGAATTCAGGCTTGCTGATGGTAGCAATGGTGACCCCCGACATATGATGAACCTGTGAGGAGTGCGGGAAGGACATGTGCTAAGCGAGTCTGGATCTGATAGGCTATCCCCGGGAATGATAACGCTTGAACAGATTAACACGGCGGAATTGTGGAAAAGTAGGTCGGCGTGTTTCAATGTAGCGGGAGGGATCCGGACGAATAAGCTCCGTAGATAGAAGCAAGAAAAGGTGGGCAAACACTATATTCATAGCACTTCAAGGTGATAGTGTTATCCTAAAACACCAAGAACACTCTCCTTGTAGCTGCTAAACATATTCTTGGAGGTTTGGGAAGGTTATAAGGGGTGAGAGGAGGCCATCATTAAAAAAAAAATTTATGTACGCCTATCAACCAGCTCGTCACTCACATTTGTTCTTCCGTTTCCGAACATTCGGCAGGTTTTTATTATCGCGGGGTATATGATATTTATTCTCATCGTATATCTCAACAATTTGCTGAGGAATTTCACAAGTGTAATTATTTGCTTACAAAAATCGGACTACCGAACGCAGTTCTGTAATCGGCAAAACCTCTAGAGGACACGGCGTGTTAAACACGATAATGCATATATACTGAATGATGTACAGAACTGCTGCTGGGGGACGGTGAAAACAACAACAAAACTACTGCTGAATCAGAACACATTAATTTATTTCTTTCAGTATAAAAGACGGTAAGGTGTAACTCAATTTTTGACGGACTTGTTGAATCATTTACAGTAGGTATTACAATGAGGTAACGTACAGTTTTTTCAGCATCATCATATATTCTATCACATTATACTTATTGTATGATTATTACATTTTATTGGATGATACCCATATAATTTAATTAATGTAATTTATTAATTTTTGTTTTAGTCAATTAAATTTTTTTTTCAGATGGATTAGTTATCATTTATACCATCTACTTTTGTATAATTATCTCACTTTCAAAACGTCTGGACTCTCGGTAATGTATCATGTATATTAGTAATTACATAGTCGTAACGTACAGGTTTTTAGCATCGTCTGGTATTCTAACAGTTTATAGTTGTATGATTCCTAGATAGATTTTATTACATAATAGCCCAATGTTAAATTAATTTGAAAAAACTTAAAAACACACAAAGGAATGTACAATAGCGGAAAACCTATTAAATAACAAATAAACACTAAAAGTAAATACTACTCTTATGGCGGTATAAATACTGTCATAAGTAGCTCATTTTATCAGTGCATGATTTAAATCTGCAGTTCTATTAGATAGTATATTTTTAATTGAATTCTGCATTTGTAGATTTTGAACAATACTGTGTAATTGTTGCTTTTATATTTAATAGATATGAAATATTTATTTTTGACAAATAGTAATTTTCTTTTTATTTGATTAATAAATAGGGTTTTGTATTTTTTATCATGTTTATAATTTGTAGTGATTAAGTATACCATTAGGTTTTGAATGGTGCTGCAGATGTGTTGTTTTTATTAAACGATTAAATAAATTACAACAAATATTTTTTTAACATAATTCATTTGTTCTATTGTGTGCTTGTTTAGTTGAAGGGCCTAGTAAAGGGAACGTTGTTAAAAAGAATGTTGCTAGGATACAAATATACGATCAGCCCTTCAAACGTACAGCCTGATTCTACTGCAGGTCCTAAAATTCAAGAAAATTATTGTGATAATTATTCACCATCATTACCATATTTTCTAAAATGTAATAATAATTTTTTTATAATAATTATTAGATAATATAACTACTGTTTCAATAATATCAACAAGATCCTTTTTCTGACAAATAATCTTTTTTTTGTTTTCAGGTACACCTGTTACATATAAAAATGTTTCCTTAGAATTAAATTCATCATATTTCAAAGAGATGTTCGTTGTGACTAATAAATGACGTTACGTTTTAATTCCATAACGGTAGTAAACACTTTTCTCAGTAAGTCAGTTCTATATTCTTCGTTTGGTTTATACATGTTTATTTACAATTATAAGATTTTATTGGAAAACATCCACGTAGTTAATTAATATTCTAATTGATTATTGTTTGAGATTTATAAAATATGTTTATTTGTTTTTCAGGTGGATGAGTGTTCATTTAAGTACTGTACTTATTTTAAAATGATGCAACTTTCAGGACTTCCGAGCTGATTAATATATCATGTTCAATATAATTTAAATAGCGGTAATGTAGAGTTTTGGTAGCATCGTCATATTAACTAATAGTTTTTACTTATTATACGATTATTAGATTTTATTGGATAATTGCCACAGAGATTAATAATACAATCGTAAATTTTTGTTTAAGACAATTAAAATACTTTTAAAATTATTTTTTTTTGTTTCAGATGTATTTGTTATCATTTAACACTGATTTAACAACTCCTTTTGAAAAAATAGATGCGGTAAAGACTGCTTGACAGTGAGTAAAATACGAGGGACGATCATAAAGTAAGTTGCACCCGATCTATGAAACAATTATATATTTATAAGACAAACCTACATATGTATATATATTTTTTGACTGCCTGTATTTTTGTGTCTTAATTTATGTGTTGCTCATTCAGTTTAGATAATGTAATGTAGCACCCAGCTCTCATCCCTTATGCGGATTTCTTTCAATACATGTGGACTAATCTTGGAATAATGTTGATGAAAATAAAAAAGCTGATGCAAAAAGTTGATGTCAGTAATTGTCTGTCAACAGATGTGGCACAATTTGTGCACACACGTTAAGGTAACCAAGCTGATCGTGAATGAAATCGCATACACAATACTTTCACAGACGTTATCTTCACTGGCAATTTCTCCAATTTTAATGCGCCGATTACTCATTATCATTTCATTCACGGTTTCCGATTACCCATCGTGTATCAGTTAAGTGATCCCAAAAAAAGTGAGCTTGGGATGAAAGTTGGCACCGTGTAAGTCTTGGGGGGTTCACACTATGGCTACTTTGATCTCTCCACCCACCCGCATCTGTAGCGAATTCAGGCTTGCTGATGGTAGCAATGGTGACCCCCGACATATAATGAACCTGTGAGGAGTGCGGGAAGGACATGTGCTAAGCGAGTCTGGATCTGATAGGCTATCCCCGGGAATGATAACGCTTCAACAGATTAACACGGCGGAATTGTGGAAAAGTAGGTAGGCGTGTTTCAATGTAGCGGGAGGGATCCGGACGAATAAGCTCCGTAGATAGAAGCAAGAAAAGGTGGGCAAGCACTATATTCATAGGACTTCAAGGTGATAGTGTTATCCTAAAACACCAAGAACACTCTCCTTGTAGCTGCTAAACATATTCTTGGAGGTTTGGGAATGGCTATAAGGGGTGAGAGGAGGCCATCATTAAAAAAAAAATTTATGTACGCCTATCAACCAGCTCGTCACTCACATTTGTTCTTCCGTTTCCGAACATTCGGCAGGTTTTTATTATCGCGGGGTATATGATATTTATTCTCATCGTATATCTCAACAATTTGCTGAGGAATTTCACAAGTGTAATTATTTGCTTACAAAATCGGACTACCGAACGCAGTTCTGTAATCGACAAAACCTCTAGAGGACACGGCGTGTTAAACACGATAATGCATATATACTGAATGATGTACAGAACTGCTGCTGGGGGACGGTGAAAACAACAACAAAGCTACTGCTGAATCAGAACACATTAATTTATTTCTTTCAGTATAAAAGACGGTAAGGTGTAACTCAATTTTTGACGGACTTGTTGAATCATTTACAGTAGGTATTACAATGAGGTAGCGTACAGTTTTTTCAGCATCATCATATATTCTATCACATTATACTTATTGTATGATTATTACATTTTATTGGATGATACCCATATAATTTAATTAATGTAATTTATTAATTTTTGTTTTAGTCAATTAAATTTTTTTTTCAGATGGATTAGTTATCATTTATACCATCTACTTTTGTATAATTATCTCACTTTCAAAACGTCTGGACTCTCGGTAATGTATCATGTATATTAGTAATTACATAGTCGTAACGTACAGGTTTTTAGCATCGTCTGGTATTCTAACAGTTTATAGTTGTATGATTCCTAGATAGATTTTATTACATAATAGCCCAATGTTAAATTAATTTGAAAAAACTTAAAAACACACAAAGGAATGTACAATAGCGGAAAACCTATTAAATAACAAAAAAACACTAAAAGTAAATACTACTCTTATGGCGGTATAAATACTGTCATAAGTAGCTCATTTTATCAGTGCATGATTTAAATCTGCAGTTCTATTAGATAGTATATTTTTAATTGAATTCTGCATTTGTAGATTTTGAACAATACTGTGTAATTGTTGCTTTTATATTTAATAGATATGAAATATTTATTTTTGACAAATAGTAATTTTCTTTTTATTTGATTAATAAATAGGGTTTTGTATTTTTTATCATGTTTATAATTTGTAGTGATTAAGTATACCATTAGGTTTTGAATGGTGCTGCAGATGTGTTGTTTTTATTAAACGATTAAAAAAATTACAACAAATATTTTTTTAACATAATTCATTTGTTCTATTGTGTGCTTGTTTAGTTGAAGGGCCTAGTAAAGGGAACGTTGTTAAAAAGAATGTTGCTAGGATACAAATATACGATCAGCCCTTCAAATGTACAGCCTGATTCTACTGCAGGTCCTAAAATTCAAGAAAATTATTGTGATAATTATTCACCATCATTACCATATTTTCTAAAAGGTAATAATAATTTTTTTATGATAATTATTAGATAATATAACTACTGTTTCAATAATATCAACAAGATCCTTTTTCTGACAAATAATCTTTTTTTTGTTTTCAGGTACACCTGTTATATATAAAAATGTTTCCTTAGAATTAAATTCATCATATTTCAAAGAGATGTTCGTTGTGACTAATAAATGACGTTACGTTTTAATTCCATAACGGTAGTAAACACTTTTCTCAGTAAGTCAGTTCTATATTCTTTGTTTGGTTTATACATGTTTATTTACAATTATAAGATTTTATTGGAAAACATCCACGTAGTTAATTAATATTCTAATTGATTATTGTTTGAGATTTATTAAATATGTTTATTTGTTTTTCAGGTGGATGAGTGTTCATTTAAGTACTGTACTTATTTTAAAATGATGCAACTTTCAGGACTTCCGAGCTGATTAATATATCATGTTCAATATAATTTAAATAGCGGTAATGTAGAGTTTTGGTAGCATCGTCATATTAACTAACAGTTTTTACTTATACGATTATTAGATTTTATTGGATAATTGCCACAGAGATTAATAATACAATCGTAAATTTTTGTTTAAGACAATTAAAATACTTTTAATATTATTTTTTTTTGTTTCAGATGTATTTGTTATCATTTAACACTCATTTAACAACTCCTTTTGAAAAAATAGATGCGGTAAAGACTTCTTGACAGTGAGTAAAATACGAGGGACGATCATAAAGTAAGTTGCACCCGATCTATGAAACAATTATATATTTATAAGACAAACCTACATATGTATATATATTTTTTGACTGCCTGTATTTTTGTGTCTTAATTTATGTGTTGCTCATTCAGTTTAGATAGTGTAATGTAGCACCCAGCTCTCATCCCTTATGCGGATTTCTTTCAATACATGTGGACTAATCTTGGAATAATGTTGATGAAAATAAAAAAGCTGATGCAAAAAGTTGATGTCAGTAATTGTCTGTCAACAGATGTGGCACAATTTGTGCACACACGTTAAGGTAACCAAGCTGATCGTGAATGAAATCGCATACACAATACTTTCACAGACGTTATCTTCACTGGCAATTTCTCCAATTTTAATGCGCCGATTACTCATTATCATTTCATTCACGGTTTCCGATTACCCATCGTGTATCAGTTAAGTGATCCCAAAAAAAGTGAGCTTGGGATGAAAGTTGGCACCGTGTAAGTCTTGGGGGGTTCACACTATGGCTACTTTGATCTCTCCACCCACCCGCATCTGTAGCGAATTCAGGCTTGCTGATGGTAGCAATGGTGACCCCCGACATATGATGAACCTGTGAGGAGTGCGGGAAGGACATGTGCTAAGCGAGTCTGGATCTGATAGGCTATCCCCGGGAATGATAACGCTTCAACAGATTAACACGGCGGAATTGTGGAAAAGTAGGTCGGCGTGTTTCAATGTAGCGGGAGGGATCCGGACGAATAAGCTCCGTAGATAGAAGCAAGAAAAGGTGGGCAAGCACTATATTCATAGCACTTCAAGGTGATAGTGTTATCCTAAAACACCAAGAACACTCTCCTTGTAGCTGCTAAACATATTCTTGGAGGTTTGGGAATGGCTATAAGGGGTGAGAGGAGGCCATCATTAAAAAAAAAATTTATGTACGCCTATCAACCAGCTCGTCACTCACATTTGTTCTTCCGTTTCCGAACATTCGGCAGGTTTTTATTATCGCGGGGTATATGATATTTATTCTCATCGTATATCTCAACAATTTGCTGAGGAATTTCACAAGTGTAATTATTTGCTTACAAAAATCGGACTACCGAACGCAGTTCTGTAATCGACAAAACCTCTAGAGGACACGGCGTGTTAAACACGATAATGCATATATACTGAATGATGTACAGAACTGCTGCTGGGGGACGGTGAAAACAACAACAAAGCTACTGCTGAATCAGAACACATTAATTTATTTCTTTCAGTATAAAAGACGGTAAGGTGTAACTCAATTTTTGACGGACTTGTTGAATCATTTACAGTAGGTATTACAATGAGGTAGCGTACAGTTTTTTCAGCATCATCATATATTCTATCACATTATACTTATTGTATGATTATTACATTTTATTGGATGATACCCATATAATTTAATTAATGTAATTTATTAACTTTTGTTTTAGTCAATTAAATTTTTTTTTCAGATGGATTAGTTATCATTTATACCATCTACTTTTGTATAATTATCTCACTTTCAAAACGACTGGACTCTCGGTAATGTATCATGTATATTAGTAATTACATAGTCGTAACGTACAGGTTTTTAGCATCGTCTGGTATTCTAACAGTTTATAGTTGTATGATTCCTAGATAGATTTTATTACATAATAGCCCAATGTTAAATTAATTTGAAAAAACTTAAAAACACACAAAGGAATGTACAATAGCGGAAAACCTATTAAATAACAAAAAAACACTAAAAGTAAATACTACTCTTATGGCGGTATAAATACTGTCATAAGTAGCTCATTTTATCAGTGCATGATTTAAATCTGCAGTTCTATTAGATAGTATATTTTTAATTCAATTCTGCATTTGTAGATTTTGAACAATACTGTGTAATTGTTGCTTTTATATTTAATAGATATGAAATATTTATTTTTGACAAATAGTAATTTTCTTTTTATTTGATTAATAAATAGGGTTTTGTATTTTTTATCATGTTTATAATTTGTAGTGATTAAGTATACCATTAGGTTTTGAATGGTGCTGCAGATGTGTTGTTTTTATTAAACGATTAAAAAAATTACAACAAATATTTTTTTAACATAATTCATTTGTTCTATTGTGTGCTTGTTTAGTTGAAGGGCCTAGTAAAGGGAACGTTGTTAAAAAGAATGTTGCTAGGATACAAATATACGATCAGCCCTTCAAATGTACAGCCTGATTCTACTGCAGGTCCTAAAATTCAAGAAAATTATTGTGATAATTATTCACCATCATTACCATATTTTCTAAAAGGTAATAATAATTTTTTTATGATAATTATTAGATAATATAACTACTGTTTCAATAATATCAACAAGATCCTTTTTCTGACAAATAATCTTTTTTTTGTTTTCAGGTACACCTGTTATATATAAAAATGTTTCCTTAGAATTAAATTCATCATATTTCAAAGAGATGTTCGTTGTGACTAATAAATGACGTTACGTTTTAATTCCATAACGGTAGTAAACACTTTTCTCAGTAAGTCAGTTCTATATTCTTTGTTTGGTTTATACATGTTTATTTACAATTATAAGATTTTATTGGAAAACATCCACGTAGTTAATTAATATTCTAATTGATTATTGTTTGAGATTTATTAAATATGTTTATTTGTTTTTCAGGTGGATGAGTGTTCATTTAAGTACTGTACTTATTTTAAAATGATGCAACTTTCAGGACTTCCGAGCTGATTAATATATCATGTTCAATATAATTTAAATAGCGGTAATGTAGAGTTTTGGTAGCATCGTCATATTAACTAACAGTTTTTACTTATACGATTATTAGATTTTATTGGATAATTGCCACAGAGATTAATAATACAATCGTAAATTTTTGTTTAAGACAATTAAAATACTTTTAATATTATTTTTTTTTGTTTCAGATGTATTTGTTATCATTTAACACTCATTTAACAACTCCTTTTGAAAAAATAGATGCGGTAAAGACTGCTTGACAGTGAGTAAAATACGAGGGACGATCATAAAGTAAGTTGCACCCGATCTATGAAACAATTATATATTTATAAGACAAACTTACATATGTATATATATTTTTTGACTGCCTGTATTTTTGTGTCTTAATTTATGTGTTGCTCATTCAGTTTAGATAGTGTAATGTAGCACCCAGCTCTCATCCCTTATGCGGATTTCTTTCAATACATGTGGACTAATCTTGGAATAATGTTGATGAAAATAAAAAAGCTGATGCAAAAAGTTGATGTCAGTAATTGTCTGTCAACAGATGTGGCACAATTTGTGCACACACGTTAAGGTAACCAAGCTGATCGTGAATGAAATCGCATACACAATACTTTCACAGACGTTATCTTCACTGGCAATTTCTCCAATTTTAATGCGCCGATTACTCATTATCATTTCATTCACGGTTTCCGATTACCCATCGTGTATCAGTTAAGTGATCCCAAAAAAAGTGAGCTTGGGATGAAAGTTGGCACCGTGTAAGTCTTGGGGGGTTCACACTATGGCTACTTTGATCTCTCCACCCACCCGCATCTGTAGCGAATTCAGGCTTGCTGATGGTAGCAATGGTGACCCCCGACATATAATGAACCTGTGAGGAGTGCGGGAAGGACATGTGCTAAGCGAGTCTGGATCTGATAGGCTATCCCCGGGAATGATAACGCTTCAACAGATTAACACGGCGGAATTGTGGAAAAGTAGGTAGGCGTGTTTCAATGTAGCGGGAGGGATCCGGACGAATAAGCTCCGTAGATAGAAGGAAGAAAAGGTGGGCAAGCACTATATTCATAGGACTTCAAGGTGATAGTGTTATCCTAAAACACCAAGAACACTCTCCTTGTAGCTGCTAAACATATTCTTGGAGGTTTGGGAATGGCTATAAGGGGTGAGAGGAGGCCATCATTAAAAAAAAAATTTATGTACGCCTATCAACCAGCTCGTCACTCACATTTGTTCTTCCGTTTCCGAACATTCGGCAGGTTTTTATTATCGCGGGGTATATGATATTTATTCTCATCGTATATCTCAACAATTTGCTGAGGAATTTCACAAGTGTAATTATTTGCTTACAAAAATCGGACTACCGAACGCAGTTCTGTAATCGACAAAACCTCTAGAGGACACGGCGTGTTAAACACGATAATGCATATATACTGAATGATGTACAGAACTGCTGCTGGGGGACGGTGAAAACAACAACAAAGCTACTGCTGAATCAGAACACATTAATTTATTTCTTTCAGTATAAAAGACGGTAAGGTGTAACTCAATTTTTGACGGACTTGTTGAATCATTTACAGTAGGTATTACAATGAGGTAACGTACAGTTTTTTCAGCATCATCATATATTCTATCACATTATACTTATTGTATGATTATTACATTTTATTGGATGATACCCATATAATTTAATTAATGTAATTTATTAATTTTTGTTTTAGTCAATTAAATTTTTTTTTTCAGATGGATTAGTTATCATTTATACCATCTACTTTTGTATAATTATCTCACTTTCAAAACGTCTGGACTCTCGGTAATGTATCATGTATATTAGTAATTACATAGTCGTAACGTACAGGTTTTTAGCATCGTCTGGTATTCTAACAGTTTATAGTTGTATGATTCCTAGATAGATTTTATTACATAATAGCCCAATGTTAAATTAATTTGAAAAAACTTAAAAACACACAAAGGAATGTACAATAGCGGAAAACCTATTAAATAACAAAAAAACACTAAAAGTAAATACTACTCTTATGGCGGTATAAATACTGTCATAAGTAGCTCATTTTATCAGTGCATGGTTTAAATCTGCAGTTCTATTAGATAGTATATTTTTAATTGAATTCTGCATTTGTAGATTTTGAACAATACTGTGTAATTGTTGCTTTTATATTTAATAGATATGAAATATTTATTTTTGACAAATAGTAATTTTCTTTTTATTTGATTAATAAATAGGGTTTTGTATTTTTTATCATGTTTATAATTTGTAGTGATTAAGTATACCATTAGGTTTTGAATGGTGCTGCAGATGTGTTGTTTTTATTAAACGATTAAAAAAATTACAACAAATATTTTTTTAACATAATTCATTTGTTCTATTGTGTGCTTGTTTAGTTGAAGGGCCTAGTAAAGGGAACGTTGTTAAAAAGAATGTTGCTAGGATACAAATATACGATCAGCCCTTCAAATGTACAGCCTGATTCTACTGCAGGTCCTAAAATTCAAGAAAATTATTGTGATAATTATTCACCATCATTACCATATTTTCTAAAAGTAATAATAATTTTTTTATGATAATTATTAGATAATATAACTACTGTTTCAATAATATCAACAAGATCCTTTTTCTGACAAATAATCTTTTTTTTGTTTTCAGGTACACCTGTTACATATAAAAATGTTTCCTTAGAATTAAATTCATCATATTTCAAAGAGATGTTCGTTGTGACTAATAAATGACGTTACGTTTTAATTCCATAACGGTAGTAAACACTTTTCTCAGTAAGTCAGTTCTATATTCTTTGTTTGGTTTATACATGTTTATTTACAATTATAAGATTTTATTGGAAAACATCCACGTAGTTAATTAATATTCTAATTGATTATTGTTTGAGATTTATTAAATATGTTTATTTGTTTTTCAGGTGGATGAGTGTTCATTTAAGTACTGTACTTATTTTAAAATGATGCAACTTTCAGGACTTCCGAGCTGATTAATATATCATGTTCAATATAATTTAAATAGCGGTAATGTAGAGTTTTGGTAGCATCGTCATATTAACTAACAGTTTTTACTTATTATACGATTATTAGATTTTATTGGATAATTGCCACAGAGATTAATAATACAATCGTAAATTTTTGTTTAAGACAATTAAAATACTTTTAAAATTATTTTTTTTTTTGCAGATGTATTTGTTATCATTTAACACTCATTTAACAACTCCTTTTGAAAAAATAGATGCGGTAAAGACTGCTTGACAGTGAGTAAAATACGAGGGACGATCATAAAGTAAGTTGCACCCGATCTATGAAACAATTATATATTTATAAGACAAACCTACATATGTATATATATTTTTTGACTGCCTGTATTTTTGTGTCTTAATTTATGTGTTGCTCATTCAGTTTAGATAGTGTAATGTAGCACCCAGCTCTCATCCCTTATGCGGATTTCTTTCAATACATGTGGACTAATCTTGGAATAATGTTGATGAAAATAAAAAAGCTGATGCAAAAAGTTGATGTCAGTAATTGTCTGTCAACAGATGTGGCACAATTTGTGCACACACGTTAAGGTAACCAAGCTGATCGTGAATGAAATCGCATACACAATACTTTCACAGACGTTATCTTCACTGGCAATTTCTCCAATTTTAATGCGCCGATTACTCATTATCATTTCATTCACGGTTTCCGATTACCCATCGTGTATCAGTTAAGTGATCCCAAAAAAAGTGAGCTTGGGATGAAAGTTGGCACCGTGTAAGTCTTGGGGGGTTCACACTATGGCTACTTTGATCTCTCCACCCACCCGCATCTGTAGCGAATTCAGGCTTGCTGATGGTAGCAATGGTGACCCCCGACATATAATGAACCTGTGAGGAGTGCGGGAAGGACATGTGCTAAGCGAGTCTGGATCTGATAGGCTATCCCCGGGAATGATAACGCTTCAACAGATTAACACGGCGGAATTGTGGAAAAGTAGGTAGGCGTGTTTCAATGTAGCGGGAGGGATCCGGACGAATAAGCTCCGTAGATAGAAGGAAGAAAAGGTGGGCAAGCACTATATTCATAGGACTTCAAGGTGATAGTGTTATCCTAAAACACCAAGAACACTCTCCTTGTAGCTGCTAAACATATTCTTGGAGGTTTGGGAATGGCTATAAGGGGTGAGAGGAGGCCATCATTAAAAAAAAAATTTATGTACGCCTATCAACCAGCTCGTCACTCACATTTGTTCTTCCGTTTCCGAACATTCGGCAGGTTTTTATTATCGCGGGGTATATGATATTTATTCTCATCGTATATCTCAACAATTTGCTGAGGAATTTCACAAGTGTAATTATTTGCTTACAAAAATCGGACTACCGAACGCAGTTCTGTAATCGACAAAACCTCTAGAGGACACGGCGTGTTAAACACGATAATGCATATATACTGAATGATGTACAGAACTGCTGCTGGGGGACGGTGAAAACAACAACAAAGCTACTGCTGAATCAGAACACATTAATTTATTTCTTTCAGTATAAAAGACGGTAAGGTGTAACTCAATTTTTGACGGACTTGTTGAATCATTTACAGTAGGTATTACAATGAGGTAACGTACAGTTTTTTCAGCATCATCATATATTCTATCACATTATACTTATTGTATGATTATTACATTTTATTGGATGATACCCATATAATTTAATTAATGTAATTTATTAATTTTTGTTTTAGTCAATTAAATTTTTTTTTTCAGATGGATTAGTTATCATTTATACCATCTACTTTTGTATAATTATCTCACTTTCAAAACGTCTGGACTCTCGGTAATGTATCATGTATATTAGTAATTACAGAGTCGTAACGTACAGGTTTTTTAGCATCGTCTGGTATTCTAACAGTTTATAGTTGTATGATTCCTAGATAGATTTTATTACATAATAGCCCAATGTTAAATTAATTTGAAAAAACTTAAAAACACACAAAGGAATGTACAATAGCGGAAAACCTATTAAATAACAAAAAAACACTAAAAGTAAATACTACTCTTATGGCGGTATAAATACTGTCATAAGTAGCTCATTTTATCAGTGCATGGTTTAAATCTGCAGTTCTATTAGATAGTATATTTTTAATTGAATTCTGCATTTGTAGATTTTGAACAATACTGTGTAATTGTTGCTTTTATATTTAATAGATATGAAATATTTATTTTTGACAAATAGTAATTTTCTTTTTATTTGATTAATAAATAGGGTTTTGTATTTTTTATCATGTTTATAATTTGTAGTGATTAAGTATACCATTAGGTTTTGAATGGTGCTGCAGATGTGTTGTTTTTATTAAACGATTAAAAAAATTACAACAAATATTTTTTTAACATAATTCATTTGTTCTATTGTGTGCTTGTTTAGTTGAAGGGCCTAGTAAAGGGAACGTTGTTAAAAAGAATGTTGCTAGGATACAAATATACGATCAGCCCTTCAAATGTACAGCCTGATTCTACTGCAGGTCCTAAAATTCAAGAAAATTATTGTGATAATTATTCACCATCATTACCATATTTTCTAAAAGTAATAATAATTTTTTTATGATAATTATTAGATAATATAACTACTGTTTCAATAATATCAACAAGATCCTTTTTCTGACAAATAATCTTTTTTTTGTTTTCAGGTACACCTGTTACATATAAAAATGTTTCCTTAGAATTAAATTCATCATATTTCAAAGAGATGTTCGTTGTGACTAATAAATGACGTTACGTTTTAATTCCATAACGGTAGTAAACACTTTTCTCAGTAAGTCAGTTCTATATTCTTTGTTTGGTTTATACATGTTTATTTACAATTATAAGATTTTATTGGAAAACATCCACGTAGTTAATTAATATTCTAATTGATTATTGTTTGAGATTTATTAAATATGTTTATTTGTTTTTCAGGTGGATGAGTGTTCATTTAAGTACTGTACTTATTTTAAAATGATGCAACTTTCAGGACTTCCGAGCTGATTAATATATCATGTTCAATATAATTTAAATAGCGGTAATGTAGAGTTTTGGTAGCATCGTCATATTAACTAACAGTTTTTACTTATTATACGATTATTAGATTTTATTGGATAATTGCCACAGAGATTAATAATACAATCGTAAATTTTTGTTTAAGACAATTAAAATACTTTTAAAATTATTTTTTTTTTTGCAGATGTATTTGTTATCATTTAACACTCATTTAACAACTCCTTTTGAAAAAATAGATGCGGTAAAGACTGCTTGACAGTGAGTAAAATACGAGGGACGATCATAAAGTAAGTTGCACCCGATCTATGAAACAATTATATATTTATAAGACAAACCTACATATGTATATATATTTTTTGACTGCCTGTATTTTTGTGTCTTAATTTATGTGTTGCTCATTCAGTTTAGATAGTGTAATGTAGCACCCAGCTCTCATCCCTTATGCGGATTTCTTTCAATACATGTGGACTAATCTTGGAATAATGTTGATGAAAATAAAAAAGCTGATGCAAAAAGTTGATGTCAGTAATTGTCTGTCAACAGATGTGGCACAATTTGTGCACACACGTTAAGGTAACCAAGCTGATCGTGAATGAAATCGCATACACAATACTTTCACAGACGTTATCTTCACTGGCAATTTCTCCAATTTTAATGCGCCGATTACTCATTATCATTTCATTCACGGTTTCCGATTACCCATCGTGTATCAGTTAAGTGATCCCAAAAAAAGTGAGCTTGGGATGAAAGTTGGCACCGTGTAAGTCTTGGGGGGTTCACACTATGGCTACTTTGATCTCTCCACCCACCCGCATCTGTAGCGAATTCAGGCTTGCTGATGGTAGCAATGGTGACCCCCGACATATGATGAACCTGTGAGGAGTGCGGGAAGGACATGTGCTAAGCGAGTCTGGATCTGATAGGCTATCCCCGGGAATGATAACGCTTCAACAGATTAACACGGCGGAATTGTGGAAAAGTAGGTCGGCGTGTTTCAATGTAGCGGGAGGGATCCGGACGAATAAGCTCCGTAGATAGAAGCAAGAAAAGGTGGGCAAACACTATATTCATAGCACTTCAAGGTGATAGTGTTATCCTAAAACACCAAGAACACTCTCCTTGTAGCTGCTAAACATATTCTTGGAGGTTTGGGAATGGCTATAAGGGGTGAGAGGAGGCCATCATTAAAAAAAAAATTTATGTACCCCTATCAACCAGCTCGTCACTCACATTTGTTCTCCCGTTTCCGAACATTCGGCAGGTTTTTATTATCGCGGGGTATATGATATTTATTCTCATCGTATATCTCAACAATTTGCTGAGGAATTTCACAAGTGTAATTATTTGCTTACAAAAATCGGACTACCGAACGCAGTTCTGTAATCGACCAAACCTCTAGAGGACACGGCGTGTTAAACACGATAATGCATATATACTGAATGATGTACAGAACTGCTGCTGGGGGACGGTGAAAACAACAACAAAGCTAGTGCTGAATCAGAACACATTAATTTATTTCTTTCAGTATAAAAGACGGTAAGGTGTAACTCAATTTTTGACGGACTTGTTGAATCATTTACAGTAGGTATTACAATGAGGTAACGTACAGTTTTTTCAGCATCATCATATATTCTATCACATTATACTTATTGTATGATTATTACATTTTATTGGATGATACCCATATAATTTAATTAATGTAATTTATTAATTTTTGTTTTAGTCAATTAAACAATTTTTTTTTCAGATGGATGAGTTAGCATTTATACCACTTTTGTATAATTATCTCACTTTCAAAACGTCTGGACTCTCGGTAATGTATCATGTATATTAGTAATTACATAGTCGTAACGTACAGGTTTTTAGCATCGTCTGGTATTCTAACAGGTTATAGTTGTATGATTGCTAGATAGATTTTATTAGATAATAGCCCTATGTTAAATTAATTTGAAAAAATTTAAAAACACACAAAGGAATGTACAATAGCGGAAAACCTATTAAATAACAAAAAAACACTAATAGTAAATACTACTCTTATGGCGGTATAAATACTGTCATAATTAGCTCATTTTATCAGTGCATGATTTAAATCTGCAGTTCTATTAGATAGTATATTTTAAATTGAATTCTGCATTTGTAGATTTTGAACAATACTGTGTAATTGTTGCTTTTATATTTAATAGATATGAAATATTTATTTTTGACAAATAGTAATTTTCTTTTTATTTGTTTAAAAAAATAGGGTTTTGTATTTTTTATCATGTTTATAATTTGTAGTGATTAATTAAACCATTATGTTTTGAATGGTGCTGCAGATGTGTTGTTTTTATTAAACGATTAAAAAAATTACAACAAATATTTTTTTAACATAATTCATTTGTTCTATTGTGTGCTTGTTTAGTTGAAGGGCCTAGTAAAGGGAACGTTGTTAAAAAGAATGTTGCTAGGATACAAATATACGATCAGCCCTTCAAATGTACAGCCTGATAATACTGCAGGTCCTAAAATTCAAGAAAATTATTGTGATAATTATTCACCATCATTACCATATTTTCTAAAAGGTAATAATAATTTTTTTATGATAATTATTAGATAATATAACTACTGTTTCAATAATATCAACAAGATCCTTTTTCTGACAAATAATCTTTTTTTTGTTTTCAGGTACACCTGTTACATATAAAAATGTTTCCTCAGAATTAAATTCATCATATTTCAAAGAGATGTTCGTTGTGACTAATAAATGACGTTACGTTTTAATTCCATAACGGTAGTAAACACTTTTCTCAGTAAGTCAGTTCTATATTCTTTGTTTGGTTTATACATGTTTATTTACAATTATAAGATTTTATTGGAAAACATCCACGTAGTTAATTAATATTCTAATTGATTATTGTTTGAGATTTATAAAATATGTTTATTTGTTTTTCAGGTGGATGAGTGTTCATTTAAGTACTGTACTTATTTTAAAATGATGCAACTTTCAGGACTTCCGAGCTGATTGATATATCATGTTCAATATAATTTAAATAGCGGTAATGTAGAGTTTTGGTAGCATCGTCATATTAACTAACAGTTTTTACTTATACCATTATTAGATTTTATTGGATAATTGCCACAGAGATTAATAATACAATCGTAAATTTTTGTTTAAGACAATTAAAATACTTTTAAAATTATTTTTTTTTGTTTCAGATGTATTTGTTATCATTTAACACTCATTTAACAACTCCTTTTGAAAAAATAGATGCGGTAAAGACTGCTTGACAGTGAGTAAAATACGAGGGACGATCATAAAGTAAGTTGCACCCGATCTATGAAACAATTATATATTTATAAGACAAACCTACATATGTATATATATTTTTTGACTGCCTGTATTTT
This sequence comes from Lycorma delicatula, assembly GCF_047948215.1. Lineage (NCBI taxonomy): Eukaryota > Metazoa > Arthropoda > Insecta > Hemiptera > Fulgoridae > Lycorma > Lycorma delicatula. The sequence continues at coordinate 41,375,856 of NC_134458.1, forward strand.
TGTCTCTCAATTTATGTGTTGCTCATTCAGTTTAGATAGTGTAATGTAGCACCCAGCTCTCATCCCCTATGCGGATTTCTTTCAATACATGTGGACTAATCTTGGAATAATGTTGATGAAAATAAAAAAGCTGATGCAAAAAGATGACGTTAGTAATTGTCGGTCAACAGATGTGGCACAATTTGTGCACACACGTTAAGGTAACCAAGCTGATCGTGAATGAAATCGCATACACAATACTTTCACAGACGTTATCTTCACTGGCAATTTCTCCAATTTTAATGCGCCGATTACTCATTATCATTTCATTCACGGTTTCCGATTAACCCATCGTGTATCAGTTAAGTGATCCCAAAAAAAGTGAGCTTGGGATGAAAGTTGGCACCGTGTAAGTCTTGGGGGGTTCACACTATGGCTACTTTGATCTCTCCACCCACCCGCATCTGTAGCGAATTCAGGCTTGCTGATGGTAGCAATGGTGACCCCCGACATATGATGAACCTGTGAGGAGTGCGGGAAGGACATGTGCTAAGCGAGTCTGGATCTGATAGGCTATCCCCGGGAATGATAACGCTTCAACAGATTAACACGGCGGAATTGTGGAAAAGTAGGTCGGCGTGTTTCAATGTAGCGGGAGGGATCCGGACGAATAAGCTCCGTAGATAGAAGCAAGAAAAGGTGGGCAAACACTATATTCATAGCACTTCAAGGTGATAGTGTTATCCTAAAACACCAAGAACACTCTCCTTGTAGCTGCTAAACATATTCTTGGAGGTTTGGGAATGGCTATAAGGGGTGAGAGGAGGCCATCATTAAAAAAAAAATTTATGTACCCCTATCAACCAGCTCGTCACTCACATTTGTTCTCCCGTTTCCGAACATTCGGCAGGTTTTTATTATCGCGGGGTATATGATATTTATTCTCATCGTATATCTCAACAATTTGCTGAGGAATTTCACAAGTGTAATTATTTGCTTACAAAAATCGGACTACCGAACGCAGTTCTGTTATCGACAAAACCTCTAGAGGACACGGCGTGTTAAACACGATAATGCATATATACTGAATGATGTACAGAACTGCTGCTGGGGGACGGTGAAAACAACAACAAAGCTAGTGCTGAATCAGAACACATTAATTTATTTCTTTCAGTATAAAAGACGGTAAGGTGTAACTCAATTTTTGACGGACTTGTTGAATCATTTACAGTAGGTATTACAATGAGGTAACGTACAGTTTTTTCAGCATCATCATATATTCTATCACATTATACTTATTGTATGATTATTACATTTTATTGGATGATACCCATATAATTTAATTAATGTAATTTATTAATTTTTGTTTTAGTCAATTAAACAATTTTTTTTTCAGATGGATGAGTTAGCATTTATACCACTTTTGTATAATTATCTCACTTTCAAAACGTCTGGACTCTCGGTAATGTATCATGTATATTAGTAATTACATAGTCGTAACGTACAGGTTTTTAGCATCGTCTGGTATTCTAACAGGTTATAGTTGTATGATTGCTAGATAGATTTTATTAGATAATAGCCCTATGTTAAATTAATTTGAAAAAATTTAAAAACACACAAAGGAATGTACAATAGCGGAAAACCTATTAAATAACAAAAAAACACTAATAGTAAATACTACTCTTATGGCGGTATAAATACTGTCATAATTAGCTCATTTTATCAGTGCATGATTTAAATCTGCAGTTCTATTAGATAGTATATTTTTAATTGAATTCTGCATTTGTAGATTTTGAACAATACTGTGTAATTGTTGCTTTTATATTTAATAGATATGAAATATTTATTTTTGACAAATAGTAATTTTCTTTTTATTTGTTTAAAAAATAGGGTTTTGTATTTTTTATCATGTTTATAATTTGTAGTGATTAATTAAACCATTATGTTTTGAATGGTGCTGCAGATGTGTTGTTTTTATTAAACGATTAAAAAAATTACAACAAATATTTTTTTAACATAATTCATTTGTTCTATTGTGTGCTTGTTTAGTTGAAGGGCCTAGTAAAGGGAACGTTGTTAAAAAGAATGTTGCTAGGATACAAATATACGATCAGCCCTTCAAATGTACAGCCTGATAATACTGCAGGTCCTAAAATTCAAGAAAATTATTGTGATAATTATTCACCATCATTACCATATTTTCTAAAAGGTAATAATAATTTTTTTATGATAATTATTAGATAATATAACTACTGTTTCAATAATATCAACAAGATGATTTTTCTGACAAATAATCTTTTTTTTGTTTTCAGGTACATCTGTTACATATAAAAATGTTTGCTTAGAATTAAATTCATCCTATTTCAAAGAGCTGTTCGGTGTGACTAATAAATGACGTTACGTGTTAATCCCATAACGGTAGTAAACATTTTTCTCAGTAAGTTAGTTCTATATTTTTTGTTGGTTTATACATGTTGATTTACAATTATTAGATTTTATCGGAAAACATCCATGTTGTTAATTAATATTCTAATTGATTATTGTTTGAGATTTATAAAATATGTTTATTTGTGTTTCAGATGCATGAGTTGTCATTTAAGTACTGTACTTATTTTAAAATTATGCAACTTTCAGGACTTCCGAGCTGATTAATATATCATGTTCAATATAACCGATATGTAGTGGCATTGTGGTGGCACTGAGGTGAGTATGATGCTGTCCAAGGGGTATCTTTTAGGCAGTGTGCTGGGTCCTCTGCTTTGGGTTGTGGTATTTGACTCTCTCATGTAGTTGAATTTGCCCAGCTGATGTCATGTCATCGCTTATGCCGATGATGGGCTTCTGCTGGTCGAAGGAGACACGCGAAACTACATCGAATTTAGGGAAATTCAAGCTTGTAGGGGACGAATACTGGAGGTGTGGTGCAATCAACACGAAATGGTATTTAGCCCTAAGAAGAACATCACGATGCTGCTGAAGGGCCGTTTAGCCGCTACCCGGCGAGCCCTTTTCTTGATGCCAGGTCATCCTATTCGTTATGTTTCATTGCAACGGTATTTGGGTATAATCCTTGATGAGAATTTCAGATTCGAGGAGCACTTTCAGTGTGTCGCTAAGAAGGTGACACTCAAGTAGTTCCTAATAGCGACGTGATATTTCGGTAGCTGATTATGACATTAATGTTAACAAAACAACTCCTATAAACATATATCCGGAAATTTTTGGTTATCGAGTTACGTCTAGAGAGATATTTATCTTTGATTTCTATTCCGAGAAAAAATGAAGCCATACTGAAATTCTTGGGATTCAAATTAAGACGTTAACTTGTGTTTTCATGTTTTTTGGCCTGAAAAGTTGAATAATACCAGAACTTTATCTCTAATAGTTTCTGAGAAAATTGTTGCAAATGATAACAAAATTTAAGTATAAAAAAACGATATGACGATTTTTTGACCTCTTTTTTGTTCGTACAGTCCCGATTTCTTTAGTCATGTCTGCTTGCTGATGAATCGTACTTAACAAGTAATGGAATTGTTAATTTCCAAAACACCAATTGTTGGGATTAAGATAACCCACTCGAGACGGCTACCGTGAATTTCCGACATAATTTTTCATTTAACGTGCGGTAGTCTTCTTAACGACAATCTGATTGGTCCCATTATTTTACCTCCAAGGCTTTCAGGAGTAAAGTATTTATACTTCTTGCCAAAAAATTGAATTTTTGGATAGTAATCTGATCAAAATAGACGAGGGATGTGGTTTACGCATGGCGGTACTTCGGTTTGTTTCTCTTGTAATTTTTTAAATATTTAAATAACACATAATGTAACGAACGGATGGATTGACCAGAACGAATCAGTAAAATGGCCACCAAGACCTCAACATCACGCCATTCTTCTGTTATCAAATGAATTTTTTTTGCTTATTCTATACATATTGTCGCATAAGAACGAAGAAATCCCATCTTATTTGCTGTTACCTATACAGAATAATTCTATTCAGGACGTGTTCCTGAAGCACGGATTCTTCCTGTTAAATGCTGCATTCAACAAAGTGGTTGTCACACGAACTATTGAAAGTACCTTTAACTAGAAATTAGTATTTTGATAATAAACCGTTTTGAGATAAAAATTATTAATGTAATTTTTTCAAATCTCTTTTCTTACTCTTCTGTTTTTCTGTAGATTGAAATCTACAGTTAACTCTGTTATAACAAGTTTTTATCGTTCTTAAGATTTTTTCCCTTTAAAGTTATATTTTTCTACCACATTTTGGCCTTATTTTGAATTAAAATCGAATTTCTAAAACTAGTGTTTGTTTTCTGTTGACTTAAATAACTCTTTCTCAGAATTAAATTCTTAATAAATTTTCTATAACTTTTTGTTTTTTTATCGAGAATTTAAGAAAAAAGAAAAAGTAAAATTACGCTAAACCTAAAAAAATCGGTTTGGCGATTGTAATTTTTTTTTTAATTTGCAACCATTTTTCTGTAAACTACAATTCTAGTATTGGTTTTAATCAGTTTTCAGCTCGTAAAACCACCAAATTTGTCCTCTAATTTGTTTCCCAAGAAATTTGTAGGGATTCATTTTAACCTCGAAGCAGAAATCAGGGTACAAATATCCTGATAATATAATACCTACCTCGTTGTCAAACCGTAATTAATACTTTTAAAAATTAATTCTGCATTAACAGAAACAATAAATTAAAACAGAAGTCTTGGTTATTTTATACACGTTCTTTTAGTTAAATGTAATTGTTAATAACAAAAAAAAACTTAAACTTTTAAGCAATTGTTTAACAGCTGATTTTCGCAGTCGAAGGTTTAGATTCTAATAAAGATTAGTTGCTTTTGTATGGATTTGAATACTAGATAGTGGATACTACTTTGGTGGTTGGGATTCAATTAATTATCTCATTTACATGTTATTCATGTCATCCTCTTCAAATTGGGCCTTGGTGGAGGGGAGTTGCTTATTGCTCACTAGTTGAAGGAGTACAATGTACACATTAGGAAAAAATTGCGTAATGCATCAATTATTTTGCAAGTTTACTATCTCCGTAGCCATTTTTACTATCATTATCACAAATATAATAAATTTTCCGTCATTTCATCTATTAAGTTTTTTTTTTTTTTAACAGTACTCCCCGGGCCGGATTTACAGCTAAGTAGAACTAAGCCCGAGAGAGTGTCCTTACACTCTTGGCAGTTAAGTTGGGAATTTTAAAATTAATGGGATGTGCTCCTATAGCAGCGACGATTATTTATTCCTTTTTGTCAATATTTTTACTAAAATGTATATATTTTTTTAAAAGAAGAAAGCATTTATGAGATCAATTATTTACAAAATTGTAAAAAAAGTTACAAAATTATAACTTAATTGATCTGTCTTTCCAAATTTGAAAGAAGACACAGAACAGCTTTTTAAGTGCATGTAAACGTTTCAAAATGAGTATGGAAAAGTTTAATTACATTAAATAGTTTAATGTAGCATCCAAAATAGAGTATTTCATACAAAAAGAGTAATGAAGGTTGCAACCTTCATTAATATTACTATTACTTTTCATTCTCTCTCAGTAATAATCCAACTTCAGTACTCTTTCAGATTCTTGTCCCACAGTATAACTGTGAAAAAACTAAAGCTATCACGTCTTTGGCAAATATTACAATATTAGAACTTATCGATACATTAACAAACTGATTAATAGCGAACAAATATGACACAAAAACAGCTTTTAATGCGAAGGCAACAACCCAGTAACTATCTTATCAGTGCCCAGGTGTCTGTTCCAGTGACCACTGTGTGACTTGCAATGGCACATTTTTGTTGATGAGTTACATCTTGTCAACATTTGCAACCAGTAAACGAGTAACCAGGGTCCACTGTGTGCATACCCTTTTAACACAGAAAGTGCCTACCCTCGTATAGAGAGAATTTTACCCCTTCATCCGATGCTATTTGTTACCTCTTCGACTCTGTAAAAATAGGTAAGATATATCCTGTCCTTAATATAAATTTAGTTCTAAATAAAGTACAGATAAATAACTAGTGTAATATTATTTTTGGAAAAAGAATCACAGTTTTAAGTGTTTTTTCTGTCGTGTATTTACCAAATGTCTGTTAAATTGATCATTTTCAGAAATCCTCAACCAGGTAAGCTTATAAATAAACCAGATGTGTGTATGGAGGAGTTAAAATCGATTACAAAAGTTCAGTAAGTAATAATTAATTAAAATAAATAATACTTTATATTATTGTTATTAACAGGGTTTAAAATTAATTGAATCTAGAAGAAGAAAAATAAATAATTAATAAAACAAATTATTGTTAGATTCTTCCATTTTAATATATATCCTTGTACAAATGAATTGAAACAATATTATTTCGTAATATAAATGGTTTATCTTTTTATAATGACTAAATAAATAAAACAAATTACATTAAATTCATTTTTGGTAAAATAAGTTCTCTTTTAGCTTTAATTAACATTTTAATATTACTGGACATTGAGTTAACCGATTAAATTTTCCATGAATCTCTGCATCATGAAACCATACCGGTATAATTGATGAAATCATCTTCTTGTCCTTACAAACGAACTACAAGGTTTCAATGGGATTCATGTATGGTAAATTCACAGGCCAGTTGAGTACACTTACCCCTTCGTTCAGAAAAAATTCCACCGAATGAGATTTTCCTGAAAAACTCTATGAGCTTGAGATTTAGATAACTCCAGTAATACTCATAGTTCCAGTAACAAGAAATGTTTTTTGTTATTTATCATAACTTTACAGAGCATAAATGATTCCACCCTATTAAAAGAAAAACAACACCAAAACATATTTTTTTTAGACTTTCCTAAAAAATAACAAAAAGACTCTTCTAACTAACTCTCTCTCTCTTCTTTGTAATATTTTTTTTAGACTCTGACTGAGAATGCTTCTCAGTCTGGGTTTAATTTTCATAATCAGCTCTTCATAGATGCTGTACTCTTATCCCTTATCATAAAATATTTGAATTCAACAGAAAATTATATTTTTCACTAGTCTTCCTCAATCTTTATCTTCTCTAGCGCATAAAAGTATTTTTTTCTAAATTTTAATGATGATATTAAAAGTTATTTTTTCTTGGTCTACCACCCACAAGCCCTGCAAAATGAACTACTGCATAACTTAACCGTTGTAGCCGAGAAAGTTATTAAATTTATTACTGCTGGCGTTTTAGTTATGGCATTAGTGGTGAATTTTTAATGAATAATTACTGATTATTTTTTTAGAATCAATGATGTAATTAATCTCCAAAGACACTATTTAAATGATGGCAGATTTGTTAACTGCTTTTACTCATAGCTTGGTTTTCAAAGAAGCTGTATTTATTTAAATAATCTTATTAGTGCAAGTAATTACAGTGATAAACATAATTTTTGTTTCCTAACACGCGATACATGATTTTAATCTGTTTTTTTATGCTGAAAACGAATATGAACTCAGAATCTTGCTATACCCACCATTATTGAAACATTTAAAAATTTTAATTAAAGGATTTTTTTTTTCATTATTCAACGTATAGTTAGCATTTTAAGCTTCAGTGTTGTATTTTGTTAGCTCATTTTTTTATTATTTAACTTGGTTAACATAATTTGTAAGCTGTAATTAAGCAATACTAGACAAAGATTTGAATCACATCGTAGTCAAATAATGTGACATCATATCTAATACTGAAGAGTGAGCCTTGACGGACAAAATTAATCATGTCTGTGCAGGTCAAAACATGTAGCTAAAAATACAGCTGTGTTGTTTGTATTAAGCAATGGATTTAAGAATGAATTAATTTTTTTCACTCTTATTGTTGTCTTAAGTTTGTTAACAGTGCAGTGTCATAATGCCTGGAAATTGTGTAAATGATGTGGATGCCTTTTGTTATGTACGTGGTGAGTTTACCGTAAAATAAAATAGAAAAATCATTAGATCTTTAATTAAAACCGCATATCATTTATACCTTTTGTGTAAAATTGGTGATCAGGATAAGATATGGGCTCTCATGAAGTATGCATTAATTTTTCTATGTATTTAAGAGGATGGCTGAAAGGTACACGGAAGGTTTTGCCAGTTGGTGTACCTATGGTTTGGCGTGAACCAAAGGATCATGTAACCGGCTGTTACTTCTGTTTAACAACTGTATCTGGAATTTCTAAAAAATCTAAACATACTGTAAAATATCCTTCATTGCAATCAGGCTTGTACCTCACAGTGAAATTATTCCAGTTCCTGAGCCACCTACTGAAGAAGACAACAATGATTTTCATTTTGAATTACTTTCCAATAAGCCACATGTCATATCACAAGGTGAATTAAATGATTTGGTTGGGATTTAGATTTATCAAAAATCAAGCTGAGCTGTTAGGATCAAGACTGCAAGATTGAAATTTATTTTTAAAAAATACAAAAATTTTGGGCTTTCGAAGCCGACAAAAAGAACTTTCTCAGTACTTTATTGATGAAAATAATTTGGTTTATTGCACAAATATTGATGAACTTATTTTGCATTTAGACAAGTTCATAAACCTGTGGACTGGCATGTTTTCATAGATTCATCCAAGTATAGTTTAAAAGTAATTCTACTACACAATGGTAAAAAATATCCGTTGATACCAATCGCTTATGGTATTAATTTGAAAGAGACATATGATGTGACCAAAGAAGTTCTTGAAAAAATAAATTATAAAAAACATAACTGGAACATATGTGGTGATGTGAAAGTTATAGCTGTTTTGTTAGGCATCCAGTTAGGCTATACTAAGTACATGTGTTTTCTTTGCGAATGGGAGAGCTGAGCTAGGGATAAACATTATTTTACCAAAGAGTGGAAGACGAGACAGCTTGACTCCAAATGGAATAATAAATATTAATCATGAGCCCCTAGTTGAATTAAAGAAGGAATATTTATTGGTCCTCCAATAAGAGAGTTGGTCAAAGATGATGTATTTAACTCGATGTTAAATAATGTAGAAAGTGCAGCATGTAGATATTTGCAAACATTTTCTCGACAAAAAAAAATCCGACAATTACCACGATATTTTAATCAACTTCTTACTTCATACACAGCTACAGGATATCATATGTCTTTGAATATACATTTCCTCCACTCACATCTGGAATATTTTCCTGGACAACCTCGGAGAAGTAAGTGACGAACACGGTGAACGTTTCCACCAAGGTATTTCGGTGATGGAAAGCCGCTATAAAGGGAAATGGAATACTAACATGCTAGCCGATTGCTGTTGGACATTAATTCAAGATGTGCCTGAGGCTATTTATAAACGAAAAGTATCAGCAAAATCATTCTAACACAGGTATGGCCATGAAAAATTATTTATTTTACTGATTTTAACTATATTTTCCTTTATACTTTTTTGAAGCGTAATTTATTTAAAAGTCAGGGTAATAGAAAAACTGTATTTACAGATCTGTATTTTACGCAAAAAAAACAATTCCAGAAATGGTATCAAACTTAGAGAAACATTAAAAAAATTTTTTTTGTCTATAAGTGTTATTAATTTGGAATTATAATAGCAAATAAATTATTTCAGGATGTGACTCCAAAGAATTTCTTAAACATTCTAAGCGGCAACAAAACAGCACTTAAAGGTATTGGCAGTGGACGAGTAATTGAAAGGTAAAATTATATCACTTTTTCTTTATTGTTGATAATTTGAATATTTCTTGGTGAGCTGATTGAAGAAAGTGTGCGATAAAACTATTGCATTTTTAGAAAAATTCTTACTAGTTTTGTTCAGATTTGCTATGTTTTTATCCATGATGACTGGAGATGAGAATATTATTTACAACTAAACTTTTTTATTAAAATACCAAAGCAAATTCAATATATGTAATATTTTCAAAACTTATATCATAATGTTTTTATTTGCTGTTATAGTCATCTTTTTTGGCTAGTGGCGCTGTTCTCAACCTGACAGTGGCTGTCTTTTTTTTAAGCTAGTTACAACATATGAATGAAATTATCAAATTATATTTTATTAAATATATCAAATTATATATTATATTTTAACATCAAATGTTATGAATAACTGCAAATTCAGACAGAAAATTTAACAGTCCATTCTAAATGCAGCAACACTTTACGGAATATACCAACATTAGTAAGATATCCAATATTTACAGAAAGATGTTAAATTGTATATCATTAAAAAAATTATGTAATTTTTTGAATAAGATGTACTGCAATAAAATGATAAAAAGGGTGGTAAAAATAACAAATTAAAAGTCCTATACGTACAGATAAAAAAAGTCGATTTTGTTCTAAAATTGATTGAAATAAAACCTTTCTAAAATAGTTCCAAGATTGTTAAGAACAGGTCGAAAGCAAGAAAAATTAATAACTCTAAATTATAAAAAAAGTTAATGCAATGCAGATGTGTTAAATTTTAAATCAATAATTGTATATGCTGTCAAAAGTTTTTTTATAACTTCATTATTTCTTCTAAACGGTAGTCAATTCACTATACTATTATCTCAAAGTAAAAAAAATATTCTGTACTTTGGGTTTTATCTTTTAACAAAAAAATAAATAAATAAAATAACAAAGAACATTTTTATTTTAATGTGAAAACTAGCAGGAGAGCAGTAGTGTAAGGAAATAAGCTTACTCAACATAAATAAATAATAATAATAATTATATATTAAATCAATCTACAGCACGTTTTTATCATTAATTCTTATTCTTATACGTTTCAGATATTACTTTCTTAAATGTTTTTAAGCATTTTGAAAGAACATCATGTTTTAAGTATTTGATATCTACAAAATCTTGTTAAGAATGTGGAATGATGATAAAAATCAGTGGCTTTAAGTTTTCCAGTTTTATGTTACTATATTAAACTGTTATTCTAATTTAATAATGATGAAGATCTTTTTCTTTATTACTTTGTTGTGAAAAATGGATCTACTGATTAATGGTACAGAGCGTTTGAAAGTTACTGTGCACTGGAATTATGGAATTGTAATGATGAAAAATTCTTAATTATTACTTAGTGTTTTTATTTCATTACTTTATAGAAAGGGTATTACAATAACTTGAATAGTTTGTAAAAGGTGTTAAATATGATCTCCTCCAACATCACACTGCACACGTTTCAATCAGTTTTCAAACACTTTAACCAGCTGATGTACTGGAATGTCTCGTACGTATGCTATTATTACGGTTTTTAGTTCCTCAATATTGCAAGGTCTGTTGTGTGATAGATTGCTTGTTTCACTGCCCCCCATAGAAAGTAATCTGAGGGAGTCAGATCATATGATTGTGCAGGCTGTAATGTTACCTGTGTGCGCTGTGGCACCATCTTGTTGAAACCATCGTGATTGATCTTAACTTTTGTTAACTGACTAATGAAGTTTGTTAAAACAGCATAATAACAATCACTATTAACTGTAAAAAATTGGAACCAGAATGCATGTTCTACTCACACCTACCCAAACTCAAATTGCCATGTAAATATTGTTTGTGTAATTCATGGGGGTTAGTTGTCCGGTAACAAGTCATATGCAGTAGCAAATCCGATATCTTGTTGTGCTAACTTACGCATTGATAGAATTTCGGCCGTAGCATTCAAAATATCAAACACCTTCTGTTCATTTAGTTTAGGTGGTCTTCCATTTTGATCAGCATCTTCAACACTTCAACAGAGCCTGTTGTCCGAAATTTTTCGTTGCAGTTCAAACTGGATTGTGGTGAGCAACAGGAGTATTTGGAAACTTTTCAGAAAACTTGTGCTTCACTAAATCAGTATATTTGTCACCTTCACAAAAGACGTGTTCAATGAGAAAAATGTGTTCCTCTATCAAAAGAATCGTTACGTTTCTCACAACTATTTTTTCCGATAAATGAAATGAAACAAAGCACGTTCAATCACAACTCACAACTGACGTCTTGGTTTATTACTAAGCAACACCCAACTAACCCACAGGGCAACCAACCTAACGCCAAAAGGATGATGGAATGCAGCAAACAATTCTAAAGCATATGGTGTAGCGACTTTCCAAACCGCTGTAATATGATTTAAGATAGGTATGATCCAAACCAACCCATCGGGTTGGTCTAGTGGTCTAAGTATATATATATATATATATATATATATATATATATACTTTTTTTTGAGCAAGAACTAATGATTAATATTCAGCTATCATTTTGTTAACACATGTGATTTTAATTTTATTTCAGTCTCTCGAAGGATCATGTGTTTGTAAATTTTGCTGATCATAGTGGTCCTGGAATATTAGGTTTTCCGAATGAAACCCTCAATGCTAAAGATTTAATTAATACTTTAAAAACATTAACCAAGAAAAAGAAGTATGCTAAGGTAAGCAGTGAAATATTTTATTCAGTAATTTAATGAAAATTGATTGTTATTTATTTTAAAGATTTATACTAAGTAGTCTACAGAAGCTAAAGCTTTCGTGTGGATATAAAGTTTTTATATATTATCTGGAAAGTCAATTAAAGAAAATTTTAAAAATATTATTTGCTTCAATTCTGATCTCTCCTCCCGAAGATGTATTATTTAAATGGATTCTAAGTGAATAATTCACAAAAGTTATCCCTTACTATGTAATATAAGGAAAGGAAATCTCCAAACCCCCATCTGAATAAAATTTGTAAGTTTTTTAAAACAGGTTTTTTTAGTTAGAATTTGGGTAATCAGGACAAGTTATGTTTAGAAATATGTAATTGCTTTTTATTTGCCTACTATATACACTTTACTTATTTTAAATGAAGGTAATTTATTTTATTTATTTGAAAGTCAGAGCTGGAGTTGGTGAAGAAGCTTGATTTAGGGTGAAAGCTAGCCCAGACTTAAAGAATATTTTTTCTTTATTTTACCTTAATTTGAATCATAATGTATTCAGTTTAAAAACTATTTTATATTTATTTTAATTTTTATTGCTTGAAAAGTTTGACTGAAGTCTGTCCTCAGCTAATAAATCTAAAAATATCATTTTTACTAAAAAGGGAATGAAACCATTTTTTTGAAATAAAAACTTCCTCAGAGAGCTATTTAAAAATTTATTTATCACCATTGAATATTTTCATTTAAAAAAGCGTGGATGATTAAGTTTCATCAAAACCAGAACAACTTAAATAATTTCCAGTTACTTCTTTAATGGTAAATATTTTATGAGTTACAATTGACAAAAGTAATATTTTGTCATGGCTCATTTGTAAATGCTTAAGACTAATTGAAAATAATAAAGATTTGCTTGTGTAAATTCTTATGTAAATTTGAAGGTTTTAAGCTCTGTTGCTCACATGCAATCAATATAAGCAGAAAAATTATAAAAATTGGGACAAATGACAAACATTTGTTGGGCACAAATTAAAGGCTTTATAAGCTTTTGCTTTAGTTGTGTGTGTTAATGAAGGATAAAGTGAAATTTTAATCTGTTTTTGGTAACTTATAGACAAACTTGAAGTGTTTACAATGAAAAAATTTTCCAGTAACTTACCAATGAACAGTATGAAAAAATAAAATTTTCTATACATTCTTTAATGTTTGTAAAACCAATTACTTAATTTTCAAAACTGACAATCCAAAAGAAAAGTCAAGTATCATCTAATTTTCACTCATGAAAACCACACCACAATCTTTAACCAAAATTAAATTGGTGATAACTCAAGACATCAATTTTTGCGAGAAAAATACTATTTCATATAATTCTTTACACATTCACTTAAGCTAAAAATACTTTAACCCATCTGTTAAATTACTACTTCTCTAATGGAATGCAGGGAGACTCTGGCCACTGGCATCTCTTTTCATCATTATACAGAACTGAACTGTTTCCCTTCCTTGTATCAATCGGTACACTCAAAATATGAAACAAATGTATGTGATGATTTGAGCAGCCCGTGAAATTTTTATTCTCACAATCCAAAGGAAAATTATAATTGCTTGCAGTATAATAGAAAAGTATAAAAACCACAACCACTCCCTCAGTTATCAGCATTTTTATATTTTGCCTGCTAACAGAATTTAGAAAGATTAAACAATCAGATGAGTGGTTTCACCTTTATTTCATTTAATAATAACCATGGTAGTTGTGTTAATTTATACTGACTGTTTAAATAATTCAACAATTTCCTTTTTATTATTTTTTTTTTAGTCATCAGTAGTTGACTGGTTTGACTATTTTCATTCCTTCAAATATTGTTCCAAATAATTATTACACCCTATATCTTTGGTTATATATTTAATATATTTCAATTTTTATTTATTTTACAGATTTTACCCTCTATACATTCTTCTATTTTACAATTAATTAAAAATCTAGATCTGTTTTTGAGATTACCACAAATTTCTCTACTCTCTTATTCATCTTAAAACTTATCAATCTACCTAATCTTAAACATTCTCCTGCAAAATACCATTTTGAACCCATTAAGATTTTCCATTAAGTTCTTCAATTAAACTTTTCATTTTCATGAAGTGTTCCTCTCCAGACATGTAATTTTAAAAATATTTTTTCCAATTCTCAGTTGGTTATTTGATACTAGCAGAGACTTTTTCTTTCTATGAAAACTCTCCTTGCTTCTAAAATTTACTTCATTATTTTTATTTTTTACTTTACTGAGTGAAGCTAGCAAAAATTAAATATTGTACTTCTTATTATATTGCATAAGTAGTATTATAAGTTATTACATTTTAAACAAATTTTAGATTGTATTTGTATGAAAATAAAAGAATCAGTAAAGCAAACAATATTGATTAACTAATATGTCATAAAAATATATTCAATGTTTTAATAATTAATCATTAAGTTATAAAGTTTTATTAAAATTTTAAACTTAAAAAAAATCTCATATCATTTTTACAAATGAATAAAACCATAATAGAATATATTACATATTAACAATTTATAATTATGCTTCATCTGTTGAGTAAAAACACTTTATTACCTGTCAAAATTATTTGAAAGGGTACATTCTCATACCTTTTTTCAACCAAGAGTTTTATCTGCTGAGGTAGCCAACTGAAATATTGGGGTATGGAATGAATGAAGTAATGAATAAATTTAAGTTTGAAGAAAATTGCTGACATCAACAATGCAGATTACATTATAAATACTAATAAATAAATTAGTTATGGTTGATCAGAATTTAATTTAATATTATTCAAGTTATATTTAAAAAGCATAATCGATTAGAAAATATGTAATTCATAAAAATTTAAAAGTTTATTATTTAAAAAAGGTTACACGAGTACTACTGCTTCATATAAAATAATAATTTTGGTGGTTTTTTCTGTTTAATGAAAAATCTGCTAATATATGACAATTTTAGGGGCAAATCCCTAAAATTGTACTACTGTGATTATAACTTGTGAAATGCAAAATGTACCTAGAAACAGATATTGATTCTAAAATGGCACAGATAGAAATTCTGAATGGCACATATTTGTTACTAGGAAAGAAATTTACTCTAAAATAAATAAGTGTAAAGTAAAGGAAACAAAATGGTGACATAAAGGAAATTAATGAAGAATTAAGGTAGATGAATTCCAAATGTTCCAGAAATTTCAGAATTTTGCTATTTGTAAATTAAAAAGGTTCAAAAAAGTAATGTAGATATCAATAGATAGCTGATATGAGCAAGAAGAGCTTGTACGAGTATCACGAAAAAAGAAGTCTGCTAGTCCACTTTCTGACCATGACTACTTATTTGTTTCGCTCCTGATTTATATATAACCAACATATTAATGACTTTTCTTTTGTCTGCAGTCAGGGTCGCACTCTGTTGCCTGTAGCTAGGTTTCCATTTCATAGATTGTAGTCCATTTTCATCTCATTATTTAATATAATAATATTCAGAAGTTACTAAATTACTCAATATCATTTCACAAATATACAAAGAGTATATAAAATTTTTTTTATATATATAAGTTGAAAATGTTTTTTATACTTGTACATTTAATAGCAATAATAGTTTTTTAATGAAATAGGTGAAGCAATTATTTTATTTAATAAGTAACGTGAATTTTAGTATATGTTTAAAAGTGGTTTTTTTTATCTTTATTTTTCAGTTGCTTCTCTATGTTGAAGGTTGTGAATCAGGATCCGTGTTTGACAGTATTCTACCAGAAAACACTTCAAGTAATTAGTAGATTTACATTTATTTTACTATTTTTTTTATAAATCTAGTTGTAGTTGTCGATATTTTATAATTAGACATGATGTTCAAAGATTCTACTTTTTATGAAAAATTGAAATGTGTTGCGTTAAGGAATGACGTAATTATAATTTTTTAAATTCTGAAATTAATGTTTAAGAACTGACTTTTCCTAAAGCATAAAAAATAATGGGCAGTTAATTTCCTGTCAGAGATGGAGTTAGATACATTAATCCACATTCCATGTCATCAGAAACAGCTAAGAATTTTCAATTGATTATTTATATGAATAAACAAAAATGGTTGATGCAAATATAAGTAGAATGCAGGATTTGTTACATAGAGACAATTAAGCTTGTGATTAATGGCTGATGAAAAGATTAGTGGTACTGAAAAGTTATATGATTTTATTTTGTTTAAACTTTTTTACAAAAATTATAATAAAATTTATTTCATAGATCAGTTTCTCTAATTACATTAAAAAGCACCAATAGCAGTTATGATAATTTAATTCCCAAAATGTACCTGTAAAAACTAATTTGGAACTTTACAATAGTGGCTACTGCTACCTTTGAAATACTCCCATACACTGGTTTAGATGGTATTCCCAGACACAGACTTGAAACGCTTCCTTATTTTTTGTATACTTTATCACATTATTTTGGCTGTCAGTGATGTTAAAAAACCTTTATTTTTTTTAATGTTGTCTTTAATTTTAAGATTAGCAAGAAAGCAAACAGGTTAATTCAGGTGAATCAACTTAACTCACTGTTCTATGATCTAATTTGTTAACCGACTTTTTAGTCAGAAACTCTCTTACAATGAGTGGACGTGTGTACCACGATTTAGTATATGATGCACCAAGATAAATTGGTGAGTAATCAAAATAGATTATTTACTCATCAAGACACAAATGATTACTTTTCCTCTGAATCAAAAAGATTACAATCTTTTTGATACCTTTATCTTTTCATCAGCCATTAATCATGCACTTAATCATCTGTCCACACCAAATCTTGCACTTTGTTTACATTTAAAGATATCATTTTGTTTCAGCCATCCACTTCTTGAGTTGTCTTTCATTTCTTTTTATCCATATTTCAATTTCTTGTTCCCCTCAAAGACACTTGAATTTCAAAAAATTCTCAGCTGATTCAGATTCAGCAGATTCTTTGAGTGAAACACCACTTTGTGTCGAGACTCAGGATGAAAATTTTGATTCACAAGAACAAGTAAGAAATCAAAAATTTATCTTTTTTCATTGCCTTTCAGTGCTGGTAATTTAAAGCATCTTTATATGATTTGTAATAACTATTTTTTCCTTGGATAATTATATTAAATTGCAATATAAGTCCCAACTTTATTACATAATTAACCCATTTTTATTTAAATAAGTGATATAATCTATATTACACAGATCCAGAATAAAAATGTTTCTCTTTTAATCTAGACCTGTATACCTATAAGTAAATCGACGCGCTGATATTGAATCTGAAATCAAAATCGCTTCATCACGTCTCATTTTTTCAAATCTCAAAAAATTGGTAAAAATTCGTGAAAAATCTATAAAATTTATTGTAATGAGAAGCCACTTATATTTTTCGCTTTGTAAGTTAAGTACCTCTATGTTCTCAGTCATGCTGCACTATTTTCTAATCTCAAAAAAGGATCAGAGATCGCTAAACATCAGTGAAGTCCAACATGAAGTACAGTCATTTTTTTACCTTGTAAATTTTACAGAATACTTTTTCTACAATGTACTTTCAGTGGATTGAGTGCCTACATTCGTCAAGTGACGTCCGACGTTTCCTAACCTCGATATCTTGTGTTCAAAAAATCTGCAAAATAGATGTCGCTTACGTTTTGTGTTCTTTGTTTTTTTATTTACATTTTTGTTTTCAAAATTTTACATTCAGAGTAAAATGACTATGTTTTCTGAACTTAAAAAAGGTTCCAATGCATTTAGATGAAATCGATCATTTTTATATTACTTTTTGACATACTTAAAACT
Source organism: Lycorma delicatula (assembly GCF_047948215.1). NCBI lineage: Eukaryota > Metazoa > Arthropoda > Insecta > Hemiptera > Fulgoridae > Lycorma > Lycorma delicatula. Next base: position 41,394,030 of record NC_134458.1, read on the forward strand.
GTTTTTCAGATCTTCAGATGATTCATGTAAATATTCACATAAACAATGAAAAAGTTAAAAGGTCATTTTTTCCAAATTTAAGGTCTGTATCCTTACTCCTCTCACTCGCTCACTAGTTTATTGTATATAAAACTCGATTTTCCTAGGTTATGGTTATTAACTGCAGTTCGCTGGGTTATATGGTTTTCAAAGATTAGGTTTCTAATACCTATATGAGGCGTTGGGTGTAAAAACAACTTAAGTGACGTTAAGTTTTGGGGAAAAAATTGCGTTTAAAGTATTTAGTTAGTTATAACATTACTTAAGCATTAAATAACTAGTTAATGCGTTTGAAATTACTTACCTAGTAATCAGACTATACTTTACATCATTTTAATCATAGAACTATAAATAGATATTTCAAATAACAACAAATAAATGGTCCAAGTTAAGTTACTTTCTGCATGAAAATCTATATTTAATTTCTAAATAAAGGTAATTTACTTGTAGTTAATACATTCGATACGAAAAAAATAAGTTGTAAGGTAGAAACTGCGGAAGATAAATTGCTATTAATTATTTAATTTAAAATTATTGAATTTTTATTTAAAAATAAGCTTATCCAATTTTTTTGGACGATTCTAAGATTAGGATTCATAAGTGTACTTTGATTAATTTTACCAATACTTTTCGTGATAGTTGTGAAAACAAATTAAATAGGGTATTATAATTCATTGTAAACCCACACGGTTGGAGGTATTTTAGCTCCGCACACCCGTATTTTGGCCGTTGCGTGTGTAAAAAATTTTGGATGTATTACTTGAAATTAACCTCGGAGACTGAATATTCATAAAGAAAGCCTCAAGGATCACGGCTATATACATAACTCAAAAAATAACTGAACTGTGCCGAAACGCACTTCCCATTTCATGGTTATATTTTTCATAGTCTTTCTTGTGTGTAAATTATTAATGAGTTTGTCTTATTTATTTAACTGCGCTTCTATTAACACCCAATACCTCTACACGTGTATATTCTTTATATTCACGGTCATAGTTTCGTGAATCTCTGATAATTACAATCTTAAACTCAGAAGTATGCCATTATTTTCTCAAGTAAATAATTAAAAAAAGGTATTTTAAGCTTGTTGCACAAAAAGAAGAAACTGCAACAGTGAAGAAGCATCATTGGTAAAAGAACCGAAAGAAGTATTTATAGATAATAATTCAACTGATTTACTACGTGAAGAATCTAAACGAACAGAAATATTGATAAAAGAAAACAATATAGTAGTTGCAGATAATAAATCAAAAACTGCTTTGCCAAATGAACATTTATCTGAAGAGAAAACAAAAGAAAACTTAACCAATAGTGATGACAATAAGACTGATTCAGAAATATTCGCTGAACGTGATATAACACAATGGCGCCGGATAATATGAGCAAATACATAAATTATTGGGTTCGGATTGGAAGTACTGGTATTTAGAAAAATGATCTAAAAATTCTGGAATTAAAATGATTTTTAAAAAAAAGATAAAAATTTCATCAGAAAATGTCAGCCAACCATGTTTGAAAAAATAAATAAATATGGAGATTTGATAAAACGAACACGAGTGTGTTTTGTACCGACTAATAGTAAGCATTATTATTTTTACTGTAAGATTTTTGGTAAATTACTATCGCAGTTTGCAAGTGACGATTGGAAGCATGCAACATACAACCGCTTGCAAGAGCACGAAAATTCACAAAAGCACTAAGAAGCAGTTCACAATTTTAATATTTATGCTTCAACGATTGGTACAATAGATATTCATATTAAAAATGAGTTTGAGAAATAGAAACATTATTGGAGAACTCTACTACGCCAAATTATTGATATTATTATAGTTTTACTTAAACGAAATTTACCCTAAAGAGAAAGGAGGCAACGAAATTTTAGGAGTATCAAATAATGGTCACTTTCTTGGTATCACTGAATTGTTAGCTTCTTACGATGACTTTTCGAAAGCTCATTTACTGATGTATGCGCAGAAAGGTACAGGTAACGTAAATTATCTCTCATCTACAATCTATGAAGTTAAGTATTTTAATAGATAACAACTACGACCTTCTTGCATAACAGACACGACTAACTTTATACTATGATGACCAGTTGTGATTTTAAATTTACTTTTTACATAATTTAATCTTGATGATAAAAATTGAAGATTAACTTTTCCTGAGGATGGTCGAATGACCGAAAGTATTAGAAAGGACACTGCGGACGAATCGTTGGTAAGGTTGTATTTCATTTATTTATATATAAATAATTTGTGAAGTGCTAAATGAAGTTATAAACGAACGAGTAATGAACATGATTTACTAAAACATTAAAAATTGAAAGTGTTACGCAATCTCAGTTGATCCTACTACAACTATGTCATGTTAACTAATTATGTTTAACTTGCCGTTATCGAGAAAGTAACCGACCGGTTGAAACATTTTTGATATTTTTAGTAAAGGTCATTGAGCTAAAAACATATTTGACGCTAAGATGTCCCTCTTTCAAAAACATGGAATACGAATTAGGTACTGTAGTGGTCAATCATACGATAAATACCTCAGTTATGAGCGGCCAGTACAGTGGAGTACAGGCTCTTGTGAAACGTGAAAATCCAGTAGTTCTTTGGATTTCCTGCACACTCGTTAAATCTTATCGGTACATTAGTCATGATATAATGTTTAGAATGAAAAATATTTTTCGATTTTTTAGAAAAAATATATGTTTTCTTTACCTCATCATCTGAGCACCGTAGCTTCCTCGTTGTAAAATCAAAGGAAAATGTTTGTGGTTCGAAAGATGGAGTAATAATCCCTAAACGAGCTCCCCAATTAGGTGGACGACTAGGTGATTTTTTCGAGCAGAAGCTGTAGGATCAGTGCATAAAGGTTTTGAAAAATACAAAGCTATTTTGTCAGTACTATCCGAAAATAGTGACGAAGCTCGTGCATTATGCCAATACCTTTCGAAATTGGAAACCGCAATATACCTAGCTTTTTGGAATGATGTATTGATAAGAACAAATAAAACAAGTTTGACGTTACAGACATGCGATACAGACCTTAATATATCGTTCCAGCGTTCAAGTCCTAGTAAAGCCAGCTATTTTTACACGGACTTGAATACTAGATCGTGGATACCGGTGTTCTTTGGTGGTTTGGTTTCAATTAACCACACATCTCAGGTATGGTCGAACTGAGAATGTACAAGACTACACTTCATTCACACTCATACATATCATCCTCATTCATCCTCTGAAGTATTACCTAAAAGGTAGTTACCGGAGACTAAACAGGAAAAAGAAAGAGGACCTTAATATATCAATTGCCCTTCTTAAATTCCTCAAATGTTACACTGAGTCACTGTGCATTTTCAAAAGAAAATGCGCAAACAGAACGTAAGGGTTAATCCACCTGGTAATGGTCAATCACAAAATATTGAATTGGGCGGTTCTACAAAAATTCGGATCGAATCATATTTACCCATAACTGATCAGTTAATTGTGTCCTTAGATCAAAGAATTGGAGCTTGTGAAGAAGTTGAAAGTTGTTTTGATTCCTAAGGAATTTACCAAAATTATCTACCGATGACATCGAAAAACATGTCCAAAAAGTATTAGAATTCTACACAGATGAACTCAATGAAAATATTATTCCTGAACTCACAGAATTCACCAAATTGTTTTTATACTATAATGAAGACGAAACCGCGGGCGACGACCAGAACGAGGATGAGGACGAGGACAAAGCCGAAATGAGTAAAATATGTTTTGAGGCTAAGATATTCAATTTGATGTTTGAAAAGACTTACAAGCAGTTTTTCGCAATACATTCATCTTACTGAAAATACATCTCCTCCTTATGACAACTAACTGCACTGATGAAAGGTCATTCTCGAAATTAAAATTATTAAAATCTAGATTGAGAGCTTCAGCAGATTAATCTAGAATAGCCAAGATCGACTAAATTGTACTAGTCTTGAAAGTGATTTATTAAGGCAAATATCATATGATGATATTATTCATGATTTCTCTGAAAAGAAAATGCGAAAAGTATTTTTATAATGGTATCGTATGCAAAATAATATAACTAACCAAATATGTTTCCAATACAATTAACTTTAACGATCATCTCGTGTAGTAAAAGTTGAAAAAATATTTTTCAATGTTATTTGTGTGTATCAAATATGTATTAAGTTTATTGAATACAACCTACCAAAATGTCGTTGTGTCTAACTCTCCGTTTCACACACCGAAGAAGTACTCGACGGCATACAGCTCTCGCTTTCTGGAAGGCGCAGAGCAATTCTGTCGTAGGTCTACGATTGAAATTACGTAGAGCCCTGCGACGATCACTTAGTGCATTTCTGCAGTCTTCGTCCCACCGTGGAACAGCAGGACGACTTGGTTTCCCAGTTGTTAAAGGGATAATTCACTTGCCTGAATATCGAATATCAGGTGTGTAACTTGACAAGTTAGCGGATCGCGCTACCACTATTGTCGTACTGGCAAAAAGAATCATTGTACCCGATTCATTCTGCTTTTCCAACCACCCATCTGCGTAACTGACTCAGAGGCAAATTGCTATTACCGACCAAGAAAACAACCGGTCTGTGATGGCTTCCAAAAACGTTTCTGCAAACGCGCCAGTTAAGACGTGGAAATAGGGATGCTGAACAAAACGAGAGATCGTTGTAAAAAAAATGTACTTGATGAAGATGACACAAACTTGTAGAACACATCATTCAAAACAATAAGCAAAGATCAGAGTTCTGCCTCAGTCGACAAACTATAGTGCCTCGGGAAGAACATGACGATAAGCCCCATGAATAGTGATAGGCATTGAAATCATCGATTATTAAGCAGGGCAAAGGAATCTGTGAAAACAGATTTGTCAGATCATCCTCACTGACATCGGAATTTGGGGAAAGGTACAAATTGTAGATATTTATTTTAAATGGCGTCAATATCTTTACTGATACTACAGAGATGTTTCTATCCTGTGGAATCCGCGTGCCCAATACGACTTCCTTTAGGAAAATAGCCACACTTTCTCGTCCTCTAACCTCAGCCGGATGGTCGCATCTCTCGCAGACGTATCCGCGAAAAGACAATTCATCCTGTGGACGGAGGCGAGTTTCCTGCAGACAGAGCATTAAAGAATTTTTTTCCTTTAGAAGAATTTCGATATCCTCACGCCGAGTATGGAAGCCGCAAACATTACATTAGATAATGTTTGTACCTGTAAAAATTACTTTCTCTTGTTATAACTTCTGTGTGCAGATTACTTTTCAAAACAATCCGTTTTTTTTAATGTATTTTAAAATCTTTAGGAAGTGCTTTACCGATTGGGGACAATTCATCCGCCACCATATCCTTGTAGAAACCTTGAGATGGTGGAGGGGAATTGGTAGCCTGGGAAGATGGAGATGATGTGCCAGACAATGATGTTTTTATAGATTCCTTCACTGGGATCTTAATAGTTTGCTGCGTAATCAGTGGAGCAGGAACCTTATATGATGATGTACCGACTTAACTGGTTTTTGGGTAACCACTACCGGTCTTTCTTGCAGAAGTTACCTTGCATAAGTTACAGTACTCAATGCAATAATAGCAGATGTGAGGAATTTTATTTGTTCTTATAAAGCTTCCACCAATTTGGTTAGTTCTTTACCCGATGCGCATTTTTTTTCTCTTTTTGTATGTTGTTGGAAAGAACCAGTACGAAACTAATGCCAGGTTGGCTGTATTCCTAATGGACCTTTACAGTTAATACATTTTTGTTCTTCAGCGCATGTGCTATCATCACGTCCTGTATGGCTGTAATGTGCACAAACCTGTTCCTTTTGGCAACCAATTTTGGTGTGCCAAAATCCTGACATTGGAAGCAGCAGTCTGGGGTTTGGTTACATGGTCGCACATGAATAGAAAGGTAATTAACCTTTTTTTGGTCAGGAGCGGTTGGACTGTAAGGGTCAGAACTAGCGATGATGTTGGTACATCAACACCATTCTTCCTTCACATAATCCTCTACAGAGACTGTGATGACGACCTCCATAATTACTGGTAGCTCAACGTCAGCCAAGTCACTGCGAAAGATCACTGCTTTGCTAAAATTAAGCGTGTTATGGGGCTCCTCTATCACTCGGTCTGTCCCTTTATACTTAAGGGCTAGCAGTTTTCGGCATTGTTCTTCGTTGCTTTTTTCAACAAGCAGAGCACCACCCCTGAGCATTTTAACAAATTTCAAAGACCCACAAGCTGTTACGATACTCTTATTTATTGTGAAGGGAGGTAATCCTTTTCTCTTTATTAAGGGAAAATAAATTGTTTTCAAAGGATTTACCTTCCTTTTTGTACCTCAAAACAAGAAACCTTATACACGTAAATTTACCAGTGTCCGTAACATTTCTAGTTTTCTTATCACTATTTTAATCTTTGACTGACAATGTCGGTCGAAGTCTCTTCAAACCCCTGTTTTTGTTGGTTTTTTCAATTGGATTAACAATTACTGAAATGTTAATTATAATTTGAGGCTGCCAAACGGTTCCCTCATGTACCGGTGATTTAACAGACCACTCCAGGGCTGTCATTTAACAGCCCTGGAGTTATTGCGCTAGGGCTGCAATAACTGGGTTCACCCTGGTGCCCAGAGGACATCGTTTGAAACTCACTACGTAGTGCTATCCACCCATTGGTACCATAATTTCTACCTTGGGTTTCGGTTGCATTTCTTAAGGTCTCACAACACCACTGAGTGTATGTGTAAGAAGAAAAAGTGTAAGGTGTTGTTCTGTCTGTGTAAGTGTATATGTTGCAATTTGTGTAGTGTTTGTGGTGTAGTGTCCGTGTATGTGTAAGATTCAGCAGCTCAGTATATAGTAGGAAGAAAAACAGCATGGGTTAGGGTCTTGAGAAAGCCAACTCCCAAAATCCTAAATAGTAAGACTCCTCATCAGGATTAATTTGAAAGGGAGTCATTTACAATTTTAAAGTATTATCATGCTTCTTCATAAATCAGAAATATAGTGATACAAAAAGAGAGATAGAAGATATGCGATATTAAAAGTTACATTCTTGGAAAAGAGAAGGAAGTTAATTTACATATTAACAAATTATTATTAAAATTAATTATTTTTTTGGAGGGGGAAACAAAAATGGATGATATTTCATAACCTGTAGAGTTATCTAATAACAACAACAACAAAAATAGTTAAACTGTATGGAAAGAATAAAAATTAAAAAAAGTTTTTACTTTAGTGTATTACTAATTTTTTTGCTACTAATTTCATTTCAGTTTTGGCAAGTACAGCAGCAGCCACTGATGAACTAGCCTGGGCATGTTATTGTGATTATAAAAATTATCCTTGCTTGGGAGATTTATACAGCATCAACTGGATGGAACACTTAGATTCTGTAACTAAACTGACTTCATAACTAAGCATAGTTAACATGTTTACATAATTGGATTATGTAAATGTCTCAAATTATGTTGATGGGATTTTTGTATAAAATGATACACACTTTTGTAAAGTAAATAGAAGCAGAGTAATATTACATTAATATTCTAGATAAACCTCTCAGTTTTGTAAATTTTTATTTATTGCATTATTTAATTAAGTGCTTCCTAAATATTATTCTCTTATGTAATTGCAACTTAACTAAAAAAACATTCTCAGTATAATTTTAATTGTGAAAATACCTCACTTTATTTAACAACCTAAAACTTCAAATGAAAGTTCTTTTATAGAATTAACAAAAGAATAAAACATAATGAAATCAATAGTTGAATTTGTTATTTATTTCATATTGATTTTTATTTATTAATAACATATATATGAATATGTTAGTGTCATTCATAACCATAATGATTGTTTTAGGTAATCAGACACAAGTTACCAATCACTCCCAGAAATTTCATTGGCCAGAATACACAGAAATAGAAAGGCATTCCATGACAGGCTTTCTAATAAAAGTGAGGAGTGAAGTGGTTTCTTGATGTCTTCTTCTTTGTGGCATATATATATATATTGTTACATGTCAGCACTTCAAACCCAACAAAATTTTGATGATATTCAGCTCTTCAAATGATACTTTTCACCAGTCAACCACACAGGTGCTTACACCTCTGGTTCATAATTTCAGTAGTATAAGAATGACTGAGATAGATATGTAAAGTAACAAATTAATTTACCCTTTTCTTTTATCAAGTAATTCGTTGTATATGCATTTCCTAATAGTATATGAAACAAATTGGGCAAATTTTGAGTTGTACATGTATTATACTTTTTGGTAATTCCATATGAGTGATATCTTGTGGAGTCAATAATTCTCATTAATATAATTGATATTTTGGTTTTCAAGCAGTGAAAAAACCATATCTTTGGTTGTTTCCCATGAAACTAAACAAAAAAAATTAATTACCCAGTAGGTTTGTTATTGACATGTTGAATGTATTTGGAATTATTTTAGACTAGTGTTACCCAAATCAGTGTTCATATAAGTAGCTATATTGTTATAACAACAAAATAATTTTATCATAAGTTCTCATAGATAAAGTAGCTGGTTGTTTTAAATTATAAATTCAAAATAATGTTTTAAATACTAGTTTAAAAAAAAACTGAACTAATTTCCCTGCAATAGTTATAATTTGTAATCTCCAGTAACATTATGTAAATTACCATTTTTTGAGCCAGTTTGATATGAGTATTTTATTCCTTTTACTGTTTACTTTATAAAATGTGTCATTGAATTAGCTTGAATTATTTTCAATAAACTGATCTTTTTCTGTGCTTCAAACCACTTATTATTATTTCTGTTACATTGAGGACCTCTTAGAGTAAAACACATAGTTCCTCCATCTTCATCACTCCCAATGTCTTTTTATTTCTTTTCTTGAATTGTATCCTCTATCATTACTTCATCTCTTATCATTGACATACTGGTTTATTACTGATATCCATCTATACTCAAGTGATGTCTCATAAGTGTTTGTATTGTCAGTTCCTTTGGGGTAGTTTTTAAAAAAAAAGAAATGTTACTTCATGCTATAAGATAGCTAATTCAATAATAAGTTATACCTGTAATAAGTCTTAATTGTATAAATCCCTCAGTTGCAAGCCTAATCTATCATAATTAAGAAATTAAGTTTTGTAAGAAATAAAAATTTTATTGACAAAGGATTAATGTTTCATGAAATGGATAGGGAGACATAGTTTAATCAATTCTCTTTCCCCTTCTAGCACTTGCGATAATATTTCAAGTGATAACTCCTAGTAAAACAATACAAATTAAATTATATTTGAAATGTAATATAATCAATTATTTATATAAGTTTATTGTTGGCATTGACTAGTAAATATGATATAAAAGCAATTTATTACATTTATAGTAATAAATTGTTTTATATACATACATATATATATATATTTTTTTTTACAGAAAATTCCAGAAACAGAAAATCTCTATGATCAGTATCAGAAAATTAGAACATTAACAAAAGCGAGTCATGTAAACTTGTATGGAGATTTGATAACTGGAGCAAGCTACACAAAAGATTTTTTTGGACCTAAAAATGAAACCTTTGATGATAGTAAAAATACCAATTTGGAAAGTATCAAAAAAGTAGTACAAGTGAAATCTGAATTTTATTGACTATTGAATTTCTTCTTTATCAAACTAAAGAACAGTTTTAGAAAATTATTTTTTTTTAGAATTGATTACTCAGTGAATTTTTGCAGGCAAAACATTAAAGCCCACCAGGCTGGTCTAGCATTATCGCATATCAGCTGATTTTGAAGTCGAGAGTTCTAAGGTTCAAATCGTCTTAGTAAAGGCACACATTTCAGGAATGGTCAACCTGTGACTGTACAAGACTACATTTCATTTACATTCATACATATCATTCTCATTCATCCTCTGAAGTAATACCTTCAGAGGATTTAGCCTCTGGAACCAGAGGCTAAACAGAAAAATAGAGGCCAAAACATTACTAAAGAATTGTGAATTGCAATAATTTTTGTCTTTTCAAGAGGTCATGCCCTTTCAAAATAAAATAGTTTGGTATTACCTTACTTTAATGGTTCATCTTTTATTCAGAAGTACTTACTTGCATTTTCATGCATGAAAATCATAAGCTGCATGAAAATGCAGCTTATGATTTTGTTTTAATGTTAAACTTAATTATTTTTCAGATTGATTATCATAATTTAATTTATTTAAATCTTTTACTGTTGATAAATGTACAGATTAAGAAGCTGTTATAGGTCTTTTATAAATTTAAGCAACTGCACCTTTTAGTACCATAATAACAACTTCCCAAATTCTCATAATACAAACTTCTTTCTGAAAACAACCTAAATGTTAAGCATAGTTACACAAGAAGTAATTTAAATACATCTCTTGAATAAATTACAGTAAGAGATTGAATTTTGAATCTTATCTGATGTTTCTCATCAGTGACAAAAAAAAAAACATTTTGTTATCTTATTTAAAAATAAAAATACACAATTTCATCTAAAACAAAGATCATATTATCAATAGAAAAAAAAAAATTTTTCTGGATAATAATTTTAAAAATAAACAAATGTGAAATAAGGATTTATTAATACTCGTATAATATTTGATAAACTAATTTTCATAAATAACTTATTTTTAATATAAGCTGTAATTTAATTTTACTGAATGGTTGTAACTTGTAGTTACAAGGAAGTTTTTGGATAATGATTTTAAAATCATTGCATTAAAAAAAGATACTTATGTTTATTGCTTTTATTTTCTACTTTTTAGGGGAGTGGAGTTCCTAGTCATGAAGTAGCATTACAGTGGATTAAACATATGTCACAAAATGGAAGTAATGCTCTAGAAAGAATGAGATACTCACTAATGGCTGTAGAAATTGAAAGAGTAATTATCACTTATTTTGTTTTTACATGTATTCAAAATATAGGGTGATTTCTTTTATGAGAATTCCTATGGAACCATTCCTTATGCTATGTTTTATATTAAAAAGTGTATTCTGTTCTTCATGTATACAGTTTTCTTCTTTTTTTAACAACTTTTATTCTTTTAAAAAAATGTTATACTATCTTCATAGATGCATGAGATTCAGATTTCTATCAGTTGCATTATCTTATGCAAGGTATGCATTGGTATATGCTGAACTACACAAAGCATTCATTTTAATTTAAAAAAAAGGATTATTATGGTACATAAAGGGTATTATAAATAAAGAAGAAATCCCAAGAATTTAACTTAAACAGAATTTAGTACTATACTGAGATTTTAAAAAATTATAATTTTGAAAAATCTTATATTTGTCAGCAATGTGTTGATGGTTTTTTTGTACTAAAATCAAATTGTTTCTGATGTTCATTGGTAGCTTTCACTAATGTAAATAGCTATTTTTTTGTAAAATTTCACAGCTGATTCATTGTCAACATCAGTTTTTCTTTAGTCAAAAGTTTTTTTAGGTTTTTTGAGAAAAAATGAATTTTTACAATCTAATATATAAATGAACACTACGATATTTTTTTATAATTGTACTTCAAAAATCTGTAAATTTTAATTATCTGTTTTTAAATCAAAAACTAAATCAGTGTTATATAAATGGTAAATGAACTGTAATTTATTCATTATGATTCTAAATAATAAAAACAAAAATTCTGCTCAACCAATGGATTGAATTTATAATAAAAATACTAAAAACACTCAGTCTTTTTATAATATAGAGTGGGCAAATATCTCTCCTTATTCTATAAAATAAACATATACACATACCACACACTCATATATATATGAAAAAATAAATATATTAGTATATGTATACGAGGTGAATCTATTAAATAATGAGACTGATATAATGACTCACCTTTATACAGTAGTGATAAAATAATCCAGACACAGTTGTTATTTATTTAATAAAAAGTAACTACTTAAAAAAAGTCATACCTGTACAATTTGTGAATATCTAGTCATTTATATATCCTCCTTTAATCTTAATCACTTCACGTACATGATTTGCCATTGATTCAACAAGAGTAATTCATATTTTTTTGATTTCATCATTATGAGACCATACCAATATTACTGGTTTAATGAGGTTAATTTTTATGGTACAATTCATTCTTGAGAGTAGTTTTTTTAATATTGACCAATGATTTTCAATTGAGTTTTAGTCTTGTGAATTCTTTAAAAACATTTTTCAGTTTTTTGGCATATGTGTATGGCATGGCGCAAAATCTTTCTGGAATGCTCCACTGCCTTGTGGGAACTTGTTTTGAAGTTGTGTCAACAACTATTCCTTCAGAATCTTGATATATCCTTCACTTTTCAACATACTATCTATTGGAAGTAATGTAAAAAGACCTTCAAATATGAAACAAACACAAAAAATTTTTTCTGGAGATGTTTAACTGATTGTTGGATATGAGCCAGTGATCTATTTTCATCTGATGCTTTTCTAACGTATGGAACTCTTGCCCCTAAACATAAAAATATGACTCAGAAAACATAACATTTTTTCCATTCTTCTTTGGTCCAGTTAGCATGTGCTTTGGCCCACAAGAAACTTTTTTGTGCAAAAGCAGCTTTTAACCATGACAATGTGCAATTTTTGGTGTTAAAAGCTGCTTTTTAACTGGCCAGTGAGCTTTCTGTCTAGCTGCAAGAAGTTGGTATCTAAGAGTTGTTACATGCAAATCTGTTCCACTGGCTGCTAATTCTCAATTTAAGTCTACAGAAGATAATTTTGGATCAAGTTTACTTTTTCTCACTAATAACACCAGTCAATAATAGAAAAGTTGTTTGAAAACTAAAAACTGATTGTTATAGATTTTTATATGCTGGTTTCAGGAAGAATAGTAAAAAAATTCCATCACATACTATTTTTTCACTTAATCAATTTTTTTATTATTCTCAAAATTGTTAATCAATATTTTATTTATAAAATGCTGAATAAAAAATTAGGCTTGTGTTAATTTTTTTGATACTTTATTATTATTTTGGTTATATGGAATGAATAAAAGTAGTGTTCATAGTTTTAGTTTGATACAGTAAGATGAGTGACTAATAAGATGTTGTAAGTTGTAATATTATTAGTTAGAGTGACTTCATGAGTTATCTTCGTCAAGATATTAAGCTAGGGTGATAACTCACTCATTCCTACTCCCTTTCACTCTACTGAAATAAAAATAAATCAGTTGCAATTAGAACATTATGTTGACAGGTATTGCTAATGTTAAATAGTTTTCTAAACCTTCTATGATTTTTTAATTAAAAAAATGAAATAAACTTTCAAAAAACACTATTTATATCATGAAAATTGCTAAATAACAAAAGAGAAATAACCTCACATTTCACAGACAACTTAAAAAATGGATGTGGTCAAGCATGGTAGCCACAACATAGAAATAAACAAAACATTCCTTGTGTTTGGATTAATTTTCATGTTATTGCACTTCCAATCGCAAGCTTTATTATTTTTTGTTCAGAAAAATCTCTCATGTGTCACTATTCATACTTGAGACTTTTCAGAAAATGTGTGAAGTATATGTAAAACTTCTTTGTTTCTATACCATTATGGACATAGCAGGTTTTTCTGAATTATTGTTATTTCACTTGATAAAATATTTTGTATGTTTCTCTATGCATATGAGAAGTAATGGAAAGTGAGACAATTAATAGATAAAAAAAAGCATAATAATCACAGTATAAGTGATGGGCAAGATAATCCTGAAGATAATGATGTAAGTGAGTTGGTGGAGATATACATATGGTTCTAAGAGTGAATTAATCACATTTTTCATTTTTTGAAGAGAATTATCAATCAGTTAATTCTACTGACAGTGATGAATAATATAAGGAAATGTGTAAGAAGAAAGGAAACAAAAAACGCTGGCAAAGGGTTACTGTCTTTGGCCTTAGTTTTTATTTCAAATATGCTTAAGGATTTTTTAATATTAATGACTTCATTAAATAATATTTTAAGTACAACTGTAAAAAAGATTAAAATATTCAGTAAAAAAATTTTGGTCTAATTCCCCTATACCAAATGGTTTTTAATAAAACGTTTTCCCTATTAAAAGCACAGTTTAACCACGTTTATTTTATATCTTGATTAAATTATGAATTAACTGTATGTTCTGTGATGCTGCTCTGATCAAGATTTTACCATGGTTTCTTTTGAGCTATTACATTTTTTGTTATTACATTTCCTTGATCAATTTATTCTAACTTAAATTATATGCCATGCCTTTATCTTGGCACAATGTTCATGGATCCTAAGTTTGTTTAAAAAATGTAATTTCTAGCACCAGCTAAATTTTCTATTACTGTACATATTGTTTAACAAATGGATCAGCCACTTTGATATCAAGTTAGCGGTTACAGAATTTATATAAAAAGCTGAGAATTAGTAAATAATATGCATGTACAGTAAGTATCTTAATTTCATGTTCATTTCTAACTATTAATGGCTGATTTTCCAATATTTTAATTCATAATTAAAGCCAATAAATGGTTAATTCTGCAACAGCTTAATTACAAATTTTCAAAGTGATACAGTCAGCTTGATGAATCTAAAATTAAAAAATGGGACATCAAATTTTTTTTCAAAACAAAATTGTATTTGTTTTGAAAGAGTTGATAAAATCAGTGTGTTGTGTGTAACAATGCAAAAAATGTAAGCAACTTTAAAGCTTAACACTTGAAATTATTTAACGGTAGTATTCACTTTTATAAAAATATTAGTCACATTTAATAAAGCACTCTCTGAAGAAAACTGAAGTTAAATTGAATTTAGCTATTTTATATACACCTTAAAATTTATATTCAAATTATAACAGAAAAATTAATAATTGTTCATTCATTGCTTTACAGAAACGTGAATTAGTTGACACGACAATTCATGAAATACTGAAGAGAATAGCTGGAGAAGATAAGGAATTCTTAGATACTACTGAAAACAAGCACAATAAACTTAACATGGAGATGTTTGATTGCTATGAAAAAGTCTATCGTCATTTCAGCCAACAATGTTTTAACATGAATAAGGTAAGTTTTAATGAAAGAATCCTTTAACAACATATTTACATTGTTTAATAAATTTAATAAACATTAAATAAATTTATTTATAAATAAATTTTATATTGTTTAATAAAATTAAATGACAGATTATAGGACATTTGTTGACATTATCTGCCAATTAGTGTAAAGTCTAGACAGTACTGTGGAGGTGTAAAGTCACTTTAATCTTCCTAAAAAGATTTGAGGAAAGTTTTATGGGATGTGTCTTAATCGATTTTTCTCAGAAACATACATTACTAGAAAGGGAGAGCCGAATGAGCCAGAATAAAAATGTGTATATCCAGCAGTTTTACTTTCATGGCTTCTTAGCTCTAGAGCTATGCTGTTAGAAGGAAAGTGCGGTAATCAGTCAAAAAAAGAGGTATGAGTTTATTTTGCATTTCTTGACATTTCATGACCCAGGGACTCCAAAAAAACAAAAACATGTAGGGGATAATGTTCTTATATACATATGTATGTATGTAGATGTGTTTGAAGCTTAATAACTTACAACTAGATTAACCAATTTTGATGAAATTTGGCACAGAAACTCGTGTATATGAGGCGATCTGTTATTAAAATTTGGGGTCAATATCTCCAGGGGGTGGGATAGATGGTCTCTTTGTGGGTCAAGTTTCCTAAAATCTTGCAAACGTAATCCCACTTTATATTAAACTCTGTAAAAGCATACATGTTTATCTTATTATTTAAAAAAACAAAAATTTTGCCCCCAAATTCTCCTCCCCCTTCCAAAAAATCGAAAAAAGGCTATCTTTTTATTTATTGCCCATTTTTTAACTGGATTTTTTTTATGTCTTCCTAAGCACAGTAGTAGTGTAAGTGGCCCAAAAGAAAACTTTGGGGTAATATTGGGGATGGTGGAGCTGATCAAAGTTTAAAAATATTGAACTTTTTAAAAACTTTTTTAGATTATTTAAATTTTAATGGTAATACTACAATAAAATTTCATCATAATTCATCCCAGCCTAAAAAAAAATCATAGGTAACTTTTTATTGGTCGTATATTTTTCATTGGAATTTTTTTTTGTTTCTTTCATTTAACATAGTAAACACAGACAAATCAAAACGTTTTCTTGATAGGTTATTTTGTGAGTGGGAGAGCAGAAAAAATTAAAAAAATTAAATTTTATGAATTTTTTAAACTTTATTCATATATTATTATTTTTCCACTATACGTATACTCATAAGAATAAATAACTAATGCCGGGAATGTATAACAACTTTGTTGTCAGCTTTTTTTCAACTCATGGTGACATTATCAAAATCAACAGCTTGAAATATTATTACAATGTGGAGACTAAATTAAAATCTAATTTCAAAATGAAAATATAATTGCACAAAATTTTCTTAATATAAGAATTATTATCAAAATTTTAATAAATTTAATCATTTAGTTAATTGTGTGTTCAAGTGTTACTGGTGAGAATGTGGCTGCTACTTGTAATAACTGTTTTATTGTAATGCTTTTCTACATATACATGTATTTTGTGGTTAGATATTTATGGTGACATCCTATCTAGTAAGATGTTTAGAAACTGAATTGGACTGCTCAGGCTCTTTTCTTAGCTGTTTTCTACCCTCAATTTATATGATTATGTAATTTATTATGCAATAACTGTTTTAATTGGAGCACTTTATACAATAATGATATTATTTCTTTCTTTCAGAATCCATATGTTTTTAAGCATTTTTATAAATTTGCTAATATCTGCCTCCTGGGTTCATTGGATTATCAAGAAAAGACTATGAAAGCAGTTAATGAAGTTTGTGGACACAACTTCCCACAAATAACTGATACTCTGTGATTATTATATATAAATAATATTAAAGAATTAATCCATAAAAAAAGCATATAAAAATAAAGCTGTTTTCATTTACATTTATTTTGGCAGGTTTTTGGGGCTATATATATATATATATATATATATATATATATATATATATATATAGCTGTTACCAAAGTATGGCAACCTTAAATAACTTTTCTATATTTAAACATTACAAATTGAAAATTAGCAAATACTCCTACTTTGAAACAACATAAGCAACCAAATTTAAGAACACCTCCACAGAGCGAAGACTAAATCTTAAATCAATTAAATTTTATACAGTGTATACATTCAACACAGTGTAATTAAATAAAATGACTTCTCTAATGATAACAATTAATAAATATTTAAAGTACACAAATTCTCTATACAAAATATGTGCATAAAATATTTAATGTTGTAGATAATAAGCAATATTATATTACTTTATTCTCATTTATTGTTTTCTAATATTATTTTAGCTCCATTTAGTATAACAAATTGTTAAAAACTTAAAGAAAATCATAATATCAGTATTTAAAAAAAATATTTGTTTTCAACCATAATATATATATATATATATATATATATATATATATAGATATTTTTTTTCATTCCATACTCCCCTGGGCCAGACATACAATCAAGTAAAGCTCAGCCCAGGAGACTGTCCTTTAACTCAAATGAGCCCCCCTGCCTACCGGCAGAATGTCTGGCACGGCAGGTCGGTTCACCAGTTGGATCTTTAAATTGCCTGCCCCAAATGCCTAGGGAGGGTTAACTAGGCCTGACTATGTCGTTCCTGGGCCCCCGCAGGGACCGGGACTTGGTCAGTCAATTGTCTGCCTCTAACCACCAGGAGGAGGGAATCGAGCCCAACTATGTCATTCCCAGGCCCCCACCCAGCGACCAGGACTCAATCTTTAATTTAACCCCTACCTGATCTCTCAAGGAGTCCCCAACTGCTCATCGGAACAAGCACAACTTGGCATGCTGGCCCTCCCGGTTGGGGCTGCCCTACCCATCCCTAGACTAACTAAAAACCCCTTCTTCTACTCTCTTCATCCTTTACATGCAATGTTGTTCTAGCAAATTCATCAACCCTTCTCTAACCATCTTTGGATACTAATATATATCCTATCAACTCTTCTGGTTTCAGGTCAGTAATACCAGCATGCTTGCGCTGTTCCCTCCACTCTGGGCACTGAAGTAGTGTGTGTACTACGTATCGCAAACTCCGCAATACATGCAAACCGATGATTCTCTCCTGCCAATCCTGGGCAAATAAACTTCAAAGTTCCCATGGCCCGATAACAATTGCTTCATGTAAAAACCCAGCCCGCCATGATCTCTAGTATACCATTCGATCAAATCGGGTATAAGCCGTCTGGTCCAAGCTGCCTTCTCACCCGTGCACCATTGCTCCTGCCAGATGTGCAGAGTCCTTGCCCTCAATTCAGACTTAGTGCCACCAGAATGCTTGCAAACTCGCTCCTGGATCAGAAGGTTGATGAGGGGAACCCCTGCCAAATACATAATGTCTCATAAGTCCGTAGGATGCCACCATGCCTAGTAGGGATTTGTGGTGAATTCTGACCAGCTTCATATGATTCTGCTGAATATTAATCGCTGCATCCCACACTGGTGCAGCGTACAAAATAATAGATAATACCGTCATCACAATGACCCTTCATTTGGAAGCCCTTGGCACCACATGTGATGACAACAACCCATTCAACGCAGTTAGGGTCCTCTCAGCCCTGTCACAACATTCTATTATATGCTCACTAAATTTACATGATTGCTCTATCCTGACACCAAGATACTTCACCTTGCTCGTTGCCCGAACATTATGATCCCCAATTGTCAGCACAATTAGATCCATCCTTCTCCTCCTGGTTAGAGTGATATAATGACATTTTGCAGGAGAAAGCTGCAACGCATGGTCTTTCATCCAATCATCAACCAAGGTAAAAGCCATGTTACCTCTATCTTGAACCTCCTGCACTGTCTTCCTGCTGACCATCAGCACCAAGTCGTCTGCATAGGCGATAACTTCTGAATGCGGTGGCAACCGGATCCTAAGAACATATCAAAAACAATGTTCCATAAGAGGGCCCCCAACACAGACTCTTGTGGGACTCCCCAAACATCTGAAAACGAAGACATCCCTCCAACATCTCCGCCATCATCCATCTATCACCAAAGTATGAACTAACCATCTTCAACAAATAATCACTGATACCCTTGTTAGCCAATTCAGTCATAATAATGCTCCACGGCAATAACCCGAAAGCATTTTTTATATCAAGCAATACCAACATAAAATCGGAAGCCCAGGTAACCACCCGTGTGACTGCTTGTACGGCCGATCTGCCCTTTACAAATCCAAGTTGATTTTCGTGTTTGCCTTCACCGTGGCTCAGTTCTTCAAGGTTGTGGACCGACAGTATTCTCTCCATAGCCTTAGACATATTGTTGAGCAGGCACTATGGGCAATACTCCTCCACCAGGATTTTGCCTCTACCCTTGGGAAGACTAGTTCAGCCTCCTTCGAGCAGGTTGGGAATGATCCATTCTCCAGTTCATTATTCACCATATTCTTCAGGGTCCACGGTATTAGATCAGCCAATCCCTTGAGCACCTTAGCCGGGATTCCATCCGGTCCCGGACTCCTTTGGTTCCCTAGTCTGTTGATGGACAGAATGATCTCATCAACTATGAACCTCCTTCTCTCAAAACCTTTTCATGACGATTTGGTAGGCCCTACCCCAGGGATCATCTTCTAGGTCCTCACACAATTGCCTCCATCTCATTTTCTTGACTCGTTTAATTTCAAAGTTAAGGGAACCCCTGTGATTCTTGTACCGTCGAGTGGCATGCTCAAGACACCCTCACCTACCACTTCGACTCAGTCATTGCATTCGTCTCCTACTTGCCTGCAAATCACAATGCATTTGCACGATTGTAGAGGTCCACCAATATATAGATTTTTATCTTCCATGCCTGAATGTTATCTTGGATATCTCTTGTTTTAATTAGTTCTTGTAGGGTCTCCAGTGATAGGTATAACTCGTTCCTGATTCTGTCAGATACGAAATGACGACATCCCGCTAGCGGTCCGACAAATGCAGTGATGGCCCACCTTACCTCAGTGTAAACGACATATCCTTCAGCTCAAGAAACAACGCCCATTGATCACTGGCGGTCTCATCAACCAGAACTCTCAAGTCACACAAATGTCGATCCCAATGACAATCACGAATGTAGGTGGACCATCATTAACACAGCGTAGCCCCATCCGATGCAACATTTCAGTAAGGACCTCCCCACGCCTATTTCTGTACAAACAGCCAGCTTCCACAGTTTTACAATTGAAGTCCTCAAGTATAATTACCCTTTTGGTTGCTCGGGCAAAACAATCTCTTGCAGACGACTCATGAATTCTGCATATTGATCAAAACCACAATTAGAAGTAATATATGCTCCAATAAGTACGACCTGCGACAGCTCTTTCTTTTTCCTGTTTAGCCTCCGGTAACTACTGTTTAGATAATTCTTCAGAGGATGAATGAGGACGATATGTATGAGTGTAAATGAAGTGTAGTCTTGTACATTCTCAGTTCGACCATTCCTGTGATGTGTGGTTAATTGAAACTCAACCACCAAAGAACACCGGTATCCACGATCTAGTATTGAAATCCATGTAAAAATATCTGGCTTTACTAGGACTTGAACGCTGTAACTCTCGACTTCCAAATCAACTGATTTTGGAAGACGCATTAACCACTAGACCAACCCAGTGGGTTGACAGCCACTATACCACACTTTCTCTCGAGCAGTTTCCAACACAACCTGCCACTTATAGCTTGTATGACAACATCACCAGACCTGTCAGAACACCATCCGTCTCTTGCGGCTGCAAACTTATTCGGTTCAGTAGTAACCAAAAAGTCTACATCATACTGTTTAGCAATCTCCTCAATTAGATAATGAGATAAATTGCTCCTGTTCGCGTTAGACAACATCAACCTGATCATTGTGGAGTTGTTTGGCACGCAAAGTTGTTGATTTTTACTTCTGTTACTCTCCACACAGTCGACCTTGAAATGGGCTTCCTTACCCCAGCTAAAACAGTATCTGCTCCTATCAGGTCCATCACACTTAAACGCTTTATGGCCTACGGCACAACATCTGTAGCACCATTCATCATCCGAATCGAGAGCCGCTCAACATGAGACCCACCCTTTTATTCTCACTCTGCCATTATTACACAAGATGTCAGCTACCTTGACAGGCACCAACAGCGTGCCATCTTAGTACTGCCTTACGAAGGTCTCAGCAAAAGCAGCTGCACCTGAGCGACCTCCAAACCAGCTACATCTAGCATAGTCTTCTTAAGTTCCTCCTCACTAGAGAGCTCATCTATGTCCTTAATTACAAACTTCTTAGAGCGGGCTCTGATTGTGAAACTCACGTTGGTACCCTCCACCCCGTCCGTTATCTTCTTTAATAACATCTCTGGACCTTGACCCTCATCTTTAACTCTTATTATACCTCATCCGGTTGCCCTTTCTCACTGACAATATCTCCGGCAGGTCCCCCTCAATAACACTCTTCACCTTCGCAGTAAGTCCACGTAGCTTCTGTTCTGCGCAGAGATCACTACTGTCTTTGACGGGGGGCCATGCGCCCTCTCACTTAATTTTGATCACTTCAAACTTTGATCTAGATAAACTTCCATCTTTAGCACCTTGTGTCTCCCGCCGTACTGCAAAGCTTCTTCAAATAGATACCCACTTTATCACCAGATGCTCTGAAGATCACCTTATTATTCGAAAGCTCAAAAGTTTGCTCAGTGTCATTCTTAAGATCTACTATTACCTTCGACTCACTCTGAGAGGTATCTACTACCGATACAAATACCGTAGGAGACTCTGTCTCCACCTCCTCATCAGTGAGGACCTTTGTGTGAGGGCTAAACGCCAACAGCTGTCCAGCCCGCAGGTTCTACTTTTCTTAGTGCCAGTTTGAGATGCAAAATCCTGTGTGCCCAGCACATATTCCTTCTTGGACAATGCTGCCTTAAAACCAGCTATCTAGCTAGTAAGCTGAGACAAGCCAACTGCTAATTGCTTTATCTCCCTCTTGGTGTTCTTATCAAATTTTTTAATATACCAGCCATGTCTTATAATTTGCCAATCAGGCAAACTAACTCATTTTGGTCTTCCCTCTCCTCAGTACTGGGAGGATGCCTCCTCTTCCTGTCGTCTTTAGGTTTAATATTTCTTCTCTCCGATGAAATCGACGTATTCTCCAGTACGACACTGTACTAACCATCGGAATAACTTTGTCTCACCACTATCAGATGCAGACGTGGATCTCAGCGGGGAACGGTCCAGCACTCTCCCGGGCCGAAACGGGTCCACTGTACTCATATTTCTTGAATTATCTGCATCCAGTAAAGAGATACACACTAGCCGATGTCAAAACTGAGTTTTCTACGCCGAAAGCCCAGTTCTTAGACACCCCCTTCGACTACTTAAAGGGTGGAAGAGGAGAGGTAAGTAAAATGTATGAATCCAAAAACGGGTAAAAAAATTTTTTTTAAATTGGGGAGTCAAAAGTTGGGAAAGATCACGATTTGGATAGAACCGAGAGGATTTTGGATTTGGATGAAGGAGTAAAGAAATAACGGGATTGGAAGTTCCCCCTTATAATATGCTGCTAGGAGTTAGAATAATTTCGTTGAACTAGCGAGAATTATTCCAAGTCCTTGTTTACTACTATGAACAGTGACGTAATTGTCCTGCACAGGCACGTATAAAGACTTTGAATAAATCCAATACTTTATAGGTTAAATACGATTAGTAATAAAACAGAAAAATTGTAATAAAAATACAATCCGTTAACCGAAATTCTCAAAATTTCACAGCTATTTCCATTAGTATCCATTAACAAATTCCAAACTCATAAACCAAAAAATAAAACCGATAAACCGTCCAAATAACCTTATAGGTTAATAACTCACAGAGTGCTATTAAATACAGTAAAATCGAAACAAAATCACAATCCGTTATCAAAAAACTCAAAACTTCACAGACATGTCCAGTAAACTATTCACCAACAATCCTAATAACATAAACCGATAGAAAAATTAAAAAACCTGTCCAAAAAGCTTAAAAACGCAGAGGGAAAATCAACACGTGTGAACACAGCGAGAACCTCAACTCGACCAACCATGATATAAAAAAAGGAGTATAGAAATATTCTAATATAAAAAAACCAAATAAACAAATTACCCAGCACTCCTAGGTTTAATATCTCTTCTGTCCAATGAAATCGACGTAGTCTCCATTACGGACGCTGTACTAAACGTCAGAATAAATAAGATGCAGACGTGGATCTCAGCGGGGAACGATCGAGCACTCTCTCGGACCGAAACGGGTCCTCTGTACTCACATTTCTTGAATTATCTGCTTTCAGAAAAGAGATACACACTAGCCGATGTCAAAACTGAGTTCTACGCCGAAAAACCAGTT
Source organism: Lycorma delicatula (assembly GCF_047948215.1). Classification (NCBI taxonomy): domain Eukaryota; kingdom Metazoa; phylum Arthropoda; class Insecta; order Hemiptera; family Fulgoridae; genus Lycorma; species Lycorma delicatula. The sequence continues at coordinate 41,417,484 of NC_134458.1, forward strand.
CTTAGACACTATTCACTTATTTAAGGATTGGAGAGGGGACTTTCCAAGGAGGGAATCGTCACCTTTCCCAACTTTTGACCCCCCCCCCCATTTTTTTTTTAAACCATAATATACTTAAAATAAAAGGGATTAAACTTTTTTAAGTTAGAATCAAAAGTTCTGCAATTAACTTTGTTAATAACTGGTAACGGCAAAAGCCAATTGTGTTATTCGTTAAAATTTTGGCTTTAAGAGTTCTTTTGAGAGGAATACATGAACCGTGAGTGGATCCGAATTCATTTTGTTAACCTTAGTTAACAGCATATAAGCTGACACAAGGTCAAGGTTGTCAACCCACTTCCTAAAAAGGAGAAGAGTTCAGTTACCTCAAACACAATAATACTTGCTTAATTCTATGACTTTAACGATCAAGAATTCAGGAAACCCAAAAATATATCAATTGTCAAGACAAAATATAAATTATGTTCTTGCAAAAACAAGTTTACCCGTCAGTAAATCAACATACAAATAATGTAACACAATTAAAAACTTATATCTAGCCAATAAAATTCTTGGGGTAAATTTGGTACTTCCGTATGGTTTTTGATCTGAGAAACTCAATAAAGGTACTACCAGACTATCTCACTTAGGTGTTAGGAAAAACGAGGAAAACACGAAAACGTGTTGTGAAAAAAAATACTTCTTCAGGCTTGGAATAACTTTGTTAATTTACCAATAGACAAAGATCAATTTCCAGTTAACTTTGGAGAGAATTTAATTCAGAGAAAATTGACGTAAAAAACGTCCATTAAAGTAACCAAAAATTTGAGAAGTTCAACTTTAATTAGAAACAAAACTCACAAACTGGATGATAAAATTGGTACGATTATAAACAGACAATTTACATACAAATGACAAAAAATAAATTTGACATCCTAAAACATTAAAAAATTTTATTTTTTCATTGTTTGGCAATAATAGCTGATCAAAAATTATGTGTAGTGTCTAGCATTTGAATAATTGTTTGAGCGGTGTTTGTGCTTTTATTGTTGTCAGTCATTAGTCATTCACAATGGGTGATACCACAAATTTATTTTCATTTGGAGAGTTGACGGACATGTTGTTAATTTATGTTAAAGTATATAAAAATGGATTGGCTGCTGTGGGCGAATACTGGGAAAATGATCCAGACCAAAGAGTACCGTATAGTAAAACATTTGGGGCTTTGGATAGGCGAGTTCGAGAAACAGTTATGCTTAAATCAAAACGAATCGATGCTAGTCATGAACGTATTGTAAGAAATGCCAACACTGAAAAATTAATATTGAATGGAGTACAATTGTCTTCCATCTCAAGCACCAGAAAGTTGTCACATTGCTTTCATCATTTTGCAATCAAGTGTATGGCTAACGACGGGAGCAACAATTATACCCACTCCACACCACATGTGTACAAAAGTTTTTATCTTGATGAACCATTTAAATAACACATTTAGTAAGCAATGGATTGATCGAAACGGAGCAGTAAAATGGCCACCTCGACCTCCCAATCTCACGCCAGCGGAGATTTTTTCCTTTGGAGTTGGATGAATTCGTTAGTCTATTCCGCTCGTATTGACACCCAAGAAGAATTGAGACGTCGAATAATTGAAGCTGGAGAAGCTACTACTAGCAATAATAATGATGCGATAAGATATGCCCGATAGCATGAATTCGCCTAACTGAACTATGCATTGAACAGAATGACGCCCACATTGGACAACTGCTTTGAAGAAATGTTCCAGCTTTATCAAGTAACCTTTTCGATATTTAATAATTAAAAAAAAAAACAAAAAAGTAGGTGATTTTTATATCTTAAATCAATTTTTTATTCATTCTTTTCTGTTTTGATAAGTTTTCTACTTGTTTTCATGTACATAATGTTCACACATTGTCGAAAATTGTACTATTTAAAATCGTATCACTTTTCCGATCCAGTATGTGTGTTTTAATTTTTATTAAAGTTAAACTTCTTAAATTTGTGTTTAATTTTAACAGACGTTATTTACATCGCATTTCTTAGAATTAAATCCTCTACAAAATTTACTAGAAAGTTTTATTTTTAAAGTAAGAAGGTTATTTTATTCCGATCCTAAAAAAGTGTATTTCCGACCAAACCTTTTCGTGATGTACCCCGATTTTCTTAAAACCTAAGTGAGATAGAGATCTGGAACAACTTTTATTCAGTTTCTTAGATCAAAAGCCATAAGGAAGTACCAAATTTACCACTCGTTTTTTACCACAAGAATTTTAGTGCGGTTTAATTTCACAGAGGGAGCAGAAAGCAGTGCTAATGTTTCGCAAGCAGAAAATCGCTAACGAACCGTTTTCTGGCCTATGTTTATATGAACATTTTTTTTTACTTTTGGCTATAGAATTATCTCCCGAGAGATTGCCGTGCAATTCAGAATCTCTCTGTATATAAAACCATTATATATATATATATATTATGTGCTTTAGATAGTACATTTTGACTAATTTTTCTAACTTTATGTTGTACACACAACGTTTAATTATGTAATATTCAGGACTGAGTAGGCTGTCTTTTAACAAAGTTTTGCATCTATAATAATAAATCATTGTGTGTTACGGTTAATATATTGTTCATAAAGTTGTTTGAATTAGTTGTGCTTAAATCTTTAAAAAAATTCAACTTCGTTGAAATTAAAAAAAATATATATATCGGCAACGGCTGTAGATTTGTGTCACGCTGGCGCGAATTTATTTCTATCGGGACGTGATCTTTATTCGATCGAAGATCGGCTGTAACCTCTGCAAACGGTTTCTAAATCTCTAAATGTGTCCGAATGCGGATTAATCGTGTTGTGTCTCAGAATGCAAAACGTACTATCTCCAAAAACTCAAATTTTCAGGACTGGAAAATTAATTAGACCTACTTCTAACCTGAAATTTCTAATGAAATTGTAGTTTATATATTTTAGTATACAAAAATAGTCAACAGAATTACATTATTAATGTTTTTACTGTTAATTTTAGAAACAGATTTGGAACAAAACATACTGTTTCCTGGAGATAGTACTTTTTGACTTAAAACATCATTTTAAATATAGTAAAACTATGTTAATGTTAGGGTAGACATAATACAATTAATAGCTATCTTATAAAGAACAATATTAACTAACTTTTATGTCACTAACACCGACTGTACACTACTTTCCAGAATTATAATAAAATATATTTTTTTGGAAATTTTAAAAGGAAGCACTGATTTCAGTAAAGGTAAAATCGTTTTTACGATTAAAAAAATAAAAATCAGTGACATACACTTTAACAATAGAAAACGTTTGTATTATTTTGTAATATTGAGCAGGACTTAGTTTCACTCCTGCATCATAGTTCTTGTTCTATGTGACCAAAAACAAGAAGTTATATGCCTGCTGATCTATCAGCAGGCATATAACTTTGTCCACAAACTGAACACACATGCTCAATTTGGTTAAATTTTTTTATTTATTCACTAGGTACAAAAGAAGCCCCACTGTGAATTTATTTTAGTTTTGGGCTGAGCATGAGTTCGAGAAACGCGTAAATTTAATTTGTAAAATTTTTGTATTTATCTTCAAGCACTTGGAAAAAATGTGACAGCGCAGAACATACCTCACTTGCCTGAGTCTCTTTCAAGCAAGGTACAAATAAAGCTGTTATTTGGCCCTTCATTCACTTCAGATAAAATCACAAAGTTTAGTATGTAAATCCAGACCTGTCTAGCATAGAAAACTTCAGCAACATTCAATTTTGGGAGAGGTTGGATTTGCATCTTGTCAAAACAAACTAAAATTTCATTGTCATTTTATTTTAAAAGCTCAAAAAACGTTTTGGCTTTCACTTGTGAATCTTTAATGAATTTTATGAATTTATTTTATTTTTCTAACTCTATTTTGGTCTTCATTTCTGTGCAAAATGAGCAAACATCTTGACAATGATGTCCAAACCCCAAATTGAATTTTTGTACGAATATACTTATATACTTTGAAATGAAGTTAAAGGATTATTTAATTTTTAACCTTCAAAATAACTAATTCACTTTTTAATATATTCAAAATTAAAAGGAAATAAACTACAACAGCAAGCACTTCATATAAATATCAATATGTATGTTGTCAGCTGATTCCAGTAAGTAGTACACTTTCAAAAAATCATATGACTCAATATAATTTACTAAATTTTATTTTTAATTTGAATGTTTATTACATTTATGACATAAACATTTATTACAAAGTTTATTAAATTAAAAAAAAATACAATAAAATTAATAATAATGCATTGTTATATTATGTCAGTGAAAAATAAATAGTTCATTTTGATTCAAATTGGAAAAAGTGCATTTAGCAAAACATTTCTCTTTATTTTTGAGCGGAAGTAGTTCCTTTTGACAAAAATTGAAATTTTCGTAGGAAATAGTCAGTTTTGGATTAAAATAACCATCAAATTCTACACCCTGAAACACATAAAAGCGTACAGAACTCAATTTTGGAAATTTTGGAGATAATACGTTTTGAATTGTAACCCCACAACTGTTTATTCAAACACAATGACAGTCTTTATTATCACTTCAAGATGAAGTGGCAGTGGCAGTAGCAATATCTGTACTACAACTTAGGCCCCATACAGCTGATTAGCCGTGAATGCTAAATAATAATTGGGATAAATTAAATTTTTATTGCCGAAAATGATATTAAATAACATTTACATTTGTAAATGTTATTTTCTTAATGTTACATTATTTATTACATCAAAATTCATTAGATGCTGCTTTTTTAAAATTAACTTTTCTTCTTGCCGTTTCATTTTTTGGTCTATATTCACAAATTTTGTGGACTGCTACTTCATCAACTGCACACATAAGTTTAGATTAGAAACATATCTAAAAATACTATACTCAAGGCAACCCTAACGACAGGTCTAAATGGGCTATAACCCCAGGGCGCAAGCCTTTTGGGGGCAGCAATTTTTATTGGTGTTATATTTTTTTGTTATTATTAGTTATTTAGTTATTAGCTGTTTTTATCCAAAATCGTTTCATGACAAAAATAACCAAATAACCTGTTCTAAATGAAATAGAAATTATTATATGTATGCATATCTTTGTTTTGAAGTTTGGTAATAAATATGAATGTTCTTAGAATTTCCCAATCATTTATACTAGTATAGTGTGTCAATGAAATACTTTTGGTTCGGTTCATGCCAGTTTTCTATCAAGTGCCAGCCATAGTACTGCAGTGTTAGCAGCGTCATCAGGTATTCTTCAGCTGGCTTCGTGAAACGTCATGGTCATTAAAAGCACCTCTCTACTGTACTTAGCAAAGAAGAGGATTGCTGAGGGGATCTGGAGCTCTGCTTGGATTTCTCTCGTATTCTGTTTCTGTTTTGTTTTATTAATTATGTTTTTGTCCATTGTTTTGTCTCAATGTTACTGTGATGTTATTGTTCCATGTAATATTTTTATGTTTCATGTTGTGTGTTGAACTCACTTTTACCTTCTACAGGTAGGTAGTTCAGTTCCTTGGTTTAGTTAGGTTCTTTCAGTCTTACTTAAAACTCTGTAAGATGTGTTTTGTTTTGAGTTCATTAAATAGTAGTACACCAATGGGATTGTCACTTGTGGCATTCACATTGGTAGCATCCTGGCCAAGGTGAACTGGAATATGTCAAAAGCTGAGGTTTCAAAGATGACCTCTGGTAAACCCCATAAGGGCTAGGAATGGAGGGGGCAGAGGGTATATTCCCCTACAGGGGTCAGGATGACATCACTTTTGCAAAAGGCATCACAGTCTTACCGTACTAGTGTGTTGTGTCTCATTTCAATCTATGTTTCAATATCAGTAAAACATCTGTTTCTTTAGGTTGTCTGTGATTTAACTTATACTTCTAAACTGCTATTTCTCAGTTTCAGCATAATGGTTCATTATATTTTTAAATCATACAGCGACTGGTAAAGCAATCTTTACTTCATAGTGTTAATTTTAAAAATAATTTTTTTTAAATAAATCATGGAATACAAATGAAAAAGTTTATCTGGCTTTGCCAATTATTTATTAAAGGAAGAGAAAGAAGCGAGGCAAAAAGCTTTTCTGGAAAAATACCTACATTAACAAATTTCTTTAAAAAGGTCGAAACACTTTCTATGGAAATTACACAGAATGAGCAACATGAAAAAGGAGAAGAAAAAATCAACAACAGTATGATAATAATGCCCAAAATCAAATGAGAAAGAAAATGAAGAAAACTAAAAAATATATTATTAATAATTAATATACTAATTACTAACACCTAACTTTAACACTAATTATAACAATATATGTGTTTATTTTAAATAACTAGTAATGCATTTTTCACGTACAATATTCATGTTGTTATTAAATATCTGAGCGTAGTCAAGTTTTAGTATAACCGCTGATGAATTTATTTAACAACAAAGTATTCAAAGAGTTAATTTTTATTTGATTGTTTAAGGTTATGATAAGTATTAATTATATTGTAAGAAATGTCTTGAGAAGTTTATGTTTTTATTTTTTTTTCATCTTTGGCTTAATGCTTTATAAAATATTTATAATAGAACCTTTTAATAAAGTCAGTATTTTAAAATAAGAAAACAAATATTTTCTGGTATATTTATTTTCATTTCTCACAGTTCAAAATTTCATAATAGTAATTTCTTAAATTATTATTATCTATTTTTTTTTCTTTTATGTTCACCAAAAAGTCTTTCCCTTATTCTGATCCTTGTTAACCTGTTACGACTTTGGGACTGAGTGTTAACAAATAAAAAATCTCTGCTTTTCATTCAGAAGGTTCTAGCTTCATTTTCATAAGTTACAGTTTCTTAAGTCATTTTCCCTAGTCATTTTCTTAAGGTACATTTAAGCCTGAAGCATTTCTTCAGCCTGTTTTAGGTTTTAGAATAAATAAACAACTAAGATAGAATTATTAAATTTAATACAGAAAAAAATATATACAGTATATAAAAATAATTTTATCCCGCATAATCCCATTAATGTAGCTGTTACAATATATTGGCCAAAAGTTCTTTTAAGTATGTTGCTAGTGTAATCGTGCAATCTATCTGTTTTTTTTTTTTTTTAATTCTACTGACCAGCTATAAAATATTCCACCATTCACTTCTTTATTGATTTGATCTAATAAATGATTAATATTATTGTTGTTATAAGGCCCATGTCCTTTATTTAAAAGTCGATTTGTTATTCAGTTTTATTCCTTTCTCCATTTATTCAATTGTGTTTTAATTTCTATCCATTTTTTTTACCATGAATTTGATAGAAAAAACTTTTTCTTCTTTGTTTTATCATTTAATCTATTTTGCCTTAAGTTATCTGATCATAAACTAAAGAAATAAAGTATTTTTTAAAAAACATTTATCCAGTTAAAAAGATTGCATTTTGTTATTCTGAGGTAGAACTCATTTGTTTTCTGATTTTTATTTATTTCATCATTTTATTTTTATAAATTCTAATAAAGTTCATTAATCCCTAATAATGCATATTATATTATCATTTGAAGACAAGGTTAAAAAGTGAGTTTGAGTGGCAATACATGAACTGTATGTGGAAACTTCTAGAATACCAAGATGATAAACATAAAAATATAAATTTAATTTTGATTAAGAGCTCACAAAGTAGGTATTGTACTCTTATTTGCACCATATCAATCTTTTCATTTAAAATTCATATGATTGATAAAATTAAAATTGTCAGAAAGTTAAAAAAAACTAAATCGATGTTTTATATTTCAGCCACTGGAAACGCAATTCAGCCAGTAATCTTCTACTTCTAACTTCTTTCACATCATCTGCCATATTCTTTGGAGCCTTCTCTTTTTATGAGAATCCATTAAGTTACCATTTTGGTCACTTAACAATTATTATTCACTAAATACAGCTATGATTTCACACGTTTGGCTATTTATTTATTTATCGTATGGCACATGCACATGATTTTGCAATATATATTAAGACAGACAAAAAAAATTAGGTAGAGGATTATAAAAACAAATTATAAAATTATAAAAAAAATTAATAAAAAATTGTCTAGGTTAGACAATGAAAACTAAAATTACAAACACACATTCAGTTTTAAAACATATTCAATTGCAGTGTTTGTTGCCATAAGGAAGTCATCAAAGTTTTCTCCATACGCCCTATTTGGACATTGCGCAACTATGTGGTGCACAATTTTGGCTTTTTCTCTGTAACAATAATTAGTGGTTATTTGTATTTAGGTTTTGATCTCTTCATTTTCAATTGATCTGTTAAATTTAACTTTATATGACAGTGTTGGTACATCAGTTTCATAGTTTTGAATTTTATCTTCATTAATTCAGTGAACATTTGCATAATACAACAAAACAGACTTCATGATTGTGTTAAGTATTCATATGCAATATAATTTTTGTTTTTTGACTTCAGTCATTTGACTGGTTTGATGCAGCTCTCCAAGATTCCCTATCTAATGTTAGTCTTTTCATTTCGGTTTACCCCCTACATCCTACATCCCTAACAATTTGTTTTACATATTCCAAACCTTGCCTGCCTGCACAATTTTTTCCTTCTACCTGTTCCTCCAGTATTAAAGCGACTATTCCAGGATGCCTTAATACCCCTCCCCATATCTCGGCACTGTAATGTAATTTTAAAAAATATTACATTTTAATAAAATATTTAAACAAATTAAAGAAAATATTTTAAAATTTTGAGAAAACTATTTAATAAATAAATAAAAATCTGATGTGGACACCACATGACTTCCTTGTACGCTTATTACATTACATACACCATTTTTATAAAACGAAAATACATCAAATTCATTTGATATTTTTTCTTTTTTTTCTTTTTATTGTTATTATTTATTGTAAATTTTTTCACAATCAGAGGTTAATAATTATTAATAAATCAATATATTTAAATTAACAAAAAAAGAAAAAAAAGAGATGACGTCGGATTCGAACCGATGTGCCTTCCCCTTGTAAGTTACAAATATTTCATTAATTATTATTTTATTTGGCTATAACTCTTGAACCAAAGAAAATAATTACCACTTGTGATGTATCGTTGAAAAGCTCTCAATGAGGGCTTATTACTGCAGTTAAGAAAAAGTTCTAAATTCAAAATATTTGGATTTTGGGCTTTTTTGGACGCTTTTGGTCCAGCCGATTGCAATCAAAAGGAGGAGGTGCACAATTAGATATTACAACAGTCCTAAATCCAAAATTTCAACATCCTAAGTCTAATCGTTTTTGAGTTATGCGAAATACATACGTACGTACAGACGTCACGCTGAAACTAGTCAAAATGGATTCAGGGGTGGTAAAATAGATATTTCCGTTGAAATCTGAAAACCAAAATTTTTCGAGATTACAATATTTCCTTTATTTCGTACAAGGAAGTATAAAATGAAACACGTTAAAAGTATATATATTTAATTTTATAGATTTTTTAAAATAAAATAGAAAAAAAAAATTATTAATATAATGAAAAATTATTTTTAAATAATAAAAATTATAATTTTGAAAGAATGGTATATTTTCCCCTATTGGAGAGGCAATTGGGAGAACTTCTGCTGTTGAGGCAGGAATTACATCTGCAAAGAAATAACATAAAAATACAAATGGGTGTTAACGTTAGTAACACCCATCTTATACCACTCGGTATCCATATTAACGATCCACATTATTTTGATTTCTTCATGCATCCTGCAGAGCAGAACACATCTCGGATAGCTGGTAGTCATTATTTCCTGCAAGACAGTTCTGCCTTGTCCATAAATTTCTTTCAATATGTATGTGAAACAAATATGAATATTCAGTTTGTTTCAATATATTTAAACAGATGACCCTTCAGTGCAGAGTGCATTGTTTTTATAGCTGATATTGCATAATTTCCTTCGAGCCAGAAAATATGTACCCTGCAAATAATCATTTTTGCCGAGTTCATCTCCCATTGTCCTAACATATAACCTGTTTCTGCTGCATTAGTTCTATCAACAGTATACATAATCAAATTAATATCATAACAGTCTCTTTGAGAGATGCTAGAAAATTTAATAAATTGGAGACTACACACTGTATTATTCAAAAATGCTTCAAATAAGCCATATAAGTTAAAATTTCAAGATTTGATAAACGGTAAAATATTCCTGGCATTAAGTCGCGATGGTGCTTATTTTATACAGCTGACTACGTACGAGCTTGATGGAAAGGTGATAAAAGGGCTCCTTGAATTATTACGGCATCAGACCTATTTTAATTAACGGTTGATGGAACGCTGACAAAGTTAGACGCCGAGCAGTATGAATTCATGGTGAAAAGAGAATTCAAGTTCTAGATATTTTCATGTCATTCAGGAGTGCCATAAACATCTTGCCGTAAAGCAAAGGAATTTTACACCGTGAAAAGATTTCGTACATTTCTTGAGGCAATAGTAAAATAAAAACTGTCACTCCTGATTTCGAGGATACTGCCAAGAGATTGCTAGAAGGTGATAGTAAGGTTTCGACGGCATTAGAATCGATAACTATTAAATTGAAAAAAAGTACATCACCATTCTCTTACATGATACAATTTTATACAGAAAAGCTTTTTGCAGGAGACTCACGAATTTGTAGGGCAGATTTTACGAAGATATTAAGTCTAAAAGAAAATAAAAACACAAATAAATTGAATTATTATTGCTAGATTTTAATGTTATTTTTAAATGTTAACTATATCATATATTTGTTATATTTTACTGAAAGCTCGAAATTAACTTACTGAATTCAGTAAGCCATTATTTTTATAGATTTGTTATTTTATACAGAAAAAAAATTATTTATGTATTCTTTTTTTTGTCGTAAAAAAAATTTAAAACAACTTTTTGAGTAATAACGTTATAATCAAACATATTTAAAGCAATATTTTATTGTTACATTTTTATTTCGAAAACGAAGTCCCAGAGATTATAAACATTTATTAAAATTCAATTTTTGGTAAAATTTATTCTACTATTATTTAAGAATAAAAGAAAAATGTCCTCAAACGCTAAACTTCTAGATAATTATGAAAAGCTTCTCAGCAAGATTTAGCCGATAACGAACTTTATCAGTAGGTAGAATTTTTGTTTATGAGTGATTGCATACCACAACACACATTCGAACTTCCTGGTCCTCAATAAAACCAGTGGAAATAATTTATAGAATTGACATCCATCAGCGTCTCACAATCGCTAAAAAAAAACCGAAATGGACCCCGATCGCCGGCTGCAGGACTTACGTTTTAAAAAATATATATTTGTAACTCAGCTCATTGCTTCTATTTATGAGTAGTAGTTTTACATTTTATGCAATGTTTATGAAAAAATTTTTCACAAGACTTTTTTTTTAAATTAATGAATGTTTCGAAGTTTACAACTTTATGAATCTTGTAATGAAATACATAAAAAATATAAAAATACGGAAGAAATTTACAAAGAGCCTTTGAAAAATTTGCGGATTAGCAAACTAATAGTAGTTAGCGTATGATGAGTTTGAATAAATTGTTAACTAAGCAGTACAAATTTAACTCGGTATCGTACTGATGAGTACTCACAAAGTTGAATGTAGAATACCGTACAAAATTAGGATATAGTGTAAATTTATAATCTAATAATCATGTACGAAGAGCAATACTGCATCTAGATTGCGCTAATGTCAATGCGCCAAACGCCACTGTATGATAACGATTTACTTTCAGAACGGAACGAAGGTTCAGTACGGCAAGTACAGAGTGCGTGGTAGTTCTGCATTTTATCTGAAGCTTAAGGACTATTCAAATATTTTAATGTAACTTAAGAATGTTTTTTATTTTGTAATGAGTTATTCTTCCTGTGTAATATTAGTAACAAGTAACAGCCGATGGTCTGAAATACTGTAACGTAATTTAGAATACTTATTAGTGGGATTTTAGTTAAAAATAATATGTCTGAAAACGATTATGAATACCAGTGTATGAGAGCAGAATTGTTAGGTCTTCCAAAACCAGAGAAGCCAGACCCTAGTCTGTCCTTGCCAAAACAAGACAACGATGGTAACAGCTCCGATGTAGCAGTAGATGTAAGTAAAGTAATATAAAACTGATTTTCAATGAACTTCCCAAAAAATAAAAAAATACTGGTATTTTAATAAAAGGTGTGTCTATTTTTGACGTTACATTTAAGGCAATTCTTGTTTTCTCTTTCATTATGTATTAAAAATCTCGGTACACTGGCTCAAAGAGTTGTTATTACATTGCAGGTAGGGCCATAAGAAATGGTTCCAGTAGATAAGTGTTATTAAAAATTTCAAATATGTCAACATGGTTAAGATGTAATAAATATGTTACATTAGTATGCATATATTTCTTTTTATAATTGGTCATTTGTTTGGTTTCACATGTACTCTAATAATCCTTTCTGTTCTGAATTAATTTTTGCTAATTTAAACATACTTTGTGCATTCAAAGTTATTCATAAGTTTTTTTATGCTGTCTCTACACTACATTTCCTTCTAATGTATGGACCAACAACAAGATAACTTGTTTTATAAGTCTGTCAAATATTTTTCAAATTCATCTAATACCATTACATTTCATTTTCTGTCGTTCTACCTAATTTCAATACTCTTTTGTTAGATCACATTTAAAAAGCTTGTTTATTCTTTTAATAATGACCAAATTTCACTGCTATACAGTGGCAGACTTTAAAACAATATATTCACTATAAAAGATATGGTTAAATAGAATGTTCTTTACAATTACTAGATTTGTATTTAATACTAGCATACTTCTCTTTTGTGGAGAAGCTTCCAGTTTGCCAGAAGCTTTTGCCAGTTTGCTACTAATCTCTTCCTTGTTTTGTTCATCCTGTGCAATTATAACTAAATAACATGACTATTCAATGTCCCATATATTTTAAGTGTGAAATAATTTTTATATACAGAGTGACTATTAATTAATGACCACATTTGTATTTAGTGTAATTTAATTTGTGTTAAACTTTCAGCTTCAAAATTGAAGTAGTAAGTAGTATGATACAGGAAGATAACAAACATTGCCTATTTTTTGAAAATTACACACTTTAGATAACCTCCATTGAATCATATGCATTCCTGACTACAAACTAACACTTTCATCCATAACTTTTGCAAGTGTTTCATTTACTATCAATTTCATTTCTTATAGCTACTTTCAGATCCTCTAAGTTGTGAATGAATCTCACATGGGTTTTGTCCAATCCATATTCTCATATTCTGTTTATTCATGTAACTGGATGAATGGAAGTGTGCTTCATCAGTCATTATGAGCCTCTCTCCAAAATTCTGATTGACTCAGTTAAATCCAATCACAGTGTTGCATAGCGCCAAATATCTTTGAAAATCAGTTGGTTTCAACTTGTGGGATACCTTAAGTTTATAAGGAAACAAGTTCAGATCTTTTCTCAGGATATTGCGCTCTGTTTCTCTATTAACATCAATTTCTTATGACAACCTTCATGGAGATTTCTTTTGGCTGTTTGTGATTACAGCTCTCATCCTTTCAATGGTTTCTTCATTGCGTATAGATCTACGCCTACCCATACATTTGGCATCAATTACACTGCCTCTGTGTCTATGGGATTCATATCACAGAACTGATTTTCGAGGACATGCACACCCATCAAACCTAGCGTGAAACCTTCTTTGAGCAGTGATAACTGAGTAAGTGGTAGCAAAATAAAATTCCACTATTGCTGCTTGCTGTTGTGTACTCCACCTTTCCATGTTCCACCACTAAATTTCACAAATGTTGGTCTTTATCTTCACCTAAAAAGAAACAGAAAAAACAAATTAGTACCACAAAACTTTCAATGTAAATGTGGTCATTAATTAATTGTCACTCTGTACTACTGTGTGTAGTGAAATCACTGGTATGCCAGAGGTCATATCAGAATTTTACAGTATCGCTTCCATTAAAATGAAAGTTAACAAGAGGAAACACATTTGTACCATACCAATCAAGAAATTATTCTCATACCATCTGTATTTGACAATCCAAAAATTATTTTTTGAATTATAAATTTATAAATCTTGAAAATTCTGTCTCATTTTCAAAACTATATAATTGTTTCAAGATTGATAAAAAATTTAAGTATTCAGAATATTAACTTTATTTATTTTTAATTGTTATAAAATCGTGAACATATTACATAATAATTTTTTAATTATTTCAAACAAAAAAATAAATAAATTTGTGTGAAAAACATGTTTGGAAATTGTGTTAATTAGTTCTAAAATTTATAACACAAATTTCAATTTTTTTCAAAATATTTAGAATTTTATTTCAGCACTTTCTGTTTATGTACCGGTTATCATAATTTTGAAAAAAGTATAAAATAAAAATGTCAAGATAGTAAAAAATTAAGCAAATGAAACTTTGATACAACTAAGCTTAGTTTTCCTTGTTTAAGTCAAATCAATTAATAAAATTATTACTATTTAATAGCTTGCTCTAACACTAAAAAAAGTACTTTTTATTATTGATTAATTTTAATTTTTTTTTACATTTTATATATTTGAAAAAATAATTTTACGTAGATGTTAAACCATATTTTATTTGTAATTTTAATTAAAAAAAAAATAAGGTGGCTTGTACATTCAAAAATTATCTGCAGTGAACTGCATGTGATGGTGAGTAAATTTAATTAAACTTGGAATAGTCTAACCGTGTTAATTATTATGATAAAGTAGATGAGACATTATAAAAGAGAACTTCCACCTTTGCGCTCAGAAAAATCAATAATAACATGTTGATGTATTTAAGTGTAAGCTGGTGGGTCGGTTAAACTACTATTGCACGTTGATGCTGACTTAAGGAATTTTAGAAAGTCGTTAATTTTTTTTTAATATCATTAATTGTTTCTTGTTTTATTAGTATTCATAGAAGTCTGTTATCTGCATTGGTTTTAAACTCAGATCGTATGCGATTATCATCACGTGCAATAATTTGTAATTTTCCATGAATTTAGAGTTGTATTTGTTTTACCAGCAGGAGTTAGACCTGGATGTTGACGCAGAAAGATTTCAGAGAACAAGCGGTGGTCTTGATGAAATCAATAACATTTTACAAACAACGCAAAAGAAAATCAACAAGTTTAAAGTAAGTTTTAAGTTTTTGCACCTTTAAAAATGCATTATTTATATTTTTTACAATGTAAATAGAAAAACATTTTTATAAAGTTTTACTCTTAGTTCAAATACGATTCCGTAAATATTTGTCACACTAAATTTGATTACATGCGATTAATCATGTATGAAATACGTCTGTAAGATAAAATCCACTCATAGAAACAGGAAAATCACAAACAATCTTACAACCCGCATAAATATTTGTTTTACATCCCACATAAAAATCACAAACTTGACATACTAGGGCAATTTGAAATTCGACAAAACAACATATTAAATGAACACAACACAGAACAGGTATATTATCTGACCGCATACTGAAGGGATTTCACTACTTTGAAAGATGGATACCACAAGCAACAGTACCACCTGCAACGCCATTGACCAAGGAGCTGCATAAAAGATACAAGTATATTTTCTGGAAGGATTTACCAAAGTATTTTTTTGTATTTTTTAAAGTTAACTACATATTGTCATACTAATCAATGAATGAAATTGTAATCGTCAACCTCCTTACATCTGTTGGATACTTGTAAATGTGACAAGGGAAAAATTATAGTTTTTATGTGTAAAAATAAATCAGATTAATTTCATAGTCTTGCTGAATTATCATTATTTTACATAATTTTACCTCATTATGTTAATTTTTAGTTGTGATAAATTTATGTAATGAAATAGAATTATTGTGCTAAAAAAATACTAATGTATAAAGTGTACTTTTAAAATATACAAATGTTGAAAAGACATTACATTAAGAAGTAGTTAATCAGGCTCGCCATTATTTCACACACTCAGATTTCTATTACCATATTCCCATAAGCTAATGCACAAACCTTTTATGGTCAGACAGTATTAAAAAGATGTACCATTTATCAGTGTGAAGTGAAAATATTTTTAAAAGTGCAACTCAGTTTCTTTTCATAATAGTTTACTTTAAAAATAAGGCTTTTTAACATCTACTTTATTATTATAATAAAATAATGGGAATGGATGCATGTTTAATATTAAGAATTAATATTTCATTGATATTTATAAAATTTGCTGTGACATTTATATTTATCAATAATAATATACCCGCAATTTGTCACCTCTTATTTGTTGCAACAATGATAAATGGGATCATCAGTAATCCATTTCCTGAGCAATTTTTAATGTAATTTTTTGCCAAATTTCTTGCATAAATTTTACTACTCTTTCTTTTTCTCAAAACATTTATGAAAATTGTTTTACATGAAACATATGAGACATTCAGTAACTTCCCTAATAATAATTTTATAATTAGCCGTGAACTTTTCTTTCACTTCTGTATTTGCAATCGTTTTTGCTCGGTCTTCCAACTGTCTCGTTCAAGTTATCGATGGATTGATCTTGGAAGCATTTGTACAATTTTTAAACTTCATTTTCTTACATACCAGACTCACCAAAAATGTTTTGTGACATTTTCTCCGTGTTAGAGCACAGTCTCATTTTTTTATAATAGAGTTTGATGTTCTCTTTTTAGCATTCGATTATTGTGTTTAACGGGTTAACTCTTAAAAACAATGTTTTTAAGTTACAAAGTGTGTGAGAAAAGTAATGAGTTTGGTAATACTGCGAGCAATCTGGCAATGCTGTGTCTACCGGTCTGTGCTAGACCGGTTTGTTCATCCCTTCCATATCCTCAGTACGAGTTTCAACTCCGTTCAGCCAACACATTATTTTTGGCAGAGTCATTAGTGAAGTTGTGTTTTTGTTGTGCGTTACAAAAATGGAGCATCGTAATTTAGAGCGACGTTGTGCAATCAAGTTTTGTGTTAAACTTGGGGAATCCGCGAGTGTGACCTTTGAAAAGTTGAAAGAGGCCGATGGGGAACATTGCTTATCAAGAGCACAAGTTTTCCGCTGGCACAAATCATTTTTGGAAGCCCAAGAACACGTTAAAGATCAACCTCGCTCAGAGAGCGAGGTTCAACTTCAAAATCTGACGAAAACGTTGAGCGTATGAGGCTCCTTGTGAGATCAGACCGTCATTTAACAATAAGAATGATGAGTGAACAGTTAAATTTAAACATTTTCACCGTACATCAAATTTTGACAGACGATTTGGACATGCGAAAGAATTGTGTGAAATTGGTGCCGAAAAACCTCACAACGGAACGGAAGGACAATCGAAGAAACGTGTGCGTTGATCTTCTTGAGAGGATTGACAATGACCAAGAATTCTTCAACCGTGTGATCACAGGTGATGAATCCTGGATATTTGAGTGCGATCCTGAAACAAAGCGGCAAAGCGAAGAGTGGCACACTCCGTCATCTCCTCGACCGAAAAAATGTCGAATGAGCAAATCAAAATTCAAAACCGTGCTGATTTGTTTTTTTTGACAGTAGAGGTATCGTGCATAAAGAATTTGTTCATCCAGCACAAACTGTCAACCAATTGTTTTACAAATGTGTCCTTGAAAGGCTCAGGAAAAGAGTGATTCGCGTGAGACCAGACATTGCAGACAAATGAATGCTTCATCATGACAATGCCCCGTGTCACACGGCCATTTCCATCAGGGAATTTATGCACGGAGTGCCAGGCTCTCACTGGTGTTCTTATCAAACTGCCATCAGCAGACTACTGGATAAAACCAGCTCCCTTTCTACCAGAACTCAATCCAAAACCGTTTTACACAATACTTCAGGCCGAGTCCTCCTATCCTAGCCTGAGAAGGCCAAAATCTTGCTTTCACCTGTCGCCTTTCTTGTCCCTGAGAATGACCCTGAAAAATCGGGCCACACTTTCCCAGCTGCTCAGATCCCGGACCATCATCCCAACCATATTGTGGAGGCTCAGTGCTCCGACATCCACCTCTAGTGTTCCTCGATCTACCGCCCACCGAGCACATGGGTGTGCTCGGCGGAGAAAAAGGTGTACTCGGCGTCGTCCCGTACACCGAGACAATAGTGGCAGTCGGGAAACGGCGCTTTGCCTATGGCATGGAGATAAGGGCAGAAATACCCTTCACCCGTTAAAAACTGTGTAGCGTAGTACTTCACCTCTCCATCCCGCCGCTCTCACCAGAGGGATAAGCCTTGCGGTCCGTCGTCTCTGGTCTCGTGGTTCCAGGTCTTTTGCCGGGCGAGTTCGTTTCTCCCCGGCGATAGTCTTCCGGTCGTCGCCTGCCCGTCGCCTCCTGTAGGCTGCCTGGCCTCCTTTGACAAAAGAGCAGTGGGTATAATGCCGGCGACCATCAAAATTGCAAGCTTGGAAACCGTTTGACACACGGAAGCGCGCAAGCAGCGGTGCGTTTCACCTGCGCTAACCGTTCCGGTTTCTCTCAAATCTTAACGCCTGAGCCAAGACTTCCGCGCCGTATAACAGAACGGAATGCACCGTGGACACCGTCTGCTGGCCTTCGGTCCGCCGACTGGAGAGGTAAGGGCTCTCACTGCTTTGTCGGAGGCTCTACGTAGCTGTTCAGCAAAGTCGAGTTTCCGGACAATCATCATACCGAGGTACTTCGCGGCCAGCTTGGTCTCGACAACCTCATCCCCGACCCGCAAAGGGAGGAGGGTGTCAATACGCTTCTTCGATAGAACCACGATCTCCGCTGAGGTATAGAGACAACCCACGGTCGTCCGGTCAGGCGCTGACCCTTTTCATCGCTCGACTGATTCTCAGTTGAGCGGGCTCCTAGTCGCTGTCTGCAACAAGTAGCGCAACATCGTCAGCAAACCCAACGAAGGCCAGCTTTTCCGGCATTTCCAGCCTCAGAAAACTGTCGTAAATGGCATTCCAAAGGTTGGGGGGACAAGGATCGACCCCTGTACCACCCTACTTGATTACGGTTCTACGCCAGCCTGCTGCGGTCTCGTAGATGATTCCACGGTTCCTCAGGTATTCGTCCACCATTCTGAGGAGGTATCGAGGAAAATAATAATTGCTTGCTCAGGAGCTCCTATGGAATACGAGATTGGCGTCCTGAGCTGGTTACGGTTGTGATTTTTGATTACGCTGTTTGCAGCGGTGGCGGAAGGCTGACCGTGATCTGTTTTGTCGATGATGAGTGAAGTGAGGACGGAGAGTGCCAATCCCTTTTGCCGGATTGTGGAGGTTGAAGGTGGGCTGCTGTGAGCTTGCGCCGTCGAAGTTTTGCGCCGTCCAGTGTGAGTCAGTCACTTCGGCCCTTGGCAGGGATTATCCTGTGGGTAAGGGTATCTGAGTCCTTACTGCTACATGCGAGCTCTGGGATGTCGGTATCGAGGGTCAGGTAGTACCTGACTCCTTGGCCCGATTTAAATTTGTGGGAGACGGCTGACTGGGGGAACCCAGGCAAGATCTATGATCCGGGCCACGCCCAACCTCTCCACCTGCACTTTACGACATACTGTCCACCGACACTATAGTTAATGGATATTTCTACATCCACAACTTCCGCGTCAGAGGGTCTACATAAAAACCATCGTCTTGGAAAACTTCTTTCTCCGAAAGCAAAAAGGAGAAAAAGTATAGAGTTTAGTGGTAAAGAAGAGTGCAGAGTTCAGAAGAAGAAGGATCGAACCAAGTTTCGACCGAAGAGTGGCGGACCAATTCGTAAATATCTTGTAATCAAAAAGAAAGAAGGGGATTTTTCGAAGATTAGCTCTTTCATGATAGTTTGAGCATCACGGAAGCAATTGGAGGACCTGTTAAGGATACAAGAAAAACTGCAACAGAATTATTTGTTGAGACTGTCAATGACCTACAGTTCTCATGGCTACAAAGCAAAGAAGATGGGACTCATCAACATTGAAGTTATCCCACATAGTATTTTAAATTCTTCCAAGGATGTTGTTGAGTTCAGGGACCTGCTAAACTCCACAGAAGAAGAAATCATTGAAGAGCTTCACCCGCAAAGAGTCGTTGCATGTCATAGATTGAAAACTCAATACAATGGAGAAGTTGTACCCTCTGCGTCGCATGTGCTGACATTCAACTGACCCAAGTGTCCGGAGAAGATAAAAATTGGTTTTCATTGATTAGATGTTCGTCCATTCATCCCAACTCTGTTGTGGTGTTTTGAGCACCAGAAATTTGGCCATACAGCAGCGTGATTTACAAGGAAATAAATCTCTTTGAGTGGTGAACCATTGCACCCTAATGACCCATGCAGGGATCCATCTCTGTTTGTCGCCATAGACATCACTCAGCAAGATCGCGTAACTGTCTAGTTTATAAACAAGAAGTAACAATCCAGGACGTGAAGACTGTACAGAAGATCATCTACTACGATGCCAAGAGAATTGTGATTAGTAGATCGCCGAAGATTGCGTCCTATGCTCAGGTTGCTGCAGTTCCAACGGCTCCTGCAGCTCCCATAAAAAAAAAACAGCAGACGTGATATCTGAAATAGCACCAGCATTAATCCAGATGGTCAAACGCATCATTAACAAGAAATTGAAAACTAAACCATTCAAAGAAACTACTCATAAACTACTGCAAAGGTAGCAGATGTTAATGAAACAAAAAATTTTCTTGTCCACAAAAATTGGGCCTTTGACCAGTTCTTACATAAAGCAAAATGAAGCGAAAGCTTAGAGAAAATCTGAGTCAAATAGAATACAAACCAAAATTCAGATCGAGAAAATCTCCATTGAGGGACATGAGATTCTGGAATATTAGAAGAAAAAGATTTTGAAAGACCGTCAGTGGAGCCTCTGAAAACACAGAGGCCTTGAAAGGGCGAGCTCTTCTGCCACCCCACATGCTTAAGCAGGGAGTGGATCGAGTCTTGACTCTGATATACTGCTGACTGCACCATCGGAGTTGGTATCATCCAATGTTGTCAGCAGGAAATTCTCTGTTATTTACTGCTGAGGATCAGAAGAATCCATCTCTGAGGCCTCTGACACCTTGGTGTTCAACATCAAGGCCTTCAGAAAGATGGGGAAAAAAGAAAGGATGGCCTAAGGGTAAACCTAGGCGATAGAATTTAAGACGAAATTAATTTATGTGTACTTACAGAACCAACTGTGCTTTATATATATTATGTAAATTTATTTTGACTGATTTGACATTTCGTTAGAAATGGTTAAGTGTTTTTAACATATTAAATGTTTTTAACATATTTGAATTTTTTTTAGTGTGTTAGTTTTAAGTGTTTAAATGAGTGTCCCTTTACACCCCTCGTCATCTAGTTATTATTTGGGGTTTTAATATTCTAAAAGTCTATTTCTGGATGATCTGTCATGACAAGACTAGTCTTTAGATTATGTTGCTAATTATTTTATCAGGAAGGAAAAGATGTTTTCTTTTTTCTTTTCTTTTGGTGTGGAAAGGGACTAATGACCACAGTAATTGATGCCCCTAAAACTTAAAATAATATAAATAATACAATAATAATAATTACAGCGAGTTTCATTACTTGAAATTAACTAAAAGAAAATATAATCGTATGAAATATATTTTGTTGAAATGTATTTTTTAACTGATGATTAATATTTGTCATACGACTATTCAATAATAGTCTTATATTTAATTCAATAATAGTCAAATATTTAATATTACTCAAATACTTGCCTAATGAGTATTTTCAAATTTTATTCAGCAGTTAAAATGTGCCTTATCATACACAAGGTGTAATTTTTAAGAACATGAATTTAAGCCATACAGATTCCCTGAGACAGTAAATATAACTAATCATTTCTTGCGAAAAGGGGCATAATTTAATTTTTCACACTATCTGTACCATTCTATATTATAGCAGTGTCACACATTAAGCATCTCTGGTACAGTTTCCACTAATCAGAGTTACTTTCTGAGAGAAATAATGTATATCATACAGCCAGTCCCTGCATTGAAGGTAGAATGAAGAAAAAAAAAGACTGTATCCTTTCAGTGGGCCTAGCAGGCTGATGCTAGGCTCAGTGAAGGCAACAGTAAGGAGTACAGCACTCTTTCCTGGCCTAGCATAAGATACTTGCTGTTCTTAACAGTGACCACAAAATTTTTGTCAACAACTGTTAGTGTTTCACATCAGACTGCCTAAATTGTTCAGTCATGGAACAAAACACACATATCATTGAATCTGAACAAGTCTCATGAAAAAAATCTGTTTCAACCAGTCTGACTAATATCATTTCAGTTAGTAACCATTGGCAATTAAATTACTATATTTTATATCCTACAATAATAAAATTTAGAACCACATTTAAACAAAACTAAACATACTGAATTAGATTGTAAGATTCAGCTGTAGTGGCAGAAAGCCAAATAGTGTATCTTCTCCATGTATTAACACGTATGAGAATTTACTTCTGTTAAATTT
The DNA here is from genome assembly GCF_047948215.1 of Lycorma delicatula. Lineage (NCBI taxonomy): Eukaryota > Metazoa > Arthropoda > Insecta > Hemiptera > Fulgoridae > Lycorma > Lycorma delicatula. The sequence goes on from NC_134458.1 coordinate 41,439,957, forward strand.
GCTTGTGGAAAACTAGTTAATTGTTTATTTATTGTTTTAGACAGTATTTGGAAGTGTGACAAGCTTACTGAAAGGACGAGCTTCAGCAGAAGGCTCAACTGAAAATCTTAGAGGTAGTAGCTGTAGTGTAAATGATGGTTGTTCTTCCAGCACTGCTGATGAAAAACCCAAGGATAGCGGTTTGTATTTTTGTTCATTAAAAATAATTTTGAGCAAACGTTCAATCATAATATAACATGATTGTTAAAAATTAATAACTTACAATGTTCCCAAATTTAGTTTTCTTGTACTTACCTGATGAGTATTTACCTATTGAGTCTTATTTACCACTTAATACTCCTTAGTTGGTTCACCTTTCCCCAACATTTTCTCTTTTGGAAATGGTTCTAAAATATGTTTCTGATAGGATTATTTGTAGTTAGTTATATTTTCAGGTGAATTTCTTATCATCACAAATCTTCCTTTCAGTAGGATTCAACTATGAAAACAATCAGAATACACAAGGTAAACAAGCTCAGTCATTTTGTTTTTTATGAAAAGTCATAAATTAATAATAAATTTTCTGAGAGTGCATACTGTTAGTGGGAAATCCATGAGTTGTTTTTTTTGCAATTTTTCTTCACATGGCTGGGAGACAACAGCTGAAATTTAACAATAATTTGTGTACACTATCAACTGAAATGAACAGTTTCTGTGTATGTATTTTTATAATTTTTTTTATCTGTCTTTCATTTTTATAAAATTTAGATTGTTCTAGTTCAGCCTCTACATTGCAGACAGCCAGTTAATCGTGACTGATACATCATAAGTCAGTCAAGGAATACAGGTTAAATTCTCTTATAATGAACACCAGTATAATGAAATTTTCAGAATTTTTAACAAACCATTTAAACCTGCGGTATAAAAATCTTATATTAAGAAAAAAAGTAAATGTAAAATTTCAGTATAACAAACAAATTTTAGGTGGTTAGAAAATTTTTTCTTTAAAAAAAATGTTATGATGAATGACTTTCTTACCGTCACATTTTTTAGTAAGGAAAGAAACTAATGTTCACTGATTTAACATGTTGAGAATGTTGATTTTGCTGGTTGAGAATGAAATGAATAAATAATAAAAACAATTACAAAAATTGAAATACACAGCTAAAAAATAAAAAAAATATAAATAAATTGAGCTAAAAAAAAAAGATAATAAATCGAAAAAAGTAAACAAGTTATAGAAGTAAAGGACTAAACATCATTATACAGTATTTAATTAAATAAAATAATGGGTGACCAATCAATTTTCAGACAATTTTAATTTGTTTAAATATACTTTTCATGTTGTAGAAACAGCAGGCGTTTAAGGTATTCTAATGATTAAGTTCTCACCAGGTTTTACATCGATAAGAAAATTTTGTCCTTCCAACGAAAATATTTAAATGTGGTAGAGGGGGCGCTGAATAGTAATTGTCCTTTATTAAAGAGCTCTGAATAGTAATTATTTTATATTAAAGAGCTCCCCAACTGCATTTAAATATTTTCATTGAAGAACAAAATTTTGGTCCTTTACTTCCATACCTTGTTTTCTTTTTTTTTAGTTCAATTTATTTCTTTGTCAGTCGTTTTTTTTTTTTTAATTTTTATAACTGTTTTTATTATTTAATACTTTTTAATGATCATTGAGAAAAATTCACGATTGGATATAACGTATTTATCGTACTGAGCCAAATGAGGAAAATGTAAACATTACAATTTATTTATTTAATTGGTGTATACCAATCTAAACTTAAAGATTTTTCAAGCGATTGGGTTCCTTGAAAGACGTTTTATCGTGCGGATCATAGAGATCTACGACAACTCTACCTAGAGTAGTCTATGCACCGTCATAGCCCAGCATGGTATTAGTGGCACCATAAGCCGTTCCACTTTGCCCTGTCCCTCTAAAGCATCAAATTCGACAATAGTAGGCTCGATCCTCAGTCTGATGTCAACAGTATTACCTCTAGTCGTACTTTCATCAAACTCTACAAAGACCGTTTTTGGGAGCTTGCCTGGCTCAAGCTAGTCTCGGCGTAGAGCAGGCCACTCGATGTTTTGAGTCATATCAGTTAATTTTTGTTCCGATTTGGTTCCATCATGATTTTGTATTATATTATCAAATACCCAGCTTGAATTATGAAGATCAGATAATTGTTTGCAGAGATATTATAAGATGTTTTGGAGATGCAGTTGCATCTCCCAAAACAGCGTCTCAGGGGCACCCATTTTTCACCAGTTGATGGTGACGACTGGTCTAGCCTCGCATGACGTACTTGCATCATCTCACCACTCTAGCCTCACACGTAGTCCCAAGGAGAAACCCATTATTATTAAATAGTAATTTTTTAATTTATTTAATATTATTTTATAAATAAGTTCTATTAAATTTAATTCTATTAGTTTTGTAATATTATTCATTCGATTTATTTGACTCATTCATTTCAAACCCATCTAACACAGTGATAAAGGCTTACAGTTCATTAAAGTTTGTGCTCCAGCCAGCAAATCTTCACTACTACGTGTATATTATTATTATTATTATTATGCTTTTACGGCCAACATGGGACCACTTAAGTCAATTTTAGTTGGATCTTTTCTGAGAAAAGCGTGTTATTTTACTCTTCCGAGCTGCCCAGTATTTCTTCAACCGTTCAGATCTTGCTTTCTTTTCTTCATCCGTAAACACCCTCTTCGTTGTATTTTGTCGTTTGTCTGTCTTTTGTTTAAATCTAATGCTTTTATCTTTTAGCTTTGTAATTTTTCCAGTTTTATTCTGTAGGTCAGTCAGGGAAATTCCCAATTCTTTCATATCTTCTCTAATTTCTTTGATCCATCCTACTTCTAGCTTTTGGAACCAGAGCTTTTCAATGATATTTCTTGACAGTCTTGTTTCCGGTGTCCTTATGAGATGACCAAAGAAAGAGATTCTTTTTTTCCGCACTACGTGTATATATATATATATATATAAAACGTTAGCAGTAGCCTTATCTTCTGGTTTTGATGCTTTAAATTATTAGCTTTTAAGTTTATTTTCATCTATTTTGAACCATTGTTTTGATTTTAACTTTAGTTAGGGGTGACTTCAGTTATTATTGTTGATTAAGGGTAGGAGATCCTTTTTGAGTGTATTTTGTTTTATTAATTATTTACTCATATGGCTTTAAGGTTCCTTCTGTAATATTTTTTTTTTAAATTTGATTTTTGTTTTAAAATTTGGCTTTAAATTTATAACGCATGTAAATTTTTGTTAGGTTAAATATCCTTAATGGTTAATTTTTATTTTCAGTGTTAAAGTTTTTTAATTTAATTTTTTAATTTAAGTTATATTTTTTAGAACCAAAAAATGTTGTGCCAGCATTTGCAGTTATTCCTCAGGTTCAAGTTAATTTTTTTTAGAATTTAGTCTAATTTTAATTTTAATATTTTGTATTTAGGTGAAATTTATATGATACATTTTTTTTTCTATGTAAATTTGAATTTATACCAGGATTAGATACCCTGTTATTCTTAATTAGTAATTTTTTTCTAAGGTAGTATATTTTTTATAATTGAAATTTAATAGGTCTGGTGGTTTTTAAATCTTTTTAGAGGAACCTGTAATTTAAATGATATTCCACGATTTTTTGTACTTTTTTTCTTGTATATCTCTTTCGTTGAGTGTAATGAAAATTTATTTTCTTTTTCTTTTTTAAAGATTTATGTTAGGTCAAGATGCAGTTATAATAAGGTTATTATGGGTTACATTAATTTTTGTTTTTTGATTTTTTAATTTGAATAAATTTGAATTTTGGATTTAATAGTAATTTTTTTAAATTAATTTTTTGAATTTTGCTCTTAATTATGTACATATCGCCCGTCACTCTCATAAATTGAAATTGCAAAAAATTGCAAAAAATTATACAAATTAAATAAATAAAATAAAGTACCATAAAAAAAAGTTATACAATAAAAAAAAGGAAAAAAATAATGGATTTTTATACTTAAGCAAGTTGCCTGATTAAAGGATTACTTTGATGAAGTAAATTAAGTGAAACCTCACTCATGCTAAAATTGTAAAATCCAGAATTAAACTGAAACTAAAGAAAGCAAAATTCTTAATGCATCACACATCCTTTTACAAAAAGATATATATATATTTACACGTTGTAGTGAAGATATATATATATGTTCGATATATATATATATATATATATATGTTCAATATTTATATATACATATGTTACATATATATACATATACATACATATGTATACATACATATATATACATATATACATATTTATACATATACATATGTTATACATATATATACATATGTTCGATATATATATATATATATGTTCGTATGTATATATATCGGGTTTCACTTTAATTGCGATTTTCTTGTAAACTACGCACAATACAAAAAAAAATGACCTAAACAAAAGTTACTCTGATTGGAGGGGGATACCTCATGGTAACTACTCTTTTCAATGGTGGGTCAAAAATAGGTCATTCCATTTGTAAAAATAACCTTCAAAGTAGGTCAAGTTCAAGGTCACCATAAGATGTCCCTCTCCAATCTGAGTAACTTTTGTTTAGGTTATTCTTTTGTATTGTGCGTAGTATACGAGAAAATCACTTGGGAATATTAAAATTAAACATTCGAGTGTGTGCGCGCACGCGTGTATGTGTGTATATATATATTTAGCCCATGACATTCCCGGTAACATAAGGATTTCAACGCGGGGTCATACACCTAAACCGGTTCAGCCGTTGAGCTGCTATGGTGGAAAAAACATATATACACCCTAAATACAGTACACTCTTTTTTGGGCAGTCTTGTAAAAAGATATTATGAAAAATGTAAAGGCTGCCTCTACTTCAGTAGTGTATGATCCAGGAAGCAGCATTGAAATAAAAACAACCAAAATTCAAAAGAATATAAGCTGTCTTTAAGTAATGTAAACAAGTCACTTCACACCACATTTACAAAACATTCCAAAATTTATTTTTGTTGCAAATCTCATTCTAGATAATCCAGTTAATCTGTTTTAAAATGGGCGTATTTGGATATTCTGTGTGATCACTAATTTGTGCTTTAATGCCTCCAGAAAATATCAGAAATGATTATTTCGTTATGCGCCAGATGAAAAAGGTGTGCTTAAATTGTTATTGAACAAAATGAAAAGAAACCCAAAAATATCCTTTTTTCCGCTATTTCCCTAGATAACTCGTTAACTGTTCATTTTAGAGAAAAGATCGAGAGAGAAGAACGTTTTGTTATTAAATTTTACACACAATATCAAATCGAAAAATATATTATTATTGATGCAAAAATAGCAATAACTGTCAAAAAAAAACTCTCAAAAAGATTCTTTGGGAATCTTTTTCGAGTACTTACACATAGGACCTTCAGATTTTGCCTCAAAGAACCTTTTGATATGACAAAGTAATATGCCAAATTTCAACAAAATCGGTCTGACAGTTTTTACACAATAATTTTACAATCTATATTTTTTTTAAAAATGCAATTTTTCCAAATTGTGTAGAGCCTGAAATAAAGTCTCTCTCTAGATACTTGAAAATTTAATCACGTATAAAAGAGCAATCAAACTTTCAAATGCATTTTGGAAAATTTAAATCGGTTAATTAGGAGAGCCTAGGAAATTTTTCAAATATACTTGCAGTTTTTTTGCTTTTAAAAAAATTGAATATCTTCACGAACTTTTATCTAAATTAATTTAAAAAAGCACACCTTAAAAGTACTCGGAAAGACACTTAAAAAAAAACATGGAGTCGTTCACTAGAAGCTGAGATAATTGCATTTTTAGAGCTCGTCACTATTTTGAGCGTGTGAATTCAATTTTGAGCCGCCAGAGAGGCCGAGTATTTAGCTACCACCACCACTTCCGCCCATCCATTTTTCGTGCGGCCAGAGTATTTTCTAACGACATTTTATCTAGGTATCACATGAGCGCAGGAGTGGAAAATTTACACCTGGAAAGTACTAGGAAATATGAAATTATTTATCAAAAACACACCCCTACAGCACTTTTAGTTTTGTTGTAAATGGCAGTCAACTTTGATCGGCTACATCTCCAGTGATAATTAAATTGAAATTTTTTTTCCGATGTGGCTAGGTTCAAATTGAACTTCCGCTTTATATGTTAAGCTGTTTATAGCATGAGGAAGCCACTACCAGAGTTTGCATTCTCTTAAGGAATAATTTTGTTCACTGTTAAGGAACATATCTTTGGTTGATGAAATTTTTTTTTCAGTTTTTCTTTTTATTGAGATTTAATTGTATATATTTTTTTATAGTTGAGAGTCATACCAGCAGTGAAGAAACGGTGAGTGCTGATACTGGTATCACAACAAAGATAACAGGTTTAAATCCGTCAAGTGCTAAGAAGATTGATGTTGAAGCAATGTTATCAAGTCACATTCAGACATTGGACTCGATGGTTTACAAAGCAGATGATATAAATATGAAAATGAATTACCAAAATAAGCAAATGAAAAATTACATAAATAAATAATTGTTAGAAATTAACTGTTACATTTTTCTATTATAATCAATATATGTGTGTATCAGATGAAATTCTTTTAGAATATTGTTTTGGACTTGTTCATTTGTACTATGGTGTTCAATTTCCTTTCTACTATTAATGAAGGAAAAATGGAACTGATGCTCAGTTATAATATTCACACTTTCTCTTTTTTTAGAATTACCTGGTGTTATAATATTCTTACATCATAATATTAAGTAAAAGGCGTATTATTTCTGTATCTATTGAAAAATCTCATTTTGTGTGAAGATATATGATGTCACTACTGGTTAAATCACTGATTATGTATATTTATTATATGATTAACTGTTCATCTTGTTAACCATGTATTTGAGCTCTTGTATTGTGGAGCATTGTTCCAGCCTTCTCTTGATTCAGCTTTTTATTGTAAAAAACAGAAAAAATGGCAATTAGAATGATTTTTTTTTGTATTCAGTCATTTGACTGAATACGGTTTGGTGCAGCTCTCCAAGATTCCCTAACTAGTGCCAGTCGTTTCATTTCTATATACTCTACTTCCTTGAATGGTATACCATCTACATCATTGCAATTAATACCTATCCATAAACAATTGATTATGTTTAAATCTATTAATAAATTTATTAATTTGTATTGTTTTTCACTAAGTAGGAATACCTTTTAATGATTTAAGTATAGCATTAAATACAGCGCAACATTTTTGGTTCTACTTCAAGAATTTTTGTTCTACTTTTTTGGATAGAAGGAAAGGTATTTAAATGATTTTTACTTTTTTTTGTATTTTTGAAGAAATAATTATTTACTTGTGATTCTTTATAGTCTTGAAGTTGCAAAAAAAATTGAATTATTTCTGAAAATGGTGAATATTTACAAATTTATATTTGTAGATGTTTTGAAAATCTTTTCATTATTTTTTAACTACAGAATTCATCTATGTTGATATATATTCCTCCGACCTGTTTTGCACATCTAGACCAATTATTTCCAGATTTTCTAAAATCTGAAGAATTCTGTAAAAGCTCAACAACATTTTAAGAATATAAAGTTCCCCCTGCTCACATTCCTAGAATGGCAGCCAATATTGTAAGACATTTTAAATTGAAAAAAGAAATTATTTTTATTTTATTTTATTTTTATTTTATGAACATTACCTACCTGCAGATGATGCTAATCTAATATTCCTCATTATTTTAACTTTTATTAAAATCTTTATCAAAATCAGATCGACAATTTTTGAGAATTTCAATTTTTTATTTTTATTTTTTCTGTCCTAAAAATGTGTGTAAAATTTGAGTATTTTACATAAAAATAGATATATTTAATTTATATAAAATTGGTATGCGATTTATTGGCACTCAGTACTGAAACTCTGAAAAATATTGCTCATGCCTTTTACACAAAATTAGCTGCTTTAGAGTCTTTTTTGGCCTCATTTACATGAAAAAATAATAGCGTAAATTTTAGTAACATATCCACAATTTAAAAAAATTTATTTAAATTATGTGTCATTCATCCATCTTACAGGGAACTGTTGTAGATGCAATATTCATAATCCCACATTATTTGGTTTAAGATCAAATATCTATTAATAAAATTTGAGTAGTGATATCTCTTAATAAAAAAAGTGTGTCCATAAATACTTTGTTTTCCATCAGTTTTACTTTTTTATGTTTTTTAAAGAAAAAATCGTATCTGCGATGTATATGTCTTATTTAACATTTTCTAAGAAATAAACGTTGTGTTTTCTCTTTTTCAAAATTTAAAGAATGGTGGCCATTTAAGTCATTAATTATTTAATCGTTAATATTTCAATAAATATTAGATCAAAGAATGTTTTATTAGATAAAATTTGAAATGGTTATGTTTAGAAAAATGATGACACCTCGATTATTCAAATAATCATTATGGCAGAAATTTTCATTATTCAATATTTTATTTTTAACGTTTTGCAACTATGTGAGATAGAAGTACCAGACATCAGAAAAATGTATCATGGAATACAGGAAGGATGAACAAACATTTAAGCAACTGCAGAAATTTTCAAGTATCCAAATTCTTTGTTACACTATATTGAAGCTTGTATCAAACCAAAGCTACCACTTTGAAAAATTATTACAAATAAGGTATTTTGTAAAAATAATGAAGTATACAAAATACTTTTAAATAATTCAGTTGTATTTAAATTAATTAATTATTAATTAATATGTTTTACTGAATGAGGATAAAGTATCTCTGTCGCTCTTAATAGAGTATATATTTGTATTTATGTCTCTATTAAAGTATATTTTTATAGTAACAGTAAGTGTGTACAACTGATTAATAAATAAACATTATTTTCTTTTTCGTAGTGAAAGAAACTAAATTCACATTATATTCAGTTTGACTTTTTCGCTACTTTGGAATCAGAGTATTAACATGTTGTAATGACTTTTGTTGCAACTTAGTTGTTTGAAATCATATTTGTATAACTGCTATGTCATTTTGTTCTAAAATATATATATTAAATTTCACCAAATAACATAATTTTTACTGAGTTATTAAAGATAAAAAATTGTAATAGCAGTGATTTTCAAATTTTGAAATATATAAACATAATATTAATGTATTTTTTATACGTCAGACTAAATAAATATAAAATCATCTTAGAATATTTCAATCTGTTCATGAGATACAAATTTATTTTGAAAAAAGCATAAAAACATAGAGAAGAAAAAGAGAAAGCCTTTTTGGAAGTTTCACTAATTTTAATGATCAAAATTACTTCCCAAAGTTATGCCATTTATTTATGTTACATCCTCTGTACTCATGCATACTAATATTCTCACTGATAAATATAACCTGCTGAAAGTACTATACCATGTTGACATCCATTGCAGAAGCCCTCTAATGCTGATAGATTTACTTCTATACCTGTGCTTATTTAAATAATTTACAATTGTACAATTTATATGTTCTTTAGTAAATTATCAAGTGATACATAGATAATATTTTATATAAACTCATCATAGTTTTGTTTGTATTATGTTATAGTTTTTTTAAGTCAATTATTGTAATCATGGTTTGTTATCAAATAAAAGTGAGTTAATTAAATGATAAAAATCCATAAAATTTATATTTATTAACTATATATTATTAAATAAATCTATTATATATTACTGAATAAATCTAAATGAACAATAATTACTTTTATTATGAATTAAATTAGTTGTAAAACCATAAGCAATAATTGTATCTATGCAACGTAATACATATATTTATATCATTAAATTATCTGTGAATTTATTATTTTTTTATTGTTGAAATTTTTATTGTAACGTTATTAAGATGTTAATAGTATTTTATAAATTACACCAAAAAGGTGATCTGAAATAATTTTGATTTTGCTACTTGTAAGGAATGTTAAGTAATTAAAGTTAGTATGTATGCATTTCTATATTTAAAAAGTATTTATAAAAGTAGATTTTTGTTTACCTTCTACTTTTTTCTCTCTGTTGAGCCCTACTCTGCTACATCAGAACATATGGATACATAAATTTTGAGTTAGAAACATAGTTAAAAAAGTAAAAATATAGATATATATTTGCACATTCTTGGTCCCTGATATAGAAGTTTATATTAAAATTTTTATTTTATATCAGTGACTGAGATGATAAACATACCTCTCTATATTTTAATTTTTTAACTTAAATTTTTAATTAAAATTTATACATTCATATGTTCTGACAAACCAGAGATTCTGTAGAAGCTCCCAACATAGAGCAAAAGAGAAAAAATAATAAAAAGCATTAAGTAACTGGGAATTTACTTTTATAAATAATTATATTCTGCTGCTAGGCTGCAATTTGTTAGACTATTTATTAACATTTAAGAAATACTTTGTTAATTTCATGCTTCAATATTATACTGCTGCTGTTTATCTTGTGCATTTTAGTTGTAATGTTAATATTACCCAGAATGATTCAAAAAGGGTTTAACAACTTTGAAATTCAGTCAGAATATTGTCAGAGATGTTAGTTATCTTGTAGTACAACAAATTAAAAATTATACAACCAAAATGACTAATTTTGGTTGATATGACTGCTACTCCATGAATGGTGCTGCTCTACCTGACATTAGCTTCTTGCCAAATTTGATTCAGCTTATGCCATATTATTCACTATCAGTTGTAATGATTAAATTTTTGAACTCTGTGAGATTGACTGGTAAGAGTGAAACATATATCCAGTCTAATGAAGAAGTGCATCATGTACATCAGATAGATCCAAAAAGAGCAAGGTGACCATAAACTGCTTCACTAACCCAAAGATTTGAAACTGTTATCAAGGAATTGTGTGCCTTCTGCGTGATTAAGCAGTGGTTCATCACCTTACTGAAAATCTTATTGACTGATACAAACAGTTTATACCCAATTTTCATACTTTCTCACTTACTTTTAAAAAAATTGTAGCAGAAGTTTTACAAGTTACTCAGTATTAATCAGTAAATTGTTTATTTTAAAAAGGTGTTGATAAAACATATATTTTATCAGAAAACATAAAAATTGTATGTTATCCATAAAAAAACAAGTAACCACTCCTGATATTACATTTTTAAGCAATCCCAATATTTTTACATATTATCAGGCTTTCTAACCTACAGTATTTTTTTTTTTATTTACTGAAAATTGAAGTAGTAAGGAAAAAGATAAAATAATTGATTTTAGTTATGTGGCAGCAAAATCAATGTGTATAGATTACACCTCCATTTAAATAATCAGTTTTAAAGGGTTATATTTTACACTATTTTAAAATTAACAAAGAAAAATAACAACACAGTATGCAATACATGAAAAAAATAAAAAAATCTGCTCTGTATTGCTAACTAATTTTGTACGGTTATTTTTCCCTCTAATCTGAATTAAATATCAACTTGTATAAAGAAAAATAGGATAATTCCTGATTACAGGTTTTACTATTGGGTTTAATAACAAAAAAAATTTGTTAATACATGTTTAAAATTATTTTATCTATAATATAACCCAAAAGTTTTACAAATATTATTATATTTATACAAATAAAATTATAAATGAATTTTAATGATAATTCATGCCATCAGTATTGCACAATCCTATTCAAATGTTTATTAATTAAAACTGAAAGAATTTGGATTTTAAAATAAATATTAACTGTGGAAAAATCTCACTTTATAGTAAATTATATTAACACAATCACGACAGAAACAACAATAAAATAATTGTAACAAAAGAGGAGAAACATTCTGATTTTGGAATTTTCTTAAATAAAACTGGTTATGTTGCTTAACAAATACTGAAAATATTTATATTTGCCAGACAAAAAATTTGATATCTCATAAAAATCAATGTAGCCTTTTGGAAGTTTCAAGCCACAAACTTACGTGATAGATATCTCAACACATTTTATGTTTAGGTTAGATGGTAAAAGAAAAATACTTCTGCTTAAGAGAGTAACTATTTTATGATTGGTAGACTAGAGTACAACAATTTCACATTTGTTTTAGCACCTTATAATATTACAAAGCAATGGTAGTTACCAAATCTGAGTAAAATGAAAAATGATATGCTTGGCTTATAATCTGTTATAAATGTGTTACTAAAGATTTATTTTAAATTGAAAACTACCACAGTAAAACATTTTAAGACAAATAATTCTGTAACTTATAACTCATTATTACAATGAAAAATTTGGATTATCTGATTTTAAAAATTATATAATTATATATTTAATTCATATGCTTTTCTACATAGTTTAACAGTAATTAAACCAAAATATGTTGTGTTGTTTTCTTAAGTTATTTTAAATTTTCTCATAATTAAAAAGTAAGTCCTTACAACTAGCAGTAGCAGTGTGGCATTTGACAAAACAAGCTTATGTTTAATAAAATAATAGTTATGGTAATCAGCTAATATAATAATCTAAGTAAATATAAAATGTTTACATATTTCACTGTTATTGTTGTTATCGTAAATAATAATGTTATTGTTGTTATAATCATTCTGCATTGTGAAATTTTAAGGTTGATATGACTAATAATCCATGAAGCATTTTATTTAATCATTTATATGTACATAACAATTTTTAATGTTACATTTTTAAAATGTTTAGTGTGACAATGATTGTAATCGCTATGTGTATCTGTGCGTATTTTTATTTTTATTTATCTAAATACACCTCTGCATGCTGTTTAAAACTAAGCAGTGAATCATTGTTATTCAATAAAATCCTTCCTTTTATATATGTTACATTTATAGTTATATACTGTGCTTAAGTAGGTTATTATAAAAAATATATATGTATTTTTCCATAACTTGATTAACACTTGCATCATTGTTTACGCAGAAAATTGCATCTGAATACTTTGTCATTCTGTAGAAAATTGTATAAAAAATTTTTCCACTCACAAGCATCGATGTTCACACTTTTCTTAAAATGTATTACTATTAAGTAATCTTTAAGTATCTTGCTAAATGTTTCAGCCCCATAATAAAGTGCCCTTGATTCTGTTAAATTGTGTCTGGTGGCTGAATGAATGCCTTGAACTGAAATTTTATTGAAGACTCCGCATAATGATTTTCCTGGCTTATGTATTAGATTAAGATGATTTAAAATCGGTTAATTTTGTAGTGTGGTAATTTGGTAGTTATATAATTTGATAGTAGTAGCATAAATTACACATGTTTTACAATATTAGTTTTAAATATAAATAACTGCAATCAAGTGGTTGAGATGATAGTACATATAAGCTTTGGGTTGCCATCTACTAAAAACCTACAGCATATGAGCTCTTGATGTGAAATGTTTACATCATACATTCAAGATTTCTTTTTCATATTACTTTTCTTAATTTTTTTCACTTATAGAAATTTTTTCTTAAGTTAGTCATGATAATCTGAACTAAATAATGCAAGAGTAGTTCAAACTATTATATAACTCAAATTACTGAAAAATACAGATTGCATATATAAATAAATATTTAATTCAGATCATTATATACTCTTATGTAAATTATATCTAGATCACATCTGATAAGGGTAGATGTGCGCTACTCCATAGTTACCTTGAGGAATTGTTACAATATTTGCCTGGAGGAATAACAAACAGGAACAGTATAGAGGAAAATAGCTTTCTTTTAATTTAATGACATCCCCCGTAACATCATGGAATTATTATAGTTTCTAAAGATTTGGCTGCAAAAAGTCTGGGTTATAAAAAAAAATTAGTTCATAAAATTTATAAATGTTTATTATATAATATTGATTAAATCAATTGATAAATATATGGGTAAGGAGTAAAATTATAAACTAAGAATGAAGTAAAGTAAAACAATTGGAGTCTTTGTCCTGAAAACTAAATTTTTAGTAAAACAATAGTAATTTTTTTATATTTCAGGGTTTGATTACTCAGTTAATGAAACTGATATGTAAAAGTAATAAATAAAGTAAAATAAAATAAATCGTAAAAATTTTATTGTTATTATTTTATAGTTATGATATTACTAATATTCAGTGAGTGAAAATTAATTTAAAAGTATTTATGAAAACTCATTTCGACTTGCTTTACTTTCTTCTGAAAGTAAATTATTTATTATAACTCACTTTTTCTTATTTTTTCCTTCTTCAGCAGTATGGAATTCATAATATTTTCTTCTTGTCTAGTGATGCTGCCACATATACCAATGTTGTTATAAATACCAGTCAGGATTGTTTAGAAAACCTCTTCAATATGTAATCAAAATTTATGTACAGCTTTTATTAAATTTTTTCTCTTATGTGTTTTTAAGTTCAATTAGAATCAAAAGCTACCATTTATCACATATTGATCAGGTTTAACAGCCCATAATTAGTAAATAAATGCAACACCAATAATAGGTGGCATCATTACATTCCATCAATACATTGTTGTGGTTGTATTGTATATATGGCAGCAAACAGTAATATATCAACATTCCATATATATATATCCATATACAACTATATCAGACCTTTTATTGATCTGTTACACACATTAGTTGAAGAAGGAACAGTAAAATAATTCATAAAAGTTAGAAAAGAGGTTGATTTAATATTGTTTTTTTTATTTTAAAATTTTACTACATTTTGTTATGCATAAAAAAATGTTACCTGGTTGCTTAAACACTAAATTATATTCAGCACAAGAGCTATCTGATGCACTTACTTTTATTTGTGAGAATCACTAAGTGGCAAAGCCAAGCAGCAAACTGTCCTGTTTAGTTGTAAACTAAACTCATTTCTATGAATTTGACAACACTTGAAAATATCTTCTCATCAAAACCACAAAAAAGTGTTTTGTACACAATGTCTTTCAAGATTCCTGTCGTTTTTAGTTTATTTATTATTCAGTATTTATAAGTTTCAAATTCACCATGTAATTATTTATTAATTATATTCACCTTTATCCAAATTCTTTTACTAATCTCTTACGCATAATGTGTATGTTATTATTATGAAATGAAAACTAATTAGAATTTATTATCAGCTAAATTAAATAAAAAAGAACAAATTAGAATATAGCGTACAAATTTATTTAATTTGATCATTAAAGATTTTTATGTATTGCAGTCACTTTGGTAATTTGTGATGTATAATCGCAATTGACTCATTACTTAATTGTCTCTGCATATTGTAAAGAACTATATCACTTGGTAAAAACATCTTTCACTGGTACAATATAAACAAAGCCGCTGCTGTGACTTCATCTGGATAATAATCTGCTTTGTTGGATAATATTGATGGATGTCTCATTGCAGTATTGTGAAACAGGTTTAAATCGACTGGTTAAATTTAATAATGCATTTTTATTATTATACATTTTGTTTTAAAGTGCATTTTTTGTCAATGTTTAATATAAGATATTTATATTTAACATTTGAGGCAGCATATATTTTACAAAGCAGTTTGTTTACATTTGGATAGCCCTTATGCTGAATGCAGAATGACATAAATGTTTGGTAATGTGAGTGCATAATTTATTAGCTGCTAAGAAAATGACACCAATTTTTTTTACAATTATGTTAATGAAAGAATATTTCACCAATTTGTGACATTATGTTAATGTGATAATATTGTTAAATTAATTAAACACTTTGCACATAGTTTGAAAATAAAATTGAGAGAGGATTGTATTGTAGTACCTATACAAATATTTTTTTTATTGAAGTTTTTATAAAAATATAATTATTTGTTATATAAGTATTACGTGCCTAATTTATAAATTTATTGTTATTTAGTATGAAAATTTATTTTTTATTTAAAAATTTTTTATAATTAAAAAAAAAGTTTGCTTTTATTATAAATGTATATAGTTTCTTTATAGCCTTATTAGTCTTATATACTCGAGTGTGTATATATTATATATATATATAATTAAAATATTTAACTTTTGAATACACGTATAAATGACAGCTTTTAGTAGTTATATATTTTTCTTGACAAAGAGTTTTTTCTTTTTTTTCTGAAATTTTATTTTTTATTTTTAATGAATGTAACAAGGTAGTTATAATCTTCATTTTTTGTAACAAAATATGTAAAATTTATGTTCACTGAAAAATGTTTTCCATTTATGTTTTAAGCAAAGCCCAGTAATAATAACATATCTATTATAATACAGAATAGTATTACATTATTATATTTTATCCCTAATCCAAAGTTATACCATGAATCACCAAGTTTAACCCTTATTGGATAAGATTAATTTGATAGTGACATAAAGCTTTTTATGTTATTTAGGGTTATTTGTTATTTTTTCCTTTACCATAAAACTTGGAATCATGTCTTTTTTTAGGAGGGTCTAGCACCATACCTTTCAAAAGCTTTTGTTCTTTTCCATTTGTCCATTTATTGCTACCATGAAATGCTATGTACCAACCAAGTATTTTAAGAACTTCCTTCCTAGACTAAATTTGATACTAGTAGACTTTCTTTTATGATTGAAGGTCTTATGATAGTTTGCTTTTGATGTCTTTCTTATTTTGTGTATCCATTGCCTTTTTATACTAAATAATTCAATTCTGTAATGTTTGATACTATGTCTGCCTTACTTAATGTTTAGTTGCATTTTGTACTGCTTACTATCGCATTTCATTACCTTTCTTTGATTTTTACCTATTTTTAAACTGATTTCTGTCCAAGCAATAAATCTGTGTTGATCAAGATTTTTTGTTACTCATTTTCAGTTTCTGTCTGAAGAATAATATCATTAACAAATCCTAACTCTTTATTTTTATCATGTTTTTCTTATTGATAGTCATTGGTGAATATTACTGTATGAACAGTTAATTTTTAAATGACAAACTAAACCCAGTTTATAAAATATAACATTTTAAAACACTTTTGTCATAATATATTCAATGCTGCCATCTTCAGTAATTACTGTTGTTGTTTTTCACTTACACATCCTGATGTATTGATGATAATTTCTTGAGTTAGGAAGAATTGAATTTAGAATATTAATAAAACAAAAAAAAATTGGGTAAGATTTGAAGTGTATTCATTCAATTTATCTTTACTATATGTTTTTGTAAGTTTGTTTATTTTATAATGTTTGATTATGTCAAAAATGCCATTCTTCTTTATGTGTATGTTGAATGTAATGGTTTAATTAGTATTGGTGGATTGTGATTTGAATCTATAAGTCAGTTGGTGAACATTGTCTGTGTTACTATGGAATCCTGCTGTATTTATTCTGTTTTTTTAATATGCGTCCCATTTGTTTAATGTAGGCACTAGTCTGAGAATTTAGATTATATATTTCATGGGAATTCTGTATGGTAATTGTGGTTTGTGAATAATAGTTTATTTTATTTTATTTTTTTGTTTTAAAAGGGACATTGTACCGAGCTTTACTGGCAAACTTGCCCAGACAGTAATATACTGATATGTTAATGACACCATATTAGTATTGTACTATAGAAAAATGTATCAGACAAGCTGTACAGAAAATAAATTAATAGATATTCTTTACCTCATCCCAAAAAGTAACTAACAAAGCATTCATTCTAACTCTTTGCGCTCGGTAACCATTACTATAGGTTGGACGCACAGATCGGTGGCCAGCACTGCTGGCCGCAGCCATTTACGCCGCAACTCAGAATTATTTTTCATGTATAGGCGCTCGTAGCTCAGATGTCCAACAGGGCTGGTCAACATTAAATTACTCGAACACTTGGGAGGCCACCGATGCTGGCTATGAAAATAAACAGCATTTATAAATATGTTTTTAAATTTCAGCTGTTATAAACCTACTTGGTACAATGTCTGGTGTGTGCTGCAACTTATGGAGTAGAAAGTGATCTAAATAACCGTATGATTGTAAAACGAGCGCCAAATAAAGATTGCATGTTTCTGGTTCAACATCGTCACCTTTACGTCATTTGTTTAGTTATTTTATCAATTAATTAAAGTGATTGTGGTTTTGTTTATTGTATATATATTGGTGAAGAATTTAAGTCGTTTTTTTTTTACATAAGTGTATATATATTTAAGTGATTTTTTACTGTAAATATTTTTAACCTAAGAATGAATAGCGATTTTGATCTACCATCTGATACTGTGAGAGAGTTATTGTGTGCATCAGACAATGATGAAGATTTTCTAGTCAATTCTGACCATGAAAGTGATATACAATTAGATGTATGTGAGGAGTTTGACAATGAAACCCAAGGTGATATATCGAACAATAATATAGACATTATTGACAACAGTGTGGATACTTTTGAAGATGAAGTGGAGGAAGAAGAGACAAACAGCGATAACACAAATGATTCTGGTTCTGATTGGAAAGAATGGAAGGAAGGCGATCAAGACTTCCAAAAGTATAAATGGTCACAGGTTAGTCAATTTAAGCCACCAATTAGTGAAATTCCACAAACCCCTTTACAATTCTTTCAACTATTCTTCACAGATACTTTATTTACTGAAATAACCAATGAAACCAACAGGTACACCCATGAAAAAATTTTTAAAAATACACCCCTCCAAAAAAAATCGATGTGGTGGTCTTGGGAAGATATCAGTATTAAAGAGATGAAAGCATTTATGGGAGTAATTATAAACATGTGGATGAACGAAAAACCTGAAATAGACGACTACTTCTCAACAAACTGGGTCGATGAACAACCTTTTTTTAAGGACATTTTCAGTAAAGAGAGGTTTTCCCAAATATTTTGGAACCTTCATGTTGGTCCACCTCCTTCTGGACCAGTACACAGCACACTGACTCGGTCTGGAATGGTTCGTAATGTTGACCTCTACAATAAATTCGTCGACAATAAATTCGTCGACAATAAATTCAGGGAATATTATACTCCTAACAATCACGTAAGTGTAGATGAGAGCACGGTAGGATTTAAGGGGAAAATCCAGTTCAAAGTCTACAACAAAGACAAGCCAATAAGATGGGGCATAAAAATCTTTGTATTGAGTGAAGCAAAATCTGGATATATCTGTGCGATTGAACCCTATTTTGGTAAACTGACCATTGACCGTATGGCCAGATCTGATTTAGGTTCCACTAGTCGTATTGTACTTCATCTTGTTAGAAAACTTAAAGATGCCTAAGGAGATATTAAAGGTCTCCATGTGTTTACTGACAGGTTTTACATAAACTTGGACCTGGCGGCAGCACTCCTAAAATGGCAAGTTCATATAACTGGGACCATAATGCTAAACAGGCAAGGGCTTCCTGACCATGTAAGAGCACAAAGAAAAAACTAAAAAAAAAAAATATTAATAGACTTAAGTTGAAAAAAGGAGATATTAAATTGTATAAAAAAAAAAATGATGAGGTATCCTTGTTGTTGTAGAAAGGCACTAACTTAGTAGCAATATTAAGTACTCTATATGCTGATGGATTGACAAAGACAATCAAACGTATATGAAAGGGGGGTAAGGAAGAAGAGGTAAAAAAGCCTAAGGTGGTCTGCAAGTATAATAAATTCATGGGTGGCGTGGATGTGGCAAATAAATATATAGCTAGCTATTCTTTCACGAGAAAATCCATCAAATGGTGGAGAAAAGTCTTTTTTTGGCTCCTAGAAACTGCCATGGTGAATGCATTTATATTGTACAATATTGTTAACAACCAAAAAAATTACATCAAAGACAATTCAGAAAGGTTTTAGTAAAGCAGCTTGTTGGAAATATACGAAATTCCAGAAAAAGAGGAAGATGTAGCAGACGAAGAGAGACTGAATGACAAATTATATCTTCGGTACCCTCTTGAAGAAAGAAAAACCAAAGATTGTGCAGTATGCAGCGATCGCAGACCTGGACAGCAAAGAAAACGAGGCAAATTTTTTTGTAAAACCTGTTCTGCCAATCCAGGTCTAGATATTGGTATGTGCTTTGAATTATATCTCACAAAAAATTTAAAAAAATGTTTGTCACTAACATTGCAGCAATTTTTGTTTTTACAATAAAAGTAAGTTATGTTAACAATTTTTTGTAACTATAAAAACTATAAAAACATATTTCTGTTTATCTATTTCAACTATAAAGTTTTGTAAAAATAAAATATGATTAATTAAGATATAATTTTTATTTGTCATTCTTTCATCCTATGTACAAATATCAGTGAATGCTCTAAAATTAATTTCCAGCTGGTGCCACAGAGCGGTCAATATGGCCGCCGACCTAGCACAGAAAGTTATGTGGCCAGCCCTGCTGGCCACCCAAGCTGCGTGCTCGGCGGCATCATAAATAATTCTGAGTAGACTCAGAGAAGTACGTGGCCAGCAGTGCTGGCCTGACGAGCGCAAAGGGCTAAACATACAAAAAAACAATTATGGACATCCAGTCACAGCACCTCAAACCATTCAGCCTCATATAAACTATTTGTTTTTGGAAGTATTATAATTCACAGACTCCACAACATACTTGTGTCACTTGAAGATCACAAAAACAAAGTGCTATAAAATATGTAGCCCATACACACACAAACACAAACATTTGTGCACATGTATTACACAAACTAATATAACAAAACACCCATAGACTCACTTCTTCACAAAATAAATAATATAACAAAATAAAAAATACATTATAGTAATATGTACAAAGACTGAAAGAATATGAACAGTGATTGAAAAAAAATATGAATACAGTCTACCATCAGATAGAAAAAACAAACCATTACACATAAATCATAATCATCAAAGAAACTAAATGCTCCTTGAATATGTAGACTGAATTCTCTGACTGTACAACTTTTCAGTTTATCAACATTGGCAAATGGAGCATAGCTTGAAATAAAGAAACAATAAGCATTTAAAATCTCTTAACAGCAAAATAGAATAAAAATTTGACAACCACCTTATACATGCAAATTACACTCTACCTGCCAGCATTAATGGCAGTTTTTATATTACGCATAAATGAAAGTTTTACATCTTAATATACACAAACATGAAATACACACATACACAAACGCAACAAAAATATACTGAACTGATATATTTTCTCTCTTTTTCTCAAAATTTTCTGTACCCTTGCTACATATACTTTATGGTGGTTATATTTCTTTGATCCTTGCATCTTCCTTCAGCTTTATCTTTCATGGGTGTTTCCTGGTTTCTTTTAATTATTTTTCTAAATAACTTTTATAACCTCCTGACATGCATTTTTCTTTGTTTTAAATTCATTCATCAATTCTAGTACCCTCATCATGATAATTTTCTACTAACTTTTACTTTTCTACTTAACATCCCTCCTTGTATTTTAAATGTTTGTTCTTTAAAAGCTACCCATTCATTTTCTGTAGCATCTGCTTTAGCAACATTTATAGAAATTTTCTTATAGTTTCTTTGAACATTTAACATTACATCATTTTTTTTTATTTATTTGTCAATATCCTATGTCTTTGTCAGCTGTATTATTATACAAAAATTAACTTAAAAAACTTTAACACTGAAAATAAATTCAAATTCCTTCCTTTTATTAAATAAAAGGAAGGAATAAATCATCAGTTAAAAAACCATCTGATTAAAATCATCAGTTATAAATTATAGTACATTTCACATCCCAACTGGGTTACTTATAGTTCGTGTGGCTTTACACTTTGATTTATATTTAATATTGTTCATTAAATAATTAATAAAATAAATGTGACATGTTTTTTAATTCATATTTTTTAACTGTTTGTACATCATATTAAACTGTTTTTGCTCATAACTTTCCTAGTAATGAGAGTTTTTCAAAACTCTTTAATGCCTTTTTATGTTTTTTTTTCCTTTTTATGTTACTTTTTGAATTTTGCTTTGGTTTATGACTTTCTTTCTTTTCTTATATTTTGGCAATATCATCTATCTATAGTCTAGCATTTTTATGATTTGTTTTCGATTTAGTGTTGATAACCTGCTTGTACACAAAAACAAACTATTTGAAATCAAGTCGTTCACTGTAATGATGCCAGAGACAGTTTCTCTGATGGTGGAAACACCGAATACTTACTCTGACCAACTCGCAGATCGACATTTCAAAATTTTTTTTAAATATAAAAAAATAATAATTTTTATGAAATAAAGCTATATATCGCCTTTCATACATATCTATACTTTTTTAATTAGGACAATGTCTTTTTGAAGAACTATAAATAAATAGTTGAATTTTGATATTCGATTTTAGATGTTTTTAATTGACAGCAAACTCTCTCCGAAACCTTAACAATCTTATTGTTTTGGGAGTTTTGATTATATAAACTACAAACTTATCAAAATAGAAAGTCACTAACTCCATGGTATATGCTGTGCAATCAAATATAAAATATATCAAATAGTAACCCCCATGTGACTAAATATGTAAATGTAGATGTAGGTAGTTTTGAAACTGTAATACGATTTTTAACATGCAATTAATGATGAAAGTAACTTGATTTGGTTCTAAATATTGTTATCTGCATGTAATCTAGCCTTTTACAGAATTCAAAATATAAACAAAATTTGATCATTTTGATGGTGAATATTGGAAGTAGACATTTCACTTGAGAAAATGTCATTGGAGTTTTAGATAATAAAATATGAAAACCCGGCGCTGTAATATTTCTGTTGATTTATTTATATATTAGCTGGTGAATGGGGTGTTTTATTGCTAATAGTTTCCAGCTGCCTTTGTCAGCTGGGAAAAAAATTTTGCTACAATTTTTACTACATTTTTAAAATTTACATAAAAATAATTTTTCAGACCAATCAGCTTGGTTTTTAGGAATATTCATGATACATTGTAAGTATATTAGAAAGTGAGCATGTTCAGTAATATAAAATGGGCTGGTGGAAAAGTAGGTTAAACACAAAAGGATTTCAACCAATAAAATAATACATATAAGTGAAACAGATTTTGAATTTTTGCCCCCCTTCAAATCATTCAGTGTTTGCTGACTTTTCTCCACTACAGTTGCCAGTGCTCTTCAATATAAAGCAACTCTACGGCATTTAAACAAAACAAAAAATTAGCCTTTAACCTTAGGATTACTGTGCCTACCAGTTTATAATCCCTGGTTAGATCTTATTACAGGTTTGTACTTGATTCTAATTTGAAAAGCACAAGTATTTATCAGGTAAGTGTAGCCAGCTGTGTTATAGACACTCTGTTATTATCTCATTTATTTCAGTTTATATGGAACAAAATTAACAGTTACTAATTTATTCCCTGCTGATTAATCACATAATAAGAATTAGACATTGATAATCTCCCCACCAGGTTGGTCTAGTGGTGAACACGTCTTTGCAAATCAGCTGATTTTGAAGTCAAGAATTCCAATGTTCAAATCCTAGTAAAGGCAGTTACTTTTATACAGATTTGTATACTAGATTGTGGATACCGGTGTTCTTTGATGTTTAGGTTTCAATTAATCACTCATCTTAGAAATGGTTGACCTGAGACATTACAAGACTACACTTCACTTACACTCATATATATCATCCTCATTCATCCTCTGAGGTAATACCTGATGGTGATTCCTGGAGGTTAAACAAGGAAAAGAAAAAAAAACATTGATAATCAATCTGCTGCTTATGTTTGAACAGTGCACTGAGATTTTCTGAAAATCAGTAAATAAGATTACAGATATTTTCATAAATATAAGTATCAATGTTCTAGGTGATATGCCAAATCAAATTTCATAAATTTATCATTCAGACTTTATAATTGATGCATGTATTTGAATAGATAATTTTTTATCACATTAATTTGTGATTAAAAATTTTCGAGTATCATAAATGATTTACTTTAAAACCAATGGAATTATTCTTTTGGAGCTAATATCAGTATCTTCAGTGAAGTAGCTCATAGCACTATTAGTTAATATCGCCCATCTTAAAGTGCTTGGAAATGTGTTGCTTTTGTCAGAAAAGTGTGTTTTAATTTCTCATTGTTGAAGTATCTTGAAGTCGTGGTTTTTATGTATAAAATTTTCATGATGTAGTTAATGTCTAATGTATATGTGATGATTCCCAGTGAGGTTTATTCTGTTATTGCATGAAGTACTCATATGTTTTTACAAAAACAGCATGTTAAATTAATAAACAAACTATAGATTGAGCATATTACATCAATTACATCTTGAAGATATTTCCTACCTTTTTTTTTAATGCATACAATTAAAAACAGTACCTAGGTGCAGCACTGCAGCTAATTAGCTTCTGGAAGAATAATTTCATTGATTTGAAAGAGATTTGTTTGCGAATTTTAAATGTTTCATTGTTTAACTAATTTACAATGTTACATATATAACCACACTATGACAGGATATTTTCATTAAAACAATAAAGGATTAAATTAAAGACAATAATAATTATAGCTTATTAAAAGTTAATTTATTATTCATAATTACACAATAAATAATTCTTTTTGTATAAAAAAAACATTCTTATTCGATTTTGGTAACTCAGAACTAGCACAATAAATTAAAACACAGATTTTGATTCCTAAAACTAAACGTTTTATAAAATGTCTATAAATAGAATTTTTTCAAACAAAAAGTAAAGTAAAATTTATCAATCTTTTTAAATTAAAACAACTTGAAATTTGACTAATAGATTGTTTAAAAATGATACAAGTTAAAATTTTATTCTTATATGGTGTTCATAAAGTTTGCATAATCTTAGCCTAATTATTATTACTCTTTCTAATACCAATGATATTTTATTTTCTGGTTTCCCATTGCATTTCACATCCTTTTATTTACAGTATTAATTTGTTTTTTTAATCCAGTATGAAAACTAACTCTTTGAAAACAAATCTTTGCTTTCTTAAATAATTATTAGAAAATCAATTACTTTTTGTACTTTACAGTAAAACAAAATGATGTAAATATATATTTATGTACATACATTAAAAATATTTATACAAAATTGAATTACTCTCTGAACACTGAAACAAATTCCTTAAAATAACCTGAACAGAAAAATAAAATCCTTTGATAATCCAGAATTGTTAAAAAAAGTTTATTAAAAGGGATAAAGTTTGTTTTTCATTAAATTTTTAAAATTAATCTTTCTATTATTCTAAATTGTCGGTTATTTTTATCACCATAAAATTAAGCACAGTTTTTCTGAGTTCGCAATTATTATTAATAAAAAACTTTCTCTAGTAAAAATGTTCAAAATAACTATTTGCTGTTAGAATACTTATCAAGCTTGCCCAAATTTAATATGCAGTAATAAATAATACTTCAGAGTAACTGAATTCATTACTTCTTTCAATAAAAATACACAGAAAAAAATTTTATATATTTAAAATATAAAATATCAAGGTCAATCAAAATAAGCTGTATAAATACACTAATACATTAATCATTTCTTTTTAATTTAAGAAAACCATCTATTAGTTTTAAGTAATCAGATATCTTGCTCATTTTTGAAGCCAACTTAGATACTAAATAAATTCATTTTTGAATTCATGGTTTTCTTAATTTGAAAGTGATGTAATAGGTAATTTGTCATGTTAAATTTTATTGTATTAATAGTCCAAAAATAATTATTTTTGTACAAAATGTAAACTTTAATATAAATAAGTAATGTTTTTCTTACAATGATATTATATTGGATTTTAGTAACTCAAAAACTAGTACAATAAATTACAGCACCTATGTACACCAATAACTTAACACTTACATGTATTGTGTATAGATAAAATTTAAAAATATATATATTAATTAATGCATTAAGACCCTGACATATTCTCAGAACTTTAATGTACATCTCTCTCTGAGTGTGTGGGTGTGTATGTGTGTATGTGTGTGTGTGTGTGTGTGTGTGTGTGTGTGTGTGTGTGTGTGTGTGTGTGTGTGTGTGTGTATGTTCAAGCAGTCTTATCCATTCTTTAAAAGTAATACACCTAAGTTAAAAAAAGACTTTATGGTCCCTCTCTTTGGGTAATTGAAACAATTAGTCAAATTGTCAACAATTCACTAATTTCTTCCTTTACACACTACTTTTCATCCTTAAAAACCAATATAAACCTCTTGTCTAGATCAGCAGTGCTCTACTTTAGTTAATGTAAATACAGACATATTTAAACCAAAACCTCTTTACCAAATCAGTAAATCTAATTACTATATTATTAAAACAAATATCCACATCTTAATAAAATAATCGTCTCACTTTCTAAAAATACAGCAATGTGGTACTGTCAGCATGGAAGAATCTGTAAAACAATTTTTCATTATGTTTTTTATTGTAATACAAGTGTATTTAATGTGTAAATATGTTTCAGGGCAAGAGGCCAGAAATGGATGAACTATTGGTAGTCCATTCATACCTATTGACAATAGTAGTATACTGTAATGTGTGAAGTAGCATTATTCCTTTATGGCTCAGAGTTGAGGATTTTTTCTTTTAATGTTTCTTGTAATATGTTGGTAGTTTCTTAAAACTTAAAAGAACTAATGTTCTTTTATTTAAATACCCTACTCCATATAACTAACAAACTTATATAACAACCCTACTCTAATGAGTAGGGCTTTGTTATAACAAAGGATCCTAAATTTTATCGTACATAAAATATATGATGAATTTTGTGTTTTTAAGAACATAAACAAAATACACAAGAAAATACAGTAAACTAACTAAACTTTAAAATGTGACTGCTGTGGACAGATTGGATGGACATTCACTCAGATACTAACCTCATTTACAGGTATAAGCACTATCTGAATCACAATAAACCATTGGAAATTACCTCATAGAAACTGAACATACAAATAAAGATGAAGTCAACATGCAAGTCCTGCTGGAGATGAAATATACTATTCAATCATTTACTTTAAAAGTTTCCTAACTACTTCAAAGTTAAGTGTCACCCATAACAGCATTGAAGTAGGAGCTGCAAAGTAACAAAAAGTATTTTCTGGAAATACATTTCCACAACTTATAAACAAAAAAGAAAGTAACACTTTCAAAATAAAAAAATTCTGTAATCAGTGGGAAATATCCATTATTAATTTCCTATTCCAAATTCAACTGAGAAGTAGTCTCTGCATAACTACCAGATGAGTGTAAAATCTCAATGTGATTTTTCTAGTTTGCATTTCTTACTATCATCTGGACTCCTCTTAAAATAGTAATTTTCTTATAAGTAGTAGCTTAGGACTGTTAACTACCAAAATATAGGCAGCCCTTTATGGACAGATTTTATATACTATAACTAGGATATATTAATTCATATGTAGGTTTTTAGCAGCAAACCAATATTACATGGGATATTTGGAAAAGAAAAGATACAATGTTGTATAACTGACAGTTTCTGCATCCCCTTTAGAAATTACAAAGTGTCTTTCACAACTATATTGTGCTTGGAGTGTTAAATAGCAGTATCAATTTCAAATTGCACCACACATAACATATGTTCAGTTATTCAATTTGTTTGTAAAAAAGGAAATACTGTTAAAATGCAACATTAATTTATTCCTATGTATGGAAGCTGTTATGCATGTACAGAACATGACAAAAAAAACAGTTTGAATTTAAAATTAATAAATGACATTAACAATGAAAAACAAAAGAAAATTACAATTTTTACTATTTATGAAATAATTTTAAAAATGGAAGAAAAGTGTATGTTGAACTGTCCCTGCTTTAAGGAAATACAATAAATGTTTATTTTTATTGTGATAACCTAAAAAAATTATATCAGGTAATGCAAAATAAATAATAAAAAAATTTAACATGAGTCTGCATGATGTAGAGTGATATCAGACTGCATGTTTCTAATGTCACGTAAGTTTTTATAGACCATCAAATGGGGAATTACAGTCCTTTCTTTACATACCCTAGAGCTTATACCAAGTCATTACCACTTGTTTACATAATTGAAAGAAATACCTTGCTGAAAATGTTTTTCATGATGATGACAAAGTTCAAGAGCAATGATGACATGGTTAAGAGAACAAACTGGAGACTTCTATAATATCTGGATCTTGATTGACTCTCTACCAGGCTCACAAAATGCAGTAAGGTTCATGGTTATTGTGTTGAAAAATAAACAAAAAATATGTTTTAAAAAGTTGATTACAAAGTAAAATTCATTAAAATATTTTCTGTTCTTTTTATCAGTATTTGCAAACATCCCCTACAAGGATTAAAACTTTTGTATACTAATTTTGTGTACACTTTCTTACATCTATTTTTAAATCAACGAATTTTACAGTTTACTATAGTGAAAGATATCAGATGTGTTAAAACCCAGCTGATCTACACAACTATTCATTAAATTATGATTAAAAAATTCATTTTTGACTACGTTTTTCAAATTAAAAAGTATTGAAAATAGCTCACACTCTAATATTAAGTATATTAAATTACAGTGTTTAAATTAATAGTTAACTTACTACAATGTATTATGTTATAACTTAAATTTAACTTAAGTTACAAAGCGCTGTTTAAAAGTAAGGACCGATCGATAGCAAAATGAGAACAGTTGAAAAAATGAAAAATTTACTAATGGTTTCAAATATTTAAATATTTATTTTATTTCTCTACATAATCACCATTTTGTTACAACTTTTCATGTTGTGAAACAAGCTTCTTCAAACCCACTGCATAAAATCCGCTGCATAGAACTATAGCCACTTTTGCACTGTTTTCAATGCTTCACTTTCTTGAATTGTTGAGATGCAAGCCAGTTTTTGAAGTGTGGGAAGAGATGGTAGTCACTGGGCGTGAGATCAGGAGTGCAAGGGGATGATAAAAAATCTCCCATCCGAATTTTTGAATTGTTTCTGTTGTACATGCAGCCATGTGTGCGTTATCGTGAAGAACAATTCCTGATCCCAGCATTCCCCGTCGTCGGTTTTCAATGGCATGATGCAGTTAAGAAATTTTCACAGTAGACATGTGATGTGATGGATGTTATAGGTTCCATGAAATAAATCAAAAGCACACCCTTTTAGTCCTTTAGTTAGATTTGTTATTACCCCACTGATTACAACATACAGTCTCGCAAAGGTAAACAATAATGAACTGATGGCAATGTGGTGGTTACATGCTTAAGAGACCACTTAAAGCTACTGCGCATACGTGAACCAATGGGTATTTATAACTCATCGGCCCTTACCTTTGAACCACATCTCTTATATTATATAGAATTATGGTAACACTTATGTTTTATTATTAATAAAATTTAATTTCATTATATCTAAATGACCTATGAAGCTTTATAGATTGAAATATTAAGTGAAATATTTTGTAGCTGTATATTTCAAAATGAAAATGTGTAATAAATTAATGTTCATTAATTTTTTAACCTTGTTCTGTTATAATTATCAGTTCTTCAGAGGATGATTACTTCTTCCAAATCCATTGTATGGATTTCTGTTGTAGTTATTAAATGGAGGAACGCCAGGACGTACAGGTGGATGACCTCCCTGCTGTGAAAAAGAATTTTATTGATGTTTTCAAAAGATAAATTTACAAAGTAAAATAGTAAAAGAAATCCCTGTTGCAAAATATTCTTTCAGTAAAAATGCTTTCGACTAATTATGTAATATTCAAATTCATGCTGTGCTGTAAATTAAAATTTTTAAAACCTGTAATAAATTTTTTAAACCTGAAATAAATTGTCTAAAGACAATTTATGCTTTTAACCAACTAATATGTTATGAACAGATGCAGTTTGCTTTGATGTTGAACATATTCAGTACTGTTCTTTATTAATAATTGTTAAACAACACTTTGTTCATTCACAAAAACACTGCAAACAGAATAAAACTCATTTGCTTCTAATCCATCATCACAAACTTATTTTCAACGTTTGTTCATATCTATTCACCATTTTTATGTCTGGGTATTGCCTTCCCTTTCTGGTTTTTTAGCTCCCATACATGACATCTAAATTCCATTGGTTGTGTTCCAGTGTTTGTTAATTTATCTTTGATATCCTTGTCTTTTTAATTATATACAAAAATCATACAGATTTTATGATTATAATAATGGTATAATTCTTAAGTTTTGTCATGGACAATGCAGATGAAAAGTGCATTTTTAATATTTAGAAATTAAGTAAGAAGAGGGAAGGAAATTAAGCTGTGCAATAGCAATTTCAAATTGTTAAAACAGGAATTTTACAAGAGCAAGAAGACGATACAATAATAATGAATGAATCTAGAGAGACCTACATTTATTGTGACTACAATAGCGATTCAGAAAAATTAGCAAGAAAAAACGTTTTTCACTGCTGTGTTTCAATCTATACATCTGTAACAATGATTTTATCAAATAGTTGATCCAAAAAAGAGTAAAAAAATAAAAATGAAAGTGAGTAAAAAATATTGTTACATACCTTTGAGCTGGAAGAGGAAATGTAGAAAAATTGTAATTTCCATTAATAAATAAGAAACTGAGATACCATAAGAAATAGATTGTAAAGAAAAATAATAACATAAGTAAAGAAAAGATGCAAATTTTATCTTCTTTGTTTAAACATCTTGCCGTATTTGAGCTGTTGTCCTTGTGCTCTTCTATAAAGCTTTATTAACTTATAGGCTATGGACTGCATCCAAGTAAGGGATGTTTTTGCAGTTAAATTAGTAGAGGAAGAATCATAAAAGTTGAAATACAGAGTGATTTGTCTTCTTCTTTTGATACGTAGCTAGTGTTTGGATTAAATCGACTCCTAAGACCAGTTGACAGTTTTGTTTGCAGCAACGATGGATATCCTCATTTCATATGTGGTTGTGAAGTGAGACTCTGATAATCTGGCGTAGGCATCGCATTTGGAACACTTCAAGTTTGCTCAGGTCTGTCTTAAGTAGTGTTTATGTTTCTGCTCCATACAATAAAATTGGAAGGATCAAAGTATGGAAAAGATGAACTTTGATCTTCAGCAAGATGCTGGCTTGTTTCCACAAGCCACTTCAGGGAAGCAAATGCTGTGGTTGCTTGACCAATTCGACCATGAATTTCCACCATAGTTGCTACTTTCTTCTCCTGAATCAGTGATCCCAAATATTTGAATTCTTGCACTAGTTCAATCTGCACACCATTCAGTTGGATGATAACGCGTGAGCCATCTGTTGTAAGAACATGTGTCTTATTCACATTTATTTTCAGGCCATAAGTTTGGACAATGCAGAAGATATCATACAGAATATCAGTGGCCTCAGCATCACTGTCAGTGTACATGCCACTGTCATCGGCAAACAACAAATCAGTCAGAAAGCTATTCTCTCCAAACTGAATTCCTTTTTTGCTCTGGAAAACTTGTCACATTATGGAGTCAACTATAATGTTAAGGAGGAGTGGGGAGGCAATATATTCCTGGTGGACTCCTGTTCAGATAGAAAACTCCTCAGATTCAAGTGCATATTATAATATAATATAATATATAATAATATATATAATATAATATATATAATTTCAAATGCATATCTGACTCTACAATCCATTGTAGCTCTCCTGCAGAAGCTTGATAACTTTTGAAGAGATGAGCTCTGTCTCCAATGCCTTCCAAAGTGCCAGCCAGTGGATGCAGTCAAAGGCAGATTGAAAGTCGGTGAAAACAATAACTGCTCCTTTTTCACATTGCATTCTTTCTTCCATTAGTTGGCAAATAGCGAATATCTGGTCACAGCATCCTCGGTTTGGTCGAAAGCTGGCTTGCTCCCTGTGACTTGTTTGCTCACAAAATTTCTGCAAGCATGACTTTCATGAAAACTTTGCCAACAACTGATGGAAGACTTACACCACAGTAGATCTTGGAGTCTTGACTATTGCTCTTCTTGTGGATTGGAATGATGACAGCCTTTTTCCAGGTAGCTGGTACCTTTTCCATGCATCAGATGGTTTGAAGGAGCAGAATGAAGTCACTGAAGCAGAACAACACCTCCAGCCTTGATGGACTCTGCAGTGGCCCCATCTCCTCCAGGCACTTTTCCATTTTTCAAGGCATGGATGGCTGTTTTCATCTCTTCAGTAGTTGGTTTGGCATCAGACATTTGGAACTCAGGTGGCTCAACACGTGGTAGCTCCATTGATGGTCCTTGTAGTGAGTGGGTCGTGGTTGTAAAGCCTTTCAAAGAACTGCCTCTGCTCCAGTGCTCAAGGTGCTCAGTTGTTGATCTTACAAAAGTTCCATCATCTTTTCAGATGTTGTCATTTGTTGACTTGGCCTTTCCATTCAAATTTCAGAGAATTCGGTAGAGTGTGTGATATTCATGTTTCAAGGCTGCTTCTTCCAAGTCAGTCATCAATTGGTTCCAGTATGCCTTCCGCTCTTGCCTCAGGTGACAGCAGATCTCCTTATTGAGTTGTCAATATTGTTCAAAGTTTACTAGCTTAACTTGTTTCCATTCAACTACCATGCTGGTACTCAATATCTGGTGGTTGGGCACACAGCCTTTGCACAGTGCATGAGAGTATCTGAGATTTGCCTTTCTTCAGTGCCACCATCTTCAGTTTGGACCAATGCTGCAAAATGATTGGATAGTGCAAGTTGGAATTCTTCCTTGCAGTTAGGGTCCCACAGACATTTCCAATCTAGCCTAACTGATGGTCGTGATTTAAATTTAAAGAAATGATAAGTGATAATAACTTGTTATTAAAATTGTTTTCCTGATCATAGCAACTATATAAGCACTAGCAAAATTCACTATGCAAATTCAAGGGCATCATAAAAAATAAGATAAAAAATAAGTTCTACTGTTTATTTTTATTTTCCTAGAATGATATATTTATATTAACAATACGATATATACAGAATAAGGGATAAAATAATTATAAAATTTGGGCTACAATACTGTTTGTGTAATACCTTTCTTTAGATTAAATCAACAGTTCCATTCTACCTCTTTCATGATGCTTCATGCTAAAATTTTAAGAGATATCAAATTTATATAACAACATTACTTCTTTTTTCTCTTTATAAAATTTAAAACTTCCAACTTTTAAAAAACTAACCAAACCTGACTTATTAAAATGTTTAAAACCTACTAGTCAGTTTTTAAAACTTACATCCTCTTGCTTGCAATCCCTCATATGGTCATCTTTAGTAATTGATGGTGCTGTTCTACCCTGATATCAGCTGATGTTACTGCTGACACTTTTTTTTTGTTTTAGTTGGGCAGAACATAGGGTTAGAATGTGATCAAAAAGTGTTACATTTAAAGTGTTACTTGTGATCAATTGTGTAAACTGCCAGCAATACAGAAACTGATGTTAGAGTAAGAACAACAGCACCAGCCACTGAAGATATCTA
Organism: Lycorma delicatula; assembly: GCF_047948215.1. NCBI lineage: Eukaryota > Metazoa > Arthropoda > Insecta > Hemiptera > Fulgoridae > Lycorma > Lycorma delicatula. The sequence goes on from NC_134458.1 coordinate 41,473,224, forward strand.
TGAGTGTGAATGAATTTAAAAAACATGAATTTTTAAAACTCCATTTAATTCTCACTCCCAAGTAAAAGAAGTGTATATAACTCGTCATTTTACGACAAAAAGGGATAGTACATTAATTTGTTCCTTTACAATATCTGTTCCAGTCTTTCTTATGATTGTGACATGTATAAAGCATCTGAGGTGGGAGACATATCATTATGTTCCTATAGAGATACTCCATTGTTGAACAAAATGATACTGTCATTTATAGGACTGAATATCATCTCCATTTCAGTGGGATTGGAGTGCTGATATGGAGCCATATGTTTGGCTGAGTGAAGATTGTCTGCAACTGTCTGGTTATGGCTTTAACACATATACATATTTAATAAATTTGATTCAATTTATCATTTTATTTAAAAAGTTGATATACATTTTAAAGGTAAACTGTATGGTAATCAGTTGTATCTTTTGGATTTACTCTGAAATAGATTCTTATTACTTTATTTATTTATTTTTGTAAAGGAAAAGGAAATTAATTGAAATTGGAGATATAAAAATATAATTTGTTTTTCGTACATGATTGTGTACTTGCATGATGATATAACAACTTAAATAACGGATTGAATCCAAATTAGATAAAATTTTCATTTTCATAAATGGTAATAATAATACTGAACAAAAAACTGATTGAAAAGAAAACTGCATTATAAATGTGAAAATATTAACAATCATTTTGAGTCTTCTTCATAACATCATTAAGTCCTCATGAGAAACAAATTAGAGATTAAATTTAGTTACCAGTCTTCTTGGCAGTATAATTATTGTATATCCTTAGATGATAGCAAATCCACTTTTAAATGAAACTCAAAAGAAATGCATATTAAAAAAAAATAAACACACACAACTAAAATATGATCACAGAGTTATTCTGAAACAACAGTTCTTTCAAATTATATTAAAACCTTTAAATGCAGCTAACAAGTAAATGAAAAAAAAGTTAATGAAAATAATATATAGTAACAAAAACAAAACTAGCATAATCACTGTAATACTAATTAAAAAAGATATCAAAGAAGTAATGAGTTAAAAAACACACTGATTACTGTAAGAGAACATTCACATTACTGGTAAATGACATGTAATCATCAAAAGCTTTCTATATGGTAAATACATAATGAAATTACTAATAGGTAAAACTTGAAAAATGCTGTGTTCAAACTATTCTCCTGTTAACTACTGTAATAATCTGTAAGACTGATACGTCAGGTTAAGAGTTAAATAACATTTAAAGTAAATCACTCACAAGCAATCCTGGAAAATCTGGCCGATTAAAATCAACAGGTCCTCCTGGTCCAGCTAAAACAGGAGGAATACCATCATTTGGTTCAAACTTGCTTCCGAATCCACCTGCAGGTCCTCCTTCGGATTGAAGACCATAACCTGGGTTATTATAACAGCAGTACTGTTTTCCAACATCACAGCTTCCCTGATGAAATAAATAACTTAATTATTGTTCTAATATTATGTATATTAATATGTTATGCCTACAAAGCATCATCAGATAATACTTTGAAATAAATATTTATAAAATAAAAACAGTATGAAATATAAACTGTTTTTAGTTGATATTTGGAGCTGTATAGTGCGCCTTAGTAGGGAATTATTTTGCTGGAGCTTAAAAATTGTTTGTTATAAAGAGGTATGCATAACCAGTGGTTTATGTATATGTACACAAATATTTGGTGAAGATATATTATTTAATAGCTCTGCAATCTGCAAATTATTTAATAGCAGTTTGATCAATCTGGTTGTGCTTACGTACATAATTCAGTTATAATTAAATTTTACTCCATATATATAAACTTTTGTTTGTAGAACTTATGAATTTTCTTTTATACAGATGGATTTTGCTATTAAGTTAAGTGTTTTTAATATTCTTTTAACATTAGTATGAATATGGTATAGTGATACGATGTAACAAATTTTCACTATTCCAGCATATAATGCTGGAATAGTTGTCAGTTTGTCAACTGACTACTAACTAGATTGTGATTAAACTAGAGTTTTCTTGTTTACACCATGAAAAATACAGGGACATGTTGCAGCCAGTGAGAGCCTAGTAGGACTATTTTGCTGCAAGTTTATGTGGGTACAACTTTAATTTTTATGGATGGAAGTGGTATATTTGTGTAGAGGTGATGTAGGTTACACAATTGGGTTAAAATAAATTAAATTCTTTCATGGAATAAGAGTTTATGTAATTTCATTTGCAGATTATCATTACAGATGTAATTAGTTTATAGATGATCATGCTTGTTTCAAATATTATTGTAATTTTAAGATATTTTTTCAGTATTTAAATTTAAAAAAAATATATGTACATGTATGTGTTTTTAATCTGCTCTGTTATTGATTATGTCAAATAGTTTAATTGTTTGTTGGAATGTGTGAATGTTTTTTATCAATATGTGTTGAAAGACCTTCAAGTTTTTCAAGTGTGAATGTTGACTGCAAATGATTTTATAAATTCCATGAGGATGCTTGTTAGTGATGAGCTTTTAGGACATAAAGTTAAATTTGATATATCATCAATAAACTTCGTAAATATCTGTATTATCCAACTACCAGTGCGATCACATTTATTAAAAAATTATGAAAAAATCAATGTATATTTATAAATATATTGAACTTACAAAGTTTCTAAACAATATCTTAATTTTTGGGATTATTATATATATTATTTTAATAAAAATCAGGATAAGAAGTTTGTTTTTAATTAATATTTTCACACATATTATGGAATAAATGTTACACTACTAATTATGCAATTTTAAACTTAAAAACAAAATAACACAAAACCATTTAAGAGAATTTTAATTTGTTCTTAAGGAAAATGATTATATAAATGTAACGCTATGAAATATTTAGTGTTTACTTTTTTTTAAATCAGTTTGCAATAGAATTTCAGTACTAGACAATTTTGCATCAAAATAAAATTTTATTTTTCCTAATACATATATTAATCGAATCAAGTTTGTAGCTAAACTTGCCATTTATGCAACAAGATAACAATAAAAAAAATCTTCCACCTTTCTTATCCATAATGAATTCTACATATGCACTAAACAATAGGTCATTAACCTTGAACAATAAACACCTTACTAACAGCTTATAGATAGTTTAACAACAAAAAAACTCTTTTATTATAAATACAGCTTTTTTTGTGCTAATAAAACAAAAATGTTATTTAATTATTTTTGTAATCATTCTCCATTAACAGGTGAAGACCAGAATTATGTAGAAATGCAATAAAAACTTTCATATAGTGATGGATAAAGAGTAAAAAGTAATAAGTTCTATTAGAGAAAGACAGTCAGTCAAATAATAAAAATGTACATGCACGTACTCACACAAATTGAATCAGTAATGTTCCAGTCAACAACAGAATTAAACAAATGTGATAATGCTCAACAGACATGATTACTTATCTTTTAATCCATTTAAAGATTTTTTATTTAATATATCATTCCCATAAAAAAAATAAATCAGTTTCTGTTTTAAGATAATTATATAAATAAAGCATATGATTTATTAAGGAGTTTTTTTTATATTAATTTCTACAAGTAAGGGGGACTAAATACTTTATTTGATCGACCAGTAACTTGAAAACATTAAAATTAAACCTAGCCAGAGGGCTGCTGTCATTAACTTACTTTCTAATCATCCAGTAAAAATAAGATAAAGTTGTTTATAAATTATTTATAAAATATTTATTTTAGTTATTTATATATAGTCTTTAATTATATTATAAAATTATAAATCGTCAATATAACTTGTCCTCTAAAACTTGTTTACAATTTTTTTAATATTAACCTTTACATAAGTAAATTTTATTAAATAAACCACCTAGTACAGAATGCTGAGATAATGGAACATCATGCGATAACATTAGCATATGTACATTATGCTATAACAGAATTATTTTAATCTTGACTATGAAAGCAGGATCCTGCAAAAGTACTTTAATGAAAAATTGAGGTAAGATATGTCTTATTTTAATATTCTGTACTAGGTGGTTTATTTCATAGAATTTAAATATAATTTAACAGTACAGAAAAATAGTATAAATATTAAAAAGATTAATTTTAGTAAAATAATTCTTATATATCTAGAAAGAAAATTCTTTAGCAGTCAAGAAAAATAATTTGAATTAGGATAAAAACTAAAAATTCACAAAACTCTTATACAAGTCAGTGCTCCACAATAGATAAATTATGCCAGCCACATAAAATGTATAATTTAGCATAGGTAGAGAAGGTCTGGCACCAGTGACAATGTTAAATAACAGAAAACAATTATTTATTATAACAACGACCATATTATTATATTTTACTTACAAACTGAAGTCCAGGAGATTTGCAGTTAAAAGAATGAACACATTTACAGCTGTCAAAACTTGTGGGATCTCCATTTTTTGGTAGTGAAGGTTTCTCCCATGATGGTACAGGTCCAGTTAAAATTCCAGCATCTGGGTCATTCGGTGGTCTTGTGCCAACTGTTGGATGTGATGGGCCAGGAACAGGAGGTGGTGGGGGGTGTAGAGGACGAAGAGGCCTTACAGGTGGTTGTGGTTGTGTTTGCGGCTGTATAGGAAAAGGTCCTGGCCTTACTGGAGGTAAAGGTTGAAATGCACCTCCAGATGGAGTAGGTTCTTCATTACCTCCTTCAAATACTTGGTATCGTGGACGACTTCCTTTTACTGAAGAATCTCTGTTTAAAAAAAGAGATAGCAAAATTGATTACTGCAAATATGTTTTAACACCAGCAATGTCCAATAAGAGAGTATACAACATGTTTTGTAATTTATTCTGTAATTTTAAAAATGTTACATTTTTAAAATAATAATATTTACACACCATCCATTTATATGGGTTAAATTTTAGCTAAATAAATGTGCTGCGTAAATGTTTAATTTATTATGTGAATGAGTTTCTTTAATATGATGAACTTAAAATATATAAAATCGTAAACAAAATGTTGAACATGGTAGAATTTTATTTAATTTAGTAAATTTATGGTTGATTTCTTAAACAAAAAACAAAAAAGAATAAATTTTATAATATTGTTATCTAGTGTTTTTTTTTTGTGTGTTTATATACAATTACAGCAATGTTACTGATGGAATTAGGTCTCTCAGAGTAGACAACATCCAGAGTTGAGATTTTTGAAAGCTGTAGATATTCTACACCTTAGTAAAACAGTGAGCAGTTTACGTCATAAATGCTAGTAAACAATGATCTATCATTAACTTGCAACAGCACAAAAAATTTTCATTATTTATTGCTTGTTAAATATAATTTAAGAAAAATCTTAAATACTCTTACATTTAGTACAAGCAAAGATTTTAAGATTTATAAAAAAAACTAAAATTACTTTTTTTATTTGATGATTAAATATGTTCTTACTATTGCATACTGAAAAAAGTCAACATTTGGATTTAAGTAAACAATTGAGGAACCAATATCTTTAGTTGAGTAAATAGTAACTGATTTTTAATTACTTATCGTCTATAGACAACTTATAACTTAAGAGCAAAACAGTAACCTTTAATGCTACTGTTTACAATTATATATGAATATTCCATCCCTAACAATCAATATATTAGTACACCCTTTTTTTTTTTTATCCTTTTTTAAACACCCCCAACATCCCCGGCCTCTGCCGTTAGGCTATGCACAGGAATGTCAGGGTGTCGTGGCAGTCGACTGCCCCCTTGTCTTGCCGTCTTTTGGCTTCCCATCGGGGTCATCTCAGTTTCATTAAGATGCAGTAGCCCTCCCTTCTGGACGACCACTACGTCCCTCCACTGAGAGGCTACCCTTCCTGGCCCTACACTAGGTTGCCGGCTGCGCGTAAGCGCAGCCGGCAACCCGCAAACCGCCGCGTCCCCCCTCTCACACCTGTGGGTCCCGAATGCATCATCGGAGCACCCCGACTAACCCGCATTCTTGCATATGCAGGAGCCAGAGTGACCTCTGCATTCGAGCTGCCTTTCCGGCCCTACACGGCGACCACGATTCGCCCCTTTTTTTTTTTTTTTTTTCCCCATCAGATCAATCTGAGATCTCCCAAGCACTAGGCATTGCAGATATCAGGGTACCATTGGTCCTGTAAATCCTCAGGATCAAACACAGGTATTGCTGCGTAGTCGCGCTCCGCAGTGCAATATGGTGTAAGTAACACATAGAAACAAGACCGAAAATCCTAAAGACTAAATCAAAACATCAACATGCGCAACAGTGGCAAAAAACATAACTCCCTAAAACTAATTATCCTTAAACCCTAAGGAGACCCTGTCATAACCAAGACATTAAGAGTTTACATAAACACAGTGTTATAACATTAAGTCCCAATTCTTCTGTTATACCAGGTGTTGACTTACAGTAGCACTTACCAATACATCTTGGTTGATTGACAAGCAGGACACACACAAGCAGCAAGAATAAAAACATCTACATAAACGACAGTGAAAAACAATAAATCCCTAAAACTAGTTAAAGCTTATACCCTATGGGAACCCTCTTCTTGACATAAAAGCCTATTAAATAAGTAATGTCAACTTCTTCAGTCACTGAAATCTCCCGGGCAATAGCCATTGCAGATAATCAGTACAATTGATCCTGCGATTCTTTCGTAACCAACAAGTAGTTTGAGTAATACGTAGGACAAAAAAGCGAATCTTAAACTAAAACTAAAACTAATACATCAACATATGCAACACAATGACAAAAGCAAAAAACAAAACTTTCTAGAACTGATTACCCTTATACCCTGAAGAAACCCAGGTATCTAAGCACAGTGTAATAACATTAGGTTCGAAGTTCTTCTGATACACCAAGTGTTGACATTGCGCTATGCAATAACCTCATGGTATAGGCGACACGAGTAACACACGCAAGCAGCAAAAATAAGACATTTACATACAAAATTCAGGTAAAACATGATGACAGTCGAGTATACCTAAGTACACCCTTAAATGTAGGCTTACCATACGTCCAGGATTAGCCCGGGTAGTCCTGGTGTTTTACTACTGTCCAGGGTTGCAAAAGTGTTCGGGGTTTGAGAATTTTATGACTGCCGAGGATTTTTTTTAAATTTTAGACTTATATGTTAGATGTCACATTTTTAAACATTCTCTTACAGCTGTGCATCTCTCAGCCGACCTTGGAGTAAGTGCTGACATTGATTTTGACGGAGGCATGGCTACCAGTCTTACTACAACTTTTTACTTAGTCATTTGGCAATACAACAGGGCCAATGTGTTTATGTTGTTTTCGTATGTGAAGTTACTCATCTGGACTTTTTGATCATTTTATCCACGTGAAAACGGCTAAACATAGGAGTGCTATTAATGCTACTGCTTCAGCAAACATAAGAGATTTTTTTAAAGCCAAAGAATAAGCCAAGGAAATAACAATAACAATGATCTGGAGTGTGCTGCTAAAGAAGCTACATTTTCATATCACACTGCTAGACACGAACTCAGTTTCAAAACATCAGACTGCACATCTAAACTGGTTAAAAAGTTATATGACCCAAAATTTTCATCTGCTAGAACCAAAAGCGAGGAAATTATTGTTAACGTTATTTCCCCATTTATATTTGTTAATGTATTAATTATGTAACATTAACAATGGATTGCCCAAACAGAAGTGAAGTAAACCCTGTTCTGATTGTTGTAAGATATTTCAGTCTGGAGGAGGGAATTCAGATTAAACTTTTTAATTTTGATGAAGTGTCAGGTGAAACTGCTCAAATTTTGACTCAGTATATTTTGCAGTGTGTGAAAAAATACAAACTTGAAGAAAAGTTGGTTTTTTATATTGCTGATAACGCTAACAGTAAGTAATTTTGTTGATGTGAAGAGAAAGGGGAATGAAAATGTGTTCAGAAAAGTTCAAAGTGATTTAGATAGACCAATTTTAGGAATTAGTTGTTCAACCCACATTTTACACAATTCAGTACAAATAGCATGGATTCTCTACTCCTGGACATAGAAGTTATTGTTATAAAAATTTATAAATATTTTCACATATATACAGTAAGAGTAACAAAACTTAAAAGAGTTCTGTGAATTTGAGTAAACAGATTACAAATAAGTATTATCTCATAGCAGTACAAGGTTCCTTAGTTTGTTACCTGCAATAGAAATGGAAAATTCTTTCCATTTTTGATGGCCTAAGTATGATAGAAATCATACTTCTTATCTTGTGACAAATGCCCAAAATTATTTTTTTTTTTTTTTTAAATCTAGAAAGTGAACTGCATTTGAAATTTTTATATGGCAATCTACAGTTATTTAATAATGTAGTTATGAAATTGGAAGCTAATTTTATCACAGCAACAGAATCATTCCAAGCATATTCTGAATTAATTTGTCAACTTCAGGAAAGAAAAACCCCCTCATATTTATACTATCTTCTGCCAAAGAATTGCTGTGCACTCTAAAAGAAAATAATGATGTTCAGGTACAAAAATTCTTCTCAAGGATAGACAGATTTTGTAATTCTAGTATTCAATAATTTAGAGTTGAGGAGAATCAGTTTTGATAAAGTTAGTAAGTTTCAGTGGATAAATTTACAAACTGAAATTGCCTGGTCTGATTTAGAAGAGAGTGCATAAGTTGTTAATGAAATCATAAAAGATTCCTTAAATATTGATGACCTATTTGATGAATGCATATTGTTGAACCAGATAATTCAAAACCAAAGGGTAGGTTGTGGTTCAAGTTCTGAAAAAGTACCAGATATTATTGAATAGAAGTGGAAAGCAGCTTTTAAGGTGTTTCAAAAGACTGATATTTCATGTTGCAATATTTCTAAAATGGTTTGCGATGTCTTTGTCTGGAACATCTGCTCCAGTTAAATTTTTTTTTTCAATTATGGGGAACATTTGGTCTGCTGAAAGGAGTAGACTTTCAGTATCTACTGTTAAACATCTGCTAAATGTTAAAATTAATTCAGAACTTTCTTGTTGTGAATTTGATGATGTAATTAAAACAAATAAATCATTTCAGAAAAAAGTCATGTCTAGTGAAAAATACAACTGAATAAATAAAGTTTAATGGTGGCCCTACAATTAAGGCTCTAAGAGGTCTGTTTAATAACCACTGTGCACCGAAACTGGTGGTCAGAAGGTTGATCACAACGGCAATGATTTCATCTATCTTATACGCGGCACCAGTTTGGGGCACTGCAATGAATGTACAAATAAACGCAAACTTAGAAGCGTGCACAGAGTAGCACTAATACGAGTTGTCTCAGGATATAGAACAATTTCTTACGATGCGTTATGTGTCTTAGCTGAAATGCCTCCCATTGAATTACAGATAAAAGGCCGAAGCATGAGGGCGGCAGGTGTGCCAAGAGCCGAGGTAGAAGACACAGTCGTTAGCAACTGGCAAACCGCATGGTCATCCACTCAAACAGGTGAGTGGACAAGGAGACTTATTCCCAATCTGAAAGAGCGGTTGGGTAGGGAGAAAGGCGGACTAAATTTCCACACCACTCAGTTGATGACAGGACATGGGTCGTTCGGGAAATACCTTAATAGAATCGGGAAAAGGCAGACGTCAAGGTGTCCGTACTGTCAGGAAGAAGACGCCGCAGAACACACCGTATTCAACTGCTATAGATGGGAGGGTCTCAGACATGAAATAAGGCATAATAACCTGAGACCTGACAACCTGGTTAGCTGGCTAATGCAATCCAATAACAACTGGGATTGGATTTCCAATTTTGCGAGCACCGTCCTCAAATCTAAAGAGGAAGAGGAGAGGCATCACAGACGATAGGCGTGAAGATAGGGCAGGGAGGACAGTCCCACCCCGGAGGGCCCGTATGCTTAGGTATGCGGGTTCCGGTGATGGGGTGGGAACTCCTGGTGTTGCTTGAAAGGGATAAAGAAAAGACCGAGTCCCGGCCGGCAGTGTCGGTTCCTGGGGGCGCTTCGGTGCTTGCTGGGGCTGGCGTCGCCGGTTTGAGGCAGGCATAAAAGAGTAAAGACCAAGACCCGGTTCTCTGCGTGAGGGTGGGGGACGGCATTGCCGGACCTTCCCTTACGTGTGGAGGATTAGAGGCGGGCAGCAATAAGAAAAGATCCAGAACCGGGGAGGCTGATCTACCGCGCCGGACGTACAGCCGGTGGGTGGGGAGGCCCCCTTAGAATCACAAGGACACATCCCTGGGCCATGTATACTTGAGTGGATGTCCGGCCCAGGGATGTAGTGGGAAAAAAAAAGAAAAAAAAAGTTTAATGTTTCAGTAAACTGTTAAGACGTTTAAGCAATTTCAAAAATATGTCCTGGGTTGGACCAAAAAGAAATGACCTGTTAAATGAGTTAACACAAAATAGCTTAACTTTAAAACAGTTATTGGAAATTAAAAACACAACCTTAAAAATACTTGCCTAAAAAATTTAGCATCTGTTCGTGGATTATCTGCAACTTGAAAAAGAGGAATACGTTTTGCCGAATCGGGATTACCAACACTAAGTACTGGTTTTGCAATTGAGTATTCACCTCGAGGACCTTCTTCAGCTGCTGTGGTTGATCTTTGACCTTCTCCCCAAACCCATTTTTTCTGCGCTGCAGTTATTGTGACTGATGATAAAATCACTACTGTTAAAGAAAAGAAATTAAATTTTCATTAGAAAAGAAACAACATTTTACAAAAAGAAACAGTGGAAAACATTTTAATTTTTTAGCTATAATTGGGTGATACGTCACTGATAATTCTTAAAATGTTATTCATATCTCACCACTTCTGATGACATAAAACTGCCATACTTATTTCTTGAATTTTTAATGGGCTTTTACATTTTTATTGAGTTATATTTTTATTTTCTATATTTTTAAATAAATGAAGTTGGATATGAAATTTTATAGAAAATGTATAGCGATGTAGTGGTTAATTTAAAAATATAATTTTTTTTATGATACTAAACAATTTCTTATTAAATATATTTAATATATTACTTTAAAACATTTTCAATCATCTTTGCAACCACCTTCAATCACTAATGTTGCTGTTCTCAGTTTCATGTCAACTGATCTTACTTTCTTTTTTTTACTAAGCCGACATACTTATAATGTACTTGAGAAATCTATTGGATTTCAATTATGTCTGTTCATTTAACATGCCATTGTTGTGTGTTCATATATTCATAATATTCAAGTGTGTTAAGATGTGGTCCTTTTTTTATATGTGTAGAATAACACATTTATTGTCAATTTGGATGGATTCAAGATTTGTGTGAGATGGTTGGTATATATTTACTCTATGTTGCCATGGAGAGTTTTAAAGCGTTCATTGATATTCTACACTTATACAAAAAAGGATCAAATTAACATTAACTTACTTAAACATTATGTAATATAAAAATACCCAAAAACAGTACACTAAATCAACATACAAAAAGTGTTGGCTCACTTTTCGACCACATTCTAAATGCATGTCTGGCTATTTAAAAAAAAAATCAACGGCAGATGCCAAGGTGAGAACAGCAAACCCAGACTTTGAGGATAGTCATAGAGACAGCTGGAAATTTTGAAGTTACTAAAAACATTTTATCATAAAGTTTTGTTTGCCTTGTTACAAAAGTTTATATTTTTAAAATATTATTAATGCCAACCATCAAGGACTGTGTCCTTTACACAATTTTGGAAAATTTAAATTACAATTTTTGTTCCTGCATAAGACAATGCTGTGTCTTTACAATGTGACAGTAATTTTACTATCGTCAGATTTGTATTTTTATTATTAAGAACCTTCTGAAAATTATTATCAAACCTATAAACATGGACCAGTGTTTAAAAGATTAGAATGAAAAATCATAACGATTGAGTCAAAATGTTCTAAAGTAATTAGTGTTAATTTTCAACACCTTATAATAAATAATACTTAAAACATCCAAAATATCAGCACATTTATTAAGAAATATACAAATTTTTAAATTAATATTGTATTTTTCAGTTTAAAATTTAAGTTAACTCTTTTTTACAAAACAGAATTTTGTTTTGTATATCTTCAAAAAGTTATGGGTAAAATAAGCCATTCCTGACTGAAATAGTTAATGCTAAAACATTAGCCGATAACCGAAAATTCAATATCCCTAAAACTTTACATACAATTAATAATTACAAAGTAACTATGGGGTGCTTTTAGAGACTTCCTGAAGATTTTTTATGAGCAAAAAGTCAAGTAATAAAAATTAGGTACTGTTTTTTTTTTTTTTACTTGTTACAGAGAATTTTAAGGTTAGGTATCTTTATATATTATGAAACGCTTTATAAGTTTCAAACTCGCCGACAAGACATAATACGCTAGAACTATTTGTTATGCTTCTTTTATGAGAATATTATGTTATAAATTATTAATAACGCGTGAGAAATAAATATATTAGGATTTTTAAATAAATTTATTTTATGATATACAATATTGAATAATATTTTACCCACATACTTATTTATTTTTTATTAAATTCTCAAAATCCCTGGAGTTGTGCATTGTATCGCCTTCGTTATTTGCCCTTGAATAAATAAACATAAAAAAATAAATAAATGTACATTCCTAAATATCAAACGTATAATAAACACAGATCGTCGTACTTATATAAGCTGTCACAAGGCAAGGTTTTGTTTTCATTAAGTACCTATCAATGACCATATGTCAAGCAATATCATTATGCGTTATACTAAGATTACCTTCTACAATTAATAGGTCAGTTGTAATAGTAGACAGGAGCCTAACAAATCTAGTCGGGGAATCCCGACAAGGTCACTGTAACATAAAAGGAATCTCCAGTAATTCTTAAGCGGCACAATTCGTAAGTTTTGGCATAATTTCAAGGCGATTTCGATTATTTTAATAACATGACTATCTCCTCCTATGACCTTCCTGGCGGTAAAATTTCTCCAATTTATTTTTAAATACAAATTATTTTCGATATTATTATCATTACTTATACTGTAATCTGTACTTATCAAGGCTTAATATAAATTAAATACGAATACATAAATGTCTGGTTTTACATCCATTATGTAGCCTATGTTATGCTGTTAGCATAACAATAATCATTATTGGCAACGTGATACGAATCACATATTACTCTGGAATACAGCACAGTCAATTATAAGATAACTATCATTTTGTCCTAGGAGAAGTGAGAAGTTAACTGGTTTCTCAGTGTATTCTTCACTGAACCGAATATACTGAATGTCATACTTACTAAATCAGCATGCCAGTAAAGGCAAATAAAGACTAAAGGAAAACAAAATGAGCGTAATAGAAATATTCAGTCCTGCGAAACAGATTTTTGTTCTATTAACCACAGGGACTGGCTGAATAATTAATCCTAGTTCTTTTAAGAAATAAACTCTTGACAAGTGCCATTTAATCTCACATGCCTTACAACCATGAGGCTGTGAGAGATGTAAAATAGCAATTTAATGTATCTTTTTCTACGAGAAAAAAAATCATTGTTTTTATATTTGTCATTAATTCAGTGTTTTTAAACTGTCTCAGCTCTGTAATTAACACTATATAAGTGAGTTAATGGAATTCTCATGCATAACTAATAATGATTTTACCGTTTGATGAATCATCTGACAATAAATTCAAATTTAAATTTCTGACTTCAAATTTAATCTATATATGATTAGTATTAGCGCAGGGGAGAAAAAAGTTTGATTTTCTATTAAGTCAGACTTCTTTTTAATTTTAACTTATTTTTTCACAATAATGTTTCTTAATAATTTTTTTTATTTTTACTTTTCAGTCGATTTTAATCGAAATGGGAATTTTTTAGTACCTATTTCTTACACTTTTTTCAGACTTTTAGATATCATTTAATTTCTTTAAATCTTTTATTATGTAATTAATTTTTCTGTATATTTTGACCTCAATCTGAAAATTTTTTACTAGCTTATTTTCGTTCGATACCATATTTCTTCACATTAAATATACTAGTTAAATTCGCTAAATATAAATAAAAACAGCGCAATAAATGAGTTTCGATATTTAAAAGTTGTCGCTTTAAGATTCTAGATGTCATATTTTTTGGGATAGACGCTCGAAAGTATCAGTAAATCCGACACTTACGGGCTATACGCACCAAATATTGTGTTTAATATAAATTTGAAAAAATTTGATTTTAAAAGAGAAAATACATACAAACTAAGAAAAACGTTTACTGGTTACCGATAAATTAAAGTTACTCACAAACAAGTTTCAATTTTATGAAAAGATAAAACAAATTAAAAATATTTTTGTCTGTAAATAAATGTTTCAGTTCACTGCAACTTAAATAAATCATTTATCAAAAAGACACATTTATAAAAGTTATTTCATTATAAAGTAAATAAATTATTACTTTGCTTCAAATTACGTTTCGTATGTTATTACATGTTTGTGCCGACACGAACTTTCCCGAAACTACTTTCCAACTTAAATAACGAAACGTTAAACATGGCTCAACAAGTAGACTTAATAAATTTAACTTCCAAAGATATTGATGAAATGCAACCATCGCGTATCAAGGGTTTACCAATATAGGATTTTCAAGATTGTCTAAAAATCTTAAGTAAGAAAATGAGACAAAACACCTGCTTGAAAAAAATGAAGATTGTTTACAAAAAAAGTCATGTCAACTGCTTTTCCTTTATCAGTGGATTGCATATTTTAGTAGACGACTAATCGAAAATAGAATTCCAAAGCGGAAAAGGTCAGGGATAGTTTATGCTACAATGAATTATAGAAAAGCTATGAAAAATGTCAAATAGTCAATTTAAAGTTACTAAAAGATTATTTTTCTAATAAATTTATTATCATTCTTTTCTACTGTAAGCTGGTATGTAGTAGATTTAAATCAACAAAAATAAATAATCCTAAAAATAATGAGTGTTTCATTTAAATTAAAAATCTTTTAAGCTGCAAATTAATTGGTTTGCACATAAATCGAAATTATAATATAACCTAACATACAAAATTACGCTTTTTCAAACGGCAAAACGTGGTTCGATTAAAAACGTTTCGGTTGACATCATTGTACTCCGGAACATCAATACAATATTCAAAAGGTTTAATTTATAATTTAAATAACAAAGAAAAACGGTAAAAATTTGTAGATACAGATGACTAGTTAACGCATCGGCGTCAATTTGTACTATCTATCCGGATATAATTTTGTTTGAAATGGACGTGCATTAATTTTTTCCTTGATTGCATGTTAATCTACCTAATATATTATATTTATCTTATTACAAGGAAAAAACTAATTACTTTTCGTTGAAAGTTAATTTAGTTGTTACGCAATTTATTCCGATTCACCAAGAAAAAAATTATCGATAAGATCAGAAATTATCCTACCGTATAGTAGTAATTATATAGGTTAGATTTTAGTTAGTTCCTTAATACTAAAACACTTCCTTTTACAGTGTTTAATTGTTAATCCTATTATAGTTTCCTTTTTTCTTCTTTTATTATTATAATATGTCTGTTACATAGTTTAAATTGTTAGTAATTATACAAAAATTATAACGGTATGTTTTTATAAGTTATTTATAAATATAGATTTATCTTTAGTTGTTTACCGGCAACTACCATTATACAATAGTTGAATTTTTAGTTTACTATTCAGTTGTATGCCTATGTAACTGCGAGTTATCCCAGCGTATGTACACGTTAGCTTCATTAAACTGTTATTTACACAAACGATGACGTAAAGCAGAACCAAATTATTAATTTTCGACTTTGTGAAATTTAAACAGTTAACCGTGTTAAAATGTTGCTTATCAAATGCATCAATGAGCATTCAAGGTTTGGAAACTTGAACAGTTAATACATTTTTTTTTAATTTACTGAAAACGTAACGAAAGTGATATAAGACATGATAAAACTTAATCGAAAAACTCGTCGAGTAAGCGAATGAATTCCCTGACATTTACTAGCACAAACCACTTTTTACGAAAGAAGAAAGAAAGTAATTGAACAGAGGCATGCATGAAATGACGAAAGCCCAAAATGGATACCCTTACATGTCGGTAAAGCAGTGAACTTTTGAACTTACTTATTGTTTGACTCTGATAAATATGAATCATATAAACTGATATTTATTACATTAATAATTTTAACTTATCTCTGTTTATAAATCTATAAATTTTCTATCTTTGCTATTTAATAATTTTTTTTTAAATAGTCTTATTTAAAACATAAATAGAACAGAACTACATCTATTAGATGTAGATATTTCCAGAGAACAGAACTATTTTTGCATGACATAGTACAACACTTCGACGTACAAAGGGTTTTATTACGCTTTCGTTGCCACTTTATAAAAATAATTCATTCATTTAAAAACTTTCACACTGTTTTACTTAAGATAAAATAAAAGATTAAAGAAAAAACAATTTTCCAGGAGTTTTTAAATAATATTAATTAAAATGTATTAAAAAACTTTCTGAAATTTTTTTTTAATAAATAATATTTGCGCAAATAATTTTCAACTATAGTTTTTTTTTTATATCTCCAGATATTTCATGTACTTATTATTTCTAAGTATTAATGTGGACTTTAACCACTTCTATCTTTTGTTTATTTTACAATAAATTGTGTATTTTAGGGCACTTTCCTGATCAAGTTTTCCCTCGATTCCTCCAGAAAAATACTGCAGTAATTCCTTTTTTTATTCGTAGAGTATCATACTTACCTATTCTTGACGTGATTTATGCATTATATTATTATATATCGATTACAATAACATATATATTCCGAAACTAATTACATATAAAGTAGAATTAAAAAATTGTGATGAAACATCAATATATGGTAATAATATCAATTAAGAGCATTGATTGTAAACAAAATGTACTGATGTACGATAGGTCATAGTAATTAGTTAAACGCTAGGCGCGTTCAATACTAAAATAAAGGCATTCCTCTTCTTAAGGTTGAAAATCATATTCTTGGAAACATTTATTTTAAAATTCTATATAAATGCGTTATATTAATTTGCACGTCGTTAAGGAATAGGAAGGAATTTAATAATATTAAACATATTATCTACCTAAATTAACAAATTTTGGCATTAGAAAATAAAAATATTTCTAAATAAAAGTTAATAATAAATTAATGTTTATAAATGTATATATTAAATTATATGTATTACATTAATTTGTAGGTCAGGGTAAACCTAACTCTAAACCGGAAAAAACTTTTTTAACCAAATAAATTACGTGTAAATTAACGTAGTTTTATTTTTATAGATATTCGATTTCTTTGCATACTTTCGTTTATGAACACAAAAAATATCCTTATAAAAGAAAACAGATTTTTTAACTTCTATTTAGAAACCCACCGGGTTGGTCTAGTGGTGAACGCGTCTTCCCAAATCAGCTGATTTGGAAGTCGAGAGTTCCAACGTTCAAGTCCTAGTAAAGGCAGTTACTTTTATATGGATTTGAATACTAGATCGTGGATACCGGAGATCTTTGGCAGTTGGGTTTCAATTAACCACACATCTCAGGAACGGTCGAACTGAGACTGTACAAGACTACACTTCATTTACTCTTATACATATCATCCTCTGAACTAATACCTGAATTGTAATTCCCAGAGGCTAAACTGGAAAAAAGAAAGAAGAAAGCTTCTATTTAGAACTATAGTTCTATAGTTCATCGCTACAAGACTACCTGTTAAGTCAATAGACCAGCGTTCTCCCCGAGCTATCTCACATGCATTGTTTTTCTTTAACTTAGCTCAGTTATATCATACTCAATCTTTTCCAGTTTTCAATTACTATATGTCCTATTATAAATTTTAAGAAAACGATGTTAGAATGTATTTTTGCCAGGTAGAACTTTTTTATTCTTGTTTGATGCTGAAACTCATATAAATCACAACATGCTTTTTTTTATAAATAATAATTACCCTTGTATTTTGGGGAAAATTCAAACCGACCTCCAATTAAAATCAATAAATGATTCTAAAAAAAAAAACACGTTCTATAACGTAATCAATTACTACGTGTTTTTTTTTTTTATGTCTGTATATATAATAAAAATTGTGAATAAATGTCACTGACCATATTTTCAATTCAGTGAAAATTCGTATTTTCATTTAATATACACTTACTAGATTATACTTTTTCCGTTAAATGACTTTTTTTTAATTGTGACTTTTTTTTAACTTTTAACTGACTTTTTTTTTTTTAACTGATTAAAAATTTAATTTTCCAAAACGTTTTTACCAACCCTAAAAAATTTTTTTTTTAAATTAAAAAAAAAATTTTACCCTAAGTAAATTAATCATGAAAGTATAAAACGTTAAAAATAAAGAAGTAAGATTATTATAACAAATATAAAAAGTTGATGTAAAGCATGTATAGAAAGTTGATAAAGGTTGAACAGTTACTCGTATATAAAGTTGAAAAAGTAAAACAAAGTAATCGTAAAAAAAATTAGTATTAATAAAATAATATATATATATATATATATATATATATATATATATATATATATATATTGCCTGTATCAGGCAACCTGATACAGGATAAACTTAATCCCAAAAATGGCATAACCATTCCCTGGAATATAAAGCACCCTTGAGAGTTTTACTAAGGAGAAAGAGCGATGAAGCGGATTCCTATTCTTTTCTTTACTAAGCCGAATGTACTGTTGTATAAATCAGCATGTCGAAACCATTGAAATGCAGATAATATTCAACCAAACAAGTGACATTTTCACTCTGTTAATCACAGAGATTGACTGTATGTTGGACATCATTACTTTCAGAAAAATCATCTTTGACTAGTTCCACTTGTATCTCAGGTACTTCATATCTATCATAGCCATAACAAAGGCAATTTTTTCATAACGTAAATATATGCTAAAAGAAACTAAGATCGGATAAAGGGGTTATGTTACCAGATAATGGAAGTCAATCAGCCCAGTTCTAGAGTTCTAAGGTACTGTTGTGTTTAAAATGTTTGTTCTTTTAATTTTATATCCTACTATTTCTTTCAATAAATAATATTACTGATACAAAACGTTGTTTTTCTTTGACAAAACAAGAATTCTGTAAATTTTAGAAATTAACGATCTACAAATAAATTTTTCTTGTAATCTTCTTTTGTTTTATAATTAAATTTCATTTTTAGCGGATTTTCAAAGAATTTAGAAATCCGAAGTTTGAACTAGAAAATACCGAATTTTTGTAATTTTATTTTTATCTTTCCTGTTACCTATTTTTTCGACCTTAAATTGAATGTAACTCAAGAACGACTCAACCAGTCTTCATCAAATTTTCACATGTACACTTCAGATACCTTTTAAATATCTAGACTTAGCGTATCTAAATTTCAATGAAATTGATATATAGTTTTGGAGATTTTCGAGCCACATGTTTTATACATAGGCCTATATATATATATATATATATAAGGAAACCCCAATTTAAGTGAATGGATTTTCGTACTCCTCAACATCAAAACGTAAAGAAAATTAATTTTCACCCTCACCCACCACTGCTACTATGCGACCGAAAGTAATTCCTACTTTCTTTGAAAAATCAGTAAAAAAAATATATACATTTACATAAAAAAAAGAAAGCTATTTCGCCATAGTACTTTAGTTTCGCAATAATTCAAATGGGATCTGGTGTGAAGGAAATGGGGTGATGTAAAAAAAATCAATTTTGAATTTTTAATCATTTTGAACAGATACATAACATGAAATACAAAAAAAAAACACCGAAAGCAATATTATTTTCAAAAATCATTACAACAGTGGTAACATCCTTTCTTTCTTAACTAAAACCGAAAATCCGCCTTTCTGACTCACTTACTACGACAGAGATTTTTATATTTTGTAGTAAACTACCAATTTACAATAGTTTCTTAATCCCGCATTTCTGTGCATTCATGAACGTTTTTATATGTCCAACATCGAATAAATAAATAAATATTTAAATAATCAATCGTAATATATAATTGTCAAGATTATAAGAATTTTGTATAAAATATCTAAATCCTAGAATAAGAAAAATAATTAATGATAAATTCCCTTAAAAGTGAAAGCGGGTTAATAGGGAGGGAGCTTCTGCATAACGTAATCGGCGGAAAGGCGTTCCATTTCTTTAACAATCTATTACCGACATCACTAGTGAAGTAAAATTTTATTACCGTATAAGGTCGATTACGAATTTTTTAATTAAGTTTTAAGGAATAAATTAGTTTTTTTAATGTAATGTAATGTTATTTGTAGAGAAATAATTTTTTTTACCTTTCGTCATGTTTATTCTTAATTTGTAAACGTCAAGGCTATATATACCCGTAATACATTTATTTGCAATTATTTCAATATAAAGTCGATAAGTATGTATAATAATGATGGAACTAACCGTAGATAACTAGGTTAAAATAAAAAAATAAAAAGTTGTAAAATAATTTTTTATTAAAAATATAATAAAGGTAATAAATTAAGTTGCACGGATAAGGAGTCTTCTGATTCCTGAAGGAGAAAATAACATGTATCCCTTGCAACTTGATGTTACAATAACTCAATTTTACACACCGTAATAATCTAGAAGCGTTCCTCGGCAGGTTAAAGAGTATTTACAGGGTTTATATTTTAATTTGTATTTACTATAATTTAGCCTAATTTATATCTACATAATAATATTATTCTTACCTATAGCTTTTATTTTAATTATAATATAAGGTTAAACTTTTTACACGACTTCACAAAAAGGAGTGTAATGTATTTAGGGTGTATGTATGTATGTTTGTTCCACAGTAACAGCTCAGCAACTGAACCGATTTAGGTGATTGACTCTGCGTTGGAATCTTTACATTATCGGGATTGTCAAAGGCTATATTAATATGTATACATAAATACATATGTAAATGCAGTAATGGATATTTACCGGTTGAAGCACAAACTTTAATAAATTGAGTTAATATACTGTGAACTGTGAGCCTCTGTCACTGTGTGAGCTGGGTTTGAAATCAATAGAATGAATAATATTACAGAAATAATAGAATTAAATTTACGTTAAGTAAAATAAAATAATATTAAATAAACTTAAAAAATTTGTTTAATAATAATGGACTTCCCATGGGGACTGCGTGTGAGATTAAAATGATGAGGCGATGCGAGCACCTCGTGCGGGGTTAGACCAATCATCACCATCAACCGGTAACAAACGGGGTGTCTCTGGGGTGCTGTTTTGGAAAGTGCAATGGGGTGCTCTTTTATCTCTGCAAACAAACGGGGCATTTGTTAGTAGGTTGAAGGCTAACTTTGATATTCATTAGGTACACTTTCGATCTAACAGATCACGGTTATTCAGATATGTTGTTACATCTTCGCAATCGATCTAACGTATTCTCAGAATTCAATCGGGGTATTTACTAGTATAATACAAAATCACAATGGAACCAAACCAGAACGAAAAGAGCAATTTTGTTAGCAATGTTTTTTTTTCAGCAGTCGTGTGTTTTTAGTTCTTAATAATTATTTATCTCTTGTTTCATATCTGTGTCACTTAACACGTTGCAAAACGCGCACAATATGCGCGATTGTGGTGTTTTAAGTGAGGAGGATTACGCACATGTTGCGTAATCGGGTCAAATATTTTTTTACCGTTTTTAGGAACAGAAAATTCACTCGTACCTGTACTTATTAGCAGGTCTTAATCTACATCCAGCTGAAAGTAGGGTTATTTTTGTTTTGCGTTTAAACCTACCTACCCTCTCAAGAGTAGTTAATAGGCTATTATGTATAAATTATATACTTACTAAAACGTAATAAAACGTGACTGTTTTATGCATTTATTTATTGTACTCTATATGAAAATGACTGAAATTTTCACATACGTATTAATGCTGCTAGATAGACGATTTAATGATTACTTGAACAAAATTGCTTTACTTTTTCGAACTGACATTTTGTGACAGCGTATCCAGTCTATCAGAATAACAATAATACATAAAATCGTTACTTCAGTAAATTATTACGCAAAGTCATAAGCTAAATAAAATAATAGTGTACCAAAGAAGTTTCACCTACTCGAGTATTAGGAGTATTACAGGTTACGTAACTCCCGATCGTATCACTAAATGAGGAAGACAGTATACCATGAGTGTGCTATTTTAATTTTCAGTTTTTTATATCGGGAATATTTTTATTTAATAATAACAGAAAGTAATATAAATTCAAAAAGCTCAAAAAGAAATCACCTCTAGGTCGACGTTTACAAATTACCACCCGCAATCGACTTGTTTGTTAAATTAGATGCGAACTCAAATGTCGTATAATCCTCAAAGACAACCATGTTAGATATTAAGGTATGTGAAAGAAGAATAAATTATTATTTAATAAAACTATGAAATTAAATAATTTTCGACATATTGATGGGTGATTGCTTATTGTTATTCACAAATTTGTCGATAGAAAAAAATATGACTTTTAATTGCAAACGACAATTCAATTCTGTTTATTTACACCTCATAAATAATCATTAATGACTTTTAAAAATTATAATAATGAAACAGACTTCAAAAAACGCATTAAAAAGTAAAAAAATAAAGTATTTTAATTATTTTTTAAATGACAACTTTTTAAAGTCAGTATCGATTTAAGAATTAAAAGTTGTTAGTAATTATTGTTTTTTGTTTTCTGACCGCTTCAAAAAGTAAGAATTGAATAGGATTATTATTTTTTTTAATTCTAAATGTTTTTGAAGTTGTTTTTTAAAGTTTATTTTAAACTGTTTAGTTTTATTTTTACTGAGAATTTAAGTTGGCCTACAAAATTCCGCTACCCTTATGAAAAAACAGTTAGTAGAAAATTTAAAAGCTGAGAAACATTGATAAATACAAGAAAAGGACCGGAGAAAAATTATATAAAAGATTATTAAGAATATTAACTAAGGATGGAATACGGAAATATATATTATTTTTTATCTTGTCTTCCAAAAAATTTTCTTGATATTTCGCTGGAAAATCTTTGAATATTAAGATTATAAAAAATAACCTGTTTTTTTTTTTTATCGAAACGCGGATTGTCAGGGATGCACGGAACCTAATCGTTTTAACGTAACTTGCAATATGAACTTCTTTTAATTCTGATTGAAATCATAGCTATATCTTAAATTATTATTAATAAGAAGCCGCCCCTTTTCTTAACGACTACAAATTTTTGCCATTTACTTGCTCAGTATGAGCTTTACAAAAATACAAATAATAGGACAGAGTTCATTAATGTTAAAGCGTTTTAAGATTTATTTTTCTATTTCAAACAGAAGCTCTAAACGAATTCCGAAGTAGACAATTCTTTGTAATTTACTCGCAGGTAATATAACTAGAAAAATATTTAAAGATACAAAGAGAATAAAAATTGGATTGAGATTAAAAGGTAATTTCTAACCGCTTTATAGAAATACTTTTTTTTAATTCAAAACGAGCTGGGAGCCAACCAGCAGTGGTGGGGGGCGTCCACTGCGTCAGTTAGATTAGATTAGGCCAGATTATGTTAACCCTTTTTTTTAAAAAAAAAAGATTATGTTAACCCACCGGGTTGGTCTAGTGGTTAACGCGTCTTCCCAAATCAGCTGATTTGGAAGTCGAGAGTTCCAGCGTTCAAGTCCTAGTAAACCCAGTTATTTTTACACGGATTTGAATACTAGATCGTGGATACCGGTGTTCTTTGGCGGTTGGGTTTCAATTAATCACTCATCTTAGAAATGGTTGACCTGAGACATTACAAGACTACACTTCATTCACACTCATATATATATATCATCCTCATTGATTTTCTGAAGTATTATCTAAACGGTAGTTACCGGAGGCTAAACAAGAAAAGAAAGATTATGTTAAGTAAACCTACCGGATTGGTCTAGTGGTGAACGCGTCTTCCCAAATTAGCTGATTTGGAAGTCGATAGTTCCAGCGTTCAAGTCCTAGTAAAGCCAGTTATTTTTACATGGATTTGAATACTAGATCTTGGATACCGGTGTTCTTTGGTGGTTGGGTTTCAATTAACCACACATCTCGGGAACGGTTGACCTGAGTGTGTACAAGACTACATTTCATTTATATTCAAACATATCATCCTCATTCATCCTCTGAAGTAATACCTTATGGTGGTTCCGGAGACTAAAAAGAAAAAGAAGAAGAGATTATGTTAAGTAAGGCTAGGGCTGAGTTAGGCCTGGACGCGGACATATGTGTTCCATATCCGTGGGACTCTGCTGAGATCCTCTAAGCCCCTTTCTGACAGGAGATCCTGCGATTCCCACCGGAGACTGTGTTGTTCTTATGGCGGATCCAGTCTTCGCGTATCGTAGACGAGCTTCAGTCAGTGAGAGTCCGACACCACCATTTTTGTGCAGGCGGATGGTGTCTGATAGAGATTTCCTCTTCTCCGACGTAAAAAAAAAATTAATTAAAATACTAATGGTGAAATTTTTTTATTTGCAAAGTGAAGCAAAGGATTTACACGCCCCCTTGATAGTTTTCTATGTTTACTCATTACGTATGCATTTTAAAAAAAAATTCAACGGATAAAAATTAAATCAAACAACTCTCATTGTGAATTAAATCTCAGATTTCAAACCGGGGATTTCATCATCTCTTTTGAAAATAGCTTTTGCGATTTACTAAATTGGGATGTTTCATACAAAAATTTCAAGGATAATAATTTAAGAAAATATGATGTTCAAAATCTTTCGCTTTTTTCAGAACTACGCCTGTATAATCTCTTGCTTATAATTAAAAAAAAGAGGAAGTATTAGAAGGAATAACCGGGGTAATGCAATTTGTAAAGCTGTAATTAAATTGGATTACATGAGTTTAGAGTTAATTTTAATATAAAAGAATTAATTCCCGTTTTCTGGTATTAATGAGTCCTGAAATTTTACCCCATTTCCTGTTAGGATAATTTCCTCGATATGTAATTAAATTGTAATCGGCGATTTATTTATTTTTATGATAAGGTTATGGAAATTTTGTAATGTATTACATCCAATGTCAGCGCTGGAAATGAAGCAAATCATTACTATTAGCTTGGCTGGAGTCCTTCCATCCATCCGACTTCCTGCGATCCTCTATCAAGGACTGATTAAGTACCATTTATTTCATCATTGCGTGTTTGGTTTTTTACTTGTTTGTTCATCCATTAATTTTATTTTTTACAGTTAAATTTAAACTTTAATTTATAAAAAGCGGGACTCGAACGAATTACTTTATTGTTCTTGTGACACATAAAAACAGACGACAAAGAAAACCTAAATTAGGACCTACCTACTTCTAAGACATTCTTATTTTTTAACTGATTAATTTTCCGATGCTATTTCTTGGTACAAAAATCTATTTTTTTCAACCCTACTTAACTATAATTAATTTTGTTTTCCTTGATCCTTAATAACTTTTTCTTTACCTCAACATAACACATTCATTTAAAACCAAAGCATTTCTTCAATGGGTTTTTACAACATGAAGTCATTGTAAACAAATTTAGTGATATTTTGAAGAGTAAACAAAATAGATTTTTAAAAAATATTATACCGATTTCAAATATATATTATAAAGAGATTAATAAGTTTTGCTGTTTTCTTTAAATGTTGACTTTTTTAACAGAAAATAATATAATAACGATAAAATTATATAAATATGTTAATTACATATTGCTAGAATATCATATCTGTTTATTTTCCTTTTTAGTTAAGATAATAACGCATTTATTCGTATCTTAGGAAAATAGCCTAGGAAAATTATAAAATTTTAATATTTTCATTAGCATATAAGCCGATCCCTGCTATTTTTTAATAGTTTTTGGTTCCGAAATCTCGATTTATATAAAGTCGTGGTAAATTTGAGTTATAAACAAATTACAAGATAAATTAGGTCAAACGTTACCTACTTCCTATTCAGCCAATAATCAACTTCTCCTTTTTTTTAGACTCAGAGAGTCGTGAAACGTTGCAAAAAGGTGGAGAATTCTGGTTTTTTTTCTAACTCGAGATTGCTTCTACCAAAAGTTTTTAAATTTTGTGAATTCTATACACAAAACGCGCGTGCACGACCCCCTTCCCCCCCCCCCTACACACATATATATATACCATATTTCACCCGCTCTATATGGTTACTAGCGTTTCCCGTCGCGGTTAAGGGATGGTTAGCCAGTCAGGGTGGGTGAAGCGAGCCTTTCCCGTCTAGCCATAACCCCTCTGAGTTCATTAAAATCATGTTTCTGAGAATAATAATGAGAAATAGAAATTAAAGCCTATTCAATTTATAAAAACTATCAGTATATTGTAATTTCTTCAGAGCAACAGTTCGGTCAGTATAGGACCCACTAATTGGTTTAATATCAGTATCATATACATGACACTGACATTAAAGTTCGAAGTTAAAGGTCTTAAATATGCATACCTTTTCTGAGTCATTTAAAATTTATTTAAATAACTATTTATCATAGCTTTGTTTTGTATTTATAAGGTTCTGGAAAGTTAAAATGCTGAATCTGCTAACAAACGTCAGAACTTCAAATAATACGTTTAACTACGTATTATGCCGAATAGAAATTAATTTCCTGAAGAAAAAGATCAGGCCTGCGCTTCATCAATTAAAAAAAAAATAATAATAATTGAAATATAATTATAAGGGTTTAATTATTTCGTGATATTAGTTTTTAATAGAGTTTATTTGTTATAAAAATGTAATAAATAGTTGGATAAATTTACTGATGTATTAAACTTTTCATGTACCGATCACTCTTCAGTAGGTCAATAGACCGAATCAAACAATTGTTTCTCAGCTTTTGTTTAATATTCTTGTTCAGTTATTAGTATCTATGACAGACTGTCCGTTCTGATGTTTCGTAATTGTAACTAAAAAATAAACTTTATTGTAATGATTAAAGCGGACTTCCTGGAATTAAAATTTCAAAACAAGTTCCGTACGCCTATATTACCTATCATAGTTAACTGCTAAAAATTATAAATAATTATTCTCCGAAAAAACAAATACCTTATTAAAAAAAAAAAACCATTTAAAGTATTATCATGCTTAAGAAATATTATCACTTCTAATCTCTACATACACTAGAAAGAACACTTCTCAACTTATTTCAAAGCTTAGATTTTACTGACGAAAATTCAAGAAGAAAAACAAGTTGATTATCATAGAAAGGTAAACAAATAAATTCGTGTTTAAATAGGTTAAAAATACATACACTTTGATTGCTAGTTCATTTTTATTTATTTTTTTTATGAAAAGCTAACTTATTCAAAATAATTCAAGGGATATAAAAAATCGGTGACTTAAAATTAAAATAATAAAAAAATCATTTTGAATTTAATATATATATTTTTCTCATATCTATTCAAATAATCAACTAATTTGAAAAAAAAAAACAGTTTTAGAATCGTAGTAAATCTTGTCAAAAACCGAGGTATGAATGCCGATATTTTTTGCTGGATAAAAAATAATGTTTTTATATATTTCATTAAATCCTAAAATACAAGTACTATACTATTTAAATTACACTTAATTTTACATTATAATCTCCCCGTATTTGGCTGTGTTGTAAATACTAAAATCCAAATTTTGGGATAAGTTGACTTTAGCCATATAACAATTTTCGTTTTATTTTCTTCAGTATCAACATCGTCTTCTGACATTTCAGAAAAAAATGTTTTTTTTCAAATCTTTGTTAATAATTTTCAGGTTCAGTGTAAGCACCGTTTATTTTATTTTTTTGATCAGAACTATTTATAAGTACAGTTTTATTAAATTACGTGAAAGAAGTTAGATGGTTTTTCTTGAATATTGATAACATACAATATTCTGTAATACCGAAGTTAAAATAAAACAGTGAATTATAATAAGGAAAAAGTGTTAAAAATTATTTAGAAATAAAAAAATACGGGTTAGATGAAAGTTTATATAAACATGTTGAAGAATATTACTTAAACTCAAAAAAAAGTTTAAAAAAGCTGTCGGCTAAATTATCAAACATAATAAAATTTCAGAATTTTCATTCTTTATGATAATTTTTTCTTATGGCAAATTTATTATGAGAGTTGATATTTAACAGTTAGACTCTAAGAAGGGTACAATTTTTCCCTCATGAGATCAATTTAACGATTTTTTTTCAGGAATTTTTGGATTAAAAATAACGAAAAATTAATTTAAAGCAACATCTTTTCTCTTTAAATTCTTTTACCGGTATTCTATTAAAAATTACAATCGTTCATACTTAAAAATATTAACTTTTTAATAAAATTTTATAAGAATTTTACTAATTTAATCACTTTACTCCCTTCTTTTAATATTTTGTTAAAGAAAATGATAAATTTAGAAATTTATTAAATTTTCTTAGCTATTGTTTTTTTTTTTTTAGTAAAATCTTAGATTTTTATAAAGTTAGCAAAAAACCAAGTGGTTATCTGTTAATTAAAAAAAAAAAAAAATTAAATGATTATGTTAATAATATACGTAAGGTTCTCGGTCAAAAAATCGTAAAAAAAATTTTAAATCTAGGATGCAACATTTTTTTTTTGTTTCAAAGTCCTCTAGGCCAATTTTCTATAAATGGATTTTTTTTTTTTCAATTTATGCCAATTTATTTAAAATAAATGTTTTGAAGGTTGTAATTATTGAGATATTTGAATAAAAATCAGTTGTTACAAAAAGCTTATTTATTTATTACCCTTTAAAACAGGGGTGCACTCTAAATTTTCCAGTACCGAAAAGTTTGGTTCTTCTGTATTATAGCAGATATAGCCCGCAGTCACAGGCGAATGGCTACATGACAGAAATGTACATTCATTTCGATGTTTAAATTGATAAAAAGCAAAACCTATCTTTTTCATGTCAAATGTTTAACTTTTTTTATAAATTAAATTC
Organism: Lycorma delicatula; assembly: GCF_047948215.1. NCBI lineage: Eukaryota > Metazoa > Arthropoda > Insecta > Hemiptera > Fulgoridae > Lycorma > Lycorma delicatula. Next base: position 41,502,171 of record NC_134458.1, read on the forward strand.
TTAACCGCTTGTTTTGTCGCCGTTTGCTTACGATATCCAAAAGCAAGGGCCATTTTCGTGCGGTCAGATTTTTATAATTTAGGTTATATTTTTATCGGCTTTAAGTCTTATGTGAAAGGAGAATATTTTTTCTCCCAAAAAGTAAAACCGGGACGCCGTTCCGGCACCGATGCACTCCTTTATTAAAATACATAATTTATTTATTACTGCATTTGTATTAATCTTAATTTTTGAAAAATTTGACTAAGAAAAATTTTATTTGTTATTTTTTTACAAAAAAAAAAACATTCTTTTCTTCAAATATATAATTAAAATTTAAAATACATAATTTTTTTCAATTAAAATGTATTTAAATTAAAATTAATTTGAAATACTTACAAGCATGTTTTTTCTATATTATTGAAAATATTTAATCGAATAAGGTAATTTAGGTGTCGGTTTTCATTACAGAGTAAAAAAATTAAGGCTGATTCATTAGCTTTTAAAATAAGCTGAAAAAAATCCTTTTTTGAATATATTATTTACGGAATAGAATTTTAGAGAATAAATATTCTCGAATCGAATATAATATTCTGATAAAATAAAAAAAAAGAACTGTAATTAAAAAAGCCACACGTAGATAAATTTTTGGCGTACAGTATCAAAATCAAACCGATTTAAATACGATTTTATATTATTTAAGAAAGTATATATTACATTTTTCAAAGTGACATTTTTCGAGATATTTACAAAAAAATAAACAATTTTCATCCCCATCACCTTTGCCATCTAGACTGTAATGGAGTTAACATTTTTAAACCACTGTCAGGGCAAGTAAATTTTCATATGACCCATATTTTTTCTTAGCTAAAAATCTGTTTTCTTTAACTAATAGAAAAATAATTATTTTAGTAGAGATCGTCTTCAAATACTAAGTTTAAACTATGTAAAATAATTATGTTAGTTATGATATATAAATATATAATTTTTTTGTAAATAATTTTTCATTCATTTTAGCACATAGCTTTTTATAGAAGGGATGAAAATTTTTTTTTTTTCGAAATTATTAAAACCTGAACAACCCGAAAATTATCAAATTTATTAAAAAAAAAGTTCTGTTTGCATAATAACTCATATTTATTCTGTAAATTTAAAGAGCTTTTTTTACTAACTTTTAAGTAGCTTCCTGCAAATTTTCCAGGATAAGTTGCCAACGAAGATCTTACATTAAATAAAATGATATTAATATTAATATTTAAGCAGTTTAATTAATATGAAACTTTTGAACTGATTTTCAAACCGATCAGTGGAAATCTTTTTCAGAAAGTACTTCACTAAGATCTAATTTCGATGTATCGTAAAAGAAATCCAGATTTGAAATGAAAATAAGCTGAAACAGATTCGATCCTTTCCTATTTTAACTGTTTACAATAATGTTTAGTAAAAATTAATCTTTAGTTTTTTTTTTTGGTTTAAGATCAAGAAGATTAGTTCAAGATGATTTACAAAAGTTTATAGTCAGATCTCAGCCAGAGGGATTTATTAAGATAATAGAAATTTTTTTTTAAATCTTGATTTAATCAAGGAAATATATTATTATTTATTTATTTAAAAGAATATGGGGATGACTCTCAAAAGATAACTACCCTTACCTTACCTTTTTCTCTTAGAATGCATTCGTCGAAATAAATTTTTTTTTCAGTATAATTAAGTCGCCGTTAAGGAATTAAGTTCTTCATACTGCACCGCTTAATATATTATAAATCTATTTAATTTATCTTTTAAACTGACATAAAAAAACTCCCCAGTCGCTGTTAGTCAAGTGGCGGGCCAACAGACGTCTGTATGTATCGACTGCCTCCCGATATAACCAGACCACCCTTAGTGAACACAAGAGCACAGACGAAAACTTGAAACAACATTTGTATACATCGGATGCAAACATGAATGGAATGGAATTATTATTTATCAACACAATATTATCTTTATTATTATTACCTCCTTAAAAAAAACACGATATCAACATACTAGTTTCTCTTAATATTTAAAAACAATTAATCTTAATTGAAATAGTTATTACATAATACCAATGCATTTTTTACCTGTCATCATATCAACAAATTCTTCGACTCTATAATAGTTTTTCAAACGATTTAGTTTTATTTTATGATTTCCCTAAACAACGTAACAATAAATAAAGCAGATTAGTTCAATTTTGAACCAATAATTTTTTAACTCTGATTAATTGTATTTGAACCCTTCTGTTGTTTATCGTAAGAGATAATGGCTAATTTTAATTTTAATTTAGATAAATTACTATTGAACTTAGCAGTTTTATTTGTATTGTTTTTTCTATCTTCAGTCGTTTTTATTTTTATTTTATTCATTAGTTTTGTTTTTCCCCTTTATTTTATTTCATCGATAATATTTTAATTAGATTTGTTATTAGAGTTATACAAATAAATTTCTCTGTTTACTTCCATATTGTCATATTAATTAAATGAGTAAATTAATAAATGCATGGAAAACTTTCTATAAACAAGTGCTACATAGTAATTTTGATAGAGATTATTTAAAAAAATAATTTTAAACTTGAGCACGTTTAAAAACAAAATTAAGTCGTTTTCAATTTACATTATATTATATTATAGCTCAAGAAAGGAATACTTAATGAGACTGTGTATTTCAACCCAATCTCAAATTCTGGCGTCGATTGCATAGAACTGTAGCTACTGCAATAAGCTGCATATGAATAATTATTTTTTTAAGTTTTATGTCAGCAAATTACGATAAGTAAACTTTTTCCATTACATTAAAGATACGAAAGGGTTCAAAAACTGATTTTGAGTCGCGGTTTGGTAGATTTTTTTTTACGTTTACTTAAGTAAGGAAGGCTACTTTCAAATATAGAATAACTTTGTGTATATAAATATATGTATAATATTAACAAATACAAATAATAAATTTTATTTTTAGTAAATTATTTCTGCAAAATTGTTTATTTTGATCACATTTACTCTAGATTTCGTCAAATCAACGCAACAAAATTTAACTGAAATAGACAATAAATATTGTTATAAGTAGCGATCGGGTGTTAATAACAAATAAAAATTGGTACAGAGTATAATACATTTTGATAAACGAAATGAATAACTAAATAAAATTCAAAATAGAGTAAAAAATTTGAATAATCGCTCAGAAGTAATCAAGTTTAACTGACAAATAAATGAAATAAAATAAGATAAGAAACTCAACAAAGAATTTTTTAATAGATTGTTTTAATGTAAGGAAAAACGTATTTTCATTCGAATTTGAATTATTAAATGGTTATTGATTTAAAATTATAAATAGAAAAAGCTCAAAAATAATGTGTAAAAAATTAAGTAAATATATGGTTTTTATTGCTAAGTAATAATATTAATTAGAATAAGTAAATAAAAACGCAAAATTAAATAATAAATAAAAATTATATATATATAATTAATAAATTAAAAAAAGAAACATGTATTTTAGAACCGTTACAAATATAGGATTTCTAAAAACAAATAAAAGGGAATTTATTATATATTTTTGTATTATATATGTTTTTATTTCTTGTTATTATTTTGTTTAAACTGATAGAAATACACTTTTTGTAATGTTTCGTAAGAATTATTTAAATTTTTTTATATTATTTATTTTTTTTTTAGTTTTATTTTGGAATTTTACTTACTTTTTGCCAACATATATTCACTGAAAATGATTGTTTAACAATCGAAACGTAAATGTAATTTTGGATTTTTTTCAACGATTTTTAATTTGTTCTTTTCACAATATTAATCTATAACATAAATATGTTATGGATATTTATTTATTATAAATATTACACTGAAAATTATCAGTGTAAAGGGTGATTTAAAAGATTTGAATTCTAAATTATATTTTTTTTATTTAACTATTATAACTGTAATATTTATTTATTTATTATTTTATTACCATAGCCATATACAATTTTATCGTCTACTTTTATTTAATTTACCTTAACATATTTCATAAGTAATTTCTAGTTTTAGTTTAATTAGTGCTTACTACATTAAAGCTATTAAAAGTTAATATAGGACGAAAGTATACATAAATTTCACATCCAAGATTCACTTTAAAAATAAATATTTCTTTTATAAAATTAGGAATAAAAATTTTTTAACAAAATTGATGAAAAAACTTACCACTAAACTGAATCAACAATTCTACTTATAAGTTTTAGTAGCACCTATTATTGTAATATTTTTTGTAAAATTTAATCAAAGTAAAAGATAACACCCCAACTCTAGAAACGATAAAATTATTACTAAGAATTTTTTTTTACTTTATTTATGTTTTATATTTAATTTCTTTCGGTTGTACTTAACTTTTAATAAAAATTAATAAAATTTTACTTTACAATAAGATTTATAAAAGTAAAAATAATAGAAAATAATCAAATATCTTACTTTGTAAACGTTAAGATATAATATATATCTATATTTTTTTTTAAATTTACTTATGTACATACACAATTACGAATCAAACTAAAATGAATATTTCTTTAATTTTTAAGTACGGTCTGTCATTTTTTAATTAAATTTTGTGTCGGTTAAAAAAAACGTTTCGTAAATACAAAAATTATGAATATAGAAATTTACTATTATAGAAAAATAATAATAACATATTATTAATTATATTACTTACTGACACATTTTCGTAAAGAAAACTGAAGAATCATTTTAGATGTAAATTAGATTTTTTTTTTTTTTTTGTAAAGAAATTAAATAAAATAAAAAGATCGATTATAAATAAACATGAGGATTGTTTTTAAAAAGTACTGATTCCTTCTTAGTGTATAAGTATACAACTAGTAAAAGATAAGTGAAAATGAGATATAGTTAATGAAACGGTCGGACGATAGTGGGAGGTGGAGGTTTTTATCGGAGAGCAGGGAGAGAATTGGTTTTGCCGCTGGTGCTGGAAATTACGTTATGCACTTCCACTTGTGTTGGTTTGATGGAGGACTGCCCTCAGTCACCATGACCTCGTTCGATTCACTTTGTATTCGCCTACTCACCCTCAACATAACATTGAATATAACTGACCCTTAATCCCACGCAGAACATTTTTAATCTAAATAAATACTTTATTATTATTGTTGTTATTTCTACTATTATTAGCATTAAAATAATAGCGCTTTAAATATTTAATTGTTATTTTATTCTGTTTTCTTTTTTTTTAAACAACAGGTAGTTTAGAGGTACAAAGAACTTCTTAGATATTTTCCCCATTTACCAGACTTCGTTACGCATGCATATCCCTTCCATTCGTACTGTACAATCCCATGAAGGGATTAGATTTTTCCTTAAGGAAACCTGTACCTGTTATCAGCTGCCTGCTTAACTTCTGGAACTTTGGTTCATCCTTGACATAGTCGATTGGGGAACAGCTCCTCGTAAACTATTTCGGCGTTACACAATAAAAGTGTCTGTAGAACGTAAAAAGTGACAAGAGAAGTGTCTATTTGTTGCCTAATACTTCCTAAGATAAAAAAAAATCTTGCATTAAAGTTGAGAGAAATATAAACCCTATCAAGAAATTACATATATGGGATTAATAACAGAAGAAGCAGAAGAGAATCTGTTAATAGGATAATTTGTTGAAAGCGTCCTTTAATATATTACGTGAAAAAACAAGCCTTAATCTAAAGAAAGACCTGCTGAAGATCTTTACGTTGAGTATGTTGTCGAACGAATACGAGACATGAACTCTTAAGAATAACAGACAAGTTAGGGCTGGAAGAGCTGGAGCTTACATTCATTCGAAGAATGCTAAAAATTGGTTGGGAAAAAAGGTGATGAATATCGAAATCCTTCAAAAAAGAAGATTAACCCCTGTGGAAGAAGACACCACAAAGAAAAAATAAGTAAATAGGGTACATGATACGATGCAAAAGAATTTTAATAGCAAATATAGACAGAGATGTAGAAAGGAAGAATCGTAGAACAAACCATGGATGGATTATATGAAGGAAGTTACGGTTGTTTTTTGCTGCAGTTCGACTGGACTGCAAAAACAACCATAACGCATCACGCATTTTCAAGCGTAAGTCTTAATTATATTTTTAATAAGTTTGTATGTGGGTGTGTGCAAACACTTCCCTCACAAAATTCGCACTACACTGTGTCGGAGGATGGATTCTCCAGCCGATTCTAGCACAGGCCTTAGGATCTTTCATCCGGTTACGCAATGCTTTTTAATCCTAAATTCATCATAATTTTGTGTAAAAGATGAACCTGAAGAAGGATGACGGTTGATAACATTTAAAGGAAGACATGCGTTTAGTTTTTTCTTATGCCTCTCTTTTATAAGAGGAAAAAATTAAATCTTCATTCATATGATGTTAAGTAGAGTGAAAGGAAGGGTATCGCCCGTGAGCTTCACAAGCAAGCTAGACGCAATTATGCGATGCGAAATGTAAAGCTTTAGGATATCGATGGTTTGTTTCAGGCCAATATAGTGGAAACGATACCGTAAGCAAATACTAATAAGGGATATAAGTATATAATGTCAGTAATAAATTGTTTTACCAAGTTCGCATGCGCAAAACCGCTAAAAATTAAAACGGCAGACGTCATCAAAGCTCTTGAACTAATTTTGAAAACGAATAAGATGAAACATTTTAAAACAGATGATGATAAGTAGTTGTTTAGTTTCAGAGTTTAATCACTTATGACCAACTAAATCACTACTAATTAATCATCACTGCCAATTAATCATAGATAAACGCATTAGACATAATTTTAGACTCACGCATGCACGCACAAGCGCAAGACCCGAAAACCCCGACCCGAAAACCTCGTACCCCTCTTCCTAAAAAAGGATAGATTACGTCATCCTGATCACAACCAACTTTGCACCGTCGCACTACGCCCAACCGGTAGCGGTTGATATACAAGAAGGCGGGAACTCTAAGATCGCGGAGATGTGGGGCTAGCGTCACGTGACCAAATTACCGCAATCCTATCGATTCATGAAGGGAGGGTGTGACGTAATGGGGGTCAAAGGACAAGGTTGCATCAGGAGTGAAATTCTGTATTACTTCCGTCTGTTCCTAGAAAAAAAAATAATCTGTGTATAGTAAAATGTGCTTCTCAAGCGGAAAATCCGCGTTATGTCATTAGAATTCCAAACGGAATGAAAGAACCAAGCGAACAATATCAGTTCGAATTTTAACGAATTGCAACATCATAAATATGAGGTTGTATTTAAATTCTACATACTATCCGTACGAGAACATGCAGACCGATTACAATTTATTGTACAATTAGTTCGTTCAGTTTTATAAATCTAAAACAAACAGTTGGGGAAGTTTTTTCGGCATAAGCAACTTTATAAAATTCGCACCTTTATTCGTAATCGACTTCTCGAAGTAGAATGATACATTAATAACGGGTTCTGTAGAAGTTCGAATCGAATTCGAACTTTCATCAAATATGCCCGACAAAACTGCAACATACTGTCTTAAAATTACCGATTGTATGGTGCAATATACTCCATTATCTGGTATGGTTAAATCTATTGTGTAATTTAAGTGTATTAAGACGAACTTATTGAAATCACTTGTACTTCTCTTAACTTCATTTGATATGTACATAAAATTAGCATTTTATTTTTATTCTGTTATTGGCTGATGTTTGTATAGGCGTTCTGTATACATGTATATACGTAAGTAATTTAATTCTGATGAATTTAAAAACTAAAAAAAAAATGGCTCTACTAAAAAAAAATACTTTAAGAATATTGTTCGAAGTGAATATTATAAATTTTTATCTGACCTACTTTTTTTTTTAAATGACCAAGAAGGCCTTCAAGGTCGCCATAATCCGTCAGTCGGTAATGAAACTGACAAATGTGGATAATGAATTTGAATAGTAATATGAACCTGATTTTATATCTTATCCATCTTTTGTTTTACTCAATAAAAATATGTTTGTAAATAATACTCATTTATTAAAGTAAATAAAGGAATAAATACTTCATTCAAATATAACTTAAATTACATATTTCACATTCTTAGGTTTGTTAGTAATCGTCCACAGTTAAAAATTGATTTATTACTTGTCCGAATACCGTAATAATAAAGTTATATACCTTTAATTTTGCGTGAATTTAAAAATAAAAATTAAAAAAAGTATAAGTATTACATTCCATTGACAAAGAATTGTAGACTTTTAATGGTAAAGGTAAGCAGCACACATGTGCGTTGCTTAAATAATGAAAAGTTATATATTAATAAAAAGTTGTGCACATTTTGATAATGATTATTACATTATACTTTTTAAAAATGTATATTACCTATTTTAAAGATTACAATAAGTAAAATAAAATTAACAAACGTAATGAAGGCTGTGTCCGGGGTATATAATTTAAAAAGATTGTAGACATTTCGTGATAGCTACAGAATAAAAATAACTTTTACTTTCTTATTTACTTTTTTTTTCAATTTATACAAAGAATAAACTTTCAGAAAATCTTTGAAAAATATTGAAGCCGAAAGAAGACAAAACAAAAGAACAAAAAACTTATATTCAGTTTTAAGTGGTGGGGGTGGTTTTTTGAATTCAAATTTACTTTAATAAAGTTTTCTCTAAAATACCTCTGAAGAAAATCGAAATTGGTATTTTTGCCATATCCCCCACTCCCTAAGGAATTTTGAAAAAAAATTAATACGATCAATGCTTTATATAATAGAAATATTTGGACCAAATTTGAAGAAAATCGGTTTGATCAATCCTAAAATATAAGGCCAAAAGCAGTGTGATAACATAAATAGATAGTACACTCATGTGTACCTTATGTTTTTTGGTCTAATCACTAATTTATGTAATTTTTGGCATGATCACTATACTTTCCCCTTTAATGTTGCTATTCTAGTTACAATCGCCGGGAAATTAAAAGATAATAAGATAATTATTTTTTCTTTACATGTAATCTTCGGGTAAAAGGTTTATCTTTTTTTTAATGTTGATCGTGATATGAAATTGCAGATGTTAATACATTAGGAATACACCAGATTTTATATTATTTTTTTGCCGATTATTCTGCCTCAAATCAGAAAAGCAGCAAGTTCGAATAAAAATTCTTTACTCGGTTTTCTTCATTCTTAAGTCGAATATTCCTGCGTTAGTTACGGTTATCTGAAATTTCCAGTTTCCGGTAGTCAAAACTATATCCCCGCTTTATATATTTATTTATGACTATCCCCAAAAAATTTAAATCCCTTTGACCTCTCCTACAAACAGCAGCAATGTACATTAGGAATTTCTAAGTCAGGAAGGTAAATGGTATAAACTATTTTTTACTTTTGACTTAGAAAAAACACCTCTTCACTGTAGAATCTGTTACATATAAAATCGATATTTATTATATCTTAATCATTCATTCTTAAACTTGTAATGAAAATCGTAAAAAAAGACTGTTTAAAAAGATAATAATAAATACAAATATTTTATATATTTTTTTTCCTTTTGCACATACATTACCGATATTTATTACCTTTTTAATATGTAGAGATAGATAATTTTCATAAAAATTCCCAAATCTGAATCAAATTTGACGGTGATCTCAAAGAAATGAGCAAACCCTGTTAACTGTTATTTCTACGGTGTAGAAGGTAAACTACATAATGTGCGTACGATGAAAATAAAAGCTTGCTTGCACGAGCAGACAGTCGCTGTGCAGGACATTATATTACTCTTCTCGTAACATTAGGCTCATTCAGAAACCGGGAATTCTGCAATACAGTGTGTTTAACTATTTTCATAAATAGCAAAAATTCTTTCCACAATTAAAATTTATTACTGTTTTGTTTAATTTCAGACAATAATCTCTTTAAAAAATATTTACCTTACTTACAAATATTTCTTACTCTACACAGTACAAAAACGAATAGTTTATACTTGTATTAATAGATTAGTATTACACTTCCTCCATCAGTTGAATCATAAAATGAATGAACACTTTACACGAATAAAGGTTATCAGAATATTTTATTTAAGTTAGATTTATATACAGTTGTAATGGATATTAGTATTGACGATGTTTGTGGTAACAAACATCGTCAATAAATTATCGCCTACAAAATTCGTTAAATTATTGCCTACAAATTACTAATAAGTTTTTAATAATTGCCTATTATTTGTAGGTACAAATAATAGGCGGAAAAATAAATCAGTACGTTGTTTATAATTGTTTTTACGTTGTTTATAATTTTTTGGTGTGCCAAAAAATTATAAACAACGTTCAAAACCAGATAGTGGATTAGACAGTTTTGAACAAGGCGTCGTAAGAAGAACAATTAACTAGTTCACACAAAACATAATGGACTGAGACATTAAATAAATTTCGTGAAGAACTTCAAAAGAGTATTCAATTTAAAGGTTCTAGAAGTACACTAGCAGCTATTCTGAAAGAGTTAGGGTTTAAACGGTGTAAAACTAATGATATTAGCAAATTTTTGATTGAGGAAAAAGACATTCAGTGAAAGAGAATAGAATATTTAAGAAAAATGACCGATTTCAGAAAAGAAAATTCTTCGATTGTTTATTTGGATGAACTGTATATTTTAACGACCCATTCAACGACAAAATCGTGACAACGATCAGTAACGATTTGTTGTTATTGAAAATGAAAATGAAGATTAATTGTTGTAAAAATAAATGTTGTGTTGTTTTAAATAAACTAAAAAAATTATATTTTTTGTTTAAAATTCTCAATTTGATTTAATTCTTTTTTTTTACTTTTTAGAGGGTTTTTCTAATTTGTTTCCTTTTTTTTTATTAATGTTAATATTAATATTAGTTAAAAAAAAGCTTTTTTAAAAAATAATTTTTTATATGTAATCAAATATATTTTTGTAATTTTTTTGTTGTATTTTTTACTTTTTAGTCTTAATGAATAATAAACTTTCTATATCCAAAAAAAAAAATATTCTTAATAATATTTATATCTGAATACTATTGTTTGTTCAAGTTTGTTTGTTTATTAAGACTAAAAAAAAGTAAAAATATTTATTTTTACACATCGAAGTTACATATGTGTATCAAATTTCATTGATTTTCATACAATAGTTGATGAGAAATAAAAATTTTAAGCAAATGCATGAATTTAGCGTAGGGGTAGTGTGTGTGGGAGGGGTGGGGGTGGGTCATATCCAAATTCTAACACCGTAGTATTGTACTGTCATCGAATTTACATATGTGTACCAAATTTCATTGATTTTCATACGATAGATCAAAAGATATAGCAGTTGCAAGATTTGATTATAACTAAAGCAAGTTAAATAAAAGCTTATAATAAAAGTACAACGTTTATTATTGTTGTCCTATTAGAGGGGTATAAATGTTTTCAGTTTTGGTGGTAATGCAATTTCGACCTTCTCCATCACAAGCTTTTATTTTCATTGTACGCACTATAAGTACGAGTAGTTATTGAATATGCTGTAATTGGTATGCAGTTTGCCGCTATATACTGACGTTCTACTGTTATGGTAAACAATTCCCTGAGTGTTTAACGTAAGTAGAGAAGGGTATAGAAATCTGAGAACAGATATTAAAACTTTCCTTCGCCATGGCGTAATATATCTACACTTTCAACAATACTGAGTATTTCAAAGTACAGTATTCTTATGAAAGTAATCCATTTCTACATGATTTTCATTATATTTTTAATATTTGACTGTTTATAGAGAAATTAATGTAAAAATTTGATTAAGATCATGAAAATATACTCTTCATTCTTTCTGACAAATTTTTTTTCATAAATTTTAGTTAATTAAAAAAGTGATCAACTGACATTATACTAAAACAGAATATTATAAAAATTAATTATAGTCGCTTTTACATGTTCAAATATGATTACAAAGCAATAATTCAATAGTGTTTCAATTATTTTTTGTACCAAATAACTTTACACGCAAATCAAATTATGTAAACTTAATTTGTGTTATAATAGCACATACATTACTATAATTAAAATCTCAAAGTATTCTCCCACTATAGGGATAACGATCATGTCACCAAATCCTTCACAAGTTCTCTGCTATGACACTTCAGTGTACTGACAGTGTTCTACTTATTTGTATCATAATAATAATATTAATAATAGTAAAGATAATAGAAATTATAACAGCAACTTTTTTTTGAGGGGGCAATAAAGTTTACATTTTATTGGATTGCTCATTAAATAAATTAAAATAAATAAGATAAATTTTCAAGAAAAAAACGCCATAAAAACTATGACAAAAGTTTACTGAATTATTTCAACATTTGGTTTAGCAAAGTTACTGAAAATAAATAGTAGCAACAAATTTATACTAATTATATCTTTAATTTAAAAAAAAAAAAAAACAGGTTTTTTTACTTGTTCGTAAGCGGAACGCCTATATATTTTAATTCTATTACATACAATGTATATAATATTTGTTATGTAACGTTTAGAAAGCAGCATGTATAAAGTCTATTCAAACTCAGTAATTTGGTAAAAAATATTTTTCTGAAGATTTACTTCCTTTAGAAAGGCAAGTTTAAAATAATTATCTAAAATTTCTGGACAGAACTATGATTCTGTAGAAGAAAATAGATTTGTTGGACAGTCTAATCACGTATTAAAATTTTTGACAGAATTAACTCTCTTAAATTTCCTCAAAAACATTAAGAATAAGTACTGAGAATGAATAATGAAAAGAAAAGAGAGAAAAAAGTTAAAGAATGGCGAGGAATTCTTTACAAATATCAATACTTCCCATTAGGGAAAACTGGAAACACTGGGAGATAAACGAAAAAAGCTACATTATTGTTTGAAGAGGGAGTGTATGTTGACTCACCATTGAGGAAATGTTGAAAGGAAGACAGAACAGGGGAAAAGAAGATAGATGATGGCCACCCTCAAAGTACACCGACATAAAAATAGAATTATCGAGAAACATAGTAAAGTACCACGAATGAACTTACCAATAGAAAGAAAAGTGACTGTAATTTTTAGATAAAAGATCAAAAAATAAAATATGTTATCCAAAAATAAATCGCCCTTGTATTAAGTGCCGATCATGCTTGAATTTCATTCATCTTAATTTAGTCGATATCCGTAGGAAGTTGCGTCCTTTGTTCTTCAAGTAACAGCGAACATGTAGCTAATACATATCCTGTATTAGCTAAGTGAAGGTGAATAATTAAATAATCTTAACAACCAATAACGCCCAGGAGATAGAAGCGAGAAACTCATCGCATTAAAATTAAATTTTACTACGACCAGGCTTTCGACCTTCAACACGTAAAGCCAAGCGCTTAACGGCCGCTTTACCTCGGACTCGATTTTCCAAGTTGAAGTGATACAAGTTAGCCGTTAGTGACCGTTAGACAATGAAAGCAAACTCCTATCGTAGATAAATTGCCACATGTAAATCAAAGCGATGAACATCGGCTGAACGAGATTATATCTCTTTCACGCGTCTAGTCAATGTTATTTTTGTATCATTTATTAACCAATGTTTTCGGTATGAAATTTACAACCCCGCTTTCTTAAAGTAAACGTTTACCGAAACTAATCAAAAATCTTTTTCGTTTTACGTCATCCACTGTCCAACCTTAAAGTACTTCATCTTATTTGTTTTATCAATATATATTAGGCCTATAAGATAATTACTAAATTTTCTTCTTCGATTCCTTCATTACGTAACAGAAGAAACCCTGAATATTAAAACTTAAAATTAGTATAATAATTACTTCATACCAAGATAGGGATTTAAATTTTAAATTAAAGCAAAAAATTAACTAGGAAATGAAACTTTATTGTATTGTAAGAAGTAAGAGGGGATGTGTAACTAACTACACGTCTCGATATTCATCGAGGTCGACCTACATTTTCTAGCGTAAACGATCTTCTTATCAGATCTATTTTTAATTTCCTGCAATAATGAAGAAAATATTCGTAATTCTCCGTAGCGAAACGTAACATTCTATAAGTTGCACGTAAATTTGATGGATATTGCGTGAAAACTGTTACGACAAAACCGGTATAAATCAGAAGTAATAAAATATAGACGTGTAGATCTACCATTGTATTATATCTAATTATGAATTCATCTGGCCCCCTCCTTTAAACGAACCGTCACTTTCTCACGAATGTGAAATAATCTTTTATTCATTCAGTTCCATCTTATTGTATTTTAATATTATTTTAATTAACGATTTAAAGAAATTTTTAAATTAATCTCCTATTATTTGTATTTCTGTTATGTATTTCATAGGTTTTTTTTTTTTACGTTTCCTCAAAGATAACCTTATATCTTTATTAAGAAACAAATCTACATCAGAGATGCAATGGTTTATAATACTGTATTCGATATAGCACCGTGTATGGAATATAACGAGTAAACGGTATCTATACTGCTTCCAACGAAATATAGCCCTACATTCAGAATCGTGAACCTCGTCGATGCAAATCCGTAAAAATCTGATAAATAATATACTTCGGAAAACTACCGAAATAACTTCAATGAAAAGTACTATGCACTACTCGGTTTAAAAAAGGGCTTTAAAATAAATCTTGTATCAGATTTTTATTTATTTCTGCTGATGAGATAAGCGGTTGAAAACCACAATATCTGTCTATCGCCTTCATTTTTTGTTATATGCAATTTCAGAAAAAAGATAGAATTTTCTACCCGCAAACGTTTTATAGAGCTTATTCTTTTACTTATTCGTAAAAAGCATAAACTGAACACGCATTCATTTTTATCTGACTAAAATGAAGTGAATACTGTGTTTCGCCGAGATTACAAATACAGGAAACAAAGAATGGATCATCGATCAACGTTATCTACAGTTTTTCACAGGATGGTAGAGTGAACAGACTATTATGGTATTGATAAAGGATGCGACTCATAATTTGGGGACTGATTTAAAATTAAAACAAATTGCATACGCATCATGACACCTATCTACTTAGTTTTGTATATAGGTTTATTCATACCGTGTCGGAATTCGCTTGGAGATCCCTGCTTATCACGCCGTAAATTCCATGCTTATTTTTAATAAATGCACGTTGTATGCAAGCAAATACAATATTTTTTTTTTTTTGAGGGTCAGTTTTTTTTTAATCTGAGAAATATCAGGATGAAAAGATTTCATTTATCTCAGAATATTTCATATCCATTACCATCAGACATGAAGGATTCCTTCATAGGTTTTCCGAGTTGTTCACTAGAAAACCTGGAACCTAATCGCAGACTCGAATTAGGACGAAACCAAGAGAATATCACTGCAGTTTGGATTACAACATTTTTGTACCAATCGGTACAAAAAAGTCAATACTTTTACGAATTTGTCACAGATACAAAGAAGGGTGTGCATTGAACTCTCTATAAAACTAGGGCCCAATCAGGCTCATTCCTGCTAGACCGAAAGGCCTTTGGCGGACGGAATGAAGGGGAATTGCGTCGACGCAAATATTTTACTAATCTCCTAAGGAATAACCCCAGTAATGTATTGTCACACCTGCAATCTACAACGGATAGGAACGCATTCCAAATTCCAACCATCTTAAAAACAGATTAAAAAAATAATAAAACCGCCATTAAAACTAAATACCTGCCAGTTAAATAGAAAGACCCAGCAGCAGCGGCCTGATGTTCAGGTTCTGCAATAAATAGTGGAGATAAAACATTCACTGACACACTGCGTTCCTCGCTGACTTGTTTGAAAAGTATCGAAATATATTGATAAAGAACGATGGATTGAAGTCTTGAATTTTTTATTAGACATCACACTTCATATGGGATGCAGAGTTAACATTGGTCGGCGTGCTCTTTCAATTAATTACCCAAGCCTGCGATGGTTGTGTTTTTAGATTTTGATAATTGATTCTAATGTATTTTTTAGCGCTGAATCCGAAAATAACCTTCATTTTTTCCATCACTTTGATACATTATACAAAATTGAATACATTATAATAATTTATTTTTAAAAAACCGTTTTAGATCTGTTTTATGGTATCACATTTTCGCAATTTTTCAACGTTTTACAAATTTGGAAATTTACAACTTGCGAAAAATGGTTCTGCGCTAAAAAGTACATAGGAATCAATTATCAAAAGTTAAAAAACATTCCAACAACCAAATTTTGCAGGCTTGTGTTACCAACATCAGTTGATTTTGTTTTTCGAGAACGGTACTCGTAGAGCAGTTCCGATGATTTCAAATCGATATAAATGCCAAAAACCCTCTCATCGAGGACGATTTCAATACATCTGCTACACTGAGGTAATCGGTGACTTGAAGGATTCGGAAATTAATTTTTCTTAAGATTTCTTTTCGGAAAGATTTTTCAAAAAGAATAATGAAAATAAGTTTATCTGTAAACAATGCCGTCCTAGCTTAATTTTAATGAAATTATTATCCCCTGCTCAGTTAACGATAATACCGCGCCAAACTCCCGTCCATAAAAGTGATAAATATTTGACAACCGTAAACCCTTAAGCAAAAATTAATTGTTCTAGTATATTTTGTTTTAATCTAGAGTAATTCAAAGCTGATGCTTTCTTGAATGATTTTTAAGGCTTTTTTGTTTGTGGTATCCGGTTTAGAGGAATTTTATATACGATAGGACAACTTTGATTCCAAATTTTTTTTGTGTGAGAACGCTTCCTTAAAGGTTATTGTTTTTGTTTTGTGTATAGGCCAATTTAGAAAATTCGCAATTCTATCTACGCAATTGGAAGTAAAATATATGTATGTAAACACATACATATGTAAATACGTAGCTCATAGATGGGTAACACCGAGTTAAATATATTTTTATTCAAATTATTATCACATGTGCATTACCAACATTTTTCAATCGTTAGCCTCAGAATCTGAAGTTTGAACAACCTAGATATTTTATCGATCTAATCACTGCAGATCAAGAGCGCAAGCCTTTAAATTGCTATTTTTGTAGAATTCAAGAAGCTAGTCTTGAAAAGCAAAGCTTGTGCTCTTTTGATGAACGTCTATAATAGTAACAAATTAGAATAGACATAAATTTGTAACGAAGTCAGGCTTTTATTATTATGAAATTCAGTATAAAAATAATAAGGAAGTTTTATTTTCTCTCCTGGTTATTTATTTATTTTTAATGTGGCTTTAAAAGTAAAAATATTTACAACCTTTCAAGTTACTTCGAAAAACCCCCAACGTCTCAGAAGGCCAGCTGGTAATTTGTTAAAAATATCTTGTTACCAAGGTTTTGTTTTACACATCGCCTATTATTCAACAGATGGACACAACTTGTTTTTATCTTATGAAAATAAATTTGTTCCTGAGAAACATAATTACGAATTAATTTAACCGCCTAGCTACAAAACGATTTGTTAACTGGGTCTTTAGGTCGATTATACCCAAGTATAATCGACCTTTACAAGTCGACATCAGTTACAAATGACATTCGTACATCTCCCTGCGTAGCGTGTTTGTCATTTTGAACGCTTTGTTGTTTAGAGTTGGTAAATAAAGTTCTTTTAATTTAATGTTAAATCTTCGCTTATCGGTTGTATGTTGTGTATGCTTATGCAACTTTTATTTTATCAGCAATAATTGTCTAATATTTATTATACGGTGAAAGTGAATAATTCTGTTGATTGTGCAGGTGCTTATTTAAATTTTTTTATAAATTGAAATAATTGTTGAAAAAATATATTCAGGTTACTTATTATGCGTGAAGAATGGAGGGAAATGACATTTTGGATTGTGGTAAGGTTGATTTTGATTGTACTTGCTTCTTAATAATATAGCAAAAATGTTTAAGACAATAATATTTTATTTACTTATATTCAATTAGTATAATAGTTCTGCTAAAGTTTACAGTACATGTTAATGATATACTACTGCTAGTTGATAATCTACAAATGTTTTCCTGTTAAAGATTATTAAGGTTTATCCTGATTAATTGTTAACAATATGTTTTTAGCTTTTCATACTTGTATAACATTGTCTGCTGTTAATACATTGTATAAATTCACCAATGTTAAGTACTTACAAATTCTGTAATTTTGTGTGACTCATCTTTTTATAGTAAAGGACTTTATAATAATGTATTTGTACACTGCTCTTTTGCTTTCATAAGAGAATTCATTAATAATTATAATCACCATTAATATAAGTTGGTCAGTCAAGGATTGCTCTAAAATTTGGTACCTTGCTATTAACACTCTTTTCAGATTTAAACTCTCAGATGTGGTGTGCTGTTTATCCCCATGCTGCCCCTTTTCTTTCTAAATAAAACCATTCATAAATAAAAGGATACACTGCATTACTTCCCAATCTGGGAAGCATGTATTAGGGTATTTTATTCTGTATAAAAGAAATTGTTTTTCTACTGTACTAAATTATTTGATACCACTTTTTCTCACCTCGGCCTCGCCTTTACAATAAAGTTAGTCAAAAACCTTCCTTGGTACTGTTGCAGCAACATGGATTAGGTATAGGTGTGTTGTAAATATTCAAATCAGTGGGAATTAAAGATGTAAAATTAGCCATCTGCAGATGTAGTTATGTCAATTGATGTAATATATAGTGACGACAAAGTACCAGTTATATTATGGGTTAATGCTGATGACTGTTGGGGAAATCTAAATTCTGTTTTGAATTTGGTTTTTCTGGAAAACAGAATTATTTTAAGGTCATTTGAAATACCGTTTTTTATATGAAATCAAAAGTTTTGCATTTTTCTTGAATCTACTTTTTTTAAGAACATTCACTTGTAATGTGAAATAAAACAGCCAAGTTAGGTTAAATCAGTTAGTATTTTTTTGAAATTTATATTTAAAAACCAACTTATTACAGCTGTAATTAGACCATTGTTATTGGTTTAGAATTATGTAATTTCTTATTTCAAAATTATAATTTTCAAACATTAATGTATGTTGTTTTTTTTATCAAATAGATTTAGCCCCTGTAAAAATGAGAAAAATGAGATATGTAAAACAGCGGTACAGCTGGGATTGTGGAGTTACTTGTATTATGATGATTTTACCATTAAATCATTATTCTAATTTTCTAAAGAATTTTCATCAGATTTGTAAAGAAGAAAGTTTCAATAAAAGGTAAATATTGTGATTTATTTTCTTAAATTTAATGCTTATTAATTCGTATTTGTATATAATTTTGAATTATATACATAATAAATAATTATTTCTTAATTACATACTTTTTAACTCTTTTGCTGCATAGTACTAAGTGAATTATGAAGTATGTCTACCGTTGAGACTGCTAATCAACAAGTCATTCATTCATTTGTATAATCGATCAGCTGAATTATGTAAGTTGTTATTCAACTTAGTTACAGTACTTATTCGTTTTTTGAAATATCTAGCGTATTTATTGTCATAGAATAAAATCTCAATCGGCCATTAAATTGATGGTTTGTTTATGTTAAATCTAAAGTTTTTGATTCGCGTAGTTTTTTCTTGTTTCTCCATATTTTTTCACTTGGCATAATGCATGGTCTGAATAAAGTATGTACTTATTTTTCATTATTAGATAGACATTCATTATGTTTTTCAACTCGCTGACTTTCAGCAATATATATAATCTCTATTTCTTCAGTTCATATTATATTAGTCTGTTGTAAAACAAAAATTAGTGTTTGTGAAATTATCTGCTAGTGTATGTTAAGATCTACATCTCATTAAGTTGTACAACATTTGATACAATAAACTGTAGTGTATATATTTTATCAGTTATATTCAGTCAGAGTGGTTCATAGCCATAGCCGTAACGTAAGATTATAAAGCTATATATACTACTGCAATTTTGTTGAAAGTCTTAAATGCAAATCACTTATTATCAACAGATTTACTAAAATTAATCTCTGTGATATGTAAATTAAAAAGTAAACTGAAACTGTAGCCACAAGCAAGTGTAAAATCACTGTTGAATCACCAAGACTTTAAAGATTTTTTTTTTTAAAGGATTGTAAATATGAGAATGTGCGCCATACAACTACTGTAATGAATTTCTCATCCGAACAAAGTATGTGCAGCCAACTTTATTGTTACATAATTATAACTGAACAGCTACTGGAATTTTAAAAGAAACAATAAATGTGTAAAAATACAACTGAGAAATTCTATTGAATTATTTATTTTCATTGAGAAAAATAAAAGATTAAAATTAATTTTCTCCCATTTGTATTAAGAGTTCATGTTTTTATTTCAAATACAAAACTATAATTCAGTGATAAGAAATTATATTACTTAACATTTCGTGGAGTTTGACTAATTTTTTTATTTCCAAAACTGATGCATTCGTGCATGCGTAAATATACACACATAATTTGGTTTATCATGCCTGTGTATGTGTTTGTAAATGGAAATGCTTGTTATTATTTTTAGAGAATTCTTTGTTTTTATTGAAACTTTTAACTCATTACTGGTGTAAATATTTTTCAATATAATGAATGAATCTTCAAATGAAAGCCCTTGCAGTAATTTAGTTAATTTTTTCCCCAACAATACAAGTATATGAAATCTGTTCTAAAATTTTATTTTAATTGATGGTAAAGAAAAGAGTGGAAAAATTTTATACACATTACATATCTACATTACTTCTACTTATAATCAACACTCATAATATTATTACCCTAAACATAACACAATCCTTGATATGTCTGAGCTGCGCTACATTCTTCCACTTGCAAAATATTCCTAACATTCAGCAGGAGAGAGAGTGACAGACAAGTCCTTGTTTTATTGATTGCTTCTTTTTATCCACACCAAATAAAATGAATAGCAGTTATTCATGTAACTTACATATTACTGTAGATAATACACATGCGCCTTCTTGCTGTAGAAACCAGTCTATTTTCAATAGCTAATCAGATGTTGCTTTTGGAATAACCATCATATTTTTCATCCTAGAAAAAAGACCCACTTGGAGAGGTACATTCAGCTTGAACTGACTGCTCAGACTGTTAGAACCACTGCTGTAAATATCACAGCTTAATTATCTGTATAAATATTTATTTTATTTGTTTACAGCACATGGACTATAGATCTGTGCTATCTGCTTAGAAGATATGATGTGAAACATGTTTACTGCACTTTGACTATCGGCATTAATCCACATTATAAAGATCAGGCATTCTATACTAAAATTCTTAACAAAGTAAGTAGTGTAGACAGTTAGGGAGTGAATTTTTGCTCATATATTTCTTTTTACTTAAATTACAATTTTATACCTGTACTGAAGTGTCATTTCATACTTGCTTAACAGTTAGGCTGTTTAAAAAGCCCTGTTGCTGTTTTTTTTTTAACAAATTTAAGTGGTCTTTAATTAAAGAATAAGTTCAAGACAGAGTTTTACATAATTCTTGTTTTTTTTAAGATCTGATTCTAAACTTACAACTATTTATAGTGCTTCTTATTGGAGCGGGAAAGGAATTTTTTAATGAGGTAAAAATATTTTTTAATTAAAATTTCCTTCAGTGTTTTTTTATAAACTGTTTTGTTTTATCATAGATGTCATACAGTTGTATGTTATAATTTATAGAGAAATATAAAGTTTGGCAGCATGTTTATTGGAGCTATTGAGAGTATGATCCTGCATGCCTGTGGAATGCTACAAGGACTTTGAATCCTTTTCATGGGTTGCAAAACAAAAGGCCAAACTAGTAGTTAAGGTGTTTACTAGGTAAAGCAAACCTTGTAATCCATTTTTCTACCTAAGGTTCCAGATTTTCACAATTTTGTAGAACCACCTTCAAGGACTCCACCATCTACAAACTATGCACCTAACCTTAAAAGAAATTATCTAATTCTGCGCTTAGTTTTGTAAATAAACCAATAACATAGTTTAAAAAACAAAACGACACAATAACTAGTGTTTATTTTAAAGTATGTTAGTTGTGATCTATATAGGAGTATTGGTTAGAATGTGATTGTGCTGTTATACAAGTACCCTTAATGATTGATATTTTTTTGTCTTCAGTCATTTGACTGGTTTGATGCAGCTCTCCAAGTTTCCCTATGTACTGCCAATCATTTCATTTCGGTATACCCCCTACATCCTATATCCCTAACAATTTGTTTTACGTATTCCAAACATTGCCTGCCCGTACAATTTTTCCCATCTACCTGTCCCTCTAATATCAAAGCGACTATTCCAGGATGCCGTAATATGTGGCCTATAAGTCTGTCTCTTCTTTTAATTATATTTTTCCAAATGCTTCTTTCTTCATCATCTTGCTGCAACACCTTTCACTTGTCACTTTATCCATCCATTTGATTTTTAACATTCTCCTATAACACCACATTTCAAAAGCTTCTAATCTTTTCTTCTCAGGTACTCCAATTGTCCAAGTTTCACTTCCATATAAAGCTACACCCCAAACATATACTTTCAAAAATGTTTTCCTGACGTTTAAATTTATTTTTGATGTAAGCAAATTATATTTCTTACTGAAAACTTGTTTCGCTTGGGCTATTCAGCATTTTATATTGCTCCTGCTTCATTCAAATTTAGTAATTCTACTTTCCAAGTAACAGAATTCTTCTACCTCCATAATCCGTATTTTTATAATTAGTGGTCCATCTACATTATTTCTGCTACATTTCATTACTTTTGTTTTATTCGTGTTTATTTTCATGAGGTAGTTCTTGCATAGGACTTCATGCATGCCATTCACTGTTTCTTCAAATCTTTTTTACTCTCAACAAGAATTACTATATCATCAACATATCGTAGCATCATTATCTTTTCACCTTGCACTGTTACTCCGAATCTAAGTTGTTCTTTGTTTAACACATTATTATATTTTAATTTATGTACCCCAAAATTTTCCTTAACTTTCCAGTATGCTCTGTCTATTTTACCAGTGTTCATTTCTCTTTCCACTTCTGAACACTTTTCTTTAATCCACTCTTCTTTTGCTAGTTTGCACTTCCTGTTTATAGTATTTCTTAATCGTCGATAGTTCCTTTTACTTTTTTCATCACTAGCATTCTTATAACTTCTACGTTCATCCATCAGCTGCAATATATCGCATGAAATCCAAGGTTTTCTACCAGTTCTCTTTGTTCCACCTAAGTTCGCTTCTGCTGATTTAAGAATTTCCTTTTTAACATTCTCCCATTCTTCTTCTACATTTTTACCTTATCTTTTTTACCCAGACTTCTTGTGATGTCCTCTTCAAAATTTTTCTTTACCTCCTCTTCCTCAAACTTCTCTAAATTCAACCGATTCATCTGACACCTTTTCTTCAGGTTTTTAAACCCCCGATCTGCATTTCATTATCTCTAAATTATGGTTGCTATCAATGTCTGCTCCAGGATGTGCTTTACAGTCGAGGAATTGTTTCTAAATCTTTTTTTAACGATGATATAATCTATCTGATACCTTGCAGTGTCACCAGGCCTTTACCATGTGTATATTCTTCTATTATGATTTTTAGACTAGGTGTTGGCAATTAATAAATTACACTTTGTGCAATACTCAATAAGTCGGTCCCCTCTTTTATTCCTGTCCAGCCCATATTCACCCACAATATTTCCTTCCTTGCCTTTTTAAATGCTTGCATTCCAATCTCCAACTATTATTAAATTTTCATCCGCTTTTGTGTTTAATTGCTTCATCAATTTCTTTGTATACACACTCTACTTCATGATCATCATCATGATCATCATGAATACCTTTAGACAAATAGATGGTAACAATTGTTGTCAGCTAAGGTTTTGCTTTTATCCTTATTACAATGATTCTATCACTATGCTTTTTGAAATACTCTACTCTCTTCACTATCTTCTTGTTCATTACAAAACCTTCTCCTGCCTACCCTTTATTTGACACTGAGTTAATTATTCTAAAATCAAAAAGAGGAATAGTCGTTTTCCTCTTCTCACCAAACCTCGCTAATTCCTATTACATCTACATTTAACCTATCCATTTCCCTCTTTAGATTTTCTAACCTACCAGTCTTTTATAGACTTCTCACATTCCATGCTCCGACTCGTACAATGTTATTTTTTAATTTTCTGGTGACCCCTTCCTTAGTAGTTCCACCCGGAGATCTGATCAGGGGACAAGTTTACCTCAGGAATATTTAACCATGGAAGGTGTCTCCATCTTTGTTACATGAAAATGCAGAGAGCCACATTTTCTTGGAAAAAAAACAGCTGTAGTGTTCCATTGCTTTTAGCTGCACAGTACTCAGAAGATTGAGTGATATTGATATGGCCATTTAGGTCCTCCTGACCTACACTCTTTACTCCATTCCTTATCTGGCTCTCAACAGATACCTCTCTGATATGGTTTTTTATCATTAACCCTTCCACACCAGCTTCTATAACAAGAAGTGCCACCCACCTTATGGAAAATTATTAGAAGCAGTATAATAGGTTTAGATGAGATTGGATAAATATATGCCTCATGTGCAGTTTTCGTTCAAAAGATTTGGAAAATTTATTATTTTTCATATATACAAATTTGATGGTAATATTAAAAAATTTTACATTAGTAATCAAAATATTATTTATTACAAATTTTGTATTATATATTTTGTTTTTGCAATAAATCTTATAACATAAATGTTGTTTTTAATAGGTTTTTTTGTATGAGGATAAAGTAAGCATACCAACGAGTCAGTCATTTGATGTAATTTAAAATAAAATTCTAACAAATATTAGCAGTTATAAAAAATTGAATAATGTACATGATTGAACTTTTGCTTAAACAATATGCATATTTAGTGTTATAACATAGTAATACTATTATTTTTAGAAAATAAAAAATTAAGTTTATGTAAAGTAATGTAAACTAGGTTTATGTTATTGATTAGTAAATTGTTTTCACTGTGAAATCTCATAAGACTGCTATATAAATTGCATGAGAGAAATTGATGTATTTTACATCCTTTATGTATTTTTACATAATTCAGTTTTATCATTTTTTCAGTTTTGTTCAGGTTGTTTTTAAATAATATTAAAAAAATGTATTTATGTCTGTATAGCTGTAAATATGCCAAATACAAATTGTTATTTTATTTTTCACCATAATTCATAATAATTTCATAAAAATCTGTTTGTACTTGTATTCCTTTTACATATAGTGTTTAAAAACTGAATCCCATAAAACAATATCTTTAGAAATTTCAGAATAATTTTTGTGATAGGATATTTAATAAATTTGTTTCATTTTGTTACTTTTTCTTATCTTCTTTTTTATTTCAATGAAGGTTTGTGTATGTGTTTTAGTTACATTACATTCATAAAAAATAATTTAGTGTGTCATTATAGAATTGCATCATTTAAAATTTTTTTTTTTTTGCCAGATAAAACATATGAAATTCATGTATACAAAATTAATACTTATCTATATGTTCTCTAACATGAAATAAAAATTTACGTTTATTAACTGCTGGTCATCAGTACTAACAATATAAATTCTTATTAATGGATTTTTAAAAATAATTTAATCTATTCAAATTGATTTTGATAAAGTAAATTTTATATCATAATGTACTAATATATGATACATTAATTACTGTAATGTGTACTGATTATTTTTATTTTACTGCTAATTTCTGTATCACAAATTCAGTGACTCAAACTTAATTTAAAAGAATGACAAAATGTTAAAAGTAAAATAAATAAATGAAATTTTTTATTTCAAGTTTAATTTGTTTAATGTTTTTCCATCTGTTTCTACTTTTAGTTGTAGCAATATGTAAAGTGAGTTTATGTATTTCATTAAAATTATCAAATTTAATCAGAATTGAGTATTTGAACAAAAAACAAGAACAATAAACTGTCTTAATTACTGAACAAACTTCTAAGCAGATTTAACACAGACAAAGGAATGAAAGAGGGGACCTACTTAGAGTTTTGCACGAAGTATAATTTAGTAATTGCCAACACCCAGTTTAAAAATCATAATAGAAGAATATACACATGGAAAAAGCTAGGTGATACTGCAAGGTATCAGATAGATTATATCATTGTTAAAAAAAGATTTAGAAACGATTCCTCGACTGCAAAGCACATCCTGGAGCAGACATTGATAGCAACCATAATTTAGAGATAATGAAATGTAAATTGGGGTGTAAAAACCTGAAGAAAAGGTGTCAGATGAATCAGTTGAATTTAGAGAAGCTTGAGGAAGAGGAGGTAAAGAGGATTTTTGAGGAGGACATTGCAAGAGGTCTGAGTAAAAAAGATAAGGTAGAAAATGTAGAAGAAGAATGGAAGAATGTTAAAAAGGAAATTCTTAAATCAGCAGAAGCGAACTTAGGCGGAACAAAGAGAACTGGTAGAAAACCTTGGATATCATGCGATATATTGCAGCTGATGGATGAACGTAGAAATTATAAGAATCCCAGTGATGAAGAAAGTAAAAGGAACTATCGGCGATTAAGAAATACTATAAACAGGAAGTGAAAACTAGCGAAAGAAGAGTGGAATAGAGAAAAGTGTTCAGAAGTGGAAAGAGAAATGAACATTGGTAAAATAGACGGAGCATACAGTAAAGTTAAGAAACATTTTTGGGTACATAAATTAAAATCTAATAATGTGTTAAACAAAGATGGTACACCAATTTATAATATGAAAGGCAAAGTCGATAGGTGGGTGGAATATATTGAAGAGTTATATGGAGGAAATGAATTAGAAAATGGTGTTATGGAGAACATTGGATGAACTACTGCATGAAAATAAACAAGAACAAAACAAAAGTAATGAAATGTAGTAGAAATAATGAAGATGGACCACTGAATGTAAAAATAGGAAGAGAAAAGATTATGGAGGTAGAAAAATTTTGTTATTTGGGAAGTAGAATTACTATAGATGGATGAAGCAGAAGCAATATAAAATGCTGAATAGCACAGGCGAAACGAGCCTTCAGTCAGAAATATAATTTGTTTACATCAAAAATTAATTTAAATGTCAGGAAAAGATTTTTGAAAGTATATGTTTGGAGCATAGCTTTATATGGAAGTGAAACTTGGACGATCAGAGTACCTGAGAAGAAAAGATTTGAAGCTTTTGAAATGTGGTGCTATAGGAGAATGTTAAAAATCAGATGAGTAGATAAAGTGAGAAATGAAGAGGTGTTGCTGCAGCAAATCAATGAAGAAAGAAACATTTGGAAAAATATAGTTAAAAGAAGAGACAGACTTATAGGCCACATATTAAAGCATCCTGGAATAGTCGCTTTAATATTGGAGGGACAGGTAGAAGGAAAACATTGTGCAGGCAGGCAAAGTTTGGTATATGTAAGACAAATTGTTAGGGATGTAGGATGTAGGGGTATACCGAAATGAAATGACTAGCACTAGATAAGGAATCTTGGAGAGCTGCATCAAACCAGTCAAATGACTGAAGACAAAAAAAAACCAGATCCTTCCAAATAATATAGATGTGCAAAAATCAAAGGTCACAGGTGTTAACCACTAACCAAACAAAACTTTTAATTGTGAAAAATCACTAAGTACCAGTCTAATTGACTTTGCTATGCACTAATTTTGAAACCTTCCACTGCAGATTTTTCTTACAATGTAGATTATTTTAAGATCTCTTTTCATGTTTCCATTATGTTCTTGGCTGAAATTCATGATGACTAGATTAACCTCCTTTGTAACTATTGTAAGACATATATTTATTTATGTATTTTAAAGATCTTGAAATTTTCAAAAGATTAATTTTTCCTAATTTTTTCAGTGTCAATAATTGTGTGAAAGAAATCTATGTTTTTTGATTCATTACATTATGCTGCTTATTGAAAATTAAGTTTCATATTTAATGTTAATAAATGTTTCTGACTGTTTACATATTAGTCTATTTATGAGGACATTTTTTGAAAGGTTGTAAATAAAGGTTTCCTTGGTTGTTAAATATAAAAACTGGAATTGAGGGATAGTAGCTGTTTTCAAATTTTTTCCTTTATTATTATTTATAATGTATTGAATGTATTTCATTTTTTTTTTATTCACTGATGTTAAAAAAATGTATATTTATATATGTTATTGATATGATAATATCAACAACTTAAAATTTCATTGGGTGTTTATTTTACTAACATAATTATATCCTTGATTTACATAACTATTTCTTCAGACTATCACAAAACAAGTAAATGTAGGCCTTTATCTTAAAGGCTTGTTTATTATTTATCTGTTTTTTCTTTTATAAATTCTTGTTTGTTTCACTTTTACTTCCCTGGCACCATATCTCTAGAGCTGTGCTGCAAGAAGGAAAGTTTGGTAACAGTTAAAAAATGGGGTATGGGTTTTTTGCCATTTCTCAGTGTTTTGTGGTCCAGGGACCCCAATAAACAAAAGCAAAGTGTGGAATAAAGAGTGGACATATGTATTTACATGTGTTGGTGTATTTGAAGCTTAATAACTTTTGACAGGATAAACTGACTTTGATGAAATTTTGTACAGACTTGTGTATTTGGGATAAGTTGTTGGTAAAATTTTTGGGTCAATATCTCCAATGAGTGAGGTATCTTGGGATAATTTTTTTCAGAATTTGCAAACAGCCCCACTTTATATTTAGCTCAGTGTATGCTTGCATACTTACCATTTTTAAAAAAAAAATTGCCCCAAAATTCCTCCCTTGCCAAAAATTAAAAAAAGCTATCTTTTTATTTATTGCATATTTTTTCAACTGATTTTTTTTAAATTTCTTTCTAGGCATAGTAGTAGTTCAAGTGACTCAAAAAAATACATTGGGGGCAATATTGGAGAGCTTAAAAAGTTGGGGAAAAAAATCAATTTTTAGTATTTTTTAAAACTGTTTTTGGTTTATTTAAACTTATTTAACGTTTTTTCATGTATCATTATTTTTCCACTATATAAGAATAAATAACCAATGCCAAGAAAGTGTTACAACATTGTTGTCAACTTTTTATAAATTATACTCAGAAACTTTTTTTAATTTTATTTATAAGTTGTTTTAATTAGATTTTGTTAATAAAGCATTCTTACTGGTACAGAAATACATTTCCCAATGTGTCATAAATAAAATAACATAATAGTTAAAAATTCATTTGATCTCAAAACATAAGCTGCTACTATAAAATTTAATGTATAGTTGTATAAGATTTAAAATTGTAAACAATTGTAATTAATTATAAACAAGTTTTAAGATTATAAATACATCCATGATGACCTGTGAACAAATGTATTCTAATCCAAACTGGCATCCAACTAAGGAAAGTGAGCTCAGCCAGTTGTTTTAGATGGATTAAAAGAAAGGTAGGCTAAAGAGACAAGTGGCAAACTTTTTTCAGGAGGTAATTTAGTTTATAGCTTGGACTAACAACAAAACAGTATGGAAAAAATTTCTTGAAGCAGTAATATTGATCTGCATGTTTTCTGTTAGCGTCGTCACATCTTGAAGGTCCAGCATCTGAATTTGACGGACTTGACATTTTTTTATGCATATAAAAGTTTTATATCATATTCCCATCTCTAAACTTCAAGCATGTGTGGTTAATTAAT
This sequence comes from Lycorma delicatula, assembly GCF_047948215.1. Classification (NCBI taxonomy): domain Eukaryota; kingdom Metazoa; phylum Arthropoda; class Insecta; order Hemiptera; family Fulgoridae; genus Lycorma; species Lycorma delicatula. The sequence continues at coordinate 41,531,684 of NC_134458.1, forward strand.
CGTAACGTATGGTGTTCTTGATCCAGTATTTTCTTATTAGAGTACTGTATTTTGACTTAATTTTTTTTATCAGTTAAGCCTTTGTTTTTCATTTGATATCAAATATCTGACTTAACTGTGTATCTTTTCATTGTTTTTGCATAAGGATGAAGAACGTGTAACAAGAAGGTTTAGTGAGGCAGAAAACTGTGGAATTACTGTGATAAAGAAATCACTTCAAATCAGTGATCTTATAAATCATCTTCATTCTTATGGCCCAATTATTCTGCTTACAAATGCTAATCTGCTTCGGTAAGATCATATCTTAAATTCTTTGTGTTCTTTTCTATTTATGTCTTGAAAAATGTAAGGAATACAGCTCTAAAAATTTGTATTTCCTAAATATTGTAAAGATTTACCAGGAAATTTTGGTTGTTCTTGGTTGTATACCAGATTAATTCGGTCATTAACATAAAATTGGATGATATACTAAGATTTAAGACAGTCACTTTGTATGATTAAAACCTGTGAAAATGGAACTTCTTTTGGTCTCAACAAATTTCATATGTATCCATGTACAGTGTGTAAAAAAATTGCTGGAAATTTAAGTAACTTTTAAACAAACATAGATAAAAAATAAAAATTTTACACTTGTTTACTTGCATAAAAAACTAACTTAATTTTGACATACAAGGTAAATCTATCCCTTACCCCTAAATTTCCATGTAGAGCAACAGTTTAAAATTGTTTAATTTAAGTCATGATTGATTAATACCACATTCTAAAGATCTACCATGGTGACGGAAAAATGCAAAAATTAAAGGCTCAAATCATGCTCATACACAAATTGGAAACTAATCAAATTTTCAGAAAATCTAGTTTATCTTATTAGATACGAGGGTCATTCAAATATAAACCTGAATTTTGCTGTACAAACTGACAAAGAGCAATGAATATAATGGGGCGCTGCAGGTAGTTAGTTGGATATGTGTAGAGGGGAGCAACCAGACAGCCACATCCATAGGTCATGTTCCCTTGTCAATAGCAGAATGTCTGAACGGAGGTATCATTGTCCATTACACAATGAATTATAATTCGATTTCTCACCAATGAAGATCCTCTGAAATTTTGACTCAACTCCAAACAAAATTCGGAGATGCTACCATGTCAAAGACTCGAAGTGTTTGATTGGGCCAAAAAATTTTGAAGTGGTCATGATGTAGTGGAGAATGAAAGTCACAAACATCATCTGTGGACCAGCGTCAATGATAATATCAGGCCATTTGTATGACCTTGTGGAAGATGACTGCCATATAACCGTTGCTGAAATTGCATCAGAGGTGGGCATAACATTTTGCAGTGTGCATACAATGTTGTCAGACGCTCTTGAATACAGCAAAGTTTTGGGAAAGGTTGATTCCACATCTTCTCACTGACGCACAGAGAAATGTCCAGAAAAACATATGTCAGCGGCTTCTGAATCGCTTTAAGGAAGAAGGAGAGGCATTTTTGGACCGTATTGTGACCTGTGATGAAATGTAGATCCACCACTACACCCTGGAAAGCAAAAGAGCAAGTATGGAATGGTGGAAAAGTGGTGAGGGGGCCCCAATTAAAGCCAAGAAACACTAGTCAGCTGGAAAAGTTCTGGGACACAGAAGGTGTATTGCTGATTGATTTCCTGCACAAATGAAGGACAGTAAATGCAGCATATAACTGTCAGTTTTTGGTTGAGGCCAGGGCTGCTTATCGCAATAAACAATGCCAGCAACTGATTCACAATGTCCTCCTTCTCCATGACAACACATGGCCACATACAGCAGCTCAGACTTGCAATAAACTTGCTAAAATTCATCAGACACATCTTAAACACTCACCCTACAGTCCAGACTTGTCACAGTGTGATTTATACATGTTTAGTTTGCTGAAAGAAACTTTAGAAGGGAAAAGATTTAAAGATGATGCCGCAGTCAAGCATTATGTGTGTAATTGGTTTTTGGGGCGGCCATCTTGGTTTTTTATGATATCATAAAAAAAAGCTTTAGGAAGCTACCTGTCCAGTGGAGAAAATGTATTTCTGTTGAAGGAAACTATGTAGAAATATAAGGTAATTTATTTGTAATTTTATCTAATATCAATAGAGCTCATTAAATTCCAGTTTATATTTGAAAGACCCTCGTATTTTCCATGTAATTTATAATGTATACTTTTTTCTGTAAATTATCATTAAAAGGTTTTTATACAATTATGAAAAGATTTGATGAATAATCTGGATTGAAATTGATGTAAAATATCTGGTTGAATTTTTTGTAGATAGCATTACAGCATAGGCAGGATCACTGTAAAGGTACTTTCATAGAAAGTACCTAATAAAGTATGTTACACTTTTTGGAAATTTGACTGTATTAGTTTTAATTTTTCACACTTAAAATTAACTTATTTTGATTTTTTTTTTTATGAAAGATTATTTTTACAGTAATGATTAAGATAATGTGAATTAGGTATTTCAGAAAAATGAGTTGGATAGTGTTGCAAAAACAAAGTTTATTTGCATAAATGATTAATTATTTTTACCATTTGATGAAATGTAAGTGACCTTCAATAAAATTCTGAACCTAATATTCTTAATCTTAAACATTTGAACAGAATGGTTAAGGTAGTCTAAAACAGTTCAAATTTTTATTTGATCCGGCATGCAGTTGTATTAAGTCTAAACACAATCTTAACATAACCTTACAAATGACTGTGTAAAATAAAACAAGATATGTAGAGCATATTGCTTAGGTTCTGATAATTACGTACTGTTCAAACTAAAACAGTTAATTGTTTTGATTAAAATCTGTTTGGCAGTGAATAGAAATGTATTTGCTTGTTTAGTTTATTACTAAAACTTGCATGTGCACGTTGAACTTTATATATTACTTGTGCAGTTTTATTGCTTAAAATGATATATAAGTTAAATACTATTTACTAAATAAATAATTTTGTGTATATTTCAGTTGTGACACATGTAGAGTCAACAGATTTACATCAGGATTACAAACTTGTCTTCATTTGCCACTACCATATCATGGGCATTATATTTTAGTGTTTGGTTATAATTTACCTAATGAAAAAGTGTATTATCGCAACCCATCATACAGAGATAGTAAGTTTTTTCAATACATAATATTTGTATATAAATAAGCATAATACTCATGTATAAATTAACAAACTAGTATGTTAATAAATCAAATTGAAAAAAAATTTGATAAAATACTCTTACTAAAGAGCTAAAGAGTAATGTCTCACTGGCTAAAAGATTTCCAAGAGCTTATATCCGTAAATATAGCATATCTAAAAATGTAGATACTTCAAGCACTATAGCCCCTATGTCAGTATTTATTAATGAAACTAATATTGTTACACAGAAAGTAGATTTCTTTTGGTCAGGTCTATCTGTTTTTAAAAATATCTATTAAAGGAACAATTTGAAAATTTGTCCATTATGATAAAAAAAGCTGTAGATCCACTGAGTTAGAGCTTTGTATATTTATGTTTATATGTTAAAAGTTTTAGTTTTATATGTAAAATAAAGTATTTAAAAGAAAAGCACTGATACAAAGGCTTAAAACTGTCTTAATGTGATCATTTTCCAGATCTTGTTTGCTACAGTTATTATATATTTTGTGTATTATATATAATACTCTCTTTCTCTATGCTTATCTCTATCCTTTCACTTTAGCATCCTTTCAAAACGCATGCATTTGGTATCCATTAGAAAGAATGAAATGCATTAGTTTTTACAAGAGTATGTGTAAATTTTCAAGAACTGTGATCGATTTACCACTTCAGATTTTTGGATTTTTTCGTGAAACAAATAAGTCTTCTATTTACTATTTTTCCAAACTTCAATTAAATTTAAGTCATCAAGAATATTAGGTATAATTCAGTGGCCCTTACTTTACACTTTTGTATAAAACTTTGCTAAAGTTGCATCCCACAGCTTTTCTAGAATTATCAGTTTTATAATTTACTTCCTCACCATTTATTTAGAACTGCTGCTGCGTTTAATCTGCACTTGCACATAAAACTTTGTTATTATAAGTCCACCTTATACCAGTAAATAGCATAATCAAGTTCTGACACCAGTGTACTGAGTTTTCTACTATTACCTACTGCAAGTCGATATTTATGGCCTAAATAATTTTTATCACTGAACCAATATTTTTAAAAAGTGTTGCAATTATAGACATTTTTTAGTAAAAAAAAAAAAACAAAAAAAAAACTGCTCGATAAATGTAGTCTATTTGCTAAACAATATTCTACCTTACATTAGTACCTATGTATATAAATAAAAATACTCTATACAGTGTTATTTTAAGAAAGCCAATGTTGGTATCTTAAAAATGACAAGAACTACAACAAATTTTAAATGGGGAGCCATCCCTACTTTTAAAATATGTTGTCTATATGGTACATAAAATATGTACCATAAGTTTTTGTTGTCCCATCTATTTTTTCAATATGGAAGCAAACATAACTTGTTAATTATTGCCGCTTAGAATTTATCATTGTAGAAGTTTACTTTTTTTGCATTGACCAACAGATATTGTTTTCTTTTTTAAACATCCTGCAATTTGATTTCATCTCTCCAGATGAATTTGACACAAAATTGGGGTCATTTATAGTCTCTTCAGCTATCCAGCTGCAACTAAAGTCTTCTGTCTTAACTGCTATCATCTTGAGCATGAAGTAAACTAGGCTTGTGTGCATGGTCTTTGTTTATCTGGAGCACTTTTGCTACTATGCAGATTGAGATAGTAGACATTTGATTGACTTCTCTTATAGATGACTTTGAAATATGCTAATGTGTTAAGTTTCAGCTTGTTTTGTTTGAACTGTATTACTGTAAATTCTACAAAGTTGTTTTTATCAAACAACATGTAAACACCCAAATCATCAATTATGTTTTTTTAAAACCCTTTCAATTAGGTGTACGTTTATGGATATCTTTCTTTGTAAGTAGAAGCTGCTGAAGTACATTTTCTGTTACTGAGGAAATACATTTTTAACTATGCAGTTTTACAGTATTTAAAAAATTTACCATTGGAAAATTTTAACACATGTGCCACCACTGCTCAATATTAGGGGGTAGGTTTTCCCGCAGTTGTGGAAGAGAAAGCTTGTTTGTTTTGCCTTTAAAACGTCCTGAAAAGATCACTGCGATATCTTTATTCAGTAGAGAGTGGCATCCTGGTGAGTGAAGACGTGTTTTCAGTTCTGGGTAGATTATTGATTTTGCAAAATGGATGAAAAAATCATGAATCAGTTGAAGATGACCCCCAGTCTGACCGGCCTTCCACTTCAAAAACCAATGAAAACATTGCAAAAGTTTATGATTTATTACGCCCTGACCGTTGAGTTACAATTAAGGAGATGACAAACTAAATTTAAGTTTCTACATGGTTTAATCAATTTTAACTGAAGATACCAAGTGCTTATATCCGTAAATATAGCATATGTAAAAATTTAGATACTTCAAGCACTATAGCTCCTTGTCAATATTTATTAATGAAACTGATATTATTACACAGAAATTAGACATGTGCCAAGTGTCTGCGAAATTCTTTCCAAAATTATTGTCAGACCAGCAGAAACAACAGTGACTTGAAGTGTCCTAAGAACTAAACTAATCAGGCCGAAACTGACACAGATTAGTTACATTGGGTAATTGCAGGCAACAAACCATCTTGACTTTATTGGTATGACTTTACTAAGATTTAATTGATGTGACCCAGAAACAAAGGCACAATCATCGCAGTGGAAGACAATGTTGCTGGTTCTCTTCAATTCTACAGGTATTGTTCATATCAAATTAGCTCCTAGGAGCCAGACAGTCAACCAGGATTACTTTAAAAGTGTCCTTCAGCATTTGCACGAATACATGCAGAAGAAAAGACCTGCACTCTGGCAAGACAAGAATTGGGCCCTCCACCATGACAACATACTGGCTCATTGTGTGTTCTCAATCGATTTTTTTGCCCAAATTCCTGTGCTTCTGCAACCCCTCCTCTGATTTAGCCCCTGCCAACTTTTACCTGTTTCCTAAATTGAAATTTTCACTGAAAGGAAACTGATTTGACTCAATTGAAGATATCCAAGCAAATACAGAGAGGTTTCTTAACACCCTTAAGAAAGAAAATTTCCAGGAATACTTCCAAAAGAAACACCTCTGGAGTTGGTGTGTTCAGTCAGAAGGGGGTCTACTTTGAAGAAGATCCATCACAATAGCCTGTAAGTACTGCCATTTTGAAATTACAAGCCCGGTCTTAAAAATTTCCAATCACACCTTGTAAAAATAACAAATCTCCCGGTGGGAACACAATGACAATACCTTGAATTCTTAGAATATATTTTGCTGAAGTCTATTGAGGGTTGCCTTTAAACATGAAGATACAATCAAAATTTTCAGCCAGCAGCGCATAATATGCAGAAGTAACACAATTTTTAAATACTTCGCAGTCAAATAGATTGCCACAATGGAGTTACATGTATCCAGAAAATTCCCAGATTCATCATTCCTTGACTTCAGTGATATTTAAAAGACAATTTGTACCAAACTGGTTTACTTCAATAAAAAAATGATAGCTGGAATAATGTAAATATTGAAAAAATTCACCATTATACAATGAGTAAGGTCATGAATGATATTTACAGAACATATGCTTTTATTTAAAATAATGGTGATATTTTGAGAAATTTGTTGCGAGTCATATGAATCAAAAGAATTCTATCTTCTGATTCGATTTTGCTTTTGGTTTATTTTTTTATTTTATAGTACTTTGAATTTTTTTTTTTTTGTTACTAAAATAAATGTATGTACCAGCTCTGCCCAGGATGTGGTTTTTGTCCTAATTTTTACTTCGTGGAGCATTGTTATTTTTTCTTTATTTATTAATAAAATTTGTTATGACAATTTTGGATAAAACAGTATTTGGAAAAAGTATAATATTCCATGTTGTTTCATTGTAAAAATTGAGAAATTCAATATACTTTCCAAGTTTCAATTTATCAAGATCTCCTTGAAATGAATATTCTGTATAAACAAAACAAAGTTAAACTACATTTGCTGTTAAAACTATCTTAATAAGTAAACAATTTATTCCAGTTTCTTGATGAAATACAAAATGCTCATAAGTTTAAATTTTTTAGGAATATGAATGGTGTATATTTATATATATATATATATATATATAATTTATTTGTTATATGCATATGATTTTTATTTTCATATGCCTCCATAGAATTAAATGTTAAAACCTATCCATAATTGAATTTAGAAATTTATCAAAAAATAAATATTTTGGAAAAGCATCATAAAGTTTTGTAAGTTCCAAATAGGTTTTTTCAAAAGTGAAGGAATTTGTGTCAAATTCTCCAAAATATATTTGCTAATAAAACAATGTCTTAAGAGGTAATTTTATACATCAGAGGTTATTAAAAAATTAATTTTCTTCAAAAAAAAATTACTATGCCTTTTCTTACTCCTTTATGGCAGAAACGCTTATTAAAAATATGAAATTATTACTAGTTAGAATTTTAATCAGATAATTTCTTTTTGAGATATTATATCTTACTGATTAGTTGTACACTGCTGTGAAGTGTTGCTCTCTATTGATGGATTTATTTTAAAGCATTTAAGTTACTTCATGGATTGGCAGTAAACAAGTACATAAACGGAAAGAATACTCAGTTTAATCTCCTGAACTATTTAACATCAATTTATTTACAAGAACTCTTGTGGCAAGCCGTAACTATTCTTGAATTTTAATACAATTTTGATAATGAACAACTTTTAGGGTTGATGACCTGTGTAACAAATTTCTGTTCTGAATTCATGCCCTAAGAGCACTTTCCATTTATTTAAAATAATTAGCTTCTGACAGTGGTTCAAAACATGCATATGTGCATGTCATTTGTAAGATAAATAAATGAGGTATTTAGTTTCATGATAACTGACACCCTTCAGTTTTGTCAGGACATCTGCAGAAGGACAGACTGATTTTCAAATATCAGATTGCATGCTGCAATCTGATATTTCAAAAATATTTTCAATTCTCTACTTTCTTTAATTCTTTTTTTATGAAACCAGTCTACTGTTATCAGATACTGGCATGAAAAGAACAGCTTCATGTTATACTATGTTGGCAAAGGATGCACATTACATTAGCAATATTTCAACAAAAAAAAAAATATATATATATATATATATACACAGTAATCCCTCGCTATTCATGGGGTTCCATTCTACATTAATACCGTGAGTAACAAAACCAAACTTATATGGCAAAAAGGGGTTACATTCTTAACTAACCTGAATGTCAATTTTGTATACTACAGTGCTTATTAAAAAACTACATACTAACTACTACCATTTAATAATAACTACTATATGCTTACGAATGAGTGTAGCCATAAAAAATATGTTTACTTACATACTTGTACAGTATGGTATTTTTATTCATGTCATGTCATTTTGAACAATGAAAAACATATATACAGTATGTATAAAATCGTAAACACTAGAACAGAATGTTTCAACCACATAATGTAGGCCTATGTTAACTTTATTCTTTTAAAAAAAACTTGCAATTTTTTTTTTTTATTGCTTTTAGTTCTTTACATAATTTACTGTATTGCACTAATGCTGCTTCAAGCTATCGTTTAAAATTTATTGACCACTCTAGAAAAGGGTCAGTTTCAGAAGCCTTCATTATTAGCTGTCTGGCTAGACAAAAAAATTCATTTACAGATTTTAAGTTTAGTGATTCACTTGTAACTTCTTCATCTTCCAGAATAGGTAAAGGCTATGTTATCAGCTCTTCTTCCGTGAGCTCTTCCTTGTCACAGTACATCAGCTCCTGATGAACTGCTTCAATGACAGCTCCAATGAAGCGTCAGTTTCATTGAAACCTTCACCTTAAATTTTATGTGCTATTTGCACATTATTATAATTTTTCACAATTTTATCAGTTTTGTTTTCTTCATTTTTTTCTTAGCAATGTTGGGCCACAGATTCCGCCCACATGCATTGATTGCTGATGGTTTAATTTCATCAACTGGCTCCTTAATGTTTGCATTGAAATCTGCAGTGGTGTAATTTTCCGTCACTGACTCACAGTCAATGAATTATCCATGTCTGTTTCACTTAACAATCCACTGCAGATAATAGGCTTTGAAAGCAGCGATGATTCCTTGATTCAAAGGTTGAATCAGAACTGACATGTTTGGTGGCAGAAATGGCACTAGGATCCAAACATTTTACTTCTTCTGGATGTCCTGGAGCATTATCAATTAAAAGAAGAACTTTAAAGACTTAATCTACTAAATATAGCCTTTTGTTCATATGACATGAAGTTGTTCTGGAAATGAACGTGCTTCTTTGTGGTCAGCTGATGCTGCTTCTCTAGTTATGCTAACATTGTGTAGGGTAAACCATTTCTTGATATTATGAAACCAGTCTTTACTAACAGAAAATGTAAATGCACTGGTCTCACTTTCATTATGAGATTTAACAAAGTGGTCGTACAAACATCATGCTTTTTCTCATATAAGAAGTGAACTGAGAGGTACCCTTTTTTGCATTTGATCTTTGATCCATAAATTCAAGGTTTTTTCAGTTTTTTCAATGTTTGTGTCATGACATACAGATGTAATCTTAATCTTAGCTGATTGAGAAGAACCTACCATTACACTTGTTCTTTTCTTCATTTTTCTTTATGTAGTGAACAGTTGATTATCCTGCTATGCTGAAACCTCATTCCAAATATGGATGAAAATATTGTTTTAAATTATAAAAATAGTACAATAATAACAAAACATTTGTTAAGTACTGTACTAAATGTTAATTTTTTAAATTTATTTGCATTTATACTAGTAAAATTCGCTAGAAGATTGGATGAGGTAGCCGCAAATGCCAAACCCACAAATAGTGAGGGACTAATGTGTGTATACGTATATATGGAAGAATATACATAAATCAATAGTGGTGCAATTTTGCACCACTGTAAGATTAATTTTCCATGATGTGATCCTAGTGTCCACACAGGTTTAAATATTAGCTTCTGTAATGTTAATTATTTTTATGAAATCGTATTTGATCATTATTTAATCTCTTATTTACAAAAAATCAAGTGTATGTAATATTTAAGATTTGAAAATTGTCGTTTTTATAAGTGATTATAATTCAGCATCTGTATACTAGACACTGAATTATACCTGCTTGTGAGATGTAAATTGCATTGATTCAGATGTTCAAATGATAGCAATTTATGTGCATGTATTTTTGATATATATATATATATATATATATATATATATATATATATATATAACAAAATTGAAGTATAGTTATTTAATATGTAAGATTATTATGTTTTACCTCCAAAGTAAGTAAAGTTTTGTTAACGAAAATTTAGATAAGTGGTGTATTTCATTTGTAAACTTAGTTATTTTTATTATCAAAATTACTGCTAACTAGTCTACTTCTTCAGTTGCTTATTTAATCATTTATTCTTCTTTTGCTTAAATTAGCACTAAATCCCATGTTTCCAGTTTCTTGCTACCTATTTTTTTTTTCATTACTTTTTTATTTATTATCAAACTGCAAAATTTGTTAATACACTAAGATGTGACTTAGCATACATTTTTCTTTCAACTTATCTGTGTATTTTAAAAACTTCACAAAATTGAACATTTTTTAAAACTCAGATTGTTTTGTTTGTTAATGTTCAATTTATCTACCTGTCCATAAATGATTTGCAAAGCAATATTCTAGATTAAAATAGATTAGAAGTAATCGATAATAAATTTGAAGTAGTGTATGAAATCAGTCAAGTTTCTGATGGTAAAAAACTAGAAAATTCGTTAAGATTGCTTTCTAATAATAGTTTGGCAATCATTAATTTTTTCCTGTTATAATTGTTACAATTTTTTTCATTTTTTTTTTTTTTTTAGCTTATAATTTCTCAATATGATTTCTTTACAGGGGTCTGCACAATGTCATTCAATTCACTTGTTTCTGCCTGGAAAAGTGTAGGGACTGATCAAGATACAATTTTAATATATTATTACAGTTAGTAGTGGCATATAATATAATCTAGGTGCAGACACAGGTTCTAATTGCATTAAAATTATGAAATTATATTTCTGAAAATAACAAATATAACTTACATCAGGTAAAAACATAAGAGTTCACTTAAAATAACATCACCAGTTCTTTTGGTGTTGTCTTAGTTTGTTAATTATTTATTATTTCTGATTTTGAAATTTTATTACTTAATCTTTTTTTTTTTTATATTTAATCCAACATTTTCATATTTTTGATGCTGTAGAAAAAATAGAGACTGGGTAGTTGATATTCAGGTTAGTGTTTTTAATTTTTCAAGATTGTAATTTTAAGAATTTTTTGTCAGTTTTTAGTTTTATGAAAGATATTAAGTATATTATTTTAATCACACAAAATAGCAAATAGGCTAAGCATTATTAACTAGTGAGATTAAAAGAATGTAAATTATAATTGTTAAATGGTAGTTAGCAATGAGTGATTAATATGTGGCTCTGTTTTATTTACACACTTGACCTTTCAATACAAAAAACCATTTAAAATAATCAATTCCACTGTTAAATTAAGATGGAGTTTTTTAGGTTATTTATAATAAAAATTGTTTTAATATTTCATGAAGTAGTATTTTTATAATAATTATTTTATTATAGAGTCTTTAATTGAAAATTGCAGAGATTGTGGCATAGGCTTTATTGAAAGGAGATAGTATTTGAAGAGATTGATGACAGAATTGTAAGGGTTAATTTATTGTTGGTAAAGATATCAAAGTGCACCACAAACAGAAAATAAGGAAAAGAAAATTGGCAGATTTCTGGTGATTGAGATTATTGTAGAGAAGAAGCATATAACTACAATTGATGACTTAAGTGCACGAGTTGGGGAAAAAAGGAATGGAATAAAAGATATATTAGGGCCGCATGTATTTGAAAAAGAAAGTATTATAATTGTATAAACTGAGTGGATTGGTAGTTTACAGTTTAGCAAAATTTCAAGGTTTTCATCATAGCAGCAGAAGAAAGCAGAAATTTTGTAGGCTTTTTAGAAGTCTATGACATAAAAAATTGTTGCAGAATATGATAATGAAAGGTATTGTACCAATATTTCAAAAGAGAGAATGAACTGTAAAAATTATTAAGGATTACTACCTAATAAAGTACTGTTATATGAGTGAATATTAGAGAAAAAGTTTAGGGGAAAAGTAGAAAAGAAACTGGAAAAAAACAAATGTGATTCAGATGTTGAAGATTTGTAGTTGATGCTATTTTTTTCATTAAGGCAGGTGTCCCAAGAATAAATGAGAGCAAGCTAAAAAGCTGGTCAAGATATTCCTCTGTATAGTGACAGCATACATAGAAAAGTACGAAAGGAGATGAGGAAGAGATGTGTTGAAGAAGTTGTCAAAATAGTCAAGCAGTGTACGAGACATGCAAAAATTGTGCAAATTCAGAGTTACGTTGATATAAAAAATTGTATACACCAACTACAACTGCTTTTTATAATTACTCTGTATGGGATCTAGGAAAAGATGAAACAAAGAAGAAAGATGAGAAGGCATTAGTTTATTTTTGCAAATGATTAATTATCTTGGATGATAAGAGAATGATATATAGGAAATGGTTAACAAGTTTATAAAATTGGATTTCACAATGGAAAAGATAAGTTGTTAGTAATAAATAGAGAATGAATGATCTAAGAATATACCATTAAATGGAAAGATAGAGAAAATAAAATTTCAGCTACTTGGTGCAGTTTTCTTAGACAACATAAAACTTAGATAAAGAAATATAAATAAACAAGCCAAATAGATCTTACCAGAGATATGAAGTGATAAAAGAGTATTGTGTACTTACTTTAACATAAACTGTAGCACATGAGTGTTGGGACCTAGCAAAAGAAACAGAATTCAGTTTGAAAACTTTAAATTTAAAAGCAGTATCTTAATAAGAATGAAGAATGTTGCGATATGATAAGACTTGGAAATTTCCAAGTCTTACTCAAAGACTTCTTTCACTTAATTTGCAAGATAAATGGCCTGGAATATAAATATTCCAGCAATACTGTGCGACCTTTATAAAAACGTGTAACACTACCACCCGCATTACACTATCTCTGATGGTTAGCCATATGAATTAATTTTTTGAAAACAGATGCCCATTACACTGGAAGTGACAAACAAAAATTTATACAATTAACAATAAAACATTAATTTAACATAAAATTAAAAAAAAAAAAATTAGACTAGTTCTACATCCATAAAGTTCTACATGGACAATAAACTACAAGAAGCAAATCCTCTTTTTTAGAACACTTTATTATAATAAAAAAATTCTGTATGTGTGTGTTTGTGTATATATATATATATATATATATATATATATATATATATATATATATATCTCACGTACACAGCGTAATAAATTAACTTCCAGTTCCAGTATTAAGTGAAAGAAGTTACAAATTGACAGGCACTTTTCATCCTTCAGTCTTGATTTTTTTTCTTTATATTTTATTATATTTACTTTATTATACAATAAATAAATATCTTTAAATGTGAGTGCTACGCAATTTATATGAAAACATAAGTGATAAACATTTTAAAATTCAATATTACAAAAAAATAAGGAAAAAAGAAAAACCATACATCTCTATATTTCTAAACTGACACACATTTTGACATAAAGGTGTCAAAATTCATGTTTTATCTGAGCCATTCATAAAATTATTAGCTGTTAAATAATAATTAAAATAACTTCATCTTTGAACAGAACAAAGATAAAAATATTTCATTACATTTTAAATGAAGAAGCTAAGTCTCTAATTTATCTGGGATGTTGTAGCTTATGGTACTCTGCAGTATTGTACATTTGAATGTAGATGCTATGATGTTCAGAGAAAGCCCTTATTGAATGCACTAGTGCATAGTAACATATATCCTCTATATTATCTACATAGTTTTCTTAGGTAAAAATTTTGGAAAATTTTAACATCATTTTTTACATCTGAAATACTAATATAGCTAACACATTATAATAATTTGGACCTCTCTTTCCTGGTGTAAATTCTTTGTTTTCCAGGGCCTTGTCATATGGTGTTCAAGTCGCTATCAAGTTTATTATCCTTCCTACATTCTGTGACCTTCATGAAAGAACATGAATTATTATTGTGTCTGTTCATGTTGTAGTTTTATTGGTAATCAGTCAGTATATTAGTTTGTATGTTAATTATTGCTTTGTGTATGTATCATTATTTAAACATTTTTTCACTCCAATTGATTATTATTAGCCATTAATATGTTGTTTTAGGAATATATCTGACTAACAACAAAAATAACAGGCTTGTGATGAAACTAGCCTCATGCAAACAATAGAGTTTTAAGAAAATAAGTAATTATAAAAGTAATTACCATACCTTTTAATAAATTACATTTAGAAATGACCATGTAATGAGCCTTGGTCAGCCAAATGTGAAGAATTTATTTACTCTTAATTCAGTTCAGATGCATAAATTATTTTACTTGTATTTACTGCAAATCTATCAGTAAAAATACTTTTAAAAATCAAGACTGAAGATAAAAAGGCGTCTCCTTTCAATAGGTGAGTTCTGATCTCATAATACATTATTTGATGGTTCACTTATTATTTTTATTGATAATAAAAAAATGCATTGGCATCATATTTAAATAATATTTTTGAACCATTTAATTTATAATATACTGTATATATATATATATATATTCACAACAGCACATCTCATCACCAATATACGAGTATTAAATTTACTTTTAATTTATCTATATTGTTTTGATTTATATTCTTTTTCAATATTACTTTTAGGTTGCAGAATGAATTTCTTATCACACAACATTTTAATTTTCTTTTTTCCTGTTGCTGATTTCCCTTCATTCCCAACTCACTTTGTTTCATATTATTTGAAACTGTTATTTCAGTTTCTTCAGTGACAATCATTATACATTTTGTTTAACAGTTTTACCAAACAAATGAGGGACAAGGATAGTAATGAGGCACAATTGGGAATGATCAGTTTTCCTGTTTATTTCTTATCTTCATAAATGAATTCTTTTAATGTCAAATAAATTATCAACTTCACTGAACAGGTACTTAAAAATAAACAAACAAAAAGTTAATGTTAATTAATTTTTAGGGAATTTTTACGCAATAAAAAAAATCTACTTACATGATCTAAAGGCAGTAGTAAAAAGGAAGAGAAAATATTTATCACCTGAAAGCACATTAATTACTGGTCATAACTTATCGGGGGTAAGTGTTTGTAATTTACTTATTTTAATTAATGTTTGTTGTTACTCGTAACTTAATATTTTAAGTAAAAGTGCCACTTAAGTGGTGTTATTTATTTGTGTCAGAATTTTATTAAAAACTGGATCTTTTTAACCTGAAGTGTAGAAATAATAAAGTACAACATGCACATTTGATGTGTGCTAAACTTGAAATACAGGTTGAATTTTTTTTCTGTATATATTCATGAATTTGTAACTTTATAATAAATGTATTAAGTTTGTATTCAAATGCTGTTATATCATTTATTCCTTGCTTACATCAAGGAACACTCTTCTGAACTAGAATAAGATCTGTCATTTGACCATCAAACTTTAGTGATAAAAGGTGTCTCTTATTTCAGTGAAGATGAGTTTTAGTAATCTGAATCAGATAAAACCAATTGTAATTTATATTTCCACTCAGAAAATCTACTTGTTAAACTCTTTTGTTCAATAAATTGAATGTAGCATTTCCTAACAAACTGCAATATCAAGTTAACAAGCATTTTGATGTACATTTCTGAGCAGATAATTTGTGAAGTTGTAAAGAAATTAGAAACAATCCAACTGTGAGGTATTGTGCTTCCAGAATATGTTTCAGTTATTTTTCTGCTCTTTCTTAAATTGTGGTATAAATGATATTGTTAATTGCATACATCTTAAAGTGTTTAGGAAACCCTGCAGTATGTAGTCAAATATTATTAATTTGTATCATATTTATTAACATTCTAGTATGTTATTTTTGACAAATTTAGTGTGTTTCTTAAAAGCTTATTGATTTAATATGGCTTTTAAAAGCTTTTTGTAAAATTTAAATGTTTGGGATTAAAAACACGTTTGTATCCTGTTGTTTCCAAGTGGTTTGCAAAGGTTGATTCCAATGTTGTGTGTAGTGCTTGTGTTTACCTTATATCTGTGAGTGAATATGCATCCATTCTGCTAAACATAATATTTAGTATTAAAGTTTAATTTGTATCCACATGGGATGCTGTTTATTAGTATGTTTTAGTAATCATTGTGTGATCCTATATATTTTGTTTCTTGTTCTCAAAGTGACAGTAACTTTCTTTCTTGAAGATGTTGGCAATTTTATTTTAATGAGCATTATACTTTTCCTGCCATTGAGCATGATCCTAATTTTGTTGAGTTCTGTGTAGCATGTATGAATGTAAGTGAGTTGCCATTAATTTGTGCTGGATATTTTGCTGTATTGGATCTTTAATTGTAGTTGTTAGGTGTGCAACATGTGAGAAAAAGCGACATGATTCCACCTCTTAAGGTGATCAGATATATTATGGATAAGTGTCTATGCTACGGTAGGTGTTTATATATATTTCTAAAGTGTGCTGTTGTCTAATTTAGATATCCAGTGTACCACATTTTATATCCAGTATGAGGCCTGGCTTTACCCAATATGGCTACTTAACTGCTAGTTTTGAACAGAAAACAGAGTCTCTGAACATTCTCACCGTTAATATCACCACTGTAAAAACCTGGGTGGCAGCTGATACAATTCCCATATTACACATCCTAGGAAGAAGGATAAGAAAAGGGAGGATAGGAAAAAGGAAAGATTAAATAAACCACAGAGGCTAGATCAAGGTAATTGTAGTCTAGCCTATGTTCAGTTATGAAGTAAAAGTACTGCAGTGCTGTTTATCAAAACATGGATATTTAAATGAAGTTAATATAAAAAGTTAAATTATGTTTAAATATAAATAAATATTTAACGAACAAACAGTTGGTTATTGGATTCAATATATATATATATGTGTGTGTGTGTGCGTGTGAAGACTTTTTGTCTTGGATTTTGATTTCAAATTCAGATTACACATCATCGGAGGATTGCAAAAATACACGAATGACCACAGTCAGCTGTCGGGGTCACCTCAGAATTGCCACAAAATTAAACATTTTGTAATCATTACTCAATAAAAATGTAAGCTATCAAGTTGGTTCAAATGCACTAAGGTAAGGTTTACTAAAATCCATAAAATAAATATCAGTTTTGTAAATCAAATGTTAGACCCTCAGAATGGCAAAATAACTAACTTTTTAATAATTGAAGAAAAAAAGTATGCCATAAAACCACCAAAACACAAGATAAATTTATATTAACTTAGTGAATGTAGGACCCCAATAAAGATTTATTAAAACAATAGCAAACTCATTTGCACCACCTACAAATTTTTAAAAAATGTTAAATTAGGAAACTGTAAATTTTTAATTGTAAAAGATACTGAAAAGGAACCAATATCATTTAAGACTGTAAATTATAATTAACATAATATATAAAATCAAACAATATACTTGAATATACAGTATTATACAAACATGTAATATGTAATAATCTGACTAACTAGAAGTTAGAGATAATAACTTTGTTAGAAATTAATTTATGATTGAGAGAACAGTAATAATAATAAGAATGTTCAGTCACAAAAATTCTACTAGACTCTTCATTGATCTTTGGTTAGCAACCCACAGGTAGGTTTTCAGCAGTTCTCCAGAGTTCTTGATCTAGTGCTAGTCCTTTAAGTTGTTTATATGACTGATAACCAAAATCTAGAATTATTTGACCAGTATATTCCAGCCGAGGTCTTCTCTACTATTTGTACCCTCCACAGAACCTTCCATACTTAGTAACAAGTAGTAGTGCTTAAACACATGTCCAGTCCAGTTATTTCTTCTCTTCCTCATGTGATCCATCAAGCATTGTGGTTCTCTGATTTTTGGTTGCTTACTTTCTCTGCCCATAATATCTTCAATATTCTTAGGTAGCACCATAACTCAAAGGCTTCAAGCCTCCCTCTTTCCATCTTCTCAAGTGTCCAAGACTCACTTCTGTATAATATTACACACCACATGCAAGTTTTTAGCAACTGTTTCCCTAATTTCAGGTAAATATTATTTGATGTGAACAATTTCCCTTTCATATTCAAAGCTCCTTTTCCTTGGTTTATCCTATTTATTGCACCCATCCTGCTAAGGCCATCAGTTGTAATTTTGCTACCAAAGTATGTAAAATTCATATCACTTCCTAGTTGCCTTTCATTTAACATTACACGATATGTCACATCTTGTTTATTCTAACAAATATTTTTGTCTTACCATAATTAATTTTCATGTTAAGAGTGACAAGGGTGTTATATATTTCTCATAGAACTTCTGTCAAGTCAGCTATTTCTCACCTTCTACTGAAACTGCAAATCTAAGCATATCTACTTTCTCACCTTGAATCTTAAAACCATCTCTTGTGTGCAACCTCTCACATCTCATCTAGAGCCCTTTGGATGTATCCATTGAAAAGTACAGGTGACAGTGAGCAAGTTTGTCTAATGCCCTGTCCAATATTTGCCTCTTGCTTATGCTCTCCACATTGTACAATGATCCTTTCCTCTTTATAGAGACTCCTAATAATCCTCCTGTCTCTGTATTTTACTCCAATTTCCCTTAACATCAAAAGACTCCATTTAACCCTATGGAGGGCTAGTAACTCTTTTTTAACAAAAGACTCCATTTGACCCTTTCAAAAACTTGTGTCTTACACCCGCACTATTCCTATAATCAAACTGGTCTTCAGTAAGTGTAAAATCTTGGCTTCTACTGTTTTAAGAATGATCATTGTTAATATTTTTTATGCATATTATATTAAACTCAAGGTCCAATAATGTTTGCACTTTTTAGCAAAGGCTTTTTCAGCAAAGATATAATTACACATTTTTTTAAATCTGTTGGAACATTTCCAGTTTCATAAATATCACTTGCTAATCTATAAAGTGTATTTAGTGTTTGTTTACCTCCTGATTTCATTAGCTCAGCTGGAACATCATTTGCACCTGGGGATTTTTTTATCTTTCAGTGCTAAGTCAAACTCATCTCTCAATATTCTGTCCCACTCTGTTTTCCTTATCAACTTCTTCCAAAGGTTCCAGGATGTCTGTTACATTCCTGCCTTCATAATTCTCTTCAAGATATAATTTTCACCGTATTGCCATTTCTTTTTGTTCATATACCAGTTTGCTATCTTTATCCTCTATACAATTTCCCTTTATTCTACATTTATCAAACAAAATATTTACAATTTTGTTTGCAGTCTCTATGTTACCATGTGACTGACATCTATTCTCCTACTGACTTACATATTCCTGCAAATAGTTTTCCTTCGTTTGTTTACACTTTGTTTATTTCATTTCTTACTGCCTTATACCTTCTTTAGATTTGTCTTGCTTGAGATATCTCTGCTGTTTAATTAATTACCTCAACTGTGATCCATTCTTTTTTTGGTTTCTCTTTCCCAAACACTTTCTGTAGCCATAATTAGTCCGTTCTTTATTGATATCAATTTTGCCTTGTAGAACTATTCTTGCCGTATTTTGGTCTGTTTTTTTCTCTAAATTCTCTTCTCAGTTTCATAACTTTTAATTTTAAGGTTCCATCTAATTTTTTCAGTTTTTTAAATCTTAACAAGCATTTACCGATAAGTATATTATGATCACTGCTATTGTCTGGAGTAAAATACAGTCTTCTACTTGGTTTTTATACTTTTCTCTAAGTAGGATGTAATCAATCTGGTACCTATTTCTACCCCCTCATACCTCCCAAGTGTATTCTCTACAAGGCTGGTGTTAAAACCATGTATTTGCAACTGTCAGATGGTTGTGCGTGCTGAACTCTATCAAGGAGTCTTCTTGATCATTTCTCACTTCTAGGCCAAAAGCTCCTGCAGCTGTTCTCTCTCTTCCTTCATCAGTTATGGCAATCCAGTCTTCCATGATGGTAGGTTCTGCTTATGCCTTAATTCCTTTCACTATTTAATTCAAAGTGTTTTACAATTCATTTACCTCATTATCTTGGTTAGTTGTAGGCATATATACCTGAACAATTTCTGTATCTACTGGTTCAGTGTCTAGTTTGACTAGAATAATTTTGCCATTGTGTTGGGCATATCCTTTGACCTTATTTCCTAATATAATTCCAACTCTGCCATGGCCCAGATTTCCTTCAATCGTACCTGTTTGAATTACTCTGTAGTTACCACTCCAAAAGTCACCATTATTGGCCCATCTCATCTAAGTTATGTCCAGTACGTTGATCTGCATTATCTCCATTTCTATTTTGAGGTTCTCCAACTTATCACTTTGTAATAGTATGTACATTGCATGTTGCTATACATTTGTACCGGTTGTATTAGAGGTATTTTTCTTAGCTGAATCACATGCTTGAGTTGATCCTAACTGGAGATCCAAAGATGGGCCTATTTTACCCCCAGAACATTTCACTGAAGTATGATTTATATATCATAAGGAACTGCAGTTCCTTGGGATATCCTATGGATATTTAATGAGGTGGTGTCCCCTTGTCTTCCACATCCTCTGCCATTAACCTAATTAATTGGGCTCAACCACCTTCAAAGAGGCTGTTGGCACTTTGTAAAGGGGAACCATTTATATCATTGGTCACTTGGTCATCAGTGCCTCGTTTATGATAACAGGGTGTGCCATATAGCAAGTCTTAGCTACAGATTGTGAACGAAAGCTTGACAATTGCATGGGAGAGGCTATTTGATACACATCCACACACCTACATCCCTTTCATTGATAACTGGTTTTATATTAATTTATAAAAATTTGGTAATTACTGAAGTGTTGAATTAGGTGATAACATTTTTTTAACAGATAAACAGATACATGTTTATATATGAATGGTACATGTGTAAAAAATATTATCACCAAAAATATTATCAAAAATCAATCTAGATCAATCTAAATATCATCAAAAATATTATCTAGATATTAAATATCTAGACTTTAAAAGAAGCTGGTTTCTTTGCAGATGAGTACATTTACCAAAATGTATGCTATTATAGATTTGAAGGCTATATGCAGTGCCAATGAAAAATTTGGTACAATAGTGCTGAGTAGCTCACAAGCGTTTCAATGCCAGAATTTAAAGAAGCAGCCCAGTAAAAGGTATAATTTCATGTTATGACGGCTTTCCTGCTATGAAATTCAGGCTATGGAATTTCACCCTTGGTCAATCACCCCAATCAAACATCCAACAGGATTTTTTTTTTGTTGCAGTTTATTGAAATAAATCTGCTGTAACGGAACTATTCTTTCAAGCAGATGAATCATTAAATCTTTCATTTCATCACTTTCAAAGAATGAAATTTTTTATACTTTTACTTGGCTCCTCGGTGTTAATTTGTTACAACCACATCAGTCTCCTCTGTCAGAATATTAATGTTCTGTTGCTTGAACTCTTCAATATCAGCAGCCACACTACTGAGGGATTTGCAAAAAAATAGGTTCTTCTTATAATGTTAAACCACTTTCATTAATTAAGTAGTGCTTGTCTTCCCGAAGGCATGAGAGTACTCTAATTTTTTTACAAGTGCTTTTTGTTTAAATTACCAGGTATTCTGTGAAATTACAATGCTCACAAATAATCTGTACAAACAGGATTCCTGTCAAATTTTCTTTCAGTTTTGTCCTCTTCCTTGTTTGATGATGACCAACACAAAATTTTTGAGTCTGCAATCAATATGACGAGAATACATTATCAAAGCATGTGTGGTAAAGAACTTTTGTGCAGGAAACATCTGAAATAAATTATTCTTTCACACAAATAACTATTGCACCAAGTAATTACTTTACTATTCCAGAATTCAGATGTCCCTTGACATCTAGTAGTACTTCACACAAGAAAGACCCTTTTATTCAACTGGTTTAGATGAAGCACTTTAATACTTAATCATTACTCAAATGAAGTTACTTCATTTTATTTATTTCACCTATGCATTCACAAAAATGGTCACTAAATAGTGAAGACCAGACAATATTATAACACAGTATGTTATATGTATTGAAAGAAATGCTGTACTTAAAAATTTTCATTGAAAACTACAATACAATGTATGTAACAGCATGGGGAGTCCCACTGCAAGACTTTCATTTTTAGCCCATAAAGAAAATATCAGGAAATAAGCTGGCAATAACAATAAATGTGATGGAATTGAGGCTACTGTCACTCTGTAAGTAAAGTAACTTATTTTAAAGTAAGTAAAGTAACTTACTTAGTTTAAAGTAAGTAAGTAAAGTAACATATAGAATGGATAAATCTGGCTGCTATGTACAAGGCAGTAAAACTTTTTACTATACCAAAAGTTTGAATACCTTAGTTACAACTGTAACTATGTAAGTGATACAATCAGCTTGAAGATACTAGTGGGAAAAAAATACTTCTTTTTCTACCATTATAAGGAAATTCAATTTTTTTTTTTGCATAACAGAGAGCCTAAATTAATTGATAGGTACAGAAATTATGAGGGATAACCCAGCTTTATTGTTACAGGAAAATTCTTACTATTTAGAGCTTTGTTATTGAGAAAGTATGCAAATCTATAATGGCTATTAATGCACTCTTGTGAAGTTTATGACAACAAGCCTTGGCGAGTATCGTAACTTACTTCACAATCGTGCATTAATGGCTATCATTACAGGCTCATAGCATAATGTATTATATTAATTTTACCAACTTATTATTATTGTGTTTGATCTCACATAGGCAGCTTTTTAATCACTTTAGTTCCAAATTTACACATATACATATGTATGAAATTACTATGCGTGTAAAATCTTTAACTAGAAAAAAAAATGGCACTATCCATAGACATAATACAAAGTATACAGGCAATACCACTTTGAACAACATATTTTAATGTCATTTCAAAGGATTCCATCATGCATTTGAACCAAATAACAAATCATATATATATATATAAATGAATTTTTGTCCCATATGTGTTCCTACACCATTCATCCAACTGTGATGAAACTTTGGTGAGTTGTTGTGCGCACACCCATGAAAGTTTCTGAATTAGTTTCGGCCTGCTAGGTGGCACTGGGGTCGAGATATTTTTAAAAAATTGTATTTATGGTCCAATTTGGCTCGTATTCAGAATATATATTAGTTACGTGAAAAGAAATATTTGTGCAAAAACTGGACCCGTTAGGTGGCTTAGGGTTGAGATATTTACAAAACAAATATACAAACAGACTTTCTTTTTCTGTATATATAAAAGGTAATGTTCATATGTGTATCCACTGTAGACTGAAAAACTACTGGACCGATTTACGTGCAGGGAAAAAAGAGGAAAACTGAGAAAGGGGAAGGGGAAAGAGAGAAAGGAAAAGGGGAAATAGGGAAAAGTGAAAGGTTAAATTTTATGAACTTCTGTAATGTCCAGTTTTTTAATGTTTTATCAGACTTTCAGTTGTGTTCATTTAATATATACATATATCAAATCTAACAATAGTGAAGTATTGCCAGGTCTGCTAGTTGACAATAACATATTATACAGATAAAAAATTATTCAAAAGATCATTTAAGATATTTTTAAGTGATGATTTATTCTATTCAACTAGTGAATTCCTTTCTTCATAAGACTAGATTTTCTGTATGACAAACAGAATATTAAGCAAGTCATATAAGAAAAGGAATTCATCAGTTGAACAGAATGGACATAAATTAAAAATATTTTTATGATACTTTAAAAACACCTTTTCATTTTTCTTATAACTGATACTGCTTGAAGTTTATTAGTCACCATATGATTAGCACATTTTAGGGTATTTTTCTATTAAAAAGAAAATTAGTTAAAGTAAAATAAGTTAGTTAACACACTTATCCATAATTTTGGTCATGTATTCATTAAATTTTATTGAATTCATTTTAGGAACAATTAAGACTAAAATTTAGTATTTTTGATAAATTAAAAAGAAAATACCAATGAAATTCTCATACTGCATTTAAATTACCTTTTTAACTATATGGAATTGTTTTAACACATCTACTCACCCCAGACAGCATAATCGTAAGCTTTTTCCAAATGTAGCAAAAGCTAATACACCCAACCAAAGAGAAAAGTCAAAATAATGAAATAAAAAGTATGGATTAAGTGTTACTATCTCACACCCAAAAAATACACATTAGGTAGAATATTCAGTTAAGTCAAAATACATATATTGTCAGGAAATGCATTAGTGCTAATGTAATTTGCCAAAATCAATAAAAAATAGGCAACATTTTCAGTAGAGGTTAACTACCATGATTTCCAAACTATTAACAAAATACAGATTATACAACTTAAAAAAAAACTTGATTATAAACAAAGTAATCAAAAAGTACATCTAATATCAAATTGCAATCGCTTTACTATATTATATTAAGACTAGAAAAGTAGGTTAATGACCCACATTCATTCATAAATGTAAAGATATGTACAAACACTACAAATATCCATAATCAACCTTTGAAGATCACCTCATTGAAACGCAAATGCACATATAATAAAACTGATTATGTTAGCCATGCAAATAAAAAGCAATAATCATAGCATACTTTATATTATGATGTTTACAAACTGTAATAAAAAAATTTAAGTGGCAAATACACTATTTTTTACCAAATACAGAGTTTCTATACCACTTCAAGATGAGTGCAATTAACAGCATCACCTGCATACCACTGAAGAATGAACTACACTTTTAAAACATCTTCCAAAGGCACAATTCTACAGGTTTTTATTGCTTTAATGATTTACTGTTTCCACTCTCCCTATAGGGAAATATTGTTAGATAGATTTTTAAGTTTTGGACTGGTTTACATTAAGTACAAAATGAAGTGCTGAAGTTTTGTTTTAGCCAAATACACATACAGTAGACTTTGTAAATAACATTTAGAAAAATTATACTGAATAAATAAAAACTGCATACAAAACAAACATAGATTTATTCAACAAGTATGTAATTATCTCACAATGACACATTTTACTGAAAATTTAGTTAGAAATTAAAACTAAAATATACATTATAAAAAAAGTCAAACTAAATTTAATAAGAACTTAATGATAAAGTTACACTTATGTCTCGCTTAAAATAAATAGAAAAGTTTATAATGAAAAATGTCACTAATGCAACTGAAATTTTGAAGAAAAGACATTACACACACATAAAAGAGAATTTATAACAAAAATGTAATTATCCTAGAATTAGTCAGTCAAATAAGAACTTTAATTTACATATCAATTGACATGTCTTCAATATCATCAGAAGAATTATCAAAAGAACTTAGGCCGCATATTCTGTAATAAGATAAAGAAAAAAGATAAATGAAAATAGAATGTTTTAAACAAATCTGTTATACATACACTCACACATACATATCCGCCACATTAATAAAAGAATAACTGTGACCGAATTCAAAATGAAATTTATTTTTTCACAGTTAAACTTGTACTCAACCAGTGAGTGCAGACAAAGAAAATTTGATTATCATAAATGAGCACTCTTTTTTTCAAGTTAGATCTCCATAGAACTAAAAATTACTTCAGTAACAAATAATAGACTTACGAATAGAAAAATTAAAGTAATATATTTCTTAAAATTGGTTCCTGTAATAAATTATTACCATGTGGTTAGGTAGAAATATAAAGGAAAAGTATGAGCAAAAAAAATCTGTTTGAACATTCCTCTTTGCTAACTTTGAAGAATTAATCTGTTCATGGCATATCAAAGACAACAATTTTACTAAAGAGATTTTAAGGGATATCCATTTTTGCAAATATATCAAAAAGTAGGATTTATATAGAAAAATAATTTCAGTTTCATGATGTACATAAATGTTTTGTCTCTTTTAACTCTGTTCATTTAACTCCTGTTAAATGAAAAAAACTTCTCTGTTAAGGAGTCCTTTTCTTACAGTAGTATTACTGTAAGAAAAGGTCTCCAAATTATAATAAACAAACTACAAAACCGTTTAATGACAATAAATTTGCATTAAAACATACACTTTCATTATATAGGTATAGTTGAAGTGTATATTCACTAGATACTTTCATATACACTATTCTGTGCATGAACAAGGGTTTTCCTTAGAGAATCAAGATCCTGTTCTCGTATGCTTCATTAGTATGTTAAGAAAAACAGTTTACTGAAACACATATTTAAGATGTTCAACACAAAAATGTTGATAAGTAATGTGTTAATAGGTAGACACCCCATAATAGGTAGACACCCCATTTTCCTAAGAAGTTGTAGGTAGGCTGGACACCTGGAGAGGCCTTGAAGCGCTCATTTGGGAGGATTTGTTCATTTCCATAATTCTTGATCCCTTCTGTCAAGATTGTTCAGTGTGCTTTAGTTAAAAAAAAAAAAAAAAACCATTAGATTCGATCTAATGGCTTGGTGTTGTGCTTTGATGAGGTTGACTATGCCTATGAATTTCTTTCCTTTATTACGGCTACACAAAGGCCCAACTGAGAGGCTGAACGCTTATAAACTCAGGCCTACACATAAACTAGAAACCTAATCCTGAACTGGCAATAATTTATATAAAAAATTAAAGTTTCAAGTCAGTCAGCTGAAATGGTATAAAATTAGAATGAATGTCAATGAGTGAAGTGGAAAGAGTTATTGAAGAATGGGAAAGCACCTGGTGAAGCTAACAGAATTTCTCATTAAACCAACATGCCCAGAAATGGTAAGAGATTTATTGGTTACTCTGAAGGTATAGTAAGAAGAAATAAGTTGGAATGAGGGCCTCATAGTGTCATCTGGAGGAAAGGTTACAAGATGAACTGTGAAAATTACAGTTACAGAGTGATATATTGCTGGATGTTGGATATAGTTATCTCCAACATACTGTGCAGAAAATTACTGTCTTATGCTGGGAATACAATGGGAGAGTACTGATGTGGTTTCCACCCAGGTAGAGCTACAACAGACCACATTTTTATTCTGAGACAAACCGCAGAAAAATTTTACAAACATAACATTGATCTCCAGATTCTATTTGACAATTTTACTAGGCATTTAACAGCATTCATAGAAAAGAAGAAGAGACAAAGGATTATAATGCCAACAGAAAGAGAAAATATCTGACTATGTTGTTCTCCAATTCCAAATCAGCACATTTTTGCAATCAATGTCTTGTTTTTATTTCAATCCAATACAATAAAAGTGACTCGCTGACATACCAACCAACCAATTTATCTGTAGAGTTGACCAAATGAAGGAACTAAAATTTTCCATTGGAGACTTTCAGTTTTGTTAAAAAAATACGATGGTAGCTCTCCCATTTAACTCTGCAGATAAGTTGGTCGGTCTGTAGCTTAGAGGAATTTCATCCAAGATCTGTAACGTTTCATGTTAAACCAACAGCCATGCGCTCCTACGCAGCTCACCCAATTTTTTTTAATACCTACATTATTTTGCCAATAAAGTTTTTTTTTCTCCAACTTGCTCCTGCTCCACATTACTGATATGTTTTTGAAGGATCTCAACTAAAGAAGCACATTTCATTCATACTGATTTTTAAAAATAGCACACACATAGATTATAAAACAATATTAAAGATAAAAATAAAATAAAAATATAACAAACACCACTGACATTTTTGGAAACTTACACAATGAGTACACCCATGGTAATATTTATATGTCTAAAATAATAGATCAAACCATCTGCTTCTATGTCCATACTCCTGAAATAAGTAAGTGTACTTTACCAGTAGTGTAAATATGAAACCAGAATTTTTGTATAGAAAATAAATGTTTATTGTTTGAAAATGATAAAAAATATTTTATTTGAAATATTGTCCATTGTTAACTACACATCTTTCCCATCTATCTGACAATTTATGAATGCCACACCCAAAAAACCGTTGCTGTTTGGAGGCAAACCAGTCATTGAGCCATTTTCGTATATTTTCATAAGTAGTGAAGCGCTGCTAAGCAAGTGCGTGTCCCATCGATGCAAATAAATAGTATTCGGATGGAGCAAAGTCTGGTGAGTAAGCCGCATGCGAAAGTATTTCTCAACTGAGCACCTCAATCATTCCCTTGACCGGTTTTGCTGTGTGTGATGGTGCATTATCATGAAGCAAAATCACTTTGTGTTGCCTTTTTTGATATTCTGATCATTTTTTACACAATGCTTGATTCAAATCAATTATTTTTTAAGTAGTATTAACGGTTTCGCCAGGTTTTAGCAGCTCATAATAGATCAGACCCATCTAATCCCACCAAACACAGAGCATTGTCTTCTTTCCATAGTGATTTGGCCTTGAAATCAATGTCGATGGTTTGCCTGGAGTTACCATTGATCTTTTCCGTTTAGGATTCTCGAAATATATCCACTTTTCATCACTTGTCACAATTTGATGGAGAGATGACTTTCTTTTGTACCTGGCGAGTTGCATTTTGGAAGTGGTTTTTTGGCTTTCTTGCTGTCTTTCATTAAGATCATGTGGAATCTTCATTTTCAATCAGTTCATTTTCCCATCTTCTGGATCTTTCCCATGGCTTTCAAACAGATGGAGACGGCTTCTCGTGTTACATTTGATTGATTCATGAGTTGTTGTTGCATTTGAGCGTCATCCTCATCCAAAAATGCTTGCAATTCACTGTCTTCAAACTTTTTCAGTGGTCTTCCAAGTTCTTAGTTTCTCACATCAAAATTGCCACTTCTGAATTTTTTTTTAAACCACTCGATGCACTGTGATTTACCAAGAGCATGTTTGTAAGCTTCAACAAGAATTCGATGCAATTCTGCAACAGTTTTCTTTAAATGGTAACAAAAAATCAATGCTGTCTGCAAATCGCAGTTTGTAGGTACAAAACTCAACATGTTCAAAAATAATTAAAACTGCTGTTCTATGAAATTTGTATTGTTGAGAGTTGAAAATTTTTATCAGCTGTCAAAGAAAGAAAATGACACCAATGATGCGGTTTGACGGTAACTACATTGACAGCTAGGGCCATCTATGGGCAAATTCCTGTTTCATATTTACACATCTGGTATAGTACAATAATTTAAACTCAAAACATACAGCAGATCACTCATTAGTCATCTAAAATCACCATCAAAATAAAATTTCACTTACATGTCAAGTTGACTTATAAAATTGAATTTAAAGAAAACAATATTAATAAAATCTCTACACCTAAATTTCATTAGCTTTAATCTTTAAAGCTTTTTCAAATAACTAACTACAGTTCAAGTACATTTATTACACAAAATTGCAGCTGTTTTAACCATATTTACCTCAATGTTGAAGATGGATAAATTCATATTAAATTACTTTATTATTCAATAAATAATGTCTGTAATTCTATTACAGCAAATTAATTTATTTACTATTATGGATTTTCTTAATTTGAAGAATGTGTTAAATAAAATTTACTTACACAGAACAGGGACTCATTTCACTTCCTTGCTGTACAGAACTATGACCAGCGATTTGATGACCACTATTAGATTCTGATGCCAACTCATCATTATTATTATTTTTTTTATCATGAATTTGTTTTTCAGAATCTTTCTTCGATTCACTATTGTTCTGGAGAAGAATCTCTGAAGGGGGTTTCCACAAAACTAATGCCTTTGATGGATTGTCCCTGTTTCAACAAATATTGACAAAAAAATTAATCTTAAGTCATAGTATGTTCAATGTGAATGAAAAGGTTACAATGCAGATAATAAAAATGGTAAAAATATCTTACTATAATTAATGGATAATATTATCTAAAATCTGAATACCTGCACAAATGGTTTGAATTTTGTTCATGGAAGACTAGAATGTGAGTTAAGGAACATACATCATACACTTATCAACATACAAAGCTCATCAACTAACTAGCTTATTTACTCTTGATTAAACTCATAATACTTATGCATAGAAAAATAGATAAGGAAAGGGGGAGCGTGGATAATCTACACCAACCTGCTACAACTAGGGCTTGTCGGTTTTTAAAAGAAAATTATGCAATTCAACCGTTTTTTTCCCAGAAAAAAAACTGGTTTTAAATTTATACATAACAGTTAAATATTAATCTGCTATAATGATTTTAATGTAAGAAAAATGTGCAAAGCAAGTTGTATATATTGGAGAAAAGTCTGGCAACACTATTGCCTGAGTGGAGTGCAACTGCACAAGAACACATGATATGCTGACTAGATATTTATGTGCATTATGCACTGTCCGATCAGTGTGTGCAGAGGGCCAGTCTTTATCAGACTGTAGGATTGTGTAATTGAGTTTTTTTCAGTGTCTACATAAAAAAATAAGTGTCGAGATTATTTAGATGAAATTCAGAACCAATTTCCATGTTTATTATTTAATGCTACAGACTGCAGTGTTCACTCATCTGATATTATTGTAATTTTTATACTGTTAAAAATATCAATTTGTAAGTATTTTCATTTATTTATTTTTTTTTAGTCCAAAATATTAGATGTTTGGAATTATTTCAAAAAGGTTGAAAAAGATAAGGCACATTGTAATTACTGTAATAAAATGTTAATTTGCAAAGGGTCATCCACGAGAAGCCTCCACAATCATTTAAATACACTCCATGAAAAAATGAACAAAAACATCTCATCTGCTGAGATGTTCGCAAAAACGCCAGAGTTCAGAAAAACAACCCGGCATCTTTAACTTCTTGAAAAGGAATAGTTTAGCAAAAACTGTATCAAGACTTGCTGTCTTGGATGGATTATCCATTAATAGCATTACAACAAGCTCATTCATACTAGTCATTACAACAACGAGACTATTACTTACCCCAAAACAACTCTCAAGTAATGAATCTCATTTACTCATTTTATGAAACTATCAAATATGAATTAATTATTTGAAGAATGATGGAAAAAGATTTTCTATAACTCTAGATGAATGGACTAGCAAGAGAAATCGCAATGTTTGAATATCAACGTACATCATCTTGAAAAAGATTTTAATTTAAGATTAGCTCTAATAGCAAGTTCTTGTGATGCTAAAACAATGTTAAAACTGGTTTCCGAGAAGCTAAAAATTTGTTAATTGGATCTTCTAACTGATATACTTGCATTAACAAATGATAGTGTTGCTGTAATGAAAAGGTTTGGCCAAATATCAATAATTAATCAACTGTGCTATGTAATATATATATAATCAATGTTCCCTGAACCTAACAATACAGATATACTAGTGGCCCCTTGCTGCTCCACAGCGTTATTGCAAAATAATTTTAAAATATTGGCTTAAGACCTAGTGGACCCTTGCTGCTCAACAGTACTATTATTACAAAGTAAATATGCTTTTTTTAAAATCTGCTAAAAACCTATTCCATTTACAACACGTCTCATCCCTAACCCCCTTGTTTTTCTCTTTCCTTCCCTACCAAAGGGAAAACACTTGCTCAAAACCTACCTCCAGTCTGTCCAGACTGGGTCCCAGTTAAATAGGGCTGGTTTTTTTATTCTGTTCAGAATGGCCTGCAAGATATGTCATCAAGCACTGACATAGTGATTTTCCAGAAAATAATGACCTCAGAAAGTTTTATAGTTAAGTAATAAATGAGGAATTCTCAGAGGAGACTCAAGTTTGAGATCC
Source organism: Lycorma delicatula (assembly GCF_047948215.1). Lineage (NCBI taxonomy): Eukaryota > Metazoa > Arthropoda > Insecta > Hemiptera > Fulgoridae > Lycorma > Lycorma delicatula. Next base: position 41,563,501 of record NC_134458.1, read on the forward strand.
GATAATGCTTGACGACATATCTGTGGGTCATTCCAAGCAGAATAAAAAAATTGGAGGGGCTGTGTCGGGGCCCACAGCTGTTCGTTTAATGAAAAGCATTACAGACCATGGATGAAGTTCCTCCGAGCTACAGACTGACCAACATCTGTAGAGTTAAATGGGAGAGCCACTTCCTATTTTTTGAACAAAACTGGAAGTCTCCAATGGAAAATTTTAGTTCCTTCGTATAGCCAACTCTACAGATAAATTGGTCAGTCTATATGTCACCGAGTCACTTTTAGTTTATTGGATTGAGATAAAAAAGACTGCATACTAAATTTAATTTTAACATAAAATAGACACTAAATGGTAGATGATATTTATTTCAACTAATATTTGACAACAATTTTGTTCATCATTGGTCTGTGATATGAGAAGTAAGAGTCATAAAGCATAATATCAACATCAATGTGCCTGGTGAACGTACAATCGATAGTGGTGTTGCCCGGTGTTGTTGGTTCTGTGGGCAAGTAGTTGAGGCCAAATTCATTCTTCATGAAGTCAACGAGGGAGCTGCTGTAGCATGGATCATTACTGAAATCACCACAGAGAATGATTGGAATCTCCATGTCTGGTCAAGAGATTGGTAATAATCTCAAGTTTGCTGAATATAGCAGGAGTGATTGATAAAGACATAGCTTAACATCTTCGACTGATGCTTTGTGATGTATATATACAGCACCAAGGATAAACAGCAGATGATCTTCTACTTTCACGTCCACCAGGCATATGTCACCAACATTATGTTTTCTCAAGATGGAGTTGCCACATAAACTGACTGCATTGACGATGAATTTTCTGCAGTTTGTGAAGCTTTGTAAGTTTCTGTAGATCGCAGAAACTTGTGCCATAGGTGAATTGGACGAGGCAGACGGTTTATGATATTCAAGAGCAGTGTTATTGCTTGCTTTTAGTTTGAAGCTGTTAAGCTTCACAGTGTTTGTGTAATACATCCAAGTCTCTAACTGCCATGTAGTCGGAATGTATGAGTATGCTGCCGTTTTCAATATCCCGCATGAGCCACAAACTTTGTGCATTGAAAGCAGAGACAATTCAAAACTAGTTGCCGTCATCGAGGTCGTCCTCATCTTCATCAACTTCGGCTACATCTTCTTTTTTTTTTTTACCTCCAGGTCCGCACTCAAGCAATTCATTCCGCAGAGGATGACATGAATGTTTTTGTAGCGTGTGTGAAAAATGCCATTGGCTACATCTTGCTTGCAGAAATTTTTTGCTGGCATCATCAGCGTGGACAGCCGATGTTTAGCCATCCACTCATACTTGTCACGTATTTCTTTCACCATTGGCACCACACTGCCCTGCCTGTGATAAAATTTAAAATTGTCTGTATTGTTGATGAGATACAGACCATCAATCGATGTGACACTACTGAGTGCAACATACACAAGCTGGGTCTGTTGCAACTTGTAGTTGCAGCTGAATTCATTGAACGGACTTCGGTATTGACTTCAAGAAGGTGAGGTTCTTGTCGATGCAATCATCCATAAAGTTTCGGTTCTCGAGCATCTTGCATGTGATCGACTTGGTTTGTCTTGCACAACGAAACATGTTGTAGATACCTTCGACAACACGAATGCAAAGCAACTTCATGGCCACATGGAGAACTTGGTCCAGACTTGCAATACGTCGAATCTCGCTGGTTGATATCATGTATGGAATGACACATGTTGAGGTCGAATTGGCGGGCTACACCACAGTATATTTGTGGGAAGGATAGTTCCTCACCATTAACATCGTAGATTATGTTAATCGGAGACGAGTTCTGCTCTGGGTCAATGTCCTAGCATTGCTCCTCATTCCATAGCATCATATGTTATCTCGCAAGCAGGATCTCTGATTTGACAGCAGAGTCAGTGTCGATAAATGCAATACTCAAGCTCGATATTGTCATTGTCAAATGAACTCCAGTCTACCTGTATGTTATAGTGTTTGTACAGCGGCTGGTTTTCCAAGTAGTGCAGCCACGCCTTGATTCACTGACTTGAATACGAAACCACTCAGATAATTAAATTTGTGGATGAGGTTCTTCTTTATGTTGACATTAAAGGCAAAGTCATCATCTATCCGCCTTGGTAGTTGCTGCACCATGTTGTTCACATCAACGAGTACATTGATTACCTGGCTGACAATACCATAATTACCTTTGTAGCATAGACAATGAATTTTTATAAAGGGTAAGCGTGGCAATATCAATTGAACACAGATCGCATCAAGCAGTGGCAGGCCGTCTGGCTTCAGGGATATCAAAATCCATTTGAGCGCAACAACATCAGGATTTTATTGGCATCTATCGACTTGCTACAGGTAGTGCATAAATGAAATGCTGCTACATTTTCGCCAGGGAATTTAATCTGAAGAAGAGGAATGTTGCGAGCTTTCGCCTGCTTTAAATCTCTGTTGAACCAAAGTTGATCACAAACTTTGCAAGAAGACCACACGGATCGTTTTCAAACACCATTTTGAAGCGTTTGTCCGTTGGACGCCAATGGTCCTGCATTGCATCAATTCGACTGATGATATCCATAAGCCCAGGAAGGTCTTCAACAGATGTATGGGTGTTATCTTCACTCGTTATGTCCATTAGTTCCGGTACAGCAGCGGTAGAGGTGCTCGTGCTGTCAGCATCATTCACTGAGCACGCTGTGACAGCTTTGTGACTCCCGAAACAGTCTCGCTCACTCAATGGGCATTAGGGTACCTGTGCGTGGCCCATAACCTCCCCATTCCAATGATATGCATAATTTATATTTCCAACTGGCTTTTGCATGGTCTGAAGCTGAGATATTTAATTTTTATACTTTTTTTACGTTTACTTTAATTTTTTACACAAATATTGTCCAAAATACACTTATTATTATTTAAATCAATCTATCTCGACAAACTCTAAATATGAACAAATGAACCACTGCACTATCACATCTAAGTCATGAGCTACACTAATGGAAATGAGTGAGAGAACCAGTTTTGGCCAATCTCCCAGTGAGATCGACCATTTGCCCCCTCCCTTCCAGTGATGCAAACTCAAATTCATATCGGCGAGCTGACCATATAAGTTATAAAATTAACCTCCACATTTATATCTCTGAGACTAATAGTTAGGGAGTTATTAAGGCAGAACAATATAGACCTTGCTACAAATTTATTTTCTGGTACCCGTATGTTTCGGTGTGATTTTAAAGGTGTTTCATGTCAAAAAAACCAACCTATCTGTCCAGTAGAATGCCCAAATGGAGTTTGGAGATAGGGTTTCAACCCAATTTTTTTAATATAAAAATGAAACTAGTTAATTTCACAAAAACTTCCTCAAGATTTTATTCCTAAAAAAAAATAGAGCTAGCTGAATTTCCAGATACTAGACTGTTCAAACTCAAATGTATATTCAATCAATTTATGAAGCAAAAGGCAATAAGTACAGGTTTGTACTACCTTGCTTTCAAAATTTACCACTATATGACCAACTTTTAGGTCTTGCTTAAGGTCTACAAGATAACCCAAGAATACAGGAGGAATTAAAACAATACACAATAAGAGAATGCCAGCTTTTTACAATGGCTAAACTGATGAATGTTCCTGAACATTCCTCAGTGAATGCAACCATGCATTGTAGCTGGTAATGGACAATTTCAATATACACTTTGAATTGGATTATAATAATAAGAATTAAGTGGAAGACTTATATCGATATATATTGATATTAAGATTTATATCATTAAAATAGATTTTGTTTAGCACAGAATTTTAGATAATGTTATCAGGTATACAAATATAAAGAACATTATCTTTTTAGTAGTACAACTACAAGCATTTATTTCACTACTTTTAATGTAGGTTAAAAAGTTTACCTCACTTGCAATTATTATTACCAAGACAATCTGCTCCATTCCACACTCCTTTTATTATTTTTCACGTAGTACAAAATTTCTAGTGGAATACTTGATATACGAAATCTGGTCAGGTAGAAGGGTTGGAAAAGAGGTTTTAAAACCACTATTATCAACCGAAAACGCTGTTCTTAAGGTAAAACAACAGATTAAATGTTTAAAGTTGTGTTTTTGTAATGGAATAAAATTAAGATCTGCAGCTATGTAATGAAAAAGGCCTTTCTCAATTAAAAAAGATTTAATAATATCTTTTACAACTCTTTTAACTTACAAATTTGCCACAAGTGATGGTGGAAGAATATTCGGTGTTTGCAATCGTCGTAGTTCATCACACATCACAAGAGAAGGAAAAACTAAATCAGATCGATCACTAGTACTGATGAATGTGTCACTGTAATTATTTTGACCTAAATCACGTATCCTCTGTATTAAAAAAAACCATGTTATTAGAAGTTTGTGATCAGACATTGCTGATATGAATTCTTACTAAAGAGAAATTAATTATAAATATCAATCATAAATATAAATAATCCACTAACATAACACATAAACATAAACTACTATTTTATTAATAAAAATAATGAATAAATTTTTAAGAAACATTTTCACCTTTTATTGACACCTTTTGCAGAAACACATTTTCAATTTAAAAAAATAAAAAAGCTAACTACTTTTCACTGTTAGCACAATTATTAGTTTTTTTTTTAATTTGTTATTTAATCAATAATTAAAACTTGTTGGTTATATGTATATATAGAATTAAATAATACTATTATTAAATAAAATTATATATATCAATGTAAGTCTACCAAATGTCATTCAACAAAATAAATGAAAATTTCTCTTTAAATTTTATAACAGTCATATTATGTTTAATAACAGCTATTAAAATAACTTATGATTAAACAGTATAATAAATTAATACATACACTAGGTGTAGCAAAAGAATGAGATGGTTTTCAAAAAGCAGCAAGAACTAACCCTGAAGACTGGTTGGGGGAAATGAGGTGCTACACAGAACTGCATGCACTTTGTACCTAGTGCATACAATAAGCAACATGGACAAATGGTCTGTGTGAGAACCTATATTCACTTTGAATGCAAATCAACCTAAGTGTAAAGAAAATTTTGATATAGATTTAATGTAAGTAGACATGGAGGAATTCCATTAAAAAATGCTATTTCGAAGTGGGATGAAAAATGAAATAACAAGGATAATGTATTATAAATGTTGATAGTACATAAACAGTATAAATATTGGCATGTAAGTTGTCACAAAAAACTACTAGCATTCAGCAAATATTTGGCACAGTACTAGGCCGACTGAAAACATTGTCAGTTTAATATAGATGATATTTATAACCACAAATATATATGATGCGACTTAATTAAAACTAGTTTAGTATCCCAATTAATATTATTATTTTAAATTACTTTAAATAATTATTTTTTCAACTCACTTTATTGCTGTAGCTCGCAAATTCCAAAGTTGCTGTTGTTGGTAGATTCTAAAGAGCTCATTTTCGATTCTGAATTCACATTTATCACAAAATTTTCAATGTGCACATCATATAGATGTTCATCTTCAATGTATTTTATTTTTCACCATTGACAACATGTTCGCAGATATTGTTCCACTCAGCTTCAGACAATTTATGAAATTCCTCTTCAGCTAACTTAAAAACATCTGACATGTTAAAAGTTGTATTTCTTTTAGCTACTTGCCCTTTCACTTGACTACAAATTATTCCAATGACATTTAGGTCAGGGTGATAAGATGGCAACCGTAAAACTGTGTGACCATAATTTTTTTAAATGTTATCTATAAGAAATTGCTTTTGATTTTCTTGTATAATTTTGTATCGCATATTTAAATCTTTGTCATAGCAGGAAAACAGTTAATTTGTTGTTCGGCTAACCATTTTATCATATCACTTTTTAAAGTTAGAATTTGACTGCTTTTGTAGCAGAATATTGATACGATGCATTACCTAGTACAATGATCGATCAAGGTGGCAAGTTGGAAATACACTTCTCCCGTAATCATTTTGTGTACTTTTCGGAATCCATCGATTTCTGATAATCTCCTTTCTTATTTGACTCATACATAAGTAAAGCATTAATAAATCCTTTATTACAGCCGGCATGAAAAATTATTAACGGTGAGCCCTTTGATACTGGTGTTTTCAGTCCCTCATGAAGGTTTGTTGTGTCAAACCACAATTTTGGTGTCACATGACTACTGTGAATGTAGGTTTCATCTGTGTATACAAGGTCTTCCTTCTTCACAAAACAGGGAAATTTGTCATAGAAATTTCATTCTTTGCATTTTAATGTCATGCTATTCTATCAGTATTTTTTGGTTGTCTTCTGTTTTCCCCCCTCTAAATCCCATTTTATGTAATATTCTCCTTAAAGATCTTTCACTCCCTTAGAGATTAATTTCACTTTTGCAGCCTTTTTGTATAATTCTCTTCACAGTAGGAACGCATTTTTCGGTTATATAAATGCCTCAAAGCATCCATGTCAAACGAATCTAAATTGAATAGAGTACTGGGGTGATTTACACATTTTCTCAGCAAAACGAATAAGGATGGCTTTTCAGTTTCATTTGATTTCTCTTCTGCTATAATTCTTTGGACTGTTCGTTTTGCCGCTTGAACAATCGTATTCAGCACTTCAGTTTTCCTCACTATTTCAGTTCCAACGTTGTTTTATAAAAATAGATTGTAAACATTGAATACAATTTCCCTCGCCTGACTATGACACCTTTTCCTCCTAATTTGGGCATTTTAAAAGGAAATAGCTGTATTGAAATATTAAAATTTTACATGAATGAATTTATGACAAAGCCTTAAATGAAAACACAACAAATAGTAAAAATAAATCACAACATTTATTCACAAGTAAAATACACACTGCAATAAATGTTTCTATAATAACCACTTCTACAACACGCGATGTATGACATATGATTCTTCAAAGTACAATGATTAGAGTAGATTAAAAATAAATATATGAAATTCTTAGAATTTCATATACATATTTTTTTATTTCATATATATATATTTTTTAGAATTGTGTTTACAATTTGTAAATAGCAATTAGTCATGTATGATTTATGAACGATTCTACTAGTATTAGTTGCTATACAACAGGAAGAAGGCCTAGATCACAACATTAATATACAATTTAGAATAAAACTCAACAATTACATAAGCTACAGCAAGTTAATGAACCCTGTTTTTTATATATTACCAAACCACAAAAGAAATACAGAAAATGACTATTTTTTTAGTTTGCTTGTAACAGAGGCCAATGCATGCAAAATGCTAGTACATAAGCTTTCATTCCCTGCGCCAATATATGTGCCTGCGAGTCTACATATTGCAGAGAATGTTGTGAGAGTTAGGACCATTGGTTATTCAAAGTCCAACTCATTCTTGTGTGCATCAATCAGCTTCTTTAAACATATCAGACAGGTTTGATATATTCTATACTGTGATCTCAAATTTCACCCATATAAACAAATAAAATAAGTTCCAGTACCATATCTACTGTAGATTTTGAGAAATCTCGGGTGAAAACCAATAAATCTTTGTAAAAATCCCAGTTTTTTATGTTTGACATACAATGACTTTGTTAAATGGGTAAAAATACATAAAACAATTAAACAAAACTTGTAGGGAATTTAATTCTGAACTAAGTGGTATAAGATAAGATCAATAAAACAAAGAAAAGTTACAAAAATTTGATTTTTATTTAGAAACGGTAAATACTCTTGCCGGGGTGGGAAGCCAACTGTAAATATTTTTTGGCAATTTTTATAGACACAGAGGCAGCATTTCCTTCCTTGTGTTAGAATTCTGTTCTCTATGAGTTGCAATGCCGCAATGTTCTCATAGCCCCGCAGGCCATAGTGCGTGACTATTTATTTAATCATACAGCTCTGTTTAGAGATCCACACTTGGCTGTGGAAAAGTCTGTCACCAGGGGAAGTCCGCAGGGTTCCGTTCTTGGTCCCGGATTTCTGGGACTGACATTTCCAGAGGGGGTCACGGCCCAGGCTTTCGCCAATGACTGTCCCCTGTTAGTTCATGCTAATTCATGACCACAGCTAGACCAGGCACAGGCAGCTTTGTCAACTGCGGAGGGCTGGATGGACATGCAAAATTTAAAGATCTCTGTGCCCAAGACGAAGTATATGCATCTCAAGGGTGCAGACAAATTATCATAGTCATAACCTCTGCATTAAGTATAAAGGCTGTGTGATCAGCCGAGCTAAAGTTCATAGGTACCTAGGTGTTCTGTTTGATGAGAAGTTGCTTATCCGCAACCACATTAGACAAGTAGCAGCGGACACCATCTCTGTGATGCACAAGCTCAGAAGGATTACAGGCTGTCGGGTCATCATTTGTACATGGTGTACAGAGGTGTCTTTTAAAAGTATGGCCTCTTATGCAACATCCATTTGGGCACATAAGTTGGATACAAATAAAGCACTTATTCAGAATTTAAGGAGTGCCCAGCACAGAGCCTTAATAATATGCACTGATATTTTTAAAACAATCTCTACCACCGTATTGAGAAAAGCTCTCCCAATCGATTCAGTGGTGAAAGTTCGAGCGGTCATGTAGAAGTTGCGAATAGGCAGGGAGGCCAAGGTATTTGGAATGTGGTTTCGAGCCAGGCCTGTACCGGAGCAAAACGGTGATCGCAATCCACCGGTTCTAAATTTCATTCAGTTGCCCATCTACTACCTGCAGAGGAGGCTTTACAGCCTCGCAATGGATGCATGGCAGCAAGAATGGCACACCACAACTAAGGGAAGGTTCTTGTATAGATTTATACAGGACTTCGGGGAGATGGTATGCCTCTCCTTCATTTTTAAGGGCAACGGGTGCCTAGGTGCTCTCCAACCAAGAGAACTTGAACCAATATTTGTTTCAGTTCCGCCTAACAGTTGATGAGCTGTGCATCTGCGTGAAGGTCCAGTCGAACGAACACAAGATGTTCAACTGCCCAGCTCTTGGGGGGCCAGAACTCAGGCCACCCTGGAACTTAGAGGTCATGGGGAAAATTGGCTACTCATAAGCAGCAAGTCAATGTGGCAAGAGCCGCATTGTCGGACCATGTGGGTGTTCCTTGATGCCATTGCTTTGTTCAACCGGCATCAGTAGTTTATTTAAAGGAAGACTCCTATCTTGCTGGTGTGGGACGCTAGCCAAGAGTTATGGCTGGCCATCAGCCAATTAAAGCTCCAAGCACTTTATTATTGGTGGACAGGTAATTCCTGGCATTCAGCGACCTAGGCGTGGCAGCAAATTGCTGTCTTGACAAGATAAATTTAATTTATTGAGTGTCATATATATTGTAGTAGTTGATGCCTTCCCATTTTAGAAATATATGACAAGTGAGCAGTGGGACACGAAGCAAGTGGTGTGTAGCACCACGCTTAGTTTGCTCACGCAATTAGGTTAGCTCTAGGAGCTAGTTAGGACATTGGTCGCTAAACTGATTCGAGGCTCAGTAGCCGTTTGTGGCACAGACATTTGGTCTTACGCTTTAGGGTGACCAAATGGGGTGGTGGCAGAAGAAATGCCATGCAAACAGAAAAAAGGAAAAAAGTCAATTACAACCACTGGATATCGGGATTAATAAAGCTTTTAAAGATCATATTCGTACGCAATACAATCAGTGGTTGACTGAAAACGATCATCCCCTTACACCAAGCAGCAAACTTTAAACGAGCATTAGCAGCTACGATTGTAAAATGTATTTGGAAAGCTGCCATCAGAAATAGTTAAAAAGTCATTCTTGAAGTGCTGCTTGTCAAATACATTGGATGGTTCTGAAGATGATGTACTTAGGAACCAGTGACGCAAATGAATCCAACTCAGATGAAACTGATGACAACGAATTGTCAACAACATAGAAAGCTAACAAGATGTATTGTTTAGTCACGAAAAATTAGTGTGATTAGTGATAAAATACGATACTTATAAAGCTAAATACATACATTGCTAACTATATTACATTTGATTCTACTATAATACAAAATAACTACTATAATACAAAATTTGGTACTATAATACAAAATATTATGTTATCTTCTGATTTATGTGCTTTACTGCATATTTGGATTATTCAATAAATTGTTGTAAGTAGCTACTACTTAACTTTTTATGTTCATCTTTCAAAATAGGATGAATTTAATGAAAAATACTGATATGTACAAAATACTTACATGACTTACCATAATTTATAATAAATTATACAGTATCTTAATATTTCTATTGTATATTTTTATTTTTTCCAGAGATTATCTACTAAATTTAGGGTGCATCTTAAATTCGAAGAGAAATACAATAAATTGATTGTGTTCATACAGATGCTGGGCAAGGCAGTACTTCTGAGAAATCACATGTTTAATTTTCCTTTTTTTAACAATTTTTTTTAATATTTATTGTTTGCTATTAACTTTTTCAGTCAGTCTTAACAAATAATAGGAAAGCGATTAGGAAAATTTATACAACACAAAATTTCACTCATGCAGAAGGAAGTTCATCCGACTTCCAGACAACATTCAATGTTATTACAATAAAATTACCAAAATTTATGGACTGCATCAAAGTTGGAAATAAATGCAGCTTTAGTTGTGCACTGCTAAAAATATGTTCTACAATTAATGTATTTCAATTTTGTAATGATTCTTTGGTTTTTTTGTCAGGAAATGTTATTGTCATATAAAATAGTTACAATATTCAAAAATAACTAAAATAAACCCAACAGACAGGCTTAAAGAATATTATTACTGCCATCTCCATGGTTAATCTCACTTATGTTATTGCGTATAGCACCTTTGTAAATATTAGTTTTACATGTTTTCACTTTTCATTCAGTAAAAATAATACACCAAATTGCTCGATCTGAATAAAAGATAAAGGTTTTGAATACTCATGCATAGAAATAAGACTTTGTATTCTGTGAAAAACCTTACTGGAATTCAAATTCAAAACTTTCCTTTAATGATTTTATTAAATTCTGACTATTATTAACACTAACCACCTACCTCATTCCTGTTTACTGTATTAAAGCTATCTTCTTTTAAATGAGAAGTATACATTGTGCTTATGTGCATTGACTGTAACTGAGATGCCATGTGTTCTTCAGTGATATGAATTTTAGCAGGGGGTAACCTAAGAAAAGTACAAATTATGAATGAAAAACTGCACTACAGATAAAATAAAAATTATAACTAAAATAAATAAAAAATCAACTGATTAAAAACAAACTTAAATAAACTACTTGTATCAAGTGACTTCTTGAAAATCTGTAATCAATGAATTTTTCAACACAAATTAATCTTAATTAGTTTATCGGCACAACAATACACTCATCACAAACAGTGAAAAATAAATCATAATAAATATGCAAATGCCTTATTTCAAAACGTACATTTGTAAACAAGTAATTTACACTGAATCTATTTTAGATGATAGTAAATATAACTAGCAACTCAGTTTGGAACTAAAAAGTCTAATACAACACTGGTCTTTGTGCTCCAGTACTCAACCAAACAGCAGATTGACACTTCGTTTGTGAATCACACATGTAGCACCAGCTTTCATTCCCAGTTACAATTGTTTGCAAATAATTCAGGTCGCTATTGGCAGTTTCAATAAAGTCTTGGGTGCAAAAAAGATGCACCTGTTTTTGTTCTTCAGTCAAGAAGTGTGGAACAAAAGAACACTTTTACGTGGTCCATTTTTTCTGTTAGAATTGTACGTACTGCATCTTTACCGATGTTTAGCTCTTCTGCTATGGCCCAAAGTGTAAGATGAGGTTGTTTGAGCAAGAAAGTGCGCGCTTTCACAATGTTTTTGTCATGAACAACTGTTGACGACCTCCTGCTTCATTTATTGTCATCCGACTCTCTACTGTCTTCAAACCGCTTCCACCACGTGTATGTTGTAATACAAGGTGCGGATTCATCACTGAATGATTGCTGTATCATAGAATAAGTTTCAACAAAAGATTTTTAAAGTCAAACATAATTTTATTGCGCTTTTCTGTTCCATGTCATGAGCTCGCACAAGGTCACATGAACACAATGTACGTGGCTGAATATAACTCAAGACTGAAGCAACAAAACGTGATGAAATTTTGTACACACACTCATCAGACATTGTACCACATAGTTCGATGGTTGTCCGAGAGATGGCACTACTTGTATTGACTACAGAAATTTAGTTCAGGAACTTTACAGACATACTGTGTAGACAACTCATCAATCAGCAAATGAACCGTATTATAGATATAATGAAAGTAGTGGAAAATCAATTATTGAAATTTCAATCCATGTATTGTCACAAGAACCTAACTTTACGCGCCCTATCTTTAAACCAATGACATGTAACATTAATAAAAATGGCACTCATTAAATAAACAAACACTGACACCTGTTATCAGAACGTTTTTTTCATGATTTAATATTAGCAAAATAATACACCGGTATAGTCATGTCTATGACATGAGATTATATTCCCTCAATAGCAATCAGCAAACACCTCTAGTTTCAAAACATAACAATCTCATTATCCCTAAGTAAAACTCACCCTTAGATTAGAATATAAACAGATTTGTAAACTTAATTAACGTAAAAAAACTACATCACAATGTACAAGAAGGCAAGCCCATCAACATTATTATACATGTAACACACCTAATGTAACATGTAAGAACAGCTTACAAGAAAATAAAAAATTTAAAACAAGGTTCAAAAAATTGCAAAGGTTTAAAATTGACCCGTCATTAGGTCAAACAAGGACTAACAAATCTAAACATTATTAGTTTTCTTTATCATAATTAGAACAATTTTCTTTTGATGGACGGAATTTTATTTTTATTCCACATTCTTTATTTTCCAAATTATTGTAAGATTTCAAGATAATTAATTTTTTTTGGTAATTATTTAGAAAGATGACACACATTCAAAAGTCAATAATCTTGGTATATGTTATGGTCATCGTGTTAATTATCCATAAACAAGAAAAATGTTTTGCTCTACTGTAGGTTTTAAATTTTGCAATTTTTTTTGTTGTAATAATAATGATGGATTTTTTTTACTTTTTCTTAACACTTGAGAAGGGAATAAAAGTCAATTATCACACAAACATTAGTAATCAAATACCTACATTTTTAAATACTCTATTCTAATGGAAATGATTTAGATATAGTATCAAAAAAAACATCAATACAATGCCTTTACCCCGAGTTACTTACCTCATAAGTTACTCTTACCAAAAATCTCTAGTAAAAAAAATCTTACCTCAGTACTCTTACCAAAAATCTTATAATTCAGTACTGTACAATTGTAATATACATTATACTCAGATTAAATATTGTGTACAATTATTGACTCGGCATACCAATTGGTCAATTTAATATTTAAGGATAATTAGATGAAGTTACTGAGCAAAGCGAGGACTAGGTTATGTTTGCTGATACCGTAGAAAGTTCAGAAAATGTTTAATTTAAATTTTGTAATTTAATCATGTAAATGTTTCATTACAATCTATCAACAACTGAAATCAACCAACACAAATTTCAATGAAGTATATTTCAGAGCGAATAATAAACATTAGATATAGAATATATAAAAAGAAAGAATATTATCATAAGAATATTGATACAAATTCTAAACATTACCCTCGCCTGTGGGAATAAATAATTTTTTGATTTTTCAATTAAAATTTTTTCTAAACCAAAAGCTATTAAAAAGCAAAGCTTTTTTGTACATTTACAATCATCACGATGAAAACAACACACATGCCAAGATTATAAATTTTTGAATGCTCATCATTTTTCTAAATAATTGTTTTTTTTTTAATATGAAGAGATTTTCTTTAAATATAGGTTGAAATTAAACTTAAGGGCATAGTTTACCATCTCACACAGGACTTGAAATTCATTGATAAATTTACTTATCATGTCTTAAGAAAAAATTTCTTCCAATTTGTGATTAATTATTACTAATACCCTTTAATACTTACGGATGACTAGTCACACTACTGCCAGTAAAAACCTGCATTTAATGCACGTCTGAAATATTAAACTATACAAAAAGAGTTTATTAGACAAATTTCAACTATAGTAAACAACTGGTAATTTATATATACATATATATATATATATATATATATATATATATATATATATATATACACAGAATATTCAACTTATAAGAGGCCCCATCACTATGCAGTTTATACTAAATGCATATTTTTGTTAAAATCCATATATTGGTGTGAGATGAATAAAATAATGTAGAAGATGTTAGTACAACTAAAGCTGGAATGTGGATGACTGTTTATTGCCTGCATATTTGAGTATTGCCAGTCTGTGTCAAGCACTGGCTTTTGAACAAGGTCGTGTAATCATGTTGTTGTTTGTTAAAATGTAGTTAACTGTTGAAGAATGTGTATTCATGATTGAAACTTATTTAGAGATGAAATCTCATGTTGTGTTGGTGAAAGTTCAGGGAAAATTTTGTAAAGGAAGCACCAATGAAGTGTTATTCAGAAGTTAGTTAAAATGTTTTGTGAAATAGGTTCAATGTTACACCAGGGACATGCCCGACACATGTGAGTTTTAACGACGCAGGTCGTACAGAACATTAAAGCAGCAGTTAGATCTCATAAATCTTTGAAGAGACAGGCTGATAAAGAGCATTTCACTAGGTTCTGCACATACTGCAAAAGAAGGCCGAGATGTTACCTGTGTCAAATGCAGGTTATACAGGTCATTAAAGCGGTAGTTAGAAGATCTCATAAATCTTTGCAGAGACCAGGCCAGGAAAAGAACAATTCACTAGGTTCAGCCCATACAGCAATGAGAAGGCTGAAATGTTATCCGTATCAAATGTAGGTTTTCCATGAGCTAGCTGATGCTGATTATACTAAAAGGTTCACTACTGTCAATGGTTAAAGAACTTCATTAGAGGCAATATTGGCATTTTAGATGAAGTGTTTTTCACAGGTGAAGCATGGTTTCGCCTTGGTGGATATGTTAATAGTCAGAACTACCAGACCTGGTAGTTTTTGAAAAAACTGTGGATGCTGCCGTCTACCAAGAAATTATCCAACAGTTCATAGCCTTACAGCAACAGGATGAGTGTGACTGCTGGTTGCAACAGGACAGCGGCACTTGCAATACAGCTCATTCTACTATGGAGATGCTATAAGATTTTTCAGTAGAAGAATCATTTCTAAAGGATTGTGGCTATCAAGATCTCCTGATCTGACTAGTGCAGACTTCTTTCTATTGGTTTACTTAAAAGAAATTGGTCATAGGATCCACACACCCTGCAGGAATTAAAGACAAACATTGCCAATGCCATCCAGGAAATAGACAGGCTAACAAAAGTAGCTAGGAACAAAGTCAAAAGTTTTGATAAGTGCATAGAAGTGGATGGACATCATTTTCAACACTTGTAAATTAATATGTAATTGTTTGCTGACAATCTATTATTTATAGACTAAACTTAGTGATGGGTCTCTTTTAGGTTGAACACTGTATAATTACAGACTAGGGCTTACAAACTAGTATTTAAAGGCTATCACTAATTAAGAGACAGGATAATTAAACAAAAAAAACCTACATTTCAGTTTCAAAGAAACCTTTTCTTTTTGTAAGCCAACTTTTAATCTTTAAATCAGATTCAGATTTTGATCTATCTGAAGGTGAACCAAATGGAAAGGTGCTGTTATTGTCGCTTCCAGTAAATCTGTAAAATAAAAATAATTAATCAATAGTATTAAAAATGATTAATCTCCTAGTTACAAAAAATGTAGTTTATTAAGGCAAGAGAGTTAGTTTCTTCTTCAATCATTTCTTTATTCAGAAATATGTAGACGTTATTCTGGAAGCTACATGTATTTTATACAGAATAGAATTCATACAAAAAAAAAAGAAAGAAGAGTATTAAACAACAGTTCAAAAGATGGAATGCCTGTTTCATAGTGTTGAAGAAATGGTGCAAGTTTATTGGACAGCTTCAACAAAATAGAAGACAACAAAATGGTCAAAATAGTTTATAAAATTGCAAAAAAAGCAGTTGCATTGAAATTATTTAATTCAGTAGAACAAATAATTTAATTACTCTCAGAATGTTATGGTTATAACAAAAATAAAAATTCACTCATTTACTTTTCTTTTTTTTTTTTAAATAAAATCTGACAAGATTTTATTTTAATTGCTATAAAATTTTAAATATACAACAAAAACTGTGTTTACTGTTACATCAACGCATGTTTTCATGTCATACTTCTAAAAGATTTTAATAAGTAACAAAAAAAGACAAGATTTTAATGACATAACAATATGGTGTAATGTTTAGGATAGGACTTTTTAACTTTTCTCCAAAATAACAACTTTAATAAAAGTCAGATTGAGCCTCCACGAGGTACGCCTGAATATATTTAGAACAAATAGGAAAAATTTATCTGGTGAATTGAATCTAAACAAACTTCAGCTATTATCAAGTCATACACTAGATCACATCCAGTTGTTTAGGACCTAGTTCCACCACAGGTGACCCCTTGACAGTCAACCATGAAAGGTTTTATGGAATACTCCACTAACTGAACCAAGCAACACCAGAGTTCATAGAAGGCAGCACTCAGATATGGTGGGCTGCGACTTAGAAGATAACATGTGATCAAAAGCATTGGAATGCACAAACACTGCACACACAAAAAAGGACAATACAAAATCAAAACGAATGTTTTATGAATTATATGGAAATACATTTCCACATATAATGTAAACTTACTCATGCAGACTGATAAACTAAAAACAATAACCAACCTAATGGACCAACACAAAATTTTCATCATGGAACTGCAGGAAAACTGGAGATTGTTATTTCCAGCAAAATAGGATAACAATGATCTTAGGCTGAGTACATATCTGATACAATGTTTCGAAACAGTTTAAATATAGTTGTGATACAGTTTGTGTCAACATAGTGTATATGAAACCCTTCATATATATTGTTACATATTCAGACTACAGCACTATTTTGTTCAAATTTGTGTTTTCAGAATTATTTTTAAAAAATATAAATATATCTCATAGAAAATGTAGAGTGAAGTTTTATTAGCCAGAATTTGTGCAATCACTATATATATCTTGTACTTAAAGCACAGCAAATGCAGACAAAGGAAATGCTGGTGGATGAGAAAAGTACTTATTGAAGATACAAATTATGGCAACAATCATAAGACAGATTAAAACTGCAGGATGGAGCTGGCTTTAGAAATTTACTAGGATGACACCGAACGATTTCAAAACTCTGCTGTTTATAGGGGCCATATGAATTCTTCTGCTATTTAATAGTAATTTCTGTTTAATAGGGGGTGAAATATCTCGGAAATATATAAAATTTTGGCAATCAGTTCCTGTATCAATTAAGTTAGCTGTTACTTTACATTTTCTAGCCATGGGAAGTTCCTACATAAGCCTTGTGTACACATTTAGAATTTCCAGTCAATTTCAAGAATTGTTCCTGAAATATGTGACGTGATTATAAATTCATAAAAGGATACATTAAGGTATAGTAAAATTAAAATCAAACTTAATATACTTTCATTAATTTTATTTCATTTAATATTAAAGAAAAAGCAAAACAAACATATGAAAATGAAAACTGAAAAACATATATTGATAATGATCACCGAATCACTACCAGAGAAGTCGCTGATGATGTTGGGATACCAACTGGCTCGTTTCATGCAATTTTGTCGGTTGTTTTGGGTATGAAAAATGTGACAGCAAAATCTGGTCCAAAATTGTTGAAGTGGCTTAGGAGTCACTAAATGAAGTCAACAACAATGCAGAACCACTGAAACGTGTCATAACAGGTGATGAAACATTGGTTTACGGATATGATGTCAAAGCTAAGGCACAATTGTCCCAGTGAAGGCATTCTGGATCACCAAGACCGAAAAAAGCTTGACAAGTACAGTCAAATGTGAAAGGTTATGCTAACTGTGTTCTTCGATTTTAATGACAGTGCATCATGAGTTCTTGCCACACAGTCAAACAATCAATAAGAAGTATTATCTACAAGTTCAACACCGTTTGCGTGAAGCAATCCAAAAAAAACACCCAGATTTGTAGTGAAATAATTCACGGCTTTTGCACCACAATAATGCGCCTGCTCAAACTTCAGTACTTGTTCATCAATTTTTAGTCAAAAACAACACTGTAATGATACCCCAGCCGCCATATTCGCCAGACACGGCCTCGTGTAATTTTTTTTCTATTCCCAAAAATAAAGGGAACCTTAAAGGGCCAACGTTTTACAAGCATTGATGAGATTAAAAGTGAATAGCTGAAAGAGCTAAACACTATTCCAAACATCAAGTTCCAGAAGTGTTTCGGAGATTGGAAAAAGTACTGGCATAATTGTATAATATCTAATACTAAAATATGTTGAAGGGCATAACAATAATGTAGACAAATAAATAAAATTCTTTCCAAAAAAACAAAAATTCTCATTACTTTTTGAACACACCTCGTACACTATATAATTTTTGGTCCTTTCTCCAATAATTAAAAAAATTGAATTCTACCTTAAGTCGCATAAAGTCAAAAATTTGAAGAGATATAAAAATGCCATAAAATTAAGGAGCCATCAGAGACTCTCAACAATAAAAAGAGAAAGTTCATTTCAATTTTTATCTTTTCCAAGTAACCTCACACAGCAAAAATATACTTTTGCAATATTATATATACAAATCTAAAGGAAATACTACTAATGACAAGATTAAGAGCAATATCTTACTAACAAAATATAGCTTACAGTGAGAAAACTACATTGTCTCAGCAAATGTTTCTTAAATTATAAGAGGTCAGCTAATGGTTCATTTGATTATGCAATATCATACAGAGTGAAGTTTAACATATTCGTTCTGTCAGATTTACTCTGATCAAAATGATTTTCCATTTGCATTCAGTTTTCATTTAAATTAGCATTTGGTTTGTTTAGTTATGACTTTTATGTATTCAGCATCTATTTATAATACAGATCTTCAATTGTTTATTTTTTAAATAATTTTTCATACTCTGTGAAAAGAGCCGAAAAATTAACTTCTTCAGGTTAAAGCACAAATGTGTTCTGAAGTGCCAGAAAGAAAAAAATTATATACCATATTGTAGGAGGATTAATTATAGATAAAACTGTTGCACTGTTCTTCTTAGGAAGTCATAACATTTCCAATCCTGTGGATAGAATTCCATTCATGATAATACTAGTATTTCCGTTGCCCACAAAGCTATATTTTTATTAAATGACAAGTTCTCATGGTAATATCAAACTGATTTCATTTGTAAAAATATCAATTTGTACTGTTTTGCTCTGACACACCTTAATAAAATAATAAGCTTGTCATCATTATTAAATATTTATTATACTTTCACATATTCTTGTACAAAAATATTCTTGTAATACCATCTCTGCAGCTCACTCAAAAAGTTAAAATGAGTTTTTTAAATATAAAAATGTATATCAGATCATTATCTAGACCTATATTCAGAAAATTAATTTGTTAACTTATCCTTGTGTTTATATTTATGAATTTGCAATCTTAGCTAAAAGGGATGTAACTTATTCTTAAATTTTTTTTAAAAATTCACTTATTCTTAAACAATAACATCCATTCACCTTTACAAAATCAGATAATGTGAATGTTTTCGTATAATTCAACACAACACTTCGGCTTACAAGAAAGGAACTTATTATGCTTCCATTGCCAATTTTTAATAAATTACTAAACAATTTGAAAAATCTTCCCACAAATTCATTTAGAATACAATAAAAAGGTTTTCTTTTACAAAACCAATATTACTCTGGAATTTTTAAAAAATACTTAAATACTATTTAATACATATTAAAAAATGTTTAAAAACACAATTTATATCCAATCTATTCAACATGTACGTAAATGCGCTCAAATAATTTTCAAAACCGGCTTCTGAATTACGAATTACTTTTTAGTAATTTTTTATATTTAATGTATTTATCTTAACATTATTTCATGTATTTAAATAATTAATATAAGTTTATAACATATCTAATCTTTATCTTACAATTTTTGAAAAGCATTTATAATCTATTTTATATAGGCATGATCTACCATATAATTGTATTTTTATGTTCTGATCAGAATAAAGAGTTATTTTATTTAATAAATATCCCTCAACTATTATAGTTAATATTACACATGCACAAGTGCGTGCACACACACACACACACACACAAACACCTCTGTATAGGTACCTAAATATGACTAGTACTTAAGAATCATATGAGCCTGAACACAAAATTCAGACAGTTCCTAATCTAAAGAAAACAAAATAACGGTAGTCTTATTATATCAACTCAGTCAATAGGGTGTCTTCAATTAATTTGATTATTACTAATAATTGAAGTATCCAATTATAATAATTGTTGATTACACACACTATTTTAATCAAAAATCTTATTTTAATATAAGTCTGATTAAATGAAAATAATCCTTACTAATTGGGAGTAACACATTGTAAAATACACTAAAACAGTGAATAATATGATAAAAAATAAATAAATAAAACCACATAATTTTAGTAAACATCCTACACAGGTTTTATCTCAAAATAAAAGCAGAATTGGGCTTACCTCACAACTTGTGGAAAATTTTCATTAGTAATGCCCCAAGGCATACTGGTAGGAGGAATTTGACTCCAAACTGTATTATTTGTAGGATTATTCATTCCAGACATCGTTTCACTTTGTAAATTTTCAACACCCGTACTCAAAATATAAAAATTTCCACGTTTAAATTTCTTCTGTTCTGACTCCATTCAATCTGAAAATATGTATGGAAAATTATACTTGCACAGCATACATGTAATTACATATACATGAATTATTACCATCATAAATGAATGAAGATAAATTCCATAAAGGAAATAAAACCACCAAGAGGCCCAATTTTACCTGAAGTGTCACCTTGGATAGTGACACTTAAGCAAACAGTTAGGCTTTTTGTGCAATCTCCATATAGGGCAGATTCCTTAGATCCTTAGACATAATCATAGCTACTTTACTAATCATAGCTACTTTATGAAACAGTACTTTACTAATGAAATACTAAGCCAACTGCAATCAAATAATATATATTGATGTCAAAAACAAAGCTAGGATGTCAACTGACACTACCTAATCAGGGAAGAAGAGAATAAAGGATGTGAAAAAGGGGAAATGATCAACATTATCTGTGCCTGATATTAACCTATGAGAAAGGGATCCACAACGTCCTCCAAAAACAAGCACATGTGCAGACTAAAGATTTTGGCTACCATAGGAAGATATCTTATACTGTACACTAATTTCTATTCAATGTATACACTGTACTAAATAAAGTAACCAACAGACATTAAAATTTCCATCTTCATTTGTATGGACACTTCCCTTGTAAAATTAAACTGCACAGTAAATGCTTGGGAAAGACAGGTTTTACTGTGTCAATGAAAAAAATTTCTAATCACAATTAATTATACTTATTTTGTAAAAAAAAAAGCTATATCTTCATAGAACATGTAAATAACAGTATAGGAAACAAAGAATTTTTTTTAATTCAGTTTTTTAAATAGATAACTAACAAAAAATGTTTTATACAAAATAAAAAATGAAGGTACAAAAAATTCAAAGCTTATAGCTTTGATGAAAGCTAAAACATAAAAACAAACATTTAAAAATACACTAAAAATTCTGTACTTCTTTAGTCATAAATTACATATGTGAGATTTCAAATGGGCCTCTTATAAACTGCAGTAAATTAAAAATCTCCCTCCCCCCATAAGAGGTTGCTGTGATAATATGAAAAATATTTGGCAGCCAGAAAAAGGTGATTTAATATGATTGATGTTCAGTTACAACCAGTAACACCGAACAGGTTAATAGTATGACGGTAATTTTTTTTATCAACAACAGGGTACTGTTGTTGAAAAGAAACAGGTAAATAATCAAAAATACATTTTTATGATGATTCTGTGAACATGTATAATAATTTTGTAAACTTGTTCCTTTTTTCTCAGATTATTTAAACAGTTTCAACTGTATTTAAAAACGGTTGCATCAATTCAAATTGCGTAGTATTTTTCTGGACATACTGCATTCAGTAGGGATCTAGCAATTCCTAAGGCAATATACATCAGTATTTATTATGTAAATTTAATTTAGAAAAAAAAAATTAATATTAACAACCTTATATTTTCTACAACAGTACATAATAACTGTTATAAAAGTTTTTTTTTTTTTATTTTAATAAGAGGCAGGTGAAATTTTCCATCTCAAAAAAGGATGAAAATGCTTTAAAAGAAAATCATTTCATTTGTTTATTTATTTTATTTCATAGAAATAAAATATTCAGTATGAGGAAAATAAATCTGTAAAATAAGAAAACTGAACTATGCTATTGTCTTTCACAGACTGTGTTTTAAAAATATCACTACATAAGGAAACCCCTACTCAAGAATAATATTTTAAAGAATGATGTTCAGCTATTCTGCAATTGAAGTAACAAAAATGTGAATGTTTAATGCAACAATGACTAAAAAAGTGTTGAAGAAAAATCGCAGGCTTACACAACAAATTTAAATGTCCAATCATAATTTTTAATGAACATTTTATACGATAAATAATAATTTTATTACCTAGCAAATGAAAATTGTCAGAATAGATGAAACATTTAAAAATTATTTAATGAAGAAAGAATTATACAACACACATGTAATATTTTACAATAAAATGTGTTTTTGGAGGTTTGTAGAATTAATATATTTTCTTTCACTTTTTTATTATAAACAATGCACATGATTTGTAAATATATTATGGAAATTGTGTATTTATGATCAAAATTGTTAATTCCAAATGAAAAAGTTTTTTTTAAGTACTCTATGAAATGTCATTTGATTGTTTATATGTGACCATGCTCACTTTTTCTGATGCTTTTTCTTGAACAATAAGCAGATTATTTTTTTAGAATTTGACATTAAAAAATGGATAAAGTTTCTCTCAAAGTATCTAAATAAAAAACTTGCTCTATCAAATAAGCATTGAACTAAGGTTGTTCAGAAACACGTTTCGACAGCCTTCATATTATCATACTACAATATTTTTGTTAAATAATTCAGTTGATTTTTCTAGAATTTACACATATAACTTAAAAACCTTGAAATCAGAATTTAACGTTTTAAAAATCCGATTGTTCAATATCAGATCTGCAGAAACTATAATTATCATTAATGAACGGCAAAAAACAAATAATTTCGAAACAAGGGAGTTATACTTTTATATTGACTTTTATGTAAACAATTAATTTGAGGTTAAAAAGATTTCTGTAATATTAGGGTTGAAACAAATTTAGAATTTGATAAAAATGTATTTAAGTTACGATTTTTTATTTATTCATATAAATAAAAATAAAACCAATAAAGAACGATAAATAAAATACTCAATAAAGAACGATAAATAAAATATACGAGTTCAAGCAAATCCAGATTTCACAAATAAGATATTCAAAAATCGTTAAAAAAAAAACAAAATAATTATTATAGAGTGGAAAGAATATGCTTACATGGAAACATATGGATACAAAAAAAACCACAACGCTGACCAGTTATTAATTTAAAACAATCACAAGGGTACTACCAAAACGGATAAATAATTAACCCCGAACAGATGAGAATGATACTCTGTTTCAAAACATACCCGTACTCTCCAGCGCCGGTGCCTTCTAGATTTAAAACAGTTTACCTTCATTGTAACATATGAGCAGTGTGCATACTTTTTACAAGGGATGAGAACTTACTGTAAAAAGTTCTACAACAACGCAAATTAATTAAAAGGTCTTAACGTTATATTTCACTAGTCGAGTCAAATGATTAACGAAAGATTTATTTAGACGTTTTGGGAATAATCAGATTAGATATATGCAATCATTAGATACAGTTATACAAAAGGCAGATTGATGAGCCGAGTGCATGTTAAACTCTACGGTACGAGTGATTAACCCCAGTTTTTAGATATTTGGGCAATCACAACAAATTTATAAGTTAAATATTTGTGTATTTTATTTTTAAACGTGTTCCTTATTGGTTTCATTTTTTGAAAAAAAAAGAAAAGTATTTTCGGGAGTAATTAAGATATTTTCTGCAGATGCCTAGCAATGCAACAGGGCTGGCGAATGAGGAGGTGCATACTAAACTTTATGAACCAGCCTATGAACTGCTTTATAAAATGCGTTGCCTTTTAGGGTAAATTTGTAAAAATATATTTATCATTTCTATTACTTCATATGCATAAAAAAACAAACATGAGATCAAATAAAAAACCAAAGTAACTAAGAAACATAAGTTCAGCAAAAGCCAGTTTTCAAATATATGCAGAGTTATAAATACAATATATGTAGCGTTATAATTAAAAAATTCATACCCGATTAGATACGTAAAATAAATTAACTACAACAGTAAAAAATTTTGAATATAAAACAATTATAAATATACAACTCAAAGGCACGACCATTTACACTAAACTCGAGAAGGTAATGATAAAAAATGGTAGTCCGATTAAAAACATTCTTATAGACAATCCAGCACTTGAGCCTCCTATCTAAATTTACACAGTTCCCGCCGATCATACGACAAATGAACGTGTGCTTACTTTTTATTACTGACGACTCGGCCTTATATTAAAAAACATTGTACATCAACCCAAATATTTTTATAGGATATACCGTTACATTTGAATATACTATACGAACAGTTGAAAAATATTATATTTGAAGTTTTTGTAGTAAATAAATTAGATTTATATAACCATTAAAAACAGTTATACAAATGGTAGATTTTTGAGCCGGGTGCATGGCAAACTCTATGATACGAATGATGAACCCTGGTTTTTAAATATGTTGGAAATCAGTGCAAATTTATAAGTGATATATTTGTGAATTTTATTTAAGCGTTACAATAGGTTTAATTATTTAAAAAAGAATTTAAGATTTTTGGGTGTAGTTCAGAAAGTTTCTAGAGATAACACCTAGCAATGCAAGGGAGAGCAAAATAGCTGTGTGCGTAGTAAACTTCACGAACAACTAATGAAGAACTGATTTATAAAATACAATGCTCTATAGTGCAAATTTGTACAAATATTATATTTTCCTTTATTTTTTAATTTGAATAAAAGTAAGAAAAAATATAAAATTCAAAAATAACCAAACTGAGAAGTATTAGTTCAACTAAAGCCAGTTTTCACATATCACATATACAAATCAGCTTATATAAATACAAAAACGAAATATATATAAATATAAATTTAAATCAAAGAATTCATACCTGATGAGATATGAAAAATGTTTGGATATAAAATTATCATAAATATGCAACAAACGCGCAACTAACTCGCATTAAACCCGGGAAGCGAATGATAATCCGATTAAAAACATGCTCACATATAAAATTACGCCTGTGCCTCCTTAATTTACACAGTTTACCCCATCACTTACGACAAATGAGCTGTGTGCATATTTTTATTACGGATGACATTAGAAACTTTTTGTATCAACCGTAAATTTATTTATAGGATTTAGCATTATATTTGACGTTAATGAAATTCGAATGATAGACTAAAGGAGGAATTTAGAAATTTCATTAACAATCAGTCAGTTATTTATAATCATTAAACACAGTAATACAAAGTCAGCTTGATGAGCTGAGTGCATGTTAAATTCTATGATATAAGTGCCACCGCTATTAAAATATGTGGCCAACCAGTGCAAATTAATAAATGGTATATTTGTGAATTTTATTTAAAAGCGTTACTTATTGGTTTAATTATTTGAAAAGAAAATTAGGATTTTCGGAGTAAATCAAAATGTTTCTAGAGATAACGCATACCAATGCCAAAGGGGACGAAGGAGCATATTAAACTTCGTAAAACAACCTATGATGAACTGCTTTATAAAATATGTTGTCCTTCAGTGTAAATTTGTAAAAATATTATATTTATCCTTTTATAATATTTCACATGAATAAAAGTAAAACAATCCGCTAAAGAATAGTAATAACTAAGAAATATTAGTCCTAACAAACCCAATTTTCACATATAGCACTTACAAAGAGCTAATAAATATCATAAAGGAAATATATTTATTGGATTTAAATTTAATAATTCATATCTTATTAGATATGGAAACAAAATAACTACAATTGTAACAATCTTTGAATATAAAACAATCGTAAATATATAAATAAAATGCACGACCAATTTACATTAAACCGAAAGAGAGCACAGTTCTAAATATAGTCACAATCATCAGCGCAAATTTATTAGTGATATTTTTGTGTGTCTAATTTAAACGGGTGACTTATTGATTTAATCGTTTAAAACAGAATCTATGATTTTTGGATGTAATTAAGAACACGTTTCTAGTGATATGACCTAGCTATACAAAAAGGAGCAAATGTGCTATGTGCATATTAAATTCTATGAAACAAATTATAATGAATGGTTTTAAAAATATATTGTACATACAGTAAATAAATACAGGAATCGAAAACATTTATATATTTAAGTGTTTTCAAAGAATAATTTCATATTCAGTAGAATTATATTATTAATTACACCCATAACATGGTTTTTGAGAGGTTTATACGTTTTCAAGATGTCCGAGAAGACGTTGAAGATGATCAAAATTCAAAGCCATGATGATTGTTTTTTCGATATTCATAGGATTGTGTACCTTCCTTAAGGTCAAACTATTAATCAACATTACTACCTTAAGGTCCTTGTTCAACTCCGTGAAAAAATAAGAAAAAAACAACCCCAATTGTGGAAGAACAAGTCATGGGTTCTTCATCAGGACAACGCACCGGCTCACAATGCATCGTCTGTCAAGACGTTTCTAGACAAGTATAACATCCTAGTGTTGGACCATCCGCCTCATTGGCTTGACCTGGCACCATGTGACTTTTATCTGTTCTCCAAGGTCAAATCTGTGTTAAAAGGAACAATATTATTTCAGACCACTGAACTTGTGAAAGAAAAAGTGGCACCCGTCATGAAAGAGCTCACAGAAGACTTCCAGAACCATTTCGAACAACAGAAAATTCATATGGAGCATTGTAGGGGTCTATATTGAAGGGGATAATAACTAAATATGTATAGATTTAAAATAAAATATTTTACATCATTAGTCTCATTATTTAATAGCCACACCTCATATATCTAATAAGTGGGAGGAATACTTTCTTTTGTTTAAATTACCTAAAGAAATATTCAAGAAGTAAAATTAAATTGTCTGTAATCTAAAAATATTTTCTATTTTAAGATCAGAATGATAAAACCCTGAAGGGCTGAAAAAAGGTAACAATAAAGGTATGGATGTCACATCGTATGGTTATCTGCCTTGAGATAAGTTTCTTGCACGAATTATATCTCCATTCTCTTTTATTCCCAACTAAACTATTAGGAACTTTATTATTCATTTCTTTAGTTTCATTTTTCATATAAATATGCCCTTATATTTAGGAGTATATAGATTTTTATGGCAACAGCCATAAAAATCTTTGTCCCTCCTTTGAAATTGCATATCTGCAATCAACATCTCTTATTGAACTTAGAGTTTGATGCTGTAGATATACAAAAATCTCCTCAATAGTAGGGGACTTCAATGCACACCATATTTCATGGGCCTTAACAATCTGTTCCCTTGAGGAAATATCATAAACAGAATGAGACAAGGCTTGAACCTCTGTCTGTTGAATGATGGATCAGGCATGTTTATGTCATTGCCTGGTACATTGTCCAACATCGATCTCTCCTCCAAGTCGATCTCTCCAAGTTTACTCCCTCATCTTAATTCGTCTGTTGTCATGTCTTTTATGGTAGTGACCATAAGCCAATTTGCTTTTAGTGTCAATCACGTGGTAAACAAAAGACCATTGGAGATGGATTGTTGAAGAGCAAATTGGAATGATTACCGTAATGCCTTCCCACCACAGTATGACGTTAATGCTCATGCCTTTGAACAACTTACCTTGTTTACCTCTCTGACACTTGAGAATGCTAGTAGATACATTTCACAAACATCCAGAAACCCTAGACATCCCTCCATTCCCTGGTGGAATGATAATTGCCAACATGCAATTAGGAAACGATGGCAGGCACTGTGTAAATTTAACTGCAGACATACAAATGAACATCTAAATTTGTATTGTAAGGCTAGAGCAGTATGTTGTCAGGTATTCATTGATGTTAGGAGAAAGTCATGAAGGAATTGCAGAGACACCATCTCACACACTACTCCCATGTCTAATGATTTCAGAGATAGTACTGTTTATAGAAGGTGGAAATAGTATCATTAAAAGTTGGTAATTAAATTGGTGAATTAAATGCTCCCTTTACATTCAATGAGTTGTCATACGTATTAAAAAACTCACATGGCACCTCCCCTGGACCTGACTACATTCCTCTCAGTATGCTCTCAAACCTTCCCAATTCAGCACTACAACACCTATTGCATATTTATAATATGTTGTTCTGTACGCAAGTCTTTCCCACCTGTCTGGTTGGAAGTCATTGTCATTCCAGAACTTAAGCCTGGTAAAGACAAAGCATGCTTCTCAGACTACCATCCTATTTCCTTGACAACCATTTTGTGCAAAGTGATGGAGAGAATCGTCCCTCCATCTCCATAACAGTGTGGTTTCCACCAAGGATGATCTAACATTGACCATCTGATATTATTGGAAACAGCTATCCAAAATGGTTTTCTGCTCTCCCAGCATCTCATCGCTATATTCTTTGGCATCAGGAAGGCGTACGATACAGCCTGGCATTCTAAACACCCTTAAATAATGGGGAGTAATGGACAATATAATTGCCTTTATTAGGGGTTTCTTAAATAACATAACTTTCTGTGTCTGTGTTAGAGATGCTGTGTTGAATAACATCACCTTACCTTAGAAAATAGAGTGCCTTAAGGAAAGGTATTATGTACCACCTTGTTTGCTATAGCCAACAGTATTACTAAATGTGTGCAACCACCTGTTTCATGTTCTTTATTTGTTGATGATTTTGCTATATATATCACATCCCGCTCAACTGTTACAGCTGAGAGACTACTACAGAGTACTATATCTTGCCTTGAAACTTGGTCCAAGATCACCAGCTTCACATTCTCACCTGAGAAAACAAAATGTGTAGTCTTTTCTCACCTACAAGACCCTTTTATTCCACAAGTCTTTCTCAATGGAGAGCCAACTGCTATCTCTCCTGATGTTAAGTTTTTAGGTTTGTCTTTTGATAGTCATCTTACTTGAGTCAAACATATAAAACAGTTAAAAGCAAAATGTTTCAAAATTCTAGATATGCTGCGAGTCCTTAGCAACACCAAGTGGGGAGCTGATCGATCATGTATGTTGTTTTTATCATTCTTTAGTTCAGCCCTGTTTATTTGGATTATGGTTGCATCACCTACTTGTCAGCACATCATACCATGCTTAAGAAGCTGGATACTGTACATTGTGCTTTCCTTCATCTTGCTACAGGTGCCTTTCGATCAAGCCCTGTTGCAAGCATACTTGTTGATTGCAATGAACCATCACTTTAGGCTAGATGGGACAGCTGCTGGCAACTTATTCTGCCTGTCTTAAAGAACAATGGAATCACCTGGTTTTTAAAACAGTCTTCATAAACCCTCATTTACAACAGTAAGAAGACCATCAATGTTATATAGCATCAATGGGTGTTCGTACCCGGAGTTAACTGTACCTTTTAAATTTTGATGCACCTTCTAATTTCCCATTGTATCCCTGTTAATATTCTTCATTGAGACTCGATCCTGTAAATTTTAATTATGACCTCACCATATATAATAAAAATTCAACAACTCCTATCGTCTTTCAGCTAATGTTTTACCAATTTCTCTCCAAGACAAACACAGATGCAGTGGGATACACAAATGGGTCAAGACAGAATGATACTGTTGGATGCACATTTGTTGTTAATGTTTGGTCTACCTAATACTACAAGTGTCTACACTGCTGAACTGTATGCCATCAATAAGGCGTTGAATATCATTAACCCAAAATACAGTCACATCCTTATTTGTAGCAACTCTTGTAGTGCACTCCAAGTTTTAGAAGATCTGTGTCTATGTCAACCTCCTTAAATCATTCAAGACAGAGATGAAGGTCCCAGCTGATTCAGAAATTCTCTCTATAAGGAAGGCTTGTGGAAATATGGAGATTAAAGTTAAAGAGAAAAGGGAAACCTATGGCGCCCTTAAGAAGATACTTTCGTCAACTATAAAAGGTGGTAGTGTTCTCACGAAGACCAGAACGGCCTTTCTCCGAGTATGGGACTTGGAGAACAGCAGACAGCCAGGTGAGATCTTACAGGGGCTGTCTACAGCCTCCGGTCAGGAGTTGTTGGCTGATATAAGAGTGACAATTAGATTGGGTTTTGGAGAAACCAGAGTGGCAATATGTTGCCTCCCAACACAGATTGTTACAAGGGAAGGGTGAAGAACGGGCTTGTGAGCTGTAGAGTAGATGTTATTGATCTCTCTCTGCAGTGCTACCAATGTTTAGAAACAGGACATATGGCAAGGACTATAGGGGTGAATACAGGAAGGCTGTATTTTTTAATTGTGGCGGTGACTGACATCATGCTGTAGAATGTAGCAAAACACTGAAGTGTCTTACGTGCAATGCGGAGGGACACCGTACTGGCAGTGCTACATGTCCCAAAGGGGCCAATAATGAGAATAACAAGGAGAACCAGTGGAGGACAGGGTGTACCTCAGCCTGTTGGTGGAAATGAAAATTGTTCAGTTTAATATGAACCATGGAGCACTTGACGCTTGACCTGCTGACAAGTTATATCTCAAACATAGGCATTGATATTGCACTCATCTTTGAGACCTATGTTCCTTGCTCACGACTTCTTTCTTTTTCCTGTTTAGCCTCCGGTAACTAGCGTTTAGATAATACTTCAGAGGATGATATGTATGAGTGCGAATGAAGTGTAGTCTTGTACATTCTCAGTTCGACCATACCTGAGATGTGTGGTTAATTGAAACCCAACCACCAAAGAACACCGGTATCCACGATCTAGTATTCAAGTCCGTGTAAAAATAGCTGGCTTTACTAGGACTTGAACGCTGGAACTCTCGACTTCCAAATCTGCTGATTTGGGAAGACGCGTTCACCACTAGACCAACCCGGTGGGTCTCCTTGCTCACGACTGGAGTGGGTTATCTCTGAGGATCGAGGTGTGGTCATGTGGTCGATTGCGTATCTACCTGTGCGGCACATTCTGAGAGCGTGGTTTCGTCAGGGCGAGGATTGGAGGTATTTATAATTGCAGCTGATATCTTTCGCCTAACATGTCTGCAGAACGATACAGGGAAATCTTGGCGTTGCTTACTAGAGACCTCAAAGCTCACCAGCAGGCATTATTGGCTGGAAATTTTAATGCCTGGTCAGTTACCTGGGAATCACCCAGGACCAACATGAGGGACAGATTGCTGACTGAGGCTGTTGCATTACTGGATCTAGAATGCCTGAACTTTAGAGGTGCACTAACATTCAGGAGGGGGACCACTGGGTCCATTATTGATCTTACTTTTGCTACGCCGGCTCTGGCAGCGCGGATTTGGGACTGGCAGGTAAGTGAAAACTATCTAGCGAGCAATCACCAGGCCATCCTCATGAATGTTACAGATGGAGGTTCTCTGGGCCCATGGGTGGAGTACCAGGGGTATGGACCCGAAAGAATTTGCAGAGACATTGGATCTCAGTGTGGTATGCGAGGTTACTGCGGTAGAGGACGAGGCCGCATGTCTGGTTGACTACTTGGAAATAGCATGTGCTGCTATTCTCCTTCGCAGGTATTGTTGGGAGAATCATTCCCCAGTATATTGGTGGACAGAAGACATCGCTCGGAAATGCAGGGAGTGCCTTGAGGCTAGGAGGCTCGTGCAGTGTACGCATCTGTAATCACTAGAACAGTTAAACATATCCCGATATAGGAGGTGCAGGAGAGAGCTCAATAAGCTTATTAGAGATTCTAAAAGGGCATCTTGGAAACAATTCATCTCAGAAATTGACACACCCATGGGAGAATTCATTTAAAATTGTCGTTAAAAGGTCACTAAGAGCTAGAGCAACCTTATCATTGAACACCGAAGAGGTTCAGAACATAATTGAGGGACGACTGTTCCCTCATGGAGATGGAGTCGTTGCAGAAGTTGAGGATGATGTGAATTCCCCTCCACTTTTCACCAGAGCGGAGATTACAGCAGCAGTGAAATGGATGCACCTCTGGGTAAGGTGCCAGGACCAGATCTTTTGCCAAATTTGGTAGTTAAGTTTCTGTTGGGATGGACCCTGATGCCTTTTTGAAGGTATACAATAATTGTTTAGATGAGAGGGTGTTCCCCCATAGGTGCAGACAGCAGCACCTGGTCTTGGTTCACAAGCTGGGGAGGGAGCCAGTGCAGCCATCCTCTTATAGATCACTGGCGATGATCGAAACCGTACCAAAGATACTCGAGTGCATGCTGCTGCAGAGGCTGACCAAAGTTATTGAGGACGCAAGGAGACTTTCGGATAAACAGTTCAGTTTTCGCAGAGGAAGATCTGCTTTGGACATGGTGTCAGTCGTTGGTATGGCAAGGAAAATCATTGGAGGGAGGAAGATCTGCATGCTCATGGCACTTGATGTTCGCAATGTATTTCACTGTATGACCCATGACTCCATTAGGGCTGCGCTGGAGAGCATGAGAGTCACCTCATATCTGAGGATAATTTTCTCCTATCTGTGAGCGCAAATTGATCTGCAAAATGGACAGAGCAGTCGAATGGTGCATAGATAAAGAAGTTCCACAAGGATCGAACCTTGGGCTGGCCCTTTGGAATATAGTATATGATGATGTATTTCGCACTTCTCTACTGCCAGCATCACTCTCGTGCGTTACGCAGATGACTTGGCCCTCGTGGTAGAGTCAAGTACCTTGGGAGATGCCTGGATACAAGGCTCATACACAACAATCAAAATCTGGATGGCTGGAGTCAGGTTAACTATGGCTCAAGATAAGAAAGAGATTGTTGTGATTACAACTAAATGAAAGCCAACACTGAAGATGGTGCTTGAGGGCCAAAGGATAGTTTCAAGGACTGCGATAAAATATCTTGGAATATGAGTGGATGCCAGGGTCCATTTCAGCACCCACTTCTTGGAGGCCTGCTTGAAGACTGAGAAGGTGATGCATCTGGTTGCCAGATTACTGCCAAACTGTGGGGGACTGAAGCAGCAGAGGAGGAGGCTGCTGTCTGGATTGATATACTCCACATTACTGCGTAGATAAGGTAGGGGTCACTAGATATGGGGGCGCATACAGGGGTGCTCTCGAATCAATACACAGAAGGAGCTGCCTCCATATTACAGCTGCATATCACACAGTTTCTCGAGAGGCAGTCGATGTGTTGGCAGGAAAATTACCTGTCAATCTGGAGATAACCCACAGAAAGAAGATTAAAGAGCAACGAGCATCAACACCTGCAGAAAAAAGGAGTGTGACTAGCTCCATTATAGAAGAAATTAGGAGAGAATGGCAGATGTGGTGAGATACTACTGATAGAGGCTGACAGACACACTGCATAATTGGGGACCTGAGAAGTTGGTGCAAGGGCCCATGGCTCGTTGGATTACTCTCTCGCGGGCCAAGGGGGTTCAGAGAATACCTTTTTAGGTTTAAGCTAGATCACTCCGCTAGTTGTCTGGTGTGTGTGTGTAGACGAGGAAGAGACAGCATATCACGTCTTATTTTGCTGACCCTGATTTGAGGAGGGAAATATTGGACACCATAGATAGAAGGTAAATGTTCCTCCCAGAGGATCTGCAGCAGATCATGTTGGAAAACTGGATGGCTGTAGCAAGGTTTGCTACGAAGATCATGGAGGAGCTGTATGTCTGGGAGAAGTTTCGCAGGAGTTGAAGAAGGAGTCGTCAGAGGGTGCAAAGGTGAACAGGCACATGGCTGAGAGCCTACGGGGTTCCCCGTACGTGTGGGGTCGCCTGGGTGCGATGAGGTTATGGGCACTCTGCTCCCACGTCTAATGGTGACCTGTGAGGTAATATGCTGTAGTATTCAATTGTCTGTGAGGTGTTTGTTTATGTGATTGACTGATGTGATGTGTAGAGTGTGCGGCGTGAGTATGTATTCTGAGTGATGATTGGATGTCGTGGAATGTGTGGCGAGATTTTAGTCTGATGTTTGGTATCTTGAGGGTGTGTGGTCTGTGTCTGGTGTCTAAATGTGTGTGAGGGCATATTCCCCCTTCCTGAAGTAATACACACCAGCTGTACCAGGAAGGGTGGGTAGCCAGGGGTGGAGGTTTAGTTGGTAGTGCGCAGGAACACATATCTTAATAACATCAGCGCATTTAATAACATCTTGCGGAATTGCGGAACCTGTCAGCAAGCCCAACACTGCCCAGACGCCCATAAATGGAGTTCCTCCACCTTTTAAAAAGAAAAAAAAAGAAAAGACATCCAACCACCACCAAAATTTATAATGCAATCGCTGAGTTGAACCATCACAACACACAAGCAAGTTTCTGCTGTATCCCTAGTCATGTGGGAATCCCAGAAAATGAACATGCGGATTCTGCTGCTAAAGATGCATGTAGTCAACAGTCTTTCACCAGTTGTGTTACTGCTGCCGATTTTATTAATTCTGTTAAATACACTCTTCGAGGAAAAAGGTAAGGTGACTTTATTGCTACAAAAGATAATAAACTCAGATACATCAAGGATTCTGTCGAGAGGAGGAGAGGAACTGTCAAAAGGAGGTTATTATTTGCCGTTTGCAAACAGGGCACACTAAACTTAATCACGAACACCTCATGAATCAGACCGATGCACCTGTCTGTGCTTGCTGCAACTGTAAACTAACGGTACATCACATCCTTGTGAGTTCACAAAGCTTAAACTACGGAAGTTTAAGCTAGGGGCTAACATCAAAAGTATCTTAGGCAACAATGTATGATATAAAATGTCTTACAATTTCTTAAGGCTGTTCAATTGAATTCAAATATTTGATTAAAACAGTAATATGTTTTGGCCTTTTGATGTACAGCAATTTTGTTGTTTCAATAAAATAGCAGTTTGGCAGTCTGGAAAGGAAATATTTTTACAGTGGATTCCTTCACACATAGGACAGAATGTAATGAGACTGCAACTCTCTTATAAAAAAAGATAAACTAATTCCCCAATGAAGCAATGTACAGCTAGTATTATCTTCATCAATTAGATAGTTAGTTAGCACTAAGATAAAAGATATTAACAACGAAAGAATAAGAGAAATATCAACTGATAAAATATTGGAAATGCCCAGAAAATATGTGACTCTTACAGCTCCATTTTTTGAATTAGCAACTGGCTATGATACACTTGCTTCTCCATTGATTCAAAATCCTTTAGTCACCTAATTTGTTATGCAATAGAGATGATGTAATTGATGAAGGACCTGTCAAACCTAACTCCATGAAGTAATCTAAGATGCAAATATCAGAAACTTTGCTGATGGCCTAATGTCACCTGAATTTCATTAGACAAATATTCATGTGAACAGCTTACCACATTATCATTTGATATTACTTATATAAAAATACATATCTTAAATAAAATTTATCTCATTTTAATCTCTGTTGAACAAAAGTAGAATCAATTTTTTATTAAATTTGATCATGTCAGGTTTGGGGTCAGAGAAAAAAGAACCTAAATTTTGGGCCTCAGGAGCTAATGCCTAAATTGATTGGTTTCTAAAATTAAAACAAATTATCCAATTCTCATAGATATCAATTTAATGTAACAGATCAAATGTTTCTAGTTGCTAATATAAATTTTTTTATGTTTGTTTTTAAACAAAGTATGAATTTTCTGAAATAATTTTTCCTACAAAATCAGAAATCTGAGAAACACATTCATTACCTTTGTCTTTGTGATTTTAGGGCAATTCTAGTATCATTTAACTGTAAATTACACTTTCTCCAAGGAAAAATGATATTGAGTAAACTTCTTTCTATAGCTAGAATAAACTTTGTATCAAGGGTAATGTTATCAGTAAATTTACAGCTAGATACAAGAATACAGCGTAATTTAATAATGTAATATTTTCTCAGCCAGGAATAACACCCTCGTGAGCAAAACTATGTTTACCCAACCCAAACAGGTAAATTTACTCAACCATAACAGCAGCAATTTTTTTAAATCAAACTGAAAATAAAAATTAAAACTAAGAATGTAATAATTCTTGAAACGCACTTAAAAAATTTTAAATTTTAAAAATATTAAAACTTAAATAATTCTTAAAATGTACAGTTTAAAAAGTAAGTTACACTAACAACACCAAGACAAAGATGACAATGTAGTGTGGATGTTTTTCAGAAGTCTGCATAGAAAAGATACCTCAGAAAGTTAACAACAGTTTATTTAAAAATAAAAATACAGGTTTTAAATTTGACACAAGTATTTAGAACCATCTGATCTCTAATTTTCAAAGATGCTAAATTTAGAGATTCCCCTGCTGAGTTAATGCATTGTTTCATAAGGGAAAAGGATACATTGATTTGTTGCTTTATACTATGTCTCGATCATCCTTGTGGCTATAATACATATAAAGCATCCATAGTACAAACAGCACCAGTTGCAGTTACTTTCTCTGGGAATAATTATGTTCAATATACAAGCGTAAATTATTATGCTTGTATAATGAACATGTTTACAATGAATTGTGCTTAAAATCAACAGGTTAAAGTTCACTATTACACTTGTATAGTGAACCATGTACAACCATTGTACATGTTCATTGTATTTCCATTAAACAATGAATATGTCTCACATGTAGGACTGAATATCACCTATTTCGGTGGGTTAGCAAGCTGATTATGCAACATATATTTGACTCATTGAAGTGAATAGTGAGAAATCAGTTTAATTCTCACTTTCCCTAGTAATCCTGGTATTGAATACTTGTTATTATTGAGAATGGCTGTCATTTTCAGAAATGAACTGTGACTCATGCCAGGTCAACGATAGCCATTAATTTTATGGCACTTGACATACATTTTAACACGAATTTAGACTGTAGTTCTCTTGAGGCTAAAGAAATGGGCACTTTTTTCCAATCTGAAAACATACATTTACAAATTTCATAAATAACTGAATCTATTAGGATTCAATGCAAATAAGCTACATTTTTTATATAATGTAAATAAATGTCTCGCATTCTTAAAAAAAAAGGTGTAAATGTAATCAAATTAATGTGGTGTCAAAGGGCAGAAAAATAAAAACAAAATTTATAGACTTTTGTTGGAATGGCTACTGTAATAGTCTAAAGCATTTGTTCTCAAAGTAGGCAATTACACTCCCTTGTGGGCACAGGAAACCTTCAGGGGGCTAGAAGGCCCGCAGAAAACTGGGGACGTTCAGGCAGTCTAGGAAGGCGATGGCTAATTAAAAAAAGGCAAAAATTATATTTTCCTGATATTTTAAACTAAAATTAAATACCTGCTACACTAGTACATAAAAGTAAAGGGATACCTATATTTTATGATAGAAAATGATTGTATTCAAACTACTTTAATTTTGCAACCAAGAGGCTTAAAGAGACGAATAAAAAAAATATTAAAGCTTGAATACTCTACTTTTTGACAGTATACTTCAGATTTCAAAAATTATCAAATTAAAAAAAAAATCAGTGAGAAAAAAGCTTTAAAGTTTTTCTTTGCGTTTGATTGAGCGCATGGTGGAAACAGATTTTTTTCAGTAAACTGCATTAAAGTTTAAAAGCTTACGACTTTTTAACTTTAATTTCTTTTTTGTATGTGTTTCTACGATTTTTCTGAACCAAAATATTCCACTTTAAAGACAAAAGGCCACTTGTGTCTCTAATGCTGCATGTCTTCCAATCTAAGCAATGTACTGATACAGATAAATATGGAAATTAAAGGGTTTTGATCTAGCTTTAATGATAAATTGTAAGGTACAATAGTGTTGCAGTTTTCACCTTTTGTCCATTTTGTGCTGAGGTATTGAAATCTTTAAAGATTGAAACTGTAACATTTATCATCTGCTCTCAGCTTATCCTAAGATCATGTTACAGTCTCAATCATTAAAGATTTCAATATCTCGACACAAAATGAACAAAATTCAAAAACTACAACACTACATTAAAGACCTCACAATTTGTCATTAAAGCTAAATCAAAACCCTTTAATTTTCAGATTTATTTGTATTACAAAATTTTCAGGGCGCTAGAAAATTTTTTATTCTCAATTGGGGGGGGGGGGGGCAAAAAGTTTGAGAATCAATAGTCTAAAGTGTAAGAGAAGAAAATAATTATGATGGACAGTGATGTGAATGGGCTATGTCACATTATCCAAGTTTGGTATTCTGATTGTACCATGTTATTAAAAAGTAAGCTGCAATTAAAATGTCACACTAAGACAATTTTATATTTACTTTGTCTAAAATAAAACACATTTAAACAACTCTTTGTATATGTGAAATTGTGTTTCCAAAATATTTTTCAGAACTATTATGCAATTAATTGCTTCGTCAGGTGTTACATATAGCACTGTTGTAAGCAATGCTATCATTCTATAAAAAGAACTCCCAGTAGTGCATTATTTAATAATTTTAAATAATGATTCATACATTAAATTTATGTTAACTTAGGAGAAGAATTCAAAATTTCTCTAGCTAATTGATAATTAAATTTTTACACAAATATAATTCATAATTTATTTATTTATTTATATTTATTATTATATTTACAGATATGGATTTATAAATATATAAATAATATAAAGAAAGCAATTTATTTATTATTATTAAAAGTGAAGTTATAGACAATAACTTTTTAACTTTAAACATTTTTCTATCTTGAGTATACCCAAAATGGACAATTCTTAAAGAAGTTTTCTTCAGGTTAAGACAATGTGCCATTCAATGTTTTATGCATACCTCTAGGTGAACAATCACATCTTCACATTATTAAGTATTAAGAATAGGTATATTATGTACTGACACTTAGGTAAGCTCAAAATAGTGGGTGATTATTGCTGTTTGAAATAGTAATCATAAACATAATTTTATAAATCGTCCTAGGTAAAAATTATGAATCTCAAGGAGTAATTCAGAAATAAGAAAGTAAATATGTAATAATGTTAATAATAACAAAATGTAATATAATTTTATATGGTAATCAAGTTTTTTTTGCATTTGTTAGTACATAAATTTATAGGTTTTTCTTTTAATTATTCTTTCTCCACTTCACATTAACTAAAACATAACTGTCAATAGCTTTATTATTGATGGAGGTATAGATGGGTATTGATAGGTATTTATGGGAGTCTATAGATTGTTTGATAAGATCTGATACAATAAATAAATTACAAATTCACAAATACTGCCTTTTATTACATAATATTTTTCTAATAGATAAAAATATAGAATCTGACATAAATAAACAGTACTAATATCAGGCATAAAAACCAGAAATTTTAAGAATACGTTCATATAAAATGTCCAATCAGCACCCATTCAAAAATGCACATAAACACAATCAACATACATTTCATATAATACATAAATTCATTTGATTAGATTGTTAATAATAAATAGCACAAAATATTTATAAAAAACTTTTAATACTTTTAAAAATGTACAATGTTTCTTCATTTATAAAGTCATGTCATTATACCCCAAGAACTAACCTATATAAATATATTACTCTGAATATTTTTAAAATTAACAAAGGAACTCGAAAATTATTTTTAACCATACATTCACACACTCTCACTACAATTGTACTTTACCATACAGTTATTGATGATAAAAATCAAACCTTTTTGATTTCATATAAAGATAATCACAAAACTGATATAACAATTATAAATTATTCAAAATAAAAACTCCAATTATCACATGTCATCCATTCACAAATTCATTTAGTGCTTCGTTATCAAAATCTAATTCAACTTCATCTAATGTTAAACTGTGATCAGTTGTTTTTCCTGTAAAATACATTAAACATCAATTAGAAAATTAGTTACTGCAATCCTTTAATTAATTAATTTAAAGAAAAAAACCGACATACAGTTACTAGGATTAACCTCTCAGCCCTCAACAGAGTAGAAATCAGACTGATGGATGGAAACTCAAGAGGTTGAAAGTAATGAGTTGATCTGGTCAAAAAAAGGATTAAAACTCCATTTATTAAACCTCAGCCAGCATACGATTCAGCATAAACTAGCTAATAAGACAATTTCTGCAAAACACTAGCACAAATTACACTACTAAAAATCAGCACTAAATAAACAATGAGTCTCTGAGGAAAGTAATAAATAATGGAGAATGCAGTCCTCAAACCAAATCGATGCGTAGCGCTAGAATTGTTCCTTATGAAATATTAATCTAGATATTTGTACAATATACTTTTACTAGGCTACTACTATTTCATTTCCTAAGGAGACACAGATTTTGTGTCCCCAATGAGTACTTAGAATATCATCACAGTACTTGCCTCAAGATAAAAATTAAAACAAATAAAATCTTTATTAATTTTTGTACAATTTTTTTTTTTTTTAAATATTGTCTGAGTTTTCACAAAGATATAGTAAATAAGAACAGGTACTTGGAGGAAAACCAGGTAGTTCAGTTTATAATAAATAAATGAATAAAAAAAAACGTTCAATGTCAATGATGTCAGTATTAAAAATATTGTTCCATCATATATCTATGAACTAATTTTCTTCAATCAAAGTATCTTTCTTTTACTATTAAAATAAAAATTCTTGTCTTTTTTTGTATTTTTATTACATATACAAGTTTTCATTAATTTATTTTTTAACTGTGACAGTGTTGCTGAGAATTTATTCAGCTGCAGACTTTTTCTTTTACAAATTGTACTCTTCTGGCTTATTTTATTGGCATGGTATACTACTTGTACACTCAACTAGATTAATCATAGAAAAACAATATAAAAATCTAATAAAATTAAGTAACAATAAATAATTTTACTTTGTTATTTTTTTAAAAACTATACTAGTGTTTGAATTATTAAAAATTAATAAAAAACAAGATTATTTTTGAATAAA
Organism: Lycorma delicatula; assembly: GCF_047948215.1. Lineage (NCBI taxonomy): Eukaryota > Metazoa > Arthropoda > Insecta > Hemiptera > Fulgoridae > Lycorma > Lycorma delicatula. Next base: position 41,604,720 of record NC_134458.1, read on the forward strand.
TTGTTTAAGATACAATTCTACAAAACCCAGAGAAACCATGTACTCCTAAACACTACAAACATGCACAAATTTTATAAGTCAAAGAATTAAAAAAAAAAACAGTTATATTAAGAATCAGTTTATATCCAACAACATATTGAAATAATGAATAAATTTTAAAAACCCTATACTAGATAAATAAATACAGTACCTGTCATTTCTTTAGCTGGAATGGCCCCATGTTTCTTATACTGTTCTAAATCATTCTTAAAAGCATCACTAAAGGTTGCCTGACGCTCTTTTTGCATTTCTCTCACTTTATTCTCATGATGATTTAATTTCATCATATGATCAGAAGATAAAGCACCTGAAACATTTTATTTACAATTCTTCAAAAACAATCTTAAAGAATTTGATACAGTTCATTTTACATAAAATGTAAGTACTGTAAATGTACATGTTACTGTTATAAAAAAACACTAGGAATGACAAAAAGAAACAATTGGACAAAAAAGAGTTGGAGTGTTTTTCCAGTACTCTTGCAAAATTTTAGATTACAAATTTTTACATTAAAAGAAGATTAATAAAAATATCTGATAATCAGATTACTGTATCTTCCTTTTTGAAATACAGAAATGTTTAATAAAGAAACACACTACAATTACAATATATACTTTCTCAGAAAATTACAAATATAAAATTCAATTATTACATTACATTATTAATTTAATTATATATATGATATAATTATTAACAAAAACTACCAATTAACACATCACAATAACAAGCTTAATATAAACTTACAACTGATATTAATAGGTTCTTGAACCAATGATTTGAACTGTCAAGATCAACTGAATTAAATATTGGTTAGTTAAACTTGCTATAAAAACAGGTGTACAAATTTAAATATTCATCATGTCAAAATTTAACTGTTCATAAGTGTTTGTTTATGTTTATTATATTCATCAATATATTTTTTTTAAACATTCAATAATACAACTTGAATTTTAATAAGATTAAGTATGTTGTTACTTTGTTGTGTTCATAGGCGATTTTTTAATCACCAAATAATTTTTTAATAATTACAACACACTAAATAACATGTTTAAAAAAATAATACTAGATTTCTCTATCAGAACACAAAAATTACATTTGCAAATGAAGACAAATCTATCTATTTCTATACAGAAGTGGTTTAATCTATTGTAGCTTTTTTCTCACATCCCCTTACCTCAACTTCTATTTATCCATTCATGATATAACAGACAAAGAAAGAAAAAAAGGAATGGAATGAAGGAGTAGAGGCCATGCAGATAAATGATAATTCTAATGAAGTTTAAATGATCTTTACTATCCAGACTTTAAAGCAGGTAATTTTTAACACATGAAATAACAAATTTTCATGTGATGAAAACTTCAACACATGACATGATGTAGATAAAATTGAACATCATATCTGCAGATACGGTATCTGTAGTCAGTAATTTGTAATTTATCATGACTCAAAATTATGAAGAAAAAAATTCCAGAAAAAATATGTTATTCTAAAACAATTAAGTTACTGTGAAGTCAATTCCTGACAATCAACTAGTAAATAGTTAATAGTTGACAGATAAGTCACTTTTAGCTGATTTAAAGGATATTTTCTTTTAATTTAAATAACTAAGGAAGACAAAAAGTAGACTGTATTTCAGTAATACACACTATCTGAAAAGTAATTTTAATCTCAGAATAGGGAAATATAGGCAAGAAATGATGACAATACAGTACAAAATTTGACAGCTGATGTTGATGACAATGACGTCCAAAGAAGACATGAACAGAGTTAAAAAGGTAACATATAGCTAAGTAATTCCCATGAACTCACCCTGTTCTGGCAATAACTCAACTGGTGTTAGCGTTTTCTCATTTTTTAGCTCATGACAAGCTATAAATGATGATTAATTTTTTCAACAAAAAAAAGGGTCAAAGTCTGACACAACTGATACATGTTTTCAGAAATAAATGACTTGTTTTTGCAAAGGTACCAAGTTAACACATATTAATGTTAATATTTCTAATTTAACAAATAAATACCAAGCTTGTATTACTTATCAAGTAATATATCTGTACTTAATTTAGCAGTTAATTTTATTCAATACAACTACAAAAAATAAATCATAAACAACTCTACTCATTATTTCATTAATTTCAGCAATTTGTGTTATTTTTGGCAAAAAATATCAGGTGTTGATTTTATTTTATTATTACTGATATGCTGGAAATGACCTATTTTATTTATCAACTAAATAAACAAAAAAACTTGCATAATTTTACAGAGTGTGTTTACTATGTGAGGTTTCAGGTATCTGATGTCAGGGTTGGAACAAATCACTGGCAGATACCAGGGACTGCTGTAACCTAAACACACCTTACATAACCATGCTGGACTATGTTGTATTATCAAAGGAACATAATACAAGGATACACTGACAGAAAGATAACAGAGAAGGATTAAAGTCTCATTTTAAAAAATATTAACTTATTTTGAAAAGAAAACTTACTTCTAACTGTGTCTAATTCGCACAACTTTTTCTCATGGTGCATGGCCAGTTTAAATCTTTTTTCAAGTTGTGATTCTTGCAACTTCTGCATTTCTATAGTATCTTCTAAGTTGATAAGCATACTTTCAACATCATCAATTAGTTTGTGCAGGGAACCTAAATAAAAAGTAACTCATAATTTAATTCATTAAGCTATCATTCTGTTATCCATTAAGTTATTTTGGAAATAACATATCATCATACGAGAAAGGATGAAAGCAAAGATATGTTTTGTTTTAGAATTTATAAAAATAAAAGTGGCAAAACTTTTAGTGAAGTATTTCCATGAGATGTGCTAGTCAAAAGTCACTCACAACTAACTGTAAAGACAGGAAAAAGATTGTAATTTGTACGAAGAAAACTGAAGCCTGGTTTAGAATCACAAGCTCATTAAATTAATGTGAATTCATAAAAATTTGAAAAAATTTGATTAATGTCTTTTTTTGTGAATTTCTTCTGTGAAATATACTTTATAAGAGCTATTTGGGAACTTTAGCATTATCACTGGTATGGAGGTTTGAGTATATATATATATTTATCACACAAGCTGAAATTATATATAATTTTTTTTATTTTTTTTTATTTTGTAATTATCCAGTAATTAAAATACACAAATTATTATTTACATTTTTCAATAGAAAATGTAAACTTCAGGATAAAACAACTGAAACTTTATCAAAGGATCTTGTAACACTAGCATATAAATAAAAAAATTGTATCATTACAACTTACATAAGGGTTGTATAAATCTGGGTTACATATGGGTTTTATACCATATTTAACATGCGAAATAAAACTGTAAATCAAAAAAAGATTACATTTTATAAAATGCACCTTAAAAAAGAAATATTACAATAAATCACTCCACTAAAACAATAACAAAAAACTAAATTTGCAATGTTGAAGACCTTAATTATGTATGAAATAGGTCTAATTGGAGGTCAGGTGTAGCTCCTGAGCAGTTGTATTTAGAAAAAGATTCCCAAGAACAATAAAGTCTTAAAATGATGTTTTCTATTAAAAACTGGTAAAAAAAACCAGATCTCTAATTTTTTTAAATGTAAATTTTCTCACCATATTGGAAAAATGGAACAGTTTTGAAAACAGCCAATACCATATTTTTAATGCTCAGGGAATAAATAAGTGAAGTTCCCCATTTAAAGTTTTTTTGTACCTATTAGAGTTTCAGAGATTGTCAAAGAGGTATACTTTTTTAAAAAATTAACACACTGTACACAGTTTTCATCATCTTTCTATATAATTGTAAACAATAATAATGAATAAAATAAATGTATATAAATTAGTACAACAGAAATGATGTAGGATGGTGTAATACATTATTTTTAAAACTAAAATAAATTAGAATTGTTTTCTTTGTCTAAGAATGGAATTACATAAAGATAGTATATCAGCCCACTATTAGGTTTTGTGCTCCTCTTCTAAGCTGATGCAGAATTTGTATCACTTCCTTCAATATTACCCACACAAATATCGAAAACCCTCCTCATGTCTATTTGATCCTCCTATTTCCTTAATAATCATTCAACTCGAAGGTGAACTTGGTTACAGCATTCAAACTATTTCTCTATGTAATTCAAGAAAAATATAATCAATAACATTTTTTTTTTTTTTTTAACTACTATACTCATGATTCCAGTCTATTATTATATGATTTTGACTACATCAGTCTGATGACATAGTCAAAAACAATGTCTGTCTGAAGGGCAACTTCATATATTTTAACAGTTTACCTAATATATTGCGTCAAAAATTATATATTTAAGAAATAGGTGAAAAATCTGGTATTCTTTTCTTCTTTAACAGCTGTTAAAATTTCAAATAACTTTTATAAAGAATACTGATTGTGAATAAATTCAAAAACAGCAAGTTTTAAAACAAAGAACCATTTTTTTTTATGAAACTATAATAATGAGATTCACTGTTGTAAAATCAAGCTTGATTTTATATTGTATACAGTTCAGCAGAAGACATTTCTCAAGTACCTAATCGTTTCAATTGAACTATTTCTACTTACCCTTGACAAATAATTTTGAGTCTCACTAACCCTTTATTTTTTTTAATGCTAATGATAAGCATGGTATCTTTTTATTGAAAATTCAAAAATTTACATTGGTGTAATTTTTAGTGTCTTTAGAACGTAACTTATCAAAGAGGTTGTAGACTAAAAATCAATTTTGACTGCTTTAAAAAAATTAAGAGAAATATAAGGCTTTTGATGTTCAAACTATTTTAATTTTCTACTTTGGAACTCCACAATGTGGAGTTTAGTCAGTTAGTATCAGATTTCCTGCATGAAACTTTCCATGAAAAACTGATAGGCTGCGGAGGGCCAGTGCCCTGGCCTGCCTGATTACCCGACTTAAACCCTCTTGACTTCTACCGGTGGGGTCATTTTAAATATATTATTGTTTATTCAACTCAACATTGAGGATCTTCAACAAAGGATCCAAAATGAATTTCAAGAAATTAGGAATACTCCCGGAATTTTTGAATGGTTAAGACAATCTCTCAGAAAAAGACTGGAGACTTGTGTAATTTCTAATGGTGGATGCTTTTAACATCTCTGATAACTTTTAACAAATGTTAACTGTTAAAGTCACCTAATGTTCTACAATAATTAACATAAGATTATCACAGGTAACAGTTGTTTTATTTTTTAAATTATTACGTACGTCTATTACTGTAAAAAATTATTACTTAATTTGATTCTAATTTACAATAATAGAAAATAAATAAAAACAATTAACATTTAATCTATCAGTTTTCTGCCATAACTCAGCTATTTGTTAACTGATTTTAAAAACTAAATGTCATTTTGTTCAAAATAAAAGGCTTAATATTTTATCAAATAACATAAATTTTGATCATTTTGATTTAATTAATTTGATTAACATAATTTTGATTTACGAATTGAAAAATAAACATAACTTACATTTTGTAATTTGGGAAGGTATTTAAGTCCTTATTTTCTGCTAATTTTAAAACTTTATTATCAAGACACACTTACCAAATATTAATGCAATTTGTCAATCCGAACTTATGATATACATTTTTATATAAAAATAACAAAATGACGGACAGGGGGAGAACGTTGGAGAAATCACCATTTTTCCTAAGGATATTGTTTGTTTAGTTTACCAAATAGAATCCAAAAAAACGTATAGCCAGCCCACCATTTTAGAAACACCTGTATAATTAAAAATTCATGTTTTTATGTTTGTGTAGGTATTAACTAAACCTATTATAGAATACAGTATTTTAGTAATTGGAATATTTATTACAAAATGTTTTAAATGAATATGTATTACAAATGTTTTATTATAAAATGTTACAAAAAATTTTATCAATACAGTAACTAAATGTAGTTTAAAATATTGAAATATCATAATTATTTAATATATAAAAATATTTTTTTAATATTTTGTATGAGTTTTGACAAATTTAAAGTTATGATCAATATAGTAAATTACAGCGTTAAAATTTCAAGTAATCTAATCTATGCTAAATAAAATGGGTTTAATAAGTTACCACTATTTATATACAAACAATTACATTTGTGTTTATATGTGTGTGTGCACGCACGTACACACGTAATTTTTTAAAACTGTACTTGATATTATGAGTATAGTAACTGTATGAATATTTGCAACTGTATTACAGATACAAACTGTATCAACAAATGGTATTACATCCCTTTGTTTATATTGTTAAACAATATTAGTGAATTTCTTAATTTGTGGACAAATGTATAAATTATTTATTTATTTCTTCATCTGTATAGTAGACACCTATTTATATCCTTTATTTAATTTTTCTGCAAGTCACTGAAAATTTTTTAAGGTCACTGCAGTATAAATATTACTCAACTTAATGTACTCATATAACTAAGTTATGCTAATATATCAGGTTATGTCACTCCACTATTTATGCATAATTTTGGAATTTTTTGAGAGCTTAAGTACACCAACATTTACTCCCACTATACCTAAAATAATCTTACTTTGCAAACCATGTTCTAGTGGTGACATATCATAGCACCAAAATAATTGCTGCCATATATGTCATCATGGCAGCAGGAGGTGAAAAATTATTCCTACTGCACAACAGCAATATGTTCAAAAAGACCATTCAAAATTTCTTTGTCGTTTAAGTCAACAAGTGCCTTTCACATTCCTGGCCTCTATTTGATATTATCTTTGTTATTAGAGAAACTGACCTTTTCACAGTTTTCAAAAAGGCTTCTCTATGAAATGACACATATATGTATTACATCTGTATATAAGAAAAATGCTGTAAATAAAGTTAGCACACTAATAACACACATAACCACAATTACCTATATCAGAAATTAGCTTTTCCATATCCTTTGTCATTTGTGGCACTCGTGACAGATTATTACACAAAATACCCATATTAATCCATTCATTTTCTACCTTTTTATGAACATTTCCAATATAGTTGTCCACTTCCTGTAATTAAAGAGAACATCAACTTAATAATAGACTGACTAACAGATAAAGAAGATAAACTGAAGGTCATGGTTTTTTTATATAAGAAAATGTAAACTGCTACAGTCTGTGTTCATGTAGTAAGTATATTTGTATTTTTATGCCCTTGTCATTAAATACTGGAAACCAAAACAGAATGATGGCCAGGAAATAGTATAGCATAACAGAAAAGATGTAACATAATAACATACATGAGTGTCAAGGTTACTCATTAAAAATGCTTGTTTTTAATAATGAACAGAAAACAGTAGATCTTATAATATGTTTAGCAAGTTAAAATTAAAATTAATTCTTCACTGCTGTAAAGTCTAAAACATAGCAACATAACATCACAAAAAAAGAACTGAAAAAACAAAAACACTAAAGTGTTCAAATTCATACTTAAAAACAGAATGAACAACTACTACAGCTCATACTAGTTATTTATAAACATTTTATTACTCTCTGTTATTAAGCGTTAAGAACAGAACTACAATAAGGCTACAAACATACAGAAGAGCGGTAAGCATCAAAGCAGCATTCAATTGCCATCATGCCGTTACCGAGGTGTTAGACAAGAGCTTCTATGTAAAAATCATTTTAAATATTTTATGTTAATACCCCCTGAAAATAAAAGAAAACACAGAGTTCATCCCATAAATAAAAGTCGTTCTATTTATTGGGAATAACTCTATCTCTGTAATTTTCTGAAGGAATTTTTCCTGTATATATGTTAGTGGAAAGCTTTGATTCACTAATAGAAAGTGAAAAGAAAAATTGAAAAATGGCACAAAATAGGAAAAGACCAATCTGTCTTGAAGAACGACTAGTTATAACGTTCAGATAGATAAAACAACTTATAAAAAAAAAAAAAAAAAAACATTTGAAATATTCTTAAAGAATTTATTTTTGAGAACTGAAAAATTGCTTTATCCAAAACAGCTAATTACAAATAAGTATACAGTAATAAGTTTTCAAAATGAAAATAAGATTCACATAAATGGAAAATAAATTGAACATTTATAATGATAAAAATGAATTTGTTGGTTCATTGAAATCATTGGTTCAGAAATGACATCATATTACGCATATGGTGTCATTTCTTCATCCATTTGAGTGACATTATTGCTGTTCAAGTGCATTTGTTTATATTCCAGTTTGTTAAGTATGAATAGGTGAATATCGGCTTGTAACTCCAACTTTTGTATTTCGGTAAATGACTTCATATTCAGAAGTAGACTCTTAAAAAACTGCAAGTTGGGGTTCTCAACTTCTCTTTCAGTATCACACTGTAATAATGCCAATCACTTTTCTTCTAGTTCTAAAAACCTTCATATCTGTTTTCCTGGTATTTGACTTTTTAATTCTCTTTTGTCAACGTCAAGTAGAGATGGACATGCTAGAAGGGCTAGGAGGAAGCATTGAGGCTGTAGTTTTATCTGTTATTTCTGAAAAATCTAAAACTTCATGATCATCAAATAATCGGATAATTCCGATTCTTGTAAATTTTCTTCATCGCAGGCAGGAATGACATAGTCCCAACAAATGACATCAATGTAAAATAAGACCATTTTATTGTAATTTTCTTAGCTGCACACCCACTTTTAGTAACTGGTAATTTCTGTCGTTTTCCTGCGGGTATCTTCCAAATTTTTGCATTTTTCTTTTACTTCCTGCCCTGGAACAAATACAAATAGAACCCCATTTAAGTAACATTTAATATATGCTAATACATTCTATTTTATTCTTATTAACTATTTTAGTCGTTATTTAAAATAACATATTTTTACAAAATCATTTTATTTTTTAATTTATTAATCGATTCTATTTCTTGTTTGATCTATTGCAGGTATCTTGCAACTGGATATGGCTTTCACTCTCTAGCTTTTGCTTTTCGAATTGGTAAAACTACAACACCTGCAAAATACTATTATCATCTACAACAAGTGATGGAAATTGCCAAATTGCTTTGGAAGTATTGACAGCAAGCATTGTCAAATCAAATGCCCATCAAATACCGAATCACAATATTTGAAATACTTATGTTATTATTCAATTCTATAAGCTGTAGCAGATGCAGATAAGAAATTTATTACTACAGAAATTGGTGGAAAAGTAAAGGAAAGCAATGGAGGTACATTTATTGCATAGATTCTATTTCAACTTTTGGAAAGCAAAAATTTCAATGTTCCTCCTCTACAAATGTTACCAGGGTCTGCCATAGCCATACCCAATGTTTTAATAGGTGAGGCTTACCTACTTAAACCATATTTGATGCATCTTTTTTTTTTCTTTTTTTTTCTGTTTAGCCTCCGGTAACTGCCGTTTAGATAATTCTTCAGAGGATGAATGAAGATGATATGTATGAGTGTAAATGAAGTGTAGTCTTCATTCGACCATTCCCGAGATGTGTGGTTAATTGAAACCCAACCACCAAAGAACGCCGGTATCCATGATCTAGAATTCAAATCCGTGTAAAAATAACTGGCTTTACTAGGACTTGAACGCTGTAACTCTCGACTTCCAAATCAGCCGATTTGGGAAGACGGGTTAACCACTAGACCAACCCAGTGGGTATATTTGATGCATCTACATCCAAGAAGTTTAACTGCTCAGAAAAAATGTCAATGATCAACACTTTCTTCTGCCAGGAAATGCACTGAATGTGTATTCAAAATTTTATACAGTAAATGCCGCTTCCCTGTAAAAGAAATAGAAAAAATTCCTGAAATACCCAAGTATTTATGTTAAATATGCATGCATTCTGCACAATTTTGTGTGTGTGTGTGAGAGAGAGAGAGAGAGAGAGAGAGAGAGACGGTAAAAAAGACATAGATTACATTGCAGTTACAAGAATGATGAATACTGATGTCAATTGACAGACCAGGCAAAGGGGAAACAGATTTAATAACTACAGTCAAGCAGTAACTGCACTCAGAGATCAATTTATTAAGTACTTTTGGGATCACAGTGATCCCAAGTGACAAAAAACTTAGCCCATAGTACAGAATTTGTAATAGAATACATCCATTATATACAATATTACATTATGTTTTGTATATAATTATACAGATAGTAATAATGTAGATGAAATAATGGTGATATATAGTAAATATAATAACATAAATAAAAAATAAATAAACTCACCTGTACTATCCAGAATTGTTTCTTTTCCCACTTCATCCCACAGTTTGTCAGTCATATTTTTGTTTACATACTCTTTTCTATTAGTTTGCCAAAAAATTGCTGGTGACTGAATACCACAAATCAGATCTTCTATAAATAACTATCTGTCACGCATGTTCACTATTCAACACTAGACTAAAACTAAACTAATTTGACTCAGAACTAAACTAAATTTTTTATAACTAAATGTTCTTATTATTTTCTAGCTGCAGCAAACTTTTGTTGCACATGTTCACTGTTTGCCACACATAAATGAACTAAAATATCAAAGAGAACCGGCGGCGTCTCTCTGCTGTTCAGTGTTACCACTCGCCTCTTATATTCAGTATGGCCAACACTGAAAGCATGTACCAGTTTGAAATGTTTTCTTGATGCTCAGCCACTTACCGCTCATCACTCTGCAACCTACTGCTCTATTACAGCTTGCCACTCATCTGTATGGCCATAGCCTATGATGTTAAAAATTAAAAATCAGAATGACAACATGGTATAACTATATAATTTGATATTTTTTAATTTAAAATTTTATCATCAAGCAGAAATTATCAAGATGAATTTAATAACATCAGCCTTACTCTCTGGACATTTTGCATAACTACATATCAACAGGTCCTACACAAATTACACAATTCACAGAACTATTTAACAACTTTTTAATGTTATTTAGGAAAAACATAATTTTATAAAATAAAAAAATCCTTTTCATCATTTTTTAAGTAATATTTAGTTTGAAATATTATAAAGTTAGTTTGAAAATGTAAGTTTTACTAGATTAAGGTTTTATTGTTGGAATGGATCAAAAATGGTATACTATAACATCCCCTAAAATGTATTCAAAAAATATTGAGAACTCCATCTCAAATGGGTGAAAAACAATTATTTTCAAGTATTTAAAATATTATTCATTTTAGACAAAAAAAATTAAATTCCCATTAATTTCAGATGTGTTTTAAAAATGTTGTAAAAAATCTTACTAGCTGAAAACAGGCTTTCCTAAATGGATGTTTTCATCCCTTTTTGCAAAACATTTTCACAAATTCGCTCAAAACAAAAGTGTCCTATGGAAAAAAATTCCTACATCCACGAACACTAATTTAATTCCCTTTGAGATCTATGAAACCTCTTTTATTTCATTACCTTTCAGTTTAGAGAATTAAATAAAAGGGTAGCCAAAAATTGTTTAAGAAATATGTAATACAAGTAGGCAAATAATAATATAAATACCATAAAATAGAGCAATCAGATTAAAAATTACACAAATACTTGTTTAAACAACAAAATATGACCTGACACATCAAATAATCAAATATTCTTCCAAGTATAAAATTATTTCTCAATAAAATTACAATGAAGCTTCCTTCTGAACTATAACTTATTATGCCTAAATATTCTCTACAGTAGGCATTATGCTTTGAATCTTTTAATAGTTTAACAACTTTTTTCAAAAAGACAATTTCATTAGGATTAACCAAAGTTACTCAAAAAAGCATCACACTATACCTTAAACTGAAGTAAACATATCAATAATAAATTGTGTAGAGAATATTTTGACTCGCCACATAGCACAAAGTTCTTATAACAAAATAGGTTATAGCTAATTTATTAAAAAAGGATTTCAATAATTATAATCTAACATTCTTCAAAACTCCTAGAACATTTTTCAAACTTAAACATTTAAACTCATTTCCATATAACAAAATTTCAACAGATTGTATCAAAAAATACAAAATTTAATTACACTGGTTTTATTCCAATTTAATTTAAGATTATTATCTGACAACTATTGGGAAATAACATTTAATAACTCTTTATTTATGTTTTAGATTACACATAAATAGGTTTCTGTGTAAGGCAGTTGAATTATCACAAATGGAATCACCCTGCTTCCTTCACCATATATAGTAAATCATTAATATAAATCAGAAAAAAGAATGGCAGGCAAGACTGAATGTTGGGAAATGCATAAAATAATTTTTCATTTTAGAAAAACACCATCATGCATTCTCATCAGTAAAATCAACCCTTTGCTACCTATTCCATAAATAAAACTTAAATACTTTTAATCTTATAAAATTCTTATTTACATAACAATAATAAATGGTGAACCAGTTAAAACTTTTGACAGAATAAAAGAAGTTAAAAAACTGTTTATACTTGAAAAGAGCCTGTAATATACTATTAGCGAGTTTAAATGCAGCATATATCATAGATAGTTTTTTGTGAAACCCAAACTAGTTCAGTAGAAAAAACATATCATTCAAATATTTTAAAATTCTATAATTTATTTTTTCAAATATCTTAGAAACGCTAGACTGAAGAAAAACAAATTTCTAATTACCTTTTTCTACACCATTTTTATACACGATTGTAGTTGAATTATTAATAGTTTAACAATTTTTTTGTCAAAAACACATTTTATAAGCATTAACCAGTTACTCCAAAAAGTAACACTATACTTTAAACAGGAGTTAACATATCAATAATAAATTGTGTAGAGCATATTTTGACTCGCCACATGGCATAAAGTTCTTATAACAAAATAGGTTATGGCTAATTTATAAAAAGTATTTCAATATGGCTTTTCCAATGTAAATTATAATCCAACATTCCCAAAAGAGTCAGCATTTTACTACCATTTAAAATTTTTACCTTAATTTGTTATTACTAAATATTTTAAATAATAGAAAAACACCAAAACATAGATTCATTTATTAATGATGCAGGTTCTGCTATTAAGCAAATACTACTCTTTATAAAACTAGATATATCATTCCAATCTCTTGATTTCTTATTGATCTGATTTACTATAAGTTTTAATTCTTTAACATCAATTAGGTATGAAAAGTGAATCATAAATTAAACTTAATTAAACTACAAAACGAATTTAATGTTAACTCCACATTTACATTCACTAAATGTTCTGCAGCTACATCTATAAAATACTTATTAAAAATATAGCTGTCTCACAAGACTCACCAGTATTGTTACCTGGCTAATCCAGCACTATTTTTATTGTTTGTATTAGGTCTTCTTTGTTTACACTTTTTTCTATTATGACAATAAAAATGTAACAATTTATATCCCTTGAAAAAAATCAATATTAATTAACTTAAAAAGTAAAAACCTGTTTTCAGAGGATTTTAAGTGTTTAGTTCGTTGTTTATACTTAAAAATAAAATACTTGCATTTATTTACTATAAAAATATACATATACTTATTTCTAATAACTTGCTATGAGGTTATATCTCATAACAAATGTATCTCACAGAAATTGTTATATTTTGTAAAAGAGAAAAATTATTTTAACAGAGAAATGCTATTTACAATTTTATATTATCTTGCATAAAATATAAACAAACCTATTTACTTGCGATAGATTCTAAAAGCAAATTATTGGAAATAAATAAATTATTATAATTCTAAAATAGCCATTAAGTAATTATAAAATCTAAGGAAAAAAATTGTAATAATTACACCAAAAAAATCTCTGATAAACATTTAGAAACATTAGATAACTACATTATCTAAGCATACATTATACAAAGTATTTAATCATGAAATAAGTCTGTTATTGCATTTGTACACAGAGAAACATGTTTTCAAAAACTCTAACATTTGTTTTTTAAATATAAACAAAAAATAATGCATATCAGTTAAAAACAGCAAGAGGGATGAATGAAAGTAAACAAAATTGCAATCTTTAATTTGGCTTTTTTCTGCATTTGTATCAGATTTATTTTAACTATATTACAGCAATTCAAATCTGAACAAAAACCGCTACTTTTCAGATCTAAAAAATACTACATTTTTAAACATGATTGTCCATATTTTCTAAGAGACATAAAAATTTAAAGGACTATTTAGAGAGACTACCATCTTTAAAATGTCATTTAGTTTGTATTTTTTAACCTAAATGTATTCTACAAAAATAAAAAAAAAACCTGCGCGCATCTCTAAGCAGATAATATCTGTTGTCAAAGAGAGCTCATTTAATAATAATATTTTTTCAACTTTAAACAAAAGATTTTTATATAAATCACTGGTATAAAACTTAAAAGATACTTACCCCAAAATAAAACAATAACATTTTGTTTTAATATTATTTATATTTATTTTGAAGACTATTCTTCAAGCTAAAGTTAGCTTAATGAGGGATAAAAAAAACCCAGAAATAACTAAGAAACTTCATAAATTACAACAAAAAAGTCTTCAAATAATATAACACAAACTCATTCTCTAAGTAGAATTAATTCATTTTCTTAATTATTAGTACAGCGACTTCTTTTTTTTCTTCCCTCTTTCCCTGCTCCATCTTTTCCTTATACTTTGCACATCATAAGGGTTTCTGTCCCTCCAGCCATTGAGAAAGCTAAATGCCAAAAATTATTAAGGTTTTGAGACTTTAAAAAATTGTTCTAAGTGTAAATTATAATATAGAATAAATACCTGTAATTATATTTTCAACTAAATGATACGCTAAGAGTTAAAGATGACAATTTGGTACTATGTTATATGATTACTACTGGAAGCAGTGTTACTAATATTGGTATTATATTGGTTACATGAGGAAATGAGTTTTGAGGGTTTTTTGTAACTAACAATTTGATAAAGTTGAAAAAAAGTATATTTTATGGTTATGCATTTCACAGAATATAAATTCAAACTAGTAAATTGAAAAAAAACTAAATCTTCATTTTAAATGTTTAAGCCCTGACCAACAAAACATGGAAAGCCAAAACAGCCAAACAAGACTGTGATAGGGATTTCAGAACTGCATGGATTCAACATCAAGAAAAGTTAGTGGCCAAGATAAGGATGAGATAAACACCACCCTCACTGGTTCAAGCATATGAGTGAGACTGTTTAAAAGCCAAAAAAATGTTCCAGTGATAGACTAAAATAATTACTGAAGAAATAACAGAGAAGGTTGAAGAAAAGAGTGATACTTACCTTGACACAGTACAGAAACTGCTAGTATCTATTATTCTGTTGATGAATGTGAAATGGGTAATGCTGCTTACTGATGAATTCAATTTATTAAATATATATATGTATATGATATTTGTACAACCAGATACAGTTTATAAAACGTAAGAACACTTACCTATCTGTCTATCATCAGCAGAATTTTCATATTTTAATTATGTGTATCTTACTAAAATAAAATAAAATTTTAATTTTTATATTTTTTTTTTATCTTCATATTTTAATTAGTGTATCTTATAAAATAAGTCTGCCAATGTTCTGAAAGTACTTCAGATAAACAGGTAAGTGTTCTTAATTTTTATGAACTGTATCTGGTGGTATAAATATTATTTTTATTTTTATTATTGTTTTATAATAATTATTTGATAAAGTGGTTGTGCAATGTTCAATTAAATTACACACACACACACACACACACACACACACACACACACACACACACACACACACACACACACACACACACACACACATATATATATATATATATATATATACATATACACATACACACACACATTAACATAGTTATATATATATATATATATACTGGGTTAACTTAAAACATTAACCCAGTTTCACCCAATAATTGTAAAGTCCGTCACTCTGCATGTGCAAAAACACACATGCAGAGTGGTAGAAGGGAACTGTCCGTAAGTACAAATATACAGAAATAAACAAGAGTTTATTTTTCAAATAAGAAATATATCAACACACCTGTGCCTTAGATGAATTTTCCTCAGCTAATTTATGAAGTTCATTCCACTGAATCTGATAATGATGTAAAATATCAGCACCACTATTTATATTAATACTTCTTGCATTATTATGACCTTGCACAGGACTATGAGCAGCAAGACCACGAAAACTATAAACTCAATAAAAGGGCAAAATTAATGAATTTTAGCAAAGTAATAAATAAACTAGCAGATTTATATTACTAAATAAAAGCTGTAATATATTTATGTATCTAACAACCCAAACATACTATAAAAAGTTTTAGGTCATAGCAAAGTTGTCATCAAACTTTATGGAGAAGTTATAAAAATGAGGATAACACATGAGTTAGAACAAACTGTATTAACTTGGTACGATGTGACCAATAAAGATCCATCAACAGTAATAAGCTGTGCCATTATCCAGGATTTATTCAAGATTGTAAGAGATAATAATTATGTACCGTGTGAATCACTAAAAGTTATCAGATTGCCTCCAAATGTGGGCTGGCTATTACTCATTAAAATTCATTAATACTAAATTTTCTCATCATATGATTCACAGATGAAATGTAAATTAGTGTGAATTTGAACACTTGTAAGCTTCAAAGAAAATAATTGGTGATTAGAACAAGGAAATTAAGTCAATTACCTAGAAAAATCTGTTACAAAGAAAACAGTGAGACAAGATTAGAGTAATAACCCAAGGGCAAATACACAGACATTACTAATTAACAATAAAGCAAAACTGAATTTTTGTTACAAGAATATAACCAATGACACAATTAATACAAAAGTACCACTTTAGGCCAAGTTAGTAAATTATGAATAGGAATATTAGAGGCTTCACTGCTATCTGTATGCCCCTGATCAAGTCCTCTGGCTGTGAGGAAACCAGAAAGGGCTGGACTATAGAGTTAACAGTTGAAAGACCATCTCAGGACTTTTTATATCTCCTACGGCTTCAGAGTTTGTCTGGGCCTGAAACTAACAAACTTAAGGTTTTAGTAGCAATGAGGAAGTGAAAAAATTCAACTGTGTCAAGAACTATAGGATTCGAGCCAAAAACAGACTAGGTTAGTTTATTTAGGAATCCACAATAAGCTTTATAGTGAAATGTTTTAGAAACTAATTCCTTCTTTCAAAAATCAAAACAATAATTATTATCTGTGATCACTATCACGTGAGAAATTATGGAATTAACTCAATTTTATAGAAACGTTATAGAGTGAAAGAAACAAGAGCATAAACATAAAAATAGATCTCACTGAAAGCTTTTTTTTAGTTAAGATGAGATTATTTACATAATTTGTGAGCATCAGTTTTGATAACTATGTCAGTCTATTCATTATATTTCCCGTGGCTAAGATCCACAAAATACTTAAAAAATTGGAAACTATAAAATACAGCAAAGTAAATTTCTTGATAAGGAAACATTTTCTAATCTATTAATCACTTTCTAAGATTTTTAATCAATATAAAAAAAGGTTTTTTGTTGAAATGAAGAACCGATTTGTTAGTGTACTCTTAAAACTCATGTGACAGATTAAAAATGACAGAAAAAATGGGTGATAAAAACTAGAGAACTGGGTCAAATTACAAAAACAATTATCCAAAATGGGATAACCTCCGCTGAGAACAAGACATTACTATGGGGCAGAAAAAAGATATGGTTTTAAAATGTGCAGAATAAGAAAATCAAAAATTAATTTTTAATATTCAAGAGATAAAATATATAATTTGTTATACATCAAAACTTCTAGCCTGAAATACATTTTTTTTTAATTAAAAAATTGTAATACCTTGCCGTTATTCCTTCTTGAACCGTATGAAGTTTATCCTTGAGGCTATAGAACATTTTAACAAAGACTTCTTCCAGTAAATCATCAACCGCATAATCTACAAAACATAACCTAGGCACGTATATTTGAATAGTCAGAACATATCGATATTTCTAGTACCGGAAAGTTTGATTTTTTTATTATAGCAGACCGTAAGAATATGGTTTACAGTCATACACGACTGGCTACATGACAGTTATGAAAAATATGGCAATTACAATATTATGAAAAATTCATTTCAATGTTTACATTGATAAAAAACAAAAACTTTTCTTTTTAATGTGTAATGTTTAACTTTTTTCGTGAATTAAATTTTTAGGATCTTATTCTGTCGCCGTTGGTATCTAAAAGCCAAGACAATTTTCGGGGTAGTCTGATTTTTATAGTTTAGGTTATTTAACGTTGTCATTATTAATTTTTATGTTAAAATAAAACGTAAACCAGATTTTAAGTTAAAACAAATTTTTAACACAACTAAAAGGGTGGGTAGATTTGCTTATACATAATTTCCCTTCTCTGTTACTTTTTATTATTCTCTTAAATCTTTCGGCAGTTTCAGATGGTATGACTAATAACATTAAAGGCCATACATTTTAAATTGTATTTTTTTTAACAAGTTATTAAAACTTAACACATAAGATGCAATGGCTAAACAACCCTATCAAAGATTTATTTTAGAAGACATAAATGATAAATACTTCATCAAACTAATTCAATATTTTGTGCAATAAAATTTGGAAATTAAGATTTTTCATGGCAATTTTTAACAAATTTGATAATTTTAGTTGTGACACTGTATTATATTTCCATTTCTTCTTACTGATATAATTGTACGGACACTCTGTATTTCTATTTACAATAAATATGCTACACTCCTGAAAATACAAGTACAAATAAATGCCAATGGCATGCTTTATGGATTGGTTTGTACAGAAATTAATCCTTTTTATGCTGAGCTACTCTTTTTTTATTATGACCCTAAATCTACTTCATATATTATAATTTTTGTCTTCAGTAGTTATTACCCTAGACAACTCTCTAATATTAGATTAACTAAACCTAGATGTCTTAATCATCTAACTCACTGTATATCCTTACAAGCCTAATCTTTTTTTTTTTTTTTAATTTTCATTATAAACTTCATCAGCCCACATTATTCTCATAGTTCCATTCTTTTCCTTTTCTTCCATATCCATGTATCTTTGCCTTAGAGTAGTACTCCACTCCAAATAAATATTTAAAATTTCTAATTTTTACATCCTGTTTGACACTAACAAAGTTATGAATGAAAGTTCAACTTGTCTATGTCAATCTAGTTTTGGAATCTTTTACTTCACCCATCTTTTATAATTTTAATAACTAAATTTAAAAATTCTGCAATTTCTGGTAATTATGATTCCCTGCATTATATTATCTCGGTAACTATGAAAAATCACATATCAAATATCATTGTTTTCTTTTTTTTACAGAGGTTCTCTTTGAATAAA
This sequence comes from Lycorma delicatula, assembly GCF_047948215.1. NCBI lineage: Eukaryota > Metazoa > Arthropoda > Insecta > Hemiptera > Fulgoridae > Lycorma > Lycorma delicatula. The sequence goes on from NC_134458.1 coordinate 41,624,008, forward strand.
AAGTTCCTGCGATTCAGCAGCAATATTTCTTATTACTGTCGAAAGAGCACATCAGAAGCAAATTTAAAATTCCTTTGTTCTTCTGTATTATTATCATAATTATTTCACAGATTCTTCTATAGTTTATTGACAAACAACATATACCTCAGTTTTTTATACTATTATTAATGTGATTACAATATTAAAAAAATTGTATTTATATAGATAAAAGAAAAATAAGCAGTACTAAAAGATGGGGCAGTTAACTTGTCATCTTTAGTAAAAACTATATTAAAATTTTAAGAGTAATTCTGGCCTGGGCAAAATAGAAGTCAGATCCCTTCAGCCTGTCTAGAAATTTGTTAATTTCTTAAAACAGTTTAGCAGTGGGGATAATTTAAGCTAAACTCAGTTTTTAAATACTTTATCAAACAGGTAGGACTAAGTAATTTATTTGCATTTGAAAGTTACTCCTACATTTATTATACGTGATTTTATCAATTATCATATTGTTCCCCAAATCAAACTTACCTAGCTTCTATTTAACCTAGCCAAGAACAAATACTGTTTAGGTAAAAACCAATAAATCTTATGGTTCTGCTGTCCTGGACAAGACAGTAATCGGCAGATTAAATATCTCAATGGGTTCAGAAACCTGTAATGTTTTGAAGAGAAACTTATTCATTAGGAAAAGAATTGAAAGCAAGACTGAAATGGCAGCAGCTGGTAGACATCAAATTTAATAAACATTTCAAAGATCATGAATGTGATCTTTAAAAGAAAGCAACATATAGTTGCTCTATGCATTAGAACACAAAAAAAGTTCATGTTGATGAAACAAGATACAGGACAACGTAAGGCCATGGTATAATGTGAATATTTACCACTAGTCTTTCTCACACCTAAATCTAACCATAAACAAAATAAAAAAAAGAAATATTATTGCAGATTAAATAGGCTAGAAATTACGATTCTGAACTTTTTTGTATTTGTATGAAATTTAAAACATTAATCCTTCCATCCAATGGTAAGGATTAAAACTAATTTTACCATTTTAGTTAGCTTGAGAAAATTGTTGCAATCCATAGTGCATCATTTAGAAAATAAATAATTAAAAATCTTTATTTAAAAAAAAGTAATAAAATCTCAATTTAAACAATTTTTTCCTGTAATTGTATTTTTCATAATTTTGCGTTTCTTTTATTTGATTTTGTTTATTACACAAAAATATAAATTTTCATTAAGTCTCAACATTATCATCCACAGCAACCCAATATTAAATAAAAAATCTTAACACTATCATATCCCTAGAAAATAAACTAGTACCTGAATTCCACGACTGTTAAACTGTTCCAGATGTAAAACCCAAACATTTTGACATACAAAAATCAGGGGTCATTATTTTGATTGCTGGCAATAATTTCCCTCTATCATATACTGTAGCAGTTGATAAATAAAGCTATGCAGAATTTTTTCTTAAATTGTGCACAGCATGTCATATAGAAGTCCCTTGAACCCCTAGATAAATATGTTTCACACTTAATACATATTTTAACTCGTAAATTATTTATCCTGTGGATCTGTGTACATGATCATCAAGCTGAATGCTCAGAGCTGGGCATCTCCACGTCCTTGTCATAATGTGAAGCATCTCCATTTATAGTACAAAAGACTTCCTCTAAAATGTTGCAAAATTCTTTGTTTGTTGCATATCACCATACACAGGCCTTGATTATTCTCCACAAAGAATTGTTGGGTATGGTAAGGTCAGGGTTTATTGGTTGCCATTGCAGTGGGGCTGGTAATGCTTATGAACCACAGCCAATCTAGTGGCCTGGAAATTTTTTATTTAAGAAATTTCATTCTCAAATACCAAAACAAGCTGGAACCTTGTCTTGCTGTATCCACATACATTTTGATACCCTTCTCTTGAAGTTGAGATATTACAAATAATCTTTTAAACATTTAGAAATAAGAATCATCAGTCACGAACTCTATAAAAAATATGGTCTGAACAAGTATTGGTGGATTATAAACTATGATAAATTGCACATTCATCAGAAAACAACTCGTGTGCAGATTTATTACATTTGCAGATCATGCCAATAAAACATGGCAGGCTGCAACACACTGTTCCATGTCCCCATCTCCAATAATTTCATCTTTGTCATAAAAGATGGACAAAATGGTTTATATAACGTTTTTTTTTAATGTCATATATTGTTGACCTCAGTATATTAAGTTCGACCACTTGTTTACAAATAGATTTAAATGGAGACTGCCAACTGAATTAATGATGGCAACATGTTTGTTTCATTCAAGCATTATTACTTTACAAGGAAGGTCCTTGTTTGCTCCATGCCCTATCATTCATATACTCAAACTGCTCCTCAACAATATAATTTCATCTGATCGCAACAGCCATGACTTTGCAACTGAAACAAGAGAGCAAGCGAATGTCCTGTGTGACCTTGACAGCAGGAATACCAATGGAGGAAAACAAAACATCTCTTAGGAACTAAATATCAAGCAACTTTCAAAACAATAGCAATATGTTACTTGTAGGAAGGAATATGAAGAGTTCTCAGATATGCTGTACATGGACATCATAAGACCTGGGTATAATCTTTTCACAATCCTTAGTATAATGATATAGATAAAAAAATCGTTCATGCCCTGCTTACTTATAGGTTATCGATTTCACTGTATTATTATTCATGGAAAGCATTTTTCATATGCATTACTGATTTCAGATCGATATAATAATGCTTAATAATACATACACGTCTATGCAATAATCTTTTAAATTTTGTTTTCTAAATTTTTGGTTCAATATTTATTTTTCCATGGAATCAAATACTAATTTAGACTTCTACCATGCCTAATAATAAGTATCAATCATAATAGATGCTTTGATTTTAAGGCATCCTAAATGTCTGGAAACAGTTTACAAATATATAGTGGAAGAATAGACTTACCAAAATCAGTTGTAGATTATTTTTAATAAGTGCTTTTGTAACTACATTTAGTTTACTAAAAAGAGCATTTGGATTGTTTTTAGGAAATATTCAAATGTCTTTTATTACGCCAGTCACCATGTTTGCTTGCTGCTGCATCACATGATCTTTTAATACTAGCAAATTTGATGACATGACTACATATTTTATTAAACGGAATAAAGTTGCAGAACCTTCAGTGGAATTTTTTCTTGTTTCCGATTCTGTCACATTTCTTAATCACCTAAATTTATCAACCATTTCAGATACATTTACTTAACTTTTACCTGATCATCAGTTCAACCACTGAACACTTTTTATCAGTTTTACATCTGACTTTTTTTACAATTTGGAAATTAATTCATAACGGATTATCAAATTTTACTCATCCTTTTCTTCAATTGGTCTATGATCATTTTGTGAATTCTTTCACATTTAGGGAAGTTAAGAAGGGTGTGGTTATAAGTGAGGAAAAGGAATTCTCAACTAATATCTTTTGGGTTCAGAGTACTAATAAATAATAAATAAGACAATATTTCTGTTTATTTACTCTACAATATGGAGGTTGGAAGCTTGGATTTAATAGACACTAAGACTATTGGGACTCTACTATATATGAATCTTCTTCAGCTTCATGAAACTCCCGAAACAAAAATAAATAATCCCGATTCTTTACAAATATTTTCTGCTGATGCAACTGACATACAGACTGCATGCAGTTTGCATATATTAATATTCTAACATACAAAAATACATGAAAGTAATATTAAGTAGAATGATAAAAATTCATGTATGAGTAAAAGTAGCATGCCGTACAAAGACCACAAAAAATTTAGTGAACACATGATAAAACATAAATTCATATAAGTACAGCTAAAATATACTTCACAGTGAAGTAAAATACTATTAAAGATACAAAATCTGTAGCTTAACCAGTGGCTAGGACAACTATAGCACTGATGTTCTCCCACACAGCTAACAAATAAATAGAATAAATGGTTCCTGCTTAAAACAATCTCTAATAAATAAATGTTATTAATTTGTGGTTATTTTACATATGAAAATAGTGTAATGGAAGGCTATTTAAAAAAACATACTGTTAAAAATACTGAAATGCTATGGTAACATTTTATATTAGTCTACTTAAATAAAATGATCCATTATTTCATATGTAAACATTAAAATAAATAAATAAGAACTGAAACTAAATTTGAAATGCAAATTTTAAAAATACTTACAAACAACTCTTACATTTATAAAAAAATTAACTGTTTTTCATTTACTTCTTGTCAATTAATTTCTTTAGATATATGAGCATCAAATCACAGCTTTTCTATTGTTTTCTCAAACTTATATAAAATAAAATAATGTGAATAACTTTTCATATTATAAGTAGTAATGAAGAAATTAACTATCACGGTAATAAGTGTATGTGAATTCGGTATAGTTCATCTTTCAAAATTAAATCATAACAAATGGCCAAATTGAGGTCAACTGTACGGCATTAAAATAATAAAAGGTGATAAATGTGTCAATGCATTTATAAAAATGAGGTACAGTTATAATGAAAAAAAATCTTATTATTTTATTTTCAATAAAAAATGTCTTTAATTACAATTCAAGAATCCTATACAAAATTGCGGTTTCAAGAATGACAACACGAACAAATAAATGTGCAATATAATTACTCATGAATAACTGGGCAGAATAATGAAAGTATGACAAAATAATCACTTATATATTTTTAACCCCTTGAAGAACATAACATACTTAATCTAAATTAATTTACTATGTCTAGAATTTAACACATTATTTATATCTATCATTTAAAGGCCAATTTATTTTAAATTTATTAATTACAAATTGGTCTTGAAAGTATTAAAGTACTACCATCAACTATGACAATAAACATTATAATGCAAATGAATAAATTAACAATAATTACAGGTCACAAAATTAAGTAGTATATCGAAGAACACAAACCACAATAGTCATGATAATATAAATAAAATGAAAATTTAATGTGCAAAGTGTTTAATGAAATAAAAAGCAATAAAAAGCATTAAAAATATATATAATAATAATTTATAATATCAAGGGGTTATTACATAAATTTTGTTAACTACTATATATATATATATATATATATATATATATATATATATTAACCAAGTATCATTCGTTTATTTACTGATACATATACACTATTAATAAATGATTTTTGCAAAAAATAAATCATTTACAATATCGATTTCATAAAAATTACACAATTCTACTTCTGCAACTCAAACAAAATTAAAAATCTTAGAAAATTTTTTTAGGCTATAAACAAAAATGTTATACTTGATATACAGTTTATACACTTCCATGCATAAACATAAATTTAACAAATGACTGCTTAAAAGTGATTTTACAATCGCTCACTCCTGCTTGAAAAATAGACTGAACAGTTCAATAGGAATTTCTATTTCTAATAAACCAAAAATTATATTTTTATTAGATATTAACAAATGCAGTAAATGAAAAATAAATCAATGGTCAATAAAGTCTCAGTTTTAAGGATTTGGGAGTTATCGATATCATGTCAGACCAAAAGAAAATAAAGCAATATTCTTTTATTACACAATTGTTAATGAATCAAAACAGAAGTCATGAAGAAATAGCACCACCAATAATAAAGTCAATTGTCTTGGACAAGTCAAAAAAACATGCCACAAAATGTGATTATGGGTAGGCTACATAATTACAGAATAAAGTTTGTAGTTACAATATTTCATACCCAAATATTTTGACATTAACTGAAACAAAAGGCCAATATTTTCTTAACTGTGAAAAAATTATTTAATTTAAAAAAAATTCTATGCAAGATAAAAATCCAATATCCTTAAACAAGGACTTCATGGACTCCTCTGCAGAAGATAACAATAATACACATTAAAATGTTCAAATGGAAATCTAATATATATAGATATATGTGTTCCTCTTCAGTTTGAAAATTTGAATTTCAATTAATAAAAATTTGTACTTACTTGTAAAACACTTATGAACTGAATACATTAGTTTTCCCTGTAAAGAAATAGTGGATACTGTACACGCATGCACTAACACACACACACACACAAAATGCACTCATTCAATACATAAAAAGCAAAATTATACATAAATATAAATTAAATTTTAAAAAAAGTATCAGCTATACAGTATTTTTATCAGTTTTTCAGTATTTTTTACAAACTGCTTATTTAGAACAGAGTTTTAACTAAAACTAAGGGCTAAAATAATCGTTGAATTTAGAGTTGGGAAAGATAGGAGATCTTGGCAAGCATAATAAAACCCTATTGTTCACTTTTTCTTGTTTTTATTAGTAGCACCACGTGGTGGAGTTACTGGGCGCCCTGTGTTTAAACCGCCATATGTGAATTTACGTTTATCAGCAGGCTGAAACACAACAAATAAGACAATATTTATTACATATAACTAAATCAATTATTTATAACTGAATATGGAATTATATTTTATCAAATATGAATGGCTGAAAGTGCTATATGACGGTATGAGCTTATTTTAAATACTTTTTTTTTTACAAGATATGGCTTTTAAATGTTATTATTTTTACAATTAGAAAGTAATACTTTTTTAATTGTTCTTTATATTTTCAACATTTTAAAGTTTGTGCCCAATTAAAAAAAAACAAAAAAAGACAGGTAGACAAGGAAAAATTGTATCCTGTAAGAAAAATATATTTGCAAGAAAGATTTTACATTGTTCCTTTTAAATATATGATGTTACTTAAATAATTATAAATCTTTTCTTGAGTTTTTATATTTATTTTTATTCTGGCTTTTAAGAAAATTATCTATTGCCTTCTAAATTTATTATTTGTTGTTTGGTTTTTATTGTTGTTTTTCCTATAATAACCTCAAAGGTTTTCCTGGTTGCTAGGCCATTAAAAAAAGTCCAGGCATGAAGCCTGTCTTTCTAAACAAGAAAAGGAATACAGGAAAGCTATTTAAATAGACATCGACCAACAGTAACCTAAGGCTTTTTGGGATGTGGGAATATAAATTATTTCTTATCTTACATTTTCATATAAATTTTCTTAAATCTTTATGAAAAATTTTGAATATTATCATTACCTTATAAAAATCCATCACTAAATAATGACAAGACAAAAAAAGGCATCAAAAATATCTTAAAATTATTAATGCAGACTACAAAATTCTTTGTTTTTAAAATCTTTCATATAAGTTACATGGAAGAACTTACAACACGATTGTCAGAGGAACTTTCTCCACTAAATTAAAAAAATAATCATCAAAATTCGTATACTTGGTGATAAAATATGAACACCATAAAAAAGATTAATAAATAAGAAATTATACATAAAGGATGAAGTGTAATCATTTAAAAAACATTTTTTTATTAAGTGTAGATATAACTATTACCTGTATTTTCAATTTATAAAAAATGATAATCGATGCAGGAAAACTTATTTTATGAAAAATTGCCACCTTTACAGTTTTTAAAATAACAGATTGTGAGAGATACAATGACAACAACCCCCACGTGTTAAAAGAGCTGTATTAGTTTCTGGTCAATAAAGTTAACTCTAGATGCATTTCAGAAAAAAAACTCCAGGTAAAGTTGTCTGGTGAAAAACTTAAGAATTACGTGGCAATCTGTAAGTTTAGAAACTAATTTAATGAAATTATGTAATCCTGTCTGTCCAGAAGAGGTCATTTCATTCTGAAATGCAACAATGGGGAATTAAGTTCAAACTAATTACCAAAACAGTTAGGTATTTTTTAGGTTTGTGGCAGATCCATTCTAAAGATCTTCCTTCTCTTCTTTTATTATTTCTGTCGTGCAATTTAACAACTGAATTAATAAACTTAAGTATGTCTTCTTTAACATGCTATGAACCAGGGATACTTTTTGTATTCTATTACACTATTTATTTACATAACAACAGGCTGACACCTATTAACTGTTACTGATGAATGATAATGAATTTTGTAGTGAAAAGTGAAAATGCCATGCCTAACTGATACTCAAATCCAGAACCTCAAGAGAAAAGTAAACTCTTAACACTTTGTAATGGAGATAAGATGGTCTGAAATGTTACTTGTATTCATTCAAGCACTGTTCATGAGAACTGTTTCAAATTAACAATTTTATTTTGTTAATTCTCCATGCAAAGCACAGCAATTTTTAAAATTAAACTGAACACATCAAATTAATAAAATAATTCTGTAAGTAAAACTGCATTAGAAGTTCATTACTTGGATATGCTTTCATCCACACCATATGCCAAAAACTGGTATGCAAAATTAAACAGCAAAAAAGATATAATAAAATAAGACAGTTATACTATCATCTAATCAGAATCCATAAACTTTCATTAAAATTAAAAAAATAACAGGTATGGTGTAAAAACATGATAAAAAATATGTGAGACAATAAACTGATACAATGCCTAAAACTATTTCAGCATGTTATACAAGACAGCTTAGGTCTTAAGTAATTTTGACAGAGTAGCTATATTCACAATAGTATGAATTGCATCAATTTTCGACTATATATACCCATAACATCACAAAATCATTATTATTCCAACTAAGGAAGTGAAGTGAGTAAATTGAGTAATATTTTAACATGACCCATTTACTACCATTATTATTACTAATACTACTCTACTACTAACAAATTGTATTTATATTATCAATCAATAATAAAAAAAAAAACACAAAGCAGTTTTCACTCACCTTCAGAATCTGAAAGGAACACATTAGTGTTTCATCTACTGACATCATAGCACCAGCATTATCAAATTCACCACAGTAATTAGGTGCAGAAAACAGTGTAACCAACTGCCGCTTAGCAAAAAATTCATAGCCATCTTCTACAACCTGTAATTAGATATATTTATAATATTTTTCCTATCTTACATCTGTAATTAAAGACCAAACCTAGAAAGAAAGTTATTTTTTATAAACTTAAAAATTTAGTAATGTGCAAGAACTTGATCCAAGTGGTTTGCTTAACAACAAACAACATTATTGAGCGATAAAATAAAGTTTTCATTTATACTCGTAAATGAAGATGATACCATAAGATAACTGACATACAGTAACAGTCATTTAACCAGAAAAAGACAACATATACTTTAAACAATATTAAAAAATAATTACATATTTAATATTAACATAACTTATACATGCAAAAAATTAATATAACATACCCTTACTCAGTTACATTTTTCAATTAATAAAGGAAAAAATATTTTTTTAAATAAAAAAAAGCCTTAAAATCAAATTGATGTGAATACTGGTAAAATACTATGTAGGTAAGGGAATAAAGGATGAACCCTTGCTATATGCAAGAAGAAGCAGTTACCAAATTAACCATAAACTTTAATAACTTTAATAACAAATAAGGAAAAGGGAAAAATTATCCTTTAGTATTAGCTAAAGCAAAAAAATATATTTCCAGGATAAATAAAGTTATTGGTATAATAGTGAATAAATTTGACTAGTAATAAATTAAAAAAATAAAAATATTAAATAAAAGAATTAGGAGAACCAAAGGTAAATCGAATGGGGAAAAAAATAGCACAGTGGTACGATAAATGTAGTCTTTGAAAAAAGTACTGGATCTGAGAAATTTCACTATAATGTGAGAAAACTCTCAGTCAATTTTAAGATTTGCAAGCTTATAAGTGAAAACTAAATACAAAAGTGATGAGGTAAATTGAAAATGATCCTAGTTGCTGCTCCTTTCAAGTGGATTTTACAACATGTAAGTCAGTACTAATTCTCTGTGAAAAACATTAATATTTATAAAAATTCACAAGGTAACCCAGATTTTAGGGCAAGCAATAGCTGGGGGAAAATTTTATTAACACGGTATTAGTGGATAAAAAAATTCACAACAAAAAATATCAGCCAACACAAACATAACAGAAACTTTTGTTCCAAAATTTAGGGCAAACCTGAACACAACAATAATGTTGACTCTTTTTCAATGCTGATGAAATGAACTTGTACTGGACAGCCCTACCCAAAAAGAAGTGGCATCATGAAGGGAAACCAAGAATAACAAAGACTGGATTACTGTCACGATCTGCATAAATTTTTCTGGCATTCTTAAGCTTCCACTGGGATCAATCTCTTGATTATATGTCCACATCCAGAACAAGATCCATGTCAATGATGACAATGCTGATGGAGAGAAAAAAATTTTTTCACAGACATGAACAATTTACTATAATTAGCAATGGTCTTGACCAAAGAAATAGTGCAGAACTTAATACAGATAAATATATGGCTCAACTTGAATGAAAGAAATAATTTAAATAACGGTACAATGTCTACAAATAAAGATACATCACTTAAGACTTTTTTTAAATAAATGAAGAACTATTATACTTACACTCCACTAAACCTATTTAATTTCAGCTGTTTGTCTGAAAATACAATATTATTTATTTGTATATTTGCAATTACAGCAGCCAAATGGCAGGTGTTCCAGCCTTATAATTAATAGATCTCTGGGTCCTTTTTTTAATTTTATTTTTTTCTCCACCTGCATGTTGCCTGGCTTTTGAATAAACCTGGCATGAAAGCTGGACTGTTGTGTCAGCCACAGTGGAGGCATGGTTGATTGGCGAGGCAGAGGGTGTGGCCCCAATCGCCAATGAGTTCCACGTAGCATATGTGAATTCGGATGATGGTACAGGTTTAGCTCAGGCCCTGATTGATATCTTCCAGAAAGACAAGAACAATAGTGGTGGCTGTCTTGGACAGCTGCAGACCGAATTATATGAACAAGACACGATGACATTCACCCGTAAAATTTAAAAATATAAGGGCAGGAAGACCAGATGCCAGTTTCATCTTATTGCTCCAATGGGCAGGCTGCCTACTGCATGAAGCAGTGCTGAGCCATCACAGGAAACTCACAAAACTGAGATATTTGTGGTTAAAACGAATTCAGTGTACGTGGATCTACTTAAAACAGTCAGGTCAGAAGTGGTGGTCCCTGCGGTCATGCAAATCATATCCATCAGGAAGGTTGGGGATAGGATGGAGGTTAGGGTGAGAAAAGACAGCTGGTGGAAGGCTAATGGTGCATTCAGAGAAGCCATGTCATCAGTGATTAAAGAAGGAAGTTTACCCAAAGACCAGATCAATCATTCTGAGAATAAATTTGGAGAGCGATATTCAGGCTCAGGAGATTGTACAAGGACTGGCAGTAGTGACTGAATAAGAAATGCTAATTTGAAGATGAACATAAGACAAGGTTTCAGGGAGACTGTTAAGGCACTTGTCTCCTTCCTAACACCGAAGGGTGGAATCTGCATAGGAAAAATTATATGAAAATTATTTAAACTTAACCTTGACATAGAAATATTAATTCTTTCCACTGAATATAACTTGTTTAGGAAATATCCAATAACTTACGACTTTTTAATGCAAATTTGGAGTATAACTGCTTTTCCAACTTTACAGACTTCACAGAACTAAACTTAAATTCAAAAGAAATATTTTAATACTAGACACCACACAATCGAAAGAAAATACACAGCTATAAAAACAAATATTAACAGAACACATAAAAACACATTTTTTCTATACCAAATCTCAATCTCCTCTCTCTCTCTCTATATATATACATATACATACGAGGTGCGACAATAAAGTAATGAGACTGATTTTTCTTTGCAAGATGTGGCAACTCTGCAGCTTGCGTAGGCACACCATCTTTGACCTTGGTTTATAAGCTACTTCTAGTCCAAGTGGCACATTGATGCAACTGCTCAGTCGTGAGTTGTGCTGTAATAAGTGAACACATGTTTGTGTCTCTCGTCAGAGAAATGAAACCGCAAAATATTGCGCAACGGTATGCCATTTCATTTTGCGTTATATCAGGTGAAAACGCGACGACAACTTATGGTAAGTTTCAGAAGGGTTTTGGAGAGGAGGTTATGTCAAGAGCTCAAGTTTTTCGGTGGCATAAAATTTTTAGTGAAGGCAGAACAAATGTTGAAGATGAAGACCTCAGTGGATGACCAGCAACCTCACGGACAGATGTCAACTTGACCAGGGTGCGTGAAATCGTACGATCTGATCGAAGATTATCCGTGAAAATTATTGCAGAAGAACTCAACATCGATCGAGAAACGGTTCGTCTAATATTAACTGAAGATCTTGGTATGAGAAAGATTTGTGCAAAAATGGTCCCTGAAAATCTCAAACAACAGCGAGAAACACGGGAAAATGTGGCAGCCGATCTGTTACAGCAAACGGAAATTAATCCAGATTCGTTGAGCCGTGTTATCACTGGTGATGAAGGTTGGTTTTTTCAATACGATCCACAGACAAAACGCCAAAGTTCGCAATGGTGCTCAAAGGGATCACCCACACCAAAAAAAGCTTGCATGTCAAAGTCAAAAGTGAAATGCATGCTTGTGTGCTTCTTCGATTCCAAGGGAATTGTTCATAAAGAGTGGGTGCCTCCTGGACAAACAGTTAACCAATATTTCTACAAAGAAATTTTAGAAAGACTTCGTAAACGAGTTCTTCGTGTCCGTGCCGACATTGCTGATAATTGGATTCTGCATTACGATAATGCTCCATCCCATACTGTTCTGTCAGTACAGAAATTTTAACCTCAAAACAAATTTCAGTACTACCACAGCCACCTTATTCACCAGATATCACTCCGTGCAACTTTTTTCTATTTCCAAGAGTTAAAATGGCGGTCAAGGGACACCATTTTCAAACAACACAAGATGTCCAAAAAGCTGTGACGAGGGTCTTGGAGGATATTACAGAAGATGAGTTCCAGAAATGTTACCATCAATGGCAGAAGCGCTGGAATAAGTGTGCAATCAGAGGGGAATTACTTTGAAGGAGACAACACTAAACATGACTAAAACGGTAAGCAACATTTTTTTTCACATCAGTTTCATTACTTTATTGTCGCCCTCGTGTATATATATATATATATATATATATATATATATATATATATATTACACTACATCTAGTTAATGTATATATAATATAGTACATGAAACAGAAATTTACCTGATGAGCTCTACAAATTAGATCAAAATCAAGTTTATGGAGAAACTTTGCTACAACTTCAGCACCAAATGTGAATGATACACCTCTGTCATTTTCACCCCATCCCATTGTGTCCTGAAAAGAAAATATATAAAATATACATTTCTACATTAATATTTTATTTACAAACATGACCTAAATGCATATTTTCTACTATTTACAACATAACATTCTACTTTTGTTAACCATCATATTCATAAAAAATTACTTTTCTTGGATCAACACTTTCTGCATCAACTTATACTTTCTTGTACACCTATTAAATTACATATACACATTTTTTGTTGCATTTCATTTAAACTTATTTCATTTGAAAATGAGATACGCTCCTCCAGTTTTTTTAACAAAGTGGACAGTTACACAATTACAAAAATACAATTTTTAGAAGAGTTGTACTAAGAAAATAAAAAAATAATAAGATTATATATTATAATTTTCAATTAATATTAAATTATCAGATATAATATATATAGTTATTACCAACAAAACATTCATTTATTCTAAATGTCGATTGCAATCAAAAAGGGAGATGCACAACTAAATGTTACAATAGTCCTAAATATAAAATTTCAATATTCTATGGCTAATTGTTTTTAAGAACGTGTTAAAGGTAAAACAAGATAGGCTTTGGAAATAAAATTATTCTAATATACTAAGATCATGCTGAATGTTTTAAAAAAACTATTTTTCGTAAGCAAATTATTTCTAATTATATAACTAAAGAAAATAATTATAGTGATTTTTTTTATAGACAGTTAAATCAGTGTAAGGCACCTAAGATCCATATTACTGTAGCTAACAAGGGGAAGGCACAGGCCTCGGGACACCAATTTGAACCAAATTGAATAGTACACTGTTTACATGTCTTTATCACAAAATATTCAATTATACTCAAGCAAAATGGCCCTAAAAATTTCCTATAGCATTTTATATTAATTTTGTTTCACCTCGCTCAAGTAGATACGTGGTGTGAGAACATGTCGTGTCGGATCCATAACCATGCACACAGTTCAAATCCGACTTCATATACATATATATTTTTAATTTAAATATATTGATTTATTAATAATTATTAACCTCTGATTGTAAAAGTCTTTGAATTAAAATGAAAAGTACATAAAATTTTATTTTATTAATAACTTCTGATTTTTTTTGTATTGTTATTGAATTATTATTTATTGTTAAAATTTTTTTACAATCAGAGGTTAATAATTATTAAGAAATCAATATATTTAAATTAAAAAGCATACGTACATGAAGTCAGATTTGAACCTATGTACCTTTCCCTTGTAAGATCCAAATATTTCATTAATTAAAATTTGATGTGCCTATAACTCTAGAACCAATGAAAATAAGTATCTTATCAATGATGAGCTTTTCAATGATATATCATTGAAAAGATCTCAACAAGGGCTTATTAGTGCAGTTAAGAAAAAGTCCAAAATCCAAATGTTTCAAAATTAAAACCCCACTTTATTTAGAACTGTATACACAAGTTTGGCCCAGTCAATTGCAATTAAAAGGGGAAGTGGACAACTAGATGTTACACCAGTCTTAAATACAAAATTTCAACATTCTACAGCTAATCGTTTTTTATACATACATGTGTACGTATGTACAGATATCAAGCCGAAACTAGTCAAAATGGATTCAGGGATGGTCAAAATGGATATTTCTGTTGTAATCTGAAAACCAAAATTTTTCGCCATTACAATACTTCTTTTACTTCATACAAGAAAGTAAAATATGTATGTACAGTCAATGCTCGATTTAACAGACCCCCGCACTTAATGGACATTCGATTAACGAACTAGCTTTATATAAATAAAACAGTTTGAAAATTCCGTCAAAAATTTGGAATTTACTTTTCATATAAAACAAGTTTTTGTTTTACACTCAATTTAAAAAAAAAATTAATTTCATACAAAGTGATGCATTAACTAATATGTACGATAATTATTATATTTCATATTAGTGTCACTGCAAACTGCCCATGCTTATTTCACCGATGCCACGCCTACGATTTACAAACCGTCAAATGCTTCTTCTAGAGTAGCGTCTATGTCCACTATGTTTATTTGTTGTATAGCATCAGTTTGGTTGTTTTAGTTTCTTGTTAGAATTCTGATTGTAATCTAGGAGCTAGTTTCTTATACTGTATTTAGAAGTTTAGTTTGCTTAGATTAAAAGTTATTTTTTTTAGATTTATTTTTTTGTGAAGTTACTTCTTAGATCTTAGCCTAATTGCTAAAATGTCTACTGATAAGTCTAGTGAAATGGGTGTCAAAAGGAAACATGTTAATTTGTCCACTGGAGTTGCTAAGAAAATTAGAGGCTAGAACTAGTGTTTCAAGTTTATGCAAATAATATGGAATTAAAAAGCAGACTGTTTCAGATATTAAAAAATCTAAAGAAAAGCTTTTTAAATATTCATCAACTTTTTTTTCCAGAAATTCAGAAAATGAACGAAAGCACAGAAAACTTACAACTAACCATGATTTGGAAGACTGTGTTTTAAGTATTTTATGCAACACCACTCAAGTGGAATAAACATCCGAGGTAAAGAAATATAAAATGCAGCGAAGAAATCTGCACTTCATTCAGTGATGCAAAGATTTAAGGCCAGTGAAGGATGGTTATCCCAATTTTGCAACTGACATGGTTTAAATAATCAAGTGATGCACGGGGAAGCTGATAGTGCACCCACAAAGAAGTGGAACCATTTGAAGTTAAGTTAAATGAACTCGTAAAAGATGAATCACTGCAATTGTACTAAATATACAATGGAAACAAAACTGGTGTATTTTTGAGATCACTTCCAAAAAACATGCAAGCTCTAAAGCTTGAAAAAGATTTGCGAGGTTGTAAATTAAGTAAAGATAGACTATCTGCTCTTTTTTGTGTGAATGCAGATGGAACACATTGGCTTAAGTTGACCATTAATGTAAATCAGCATATCCACGTGCTTTAAAAAATATTATGCACCTTCTGCCTGTTAATTATTACCACTCAAAAAAGATGGTTTAATTTAAGCATTTTCGAAGATTGGTTTTTTCATAAATTTATTACTGCCGTTTGTCAATTTAAAAAAGATGTCCTAAAGATACCAGCTGAAAACCTGAGAGCTATTTTAATTTTGGATAATACACCTGCAAATCCTCTTCCCGAGAAGCTTAAAAGCGATAACAGCAACATTAAGAGCTTGTTTTTGCTACCTATATTACATCACTAATTCAGCCTATGGACCAGAGGGTGATAAGTTGCATATAAAAAAGACTCTATCAGCAAATATATTTAGACTAAGTTCTTGCAGTGTTAGAAGAGGAGGAGGATTTAATTGTAGATAAACGAGGAGAAAAACTGTTCAAAATATTAAAAATTATTTGATGAATTTAGCAACTTTTAATCTAAATGATGTGTGAAATTCACTGAGACAACCTTGGTGCAAGCCTGGGGTAAACTATTCACAACTTGTATGAATGTTGAACACGAATTGAAAAATTATCTCAATGAAGCTAAAGACCTTCGCAAAATTTTCCAGAAAAAAGGAGAGACTGCAATAACTGAAGACAATGTGTAGGAATGGCTGGAAAAAATAGAAAGTGATCCTAGGATCCAGATTTTGAATGATGAAGAGATAGTTGATGAAGTCATTTCCAAGAATGACAGTGATTCTGATGATTCGTGTGAGAGTGAACCAATAAACAGATCTAAACTTTAAAAAGTTCAGGAGGCTGTGGTGGACATGATTATTTCAGTTATTGATGCAACAGAAGAACAAAGTTTTCAACACTATTATGAAAACTTCAAGCAATTTAACTAACTTATTATAGAGAAACAATATCACTCCAGTACACAATTAAAAATTAACTTGTTTTTTACTCGAGATCAGTCATCATGTCAGTAATATGAACACATTTTTGTTTTACTTTCTGGGTTCATTTTTAGTTTTTTTCTAAATTTTTGTGGCATAATTTGAGAATTATAATTTTTGTGAATTAGTGACATTTATTTTTTTAGTAACAATTATATAGTATTATTAGTGAGAATTGATTGTGTTTATGTGATTGAAACAAATTGTACAGTTGTTTTGATTTCTACAGCCAGTTCCGTCAGCCTACTTTTGATGTGGGTTTACATCGTGCTAACAACAGAGATGAGCAACAAGGCTGTTTTTCTTTAGGAAGATTGACCTATTCTTGAACAGCTCTTTAATTTCTGAAGGAAAGCATTTTTTTACAGCATATATACTGGTGTCAAAATAAAATTATTGCTCGGTAATTTGTTGCTTCCGTCATAAGTAATAATGCCATCATGAGTAAGAATGTGCTGATCTAAAGGACTTTCAACAGTTACAACCTGGAAAGGAGTTAACCTCCCTTTCGGAAGGAATGTTTATAGATCAGGCTCTGTTAGATATTTGTTCAGGAAATACAGAATACTATTTGTAATCTAATAGAAGGTGCACTACCTATAGACCAATCAAGGGATTGTATCTCCTTACCAGTAAAAAAGAAATACAAGTCTAATAACTGAACTACCTATAGAGTAGAGCAAGACTTATTAATCCCTTCTAAAAATACAAATATATGTAAACTGGTAACCAGTGAAACAAATACAATTTGATTAAAAGCAGTCTTTCTATGCTTTGATTTGCTGAATACCATTCAATTACTTTTTAATCTTTTATAGCTCTTTTCATAATAAATTACAGAACTGAATAACTGTGGTTCTTATTGGACTTCAATTTATTTAAGTACCCATGAATACTACTGAAAACAAGGACAAAAATTTAGGTTTAGGAGAAATTAGTGTAGATGTGAAGGAAGATTTATTACAGCTTCATTTTGCAGAAGACAAGCTCTATATTCATATAGTTATCATTGTCTTAAAGTAAGTGCACTATTACCTTGATTCTGAGGGGGAAAAGTAATAAATCAAAGCAGCAGGAAGTGACAACAGTACTTCACTACATTTTAGCAAGCAATATTCAAACAAATATAAATATATATATATATAAAATTAATGTTTGTTTGTCCTATATGCATTCCTATACCATTCATCGGATTGCGATGGAACTTTGGTGTGTTGTGCACATGCACGTGAAGGTTTCTGAATTAGTTTGGACCTGCTAGGTGGCACTGGGGTTGAGATATTTTGAAAAATTATATTTTTGATCCAATTTGGCTCATATTCAGAATATATATTAGTTACGTGAAAAGAAATATTTTTGCAAAAAAAAGGGAAGAAGGGAAAGAGGGCAAGGGGTGAAGATGGGAACAGATGAAGGGAGAAAGAGGGAAAAAGGGAAAGGTTAAATTTTGTGATGTTCCATAATGTTCAGTTTTTTAATGTTTTATCAAACTTTCATGTGTGTTCATTAAATCTACATATACATATACACACACTCAAATCTAGAAATAATGAAGCATTGATGGGTCAACTAGTATTCTATAAAAATTTCTAGTAGATGCTAAAAGTTATATTACATAGAACCCAAGTTATAACAGTATGAATGAATAAAATAAATAGACCATACCAAATAAGATTAATTAAAAAAATTTCATGAGCCGAGATGTCTTTCAATAAAAAAAAAAAAAACATAATTGAAGACGTTTAATAAAACTTGTATATTAAAAAAAAGGTTTGAAAATTATCTAGACTGAAAAGACAACTCTGAATCGGTGAGTTTCATTTAATTACTCAATCACCAATCCACCTATTATAATAGTTTACCTTTTATTACTGATCATGAAAACTACCAATTTTAATATATAATATGAAGGTTTGACATTGCCACTAAGAAAGGCACTGACTTTCTCAAAAAAAATTTTCTTAATTTTTAGAATATTTTTTTAGTTTTCATGGTTGCTGGAATCATACAGCAATTTTAAGTGCCTACTTTTTATTGGATGAATATTTACTACAATCTACAGCAAATATAAATCAGAGTACATCCCAACTCTATAAGGGAAGACACCCCACCATGTGACAGTTGCAGTCGCCATGCCACCCCATCCATTCCTACCCCTTACGAGCTTTACCAGAGGACATTTTCAAAACCTTTGCAAAGGGCATCTCTCAGCCTTCTTCTTGCCTCAGTCACCAACGCAAATGCCACACATGACATTCCCATCAGTGTACTACTATCCCTAAAAAACAACATAACTAAAAACAAAACATATCTTATGTTAGTCTCAAACAAGACTGAGCGAACAAAATAGGGAAAGGAACTGAAACCACTACCTAACTGAAGGTAAAAGAAGTGAGTCCAACATGCAATTACAATAAAACAAACCAGCAACAAAACCTATCAATTACAAAACAAACAAAAGAACGCGAGAAACCCAGGCAGCACCCTAAATACCCTCGGCAATCCTATCTTTTGCCAAATAGTGTACGACATTCTCAACTATTATCCATTCAGCCTGGTTTCAACAACTGACACGGAGATCCAGCAACGAGCCGACAGATAGTCTCTACGTATCAGCTCATACTATGAACATACAGAACATGATGTACATTGTCACACTGTCCGCTTTGTGAACCCATTCCTGACTCCACCAGGCCAAACCTCTGCAGCCTGTCCCAGAAAGTGCCATGCCCTGAAAGATATTGCATCACGTACTTATTTGGGTGCATCCAAGAGCTGCCCTGCAAACCAACATCAGGAAACAGACCATGTATATAACGACTGCTCTCTGCCTCATCCCATCTGGGCTGCCACAAAACATTACCATGTTGTTCAATTTCCTGAACTTTGTCAAAAGTTAACTCACCTAACTTCCTGCCGACATAATACTGTTGCCACTCAGACACAATCAAGTCTATCGATCTCACAGCTGCAATCACCAAGATCACCTCCTGTGAAATCGTATGGTAGCCACCCACTACCGTTAAAAGTATAAGGCATTGAGCCCTCAACAATATATCCCGATAGCATCTAAACCTTAGCCTATCCACCCAAACAGGCACTGCATATAGTATAATTGCCTAATAGACCCCCTTATACAGGATACTCATGGTCTTAAAATTAAGACCCCAATCCGGATTGACCACATGCTGAATTCCAAAGAAGGCACCACATGCCTTCTCTGCAACAGATTGAAGGTGCTTCTTGAGTTGCATTTTCTCATCGAGAAACACCCTGAGGTACTTTTGAGCCTGAAGGTACTTTATGTGCTGACCGGCCATCGAAACACATATCTGCCACCTCACAGCCAAACGGTCTTTGGAGAGCATCATAGTGATCTTCTCTGGACTGAAAGTCTTCTTATGTTGATGACCCCATAGCTCAAGTATCCTTAAGATTGATAACATGTCAATTTATCACTGCACATTCTATAATAATTGTAAACAATCTGAAGTATATCTATAACTTAAAATGTTTTATAAAACATTCATATTTGTTTTAATCTTTTAGAAATCTACTTCTGATCACTGAAAAATGCATTTTTATTACATATATGGGCAATTTTGGCTACAATTAGCAATGTATCATTCAATCTATAGTCACCTTAGCAATTTATTTTAATTGTATCCTGATAGGATATTTACAAGACATAGATCATAAATAAGTAATTAAAAGTTACGAGTAGAATAATTAGACAACACTTACTCAAGTTCCTAATGTTATTTGCACTTCAAAAGATAAACAAAAATAAAACATGAAGTGCGTACAGAAGTTAAAAAACAAAGCAAGAATAGGATTCTACAGTTTTAAGGTATTCAAATATGATTAATGACTAAAATAGAAAATAAAAGGAGGAAGTTATAAGTGTAAAATTACATTTGTGTCAGATGTAAAACCGACACAAATTAAGTAATAATGATACCTTTTAAAATAAAATTATCTACTTGTTTTAATATTCATCATTGAACATGAATTGCTAATTAATATCAATTCAAAAAATGAAAACCACAATTCAAGTCCTTTTTACAGTCTAAACTACAGTTGATTTTATTTACCTTATCTGGATCAGACCACAACAGATCACACAATAGTCCCTGATCCGGTACATCAGTAGGCCGCATTATCCGTCGAATCTGTTCCATACTATGTAGGTCTGGGCTAAGACCTCCATGGCAACAAAAAATTTTCTCATCAACAATAGCAGAAACCGGGAGACAATTGAAACAATCAGTAAACGTCTTCCAGAGTTTAATATTATATCGCCTTTTGCCTTAAAAACAAAATAAATAAAAAAATTCATTAAATTTGCAAGATACATAGTTGAAACTTAAAAGAAATTAACAAAAATGAAATAAAACAAAAAATTTAGGAGATTAATTTTATGTCATAACTACAGACAGCAATAAAGATATCCCCCTACACTTGTTAGAAAAACTCAGTAATTAATTTGTAAATAACTTATCCTAAATACTATTAGTCACTGTTGCTCAGATACAGAAGAACAAGATAAAAAGTATATTGGACACCCATGCTCCATCTGAATTTGTCCTACTTACGAGGTCCTCAAGACTTCAAGTTGATCATGAGGAAATCTTTCTCTTTTTTTAAGCTCTTATATATGAAAAGATTAGATATAATTTTATTAAATACACTGTAAAAAATATTAAATTTAATTAAATATACTATAAGTTTAACCTTAAAAATAAATTAAATAAATATTAGGTTTTTTAGGTTAAAAGCAAACACATAATTTTTCTAAACATTTATTTACTAACTGTTCAGACTAAAATTTAGGGGAACATTATCAGATTAATAAGGAGTATTACAAAACAAGAATATACTCGCTAATTGAAAAAAATCTGCAATTTTTTAAATTACCTAACAATATGTTTTTTCCAAAATAAATTTCACAGCATAGCATGGTGTTGTGTTCCACACTTATTAAAGTTCATTAAGTTTCAATTTTGCTAGAAACATTAATTTTATTATATCACGACACAATTTAACAAAATTAGGTTCACTAGACCACCAACTGTTAAGAGATTATTAGAGGCTGAAATCAAATTTACAAATATCTACCTACCCAGCCAACTAAATACACTATGTAAACAAGAAAATAGATTGGACATGCATAAGAAGCCAAGTTTAAAAAGTTTCATGTGTCCATTTTTCTACCATTTTCAAGCTACATTAATAATAAAATCAATAAGTAGTACTGCTTCTAAAGGCTCAAAGATGAAAATTTAGCAGTTGAAATTATACTTTGTGAGCTCTGTGCCAATATTTCTAGAGTTAAACAGAGCAAAAATTCATTTTCCTACTTTCCTTAACTGTTGATTACATAAATCCTCACCTCACAAAATAATGGACCAGCTGGCCTATGTTGTATCAACTGTCATTTCTGGATTTGCTTTCTACTAGGCTGATAAGAACAATATTATTTTTATTTTAATCATATCAGATGTTACACAATTATATTAAATAAAATAGGAAAATTTCAAGAACAAAAGTTAATATCAAAACTAAAAAAAAAAAAAATATCAACCTATTTCTTATACTCGTCTTTAAGAAAAGCATAACTAATTGTTACAATAAAAATAGTAAGTACATAAATCAATTAGTTTCTACTTACATTCATCATAAAATCCGTATATCCTATTAATGCTAGCACATTCATGATTGCCTCTTAAAAGGAAAAAATTTTCTGGATATTTGATCTTGTATGCGAGCAGGAGACAAATAGTTTCCAATGACTGCTTCCCTCTGTCAACATAATCACCAAGGAACAAGTAATTGGATTCCGGTGGAAATCCTCCATATTCAAACAAACGTAATAAATCATAGTATTGTCCATGAATATCACCTACAAAATGAAAAGAAAATGGTTCATTTTAAATGGCACACAAAATATTCACAACTGAATATGGTTAATATGATAAAAGCATAAGTATATTTGAAAATATATATTTGGGCTGAAGCTAAAAATTACTACAAAAGATAAATGGAATGAGTTTACTGATAGAAATAAGATTTTATCTAAATATAAGTAAACAACCTACTGAAATACAACAGGAAGTTCAATGTTAATTTTTCATGCACTGATTAAAACATATTTAAGAAAGGAACATCAAAACATCATCAGATAAAAAAAAAGAGATAGGAAGTGTTCATAAAATGTAACCATTACTCTAATTAAGTAGGTAATTTTTTCAATTTCATATAATGTTCTCAAAAAATTATATCACAAGGAACTACTGTTACAGTTTCAACCTAAAATGGAGCCATTTATCTTGTACGGTATTCCACACACTCGCCATGATGTTCAACACACTAGCCTCTTGCATACAGACTCCTAATGACTAAATATTCTGTTACAGCTATACATACCATATGAATCATTTATTTCCTCCTTACCAAACTCATTTTAAGATTTAAAAATGGGAAATAAGGAGCATGATCTGATGAATAAGGTGGATGTTTCAATAACCCAAATTTTCTAACATGTTATCTTTCCAGCTTCCATGCAGTTATATATTACCCTACAAAAAGAAAAAGACTTTTGTGCTGCTTCCCTCATCATTTTTCGGCAATAAATTGCCCAAATCTTCGCTAGTGATACTTGTGCTACTGCTATGAATTTTATTTTCTACAGAAGTTAATACTAGCTTTTCTTACTTATTTATTTTAATTTTCTAGTTAAGAAATATAGTTTGATAAATTTTAAAACCACCAGCAATAATTTTAGCTGATGTCACTGAGGAAGGGCACAAGAGTGATTGAAAAACATTACACAAGGACAAGTCAAAAGTTACCTAAACTTTCGCCATAACATCTTCAAGGTTGTCATATTGCCTTCTGTGCATGCATGCTTAAAGTTGGTACGACTGTCATCATGTGTGCGAAATTTGATCCCGATCACATCATTTGCTTCCAGTGATTACAGTGTAAATATGTCTGATCTGCTAGCAGTTTGCATCAAGGAAGAACAATGATCAGTAATCTAATTTCTCTGGTCAGAGGGTATGAAAGGGGCTGAAAATCATTGTAGAGTTTTATCAAGTAAAAATGTTTGTTTTTTTATGGATCGAGAAGTTTAGAAGTGGCCAAACAAGTTTGGCACACAAAGAGGGAGCAGGACACCGAACCTCTACCAAGGATTCAGCAAGCTCAAGACATGATTCTGGTTAATAGACAAGCTACCATTGATGACATAGTGTCTTTTTTGAACATGTCATGGATCTGCCCATAAATCATCCATGATGAGCTCGGCTTCTGTA
Source organism: Lycorma delicatula (assembly GCF_047948215.1). Classification (NCBI taxonomy): domain Eukaryota; kingdom Metazoa; phylum Arthropoda; class Insecta; order Hemiptera; family Fulgoridae; genus Lycorma; species Lycorma delicatula. The sequence continues at coordinate 41,648,303 of NC_134458.1, forward strand.
AAAGTTTGTGTGCAATGGGAACAAAGTCAGCCTACCCAAACATGGCTTACACATCATTCAAACCATCAAGCTGAATTTTGAAGTACTGGAACCACCTTGTTCTGTACAGCCCAGATCTTGTTCCTTGACTTTCATCTGTTTGGATGGCTCAAGGATACTTTGCGAGGTCATCGATTTTCTACAGATTTAGACATACAGGAACTAGTGCAAAAGTGGCTTTATGACAAACAAAAAACCTTCTTCTTGGAAGAAATACACAAGCTTGTGGACTGCTGGACCAAGTGCATTGATAAGGGCGATGACTATGTGGAAAACTGATGTACGTGTTGAACTACCTTTGTGTAAATAAATTATAGAATGAAAAGCATAGATAAATTTTTTATTCGTCCTCGTAATACCAAAAGAAAAATCTTCATTTGGCTGTTTCGTAATAGCTTAATAATTGTATAAAATCTTCACCACTATCTCTCATGTATAACACAGGAAAGAAATATTTATTCCTATATCAATGATCAAAGCAAAACGTAAAATCGAAAACACAAATTTAGATAAAAATACAGGAGAAAACTACAGTACACTGGAGCTTTGCATAAGTTTTACCATAGTTCTAAGGTGAAAAAAAAAAAACAGGAGCAGTTTTAACAGAGTAATACTAGATTATTTTCCCCTCAATTAATCAATTTGATAAACTGAGTGAATCCATTCTAATAAGTTTGAGCTAGCATAGAAGGGTACACACATTTGTATAGATTTTGAAAAACTGCTGCTGTTGTTCACACATTAGATATTGTGCTGAGAAATAAAAAGTACTCTGTTATTATTCTCTAAATAATACAGATTTCAACTGTATAAATGCTTTATTCTCTTTCTAATACTGTTTTTCTAACATTAATTGTAAATATTAATATTTTAATGAAATTTTTTTTTCTAATTTCTGCATTAACTTCTTCTGTAACAGATCTACAATTATTTAAAAATATGTTTACCACTAACTATCTTTAGATTTTACATTGTTTTTATATATTACATTATTAATCATTAAATCACATTGCAGATAACCATCTTTTAAAAAGATTTTTAAAGGTTTGTTTGCCCAGATCAACAATAACAGTTTTCAGATTTTGGTAGCTTATTTTTTACAATTTTATCTTGGTCTTAACTGTGTAAATATAATTTTAAATAATTATTAACGATTATCGATATAATCTTATTAATTTTCTTATTTATTGGTTTTCTTATCAGGAAATATATAATAATTTAGATACTGCAGTTAAATACTTTAGCAAAAATAATCAATTACAACTTACTTCATACAGCTTAAAAACAAATTTACTTCAATAAAGAAAAAAACTGAAACAGTCTTTTAAAATCAGAATAATAGGATTGTAACAAACAGAGCAATTAAATGAATATTTACACTAAATCAACATAATGAAGTGTGAATATTTAAAAAAATTTAATATTGATAAAATTCATAATACTATGATTTGCATAAAATAACTTTCATGCTTTTTTAAACTAGATAACACTGTAGTTTAGCTAACAAGAAATACGTCAGAGCAATTATAAATTAATAAGAGATTAAAATATACTGCAATCAAATAAAAATCTATTCAATTCTACATTATTTTATTTAAAAATACTGTTTTTATAAATTTTTTTTTCCATGTAATTTTACTTTTTATGTAACTTGCAAACTTTGATTATAGAATAAATTAAACAATTTATAATTTAAGAACCCTTCAAAACTATTAACTATAATAAAACCAGTTTTTAATATCACACTAAATTACATTATATTTAACTTTTGTTTTAGTTTTTATAAACCAATTCAAAAAATAAATGTTGCAGTTATCATTTAGTCCTTTAAGTAATCATTATCAAATTAATTTTTTCAGCATCCTTCTACAACGGGAAATCTCAAAAGCAATCCCTGATATCTCTGTCAGTGTATAATAAAGATATCAAACTTATATTTTGCAGTTATTAAATTTTTTACAACAGAAAATTAAAATGCATTAAACACAATTTCATTAATTTTATACAAGTTAAATGGCACACTATGGTTTTTATACCGACCAATAGTTTTGAGGAATTGTAAAGTAAAAGTTAGTTTAATTTAATGAATTATAACAATTTTAAACATTTTTATATAACATGAAAATTGATTGGATGATGCTGTTGATTTACATTAAATTTTATTATTTTTTTATTATATGGTTATTTTCAGTCATATATTTTGAAACAGACCTACATTTTTTCAAGCACAAAATTAAAAAAAAAAAATTATGTACAATCATCTAGATATATACATAATTACTTATTTTATAATAGATTTATATATTTTGTTAATTACTAAATAAAGCTAATAAATAAAATTCATAGGATAAGTATTCAAGATTTGGAATCCACTCCCACCACAGATTAAAACCTGATCACTTCTTTAAATATAGTTCCCATATATATTACAATATTAAAAAAAAAACCGTTTAATTTACTGAAAGTAGAGTACACCTTAATGTTTTTGGTAGAATCAACCTCATCAGAGGTGTAATTTCAGATTAAAATATTGATAGAGAAGTTCTAATTTAGACAGAGAAATAATATAATCTAATAAAGAAATATTATTCTTATTTCTTTTATCTTTTTTTTATTTGATGTGGACTTGATTTAAAACCAAGAAACATATTATTTACTTTAGAAAAAAATTTATACATTTTTTTGTTGCCTACTCTTCATTCCTGTTTTTTTTCATATCATCTATTTGATTGAGAGGTGCATATAGATTCAAAATCTCAGCATTCTGGAACAAAATTAAGCTAATTTTAATAAATTTACTTATGAAAACAACTTGTTTCAGCCACTCTCTTAGAGAATTCTTGAGCTGCTACCTAGTATTTTGGTAAAGATCAATCAATTAGAAATCAGCTTTTTAGAACATTAGGATCATTTTCTTAACAAGTAGTAATAAATTACTGTTTGTAATTTGATGTTAAATTTCCTTTAGAAAGTTTATGATTACTTTAACACTCCAATTTCTTTTTCTGATTATACACTTCTTAAATTTTCATAACACTATTAAAAATTATTTTAATTTCAAAATTCTATTGAATAAAAACACACATTTGGTTATATTTGACAAATATCTTTTGACGTTCCTTTGCCCACATTACATTCTCTGTAAACATAATTTATTTTTTACATATTTAAACATAAAATCATAATTTAAAGAATATAAGAAAATAAAATTAAAATTTAAAAGTAACACACACAACTTTTCTTTTTAATAATGAACTATTGACTTAAATTCATCTGTAACTACCATATCAAAAATGACTGAAGCAACAGACATTTCATATGCAAGTCACATCTGTAAATGGGACAGCTTGTTCAACAATTCAGTGTAAAAGGCATACTAAAAAAAAGTGATATAGTACAGTGAAGTAGTATCTGCACTTTCTTTCATTCTTACTATAAGATTTAACTAAACCAACAATTTATTTAGATAAAATAATGATTCAAGGTACATATGTATATGTAATTTATTAAAGTTCTTTATACAGAATATGTGCACTCAAGTTGCAGAAAAAAAATACACAGGTAAAACACATTAAAATATCCAGTAATATTTTGAAAATAAATTAGAAACTATAATTACTATACTATATGATGAGAAAAAAAAAATTAAAGTAACATTTGAAAACAGACTGAAGTTCATACACTAAACTAAATAACAGCTTAATGATAAGCGAGTAACATCAAGATACAAATAACATGTGCAGGATTCAAACCAGAAATTCTCAGATTTTAATGCCTACAAAGTTACTCTGAATTCATATATATTTTTTTTATCATTGGTAGTTTAAGGAATTGTTTTTTTTTATCATCTGTAGACTTTTAGGGAAAACTTTCAAATCTCAACTACTTAAAAGGACATAATCACTTCGTCCACTCTGCATAAATTCAATTACTGAAACCTTATAATTGTGTTTATTTTAATTTAGTGTAAAGTTCAGTCAAAGAATATTATATGTTGAAAAGTATAAATCAAACTTTTTATTAAATAATTAAAACAATTATAAAAATTATAAAACACAACTGCCAAAAAATAAAAATTAATTAATTAATAAATTGAATTAAAAAACAAATCAAATTATAAATCAAATAAAAAATAAAGAAAACAAGGTATGGAAATAAAGGACTAAACACCATAATGCAGTTAAAATGAGTAACCAATTCACTTTCAGAAAATTTTAATTACTTTACATATATTTTTCATGTTGTAGAAATAGCAGGTATATTAAAGATTTTCTAATGATTAAGTTCTCAAAAGGACTTACACTAATAAGAAAATTTTGTCCAATGAAAATATTTAATTGTTGTCTGGGGGGGGGGGGCACTTTAATATAGAATAATTACTATTTAGAGCTCTTTAATATAGGACAATTACTTTCAGTACCACCAATGGCATTTAAATATTTTTATTGAAAGACACAATTTTAGTATAAATGTAAGACCTGGTGAGAACTTAGTCAATAGACCATAAATGCCTGCTGTTTCTATAAGAAAAATATATTTAAACAAATTAAAACTGTTTAAAAGTTGATTGGTCACTCATTATTTAATTTAATTAAATACTGCATAAAACACTTATAGACAGGTAGAAGGGAAAAATTGTGTAGGCAGGCCACGTTTGGAGTATGTAAAACAAATTGTTGGGGATGTAGGATGTAGAGGGTATACTGAAATGAAACGACTAGCACTAGATAGGGAATCTTGGAGAGCTGCATCAAACCAGTCAAATGACTGAAGACAAAAAAAAAAAAAAAAAAAAAAACACTTATAATAAGTATTGTCCTTTATTAACATACCTTGATTTTTTTTTTTTTTTTAATTCGATTTATAGTGGTTATTTTAGTTCAATTTATTTATTTTTTGGCAGTAATAATTTTTAATTTTTATAACTGTTTTTATTATTTAATACTTTTTAGTGATTACTGAGAAAATGTCACAATCCGAAAACTTATGGATATAGCACACTTAATGTACCGAGCCAAATCAGGAAAATGTAAACATTTCAATTTATTTATTTAATTGGCTTTTACCAATCTAAACTTACAGATTTCTTAAGCAATTAAGCTCCTAGAGAGACTTTATCATGCAGATCATACACCTATTTTCTGATATCCAAATCACTAACAGCTAAACTCTCCACCTGTCTCACGCAACTCAGTGCTACGTAGGCCTGGCCCTTGGCAAAGATGCGAGTGCTCAGCTCTACGATAGCTTTATCTAGGGTAGTCCCTTGTAGTTTATGCAACATCATAATATTAGTGGCGGCATACACCGTTCCACTTTGCCCAGTCACCCTAAAGCATCAAATTCAATAGTAGTGGGCTCTATCCTCAATCCAATGCTGAAAAAATCGTACTGTCATCAATCTCTACAAAGACTGTTTGTGGGAGCCGCTGGCTCAAGCTGGTCCTGACAGTGCAGGCCACTAGATTTTTCTGAGTATATCAATCAATTTCTGTTCTGGTTTGGTTCCATTATGATTTTGTATTATACTAGCAAATATAGTTTGAATTTTGAAAATTGGATGATTTTTTGAAGATATTATAAGGGCACACCATTGTACCTCCCAAAACAGCACCCTGGGGCATTCCCATTTGTTACCAGTTGATGGTGACTGGTATAGCCTCGCACAATGTGTGACTAACCACGCTAGCCTCACACGTAGTCCCCACGGGAAGCTCTTTATTAAAAAGAATTTTTTTAAAGTATATTTAATTATATTATTTTTGTAATATTATTAATTCAAATCATTCAGTTATGCCCAGCTCACACAGTGATAGAGGCTCACTATCACTGTGTGAGATCACACATCAGTTCATTTTTAATTCAATTCATTAAAGTTTGTGCTTCAACTGGCAAATCAGCACTACTACAGAGTTTTCAGAAATGTATTAATCAAACTTCAGGAACTGATTCAGGAGACCAAAATAAGAAAAACATTAATATTGACTTGCGCACCGTAATGCAAGATGATAATTTTTTGCTAGTTTTTATTTCCTCCACTAAATGTAATTAAAAATTATTACCTTGAATTATGGTGCGCAAGCATACTACTGGGTGTATTTTTCTGCAATAACTAAATTGTTGTTAACAAATTTTTACAAATGAGGAGTCATTTTGTTCAAAATAAAATGCTTAATAAATTTTGTAATAAATAAAAATTTGATCAAACAAATAATTATAGATATTAAAAATTAAAAAATTAAGAGAAGCTATTTTGAAATTTTTGAAGTTGCTGTTTTCAAATTTTTTTATTTTGTAGAATAAGACACTAGTCATAGATTTACCAAATTTAATCAAAGCAGGTTTACCTGTTCCTGAGAAATAATATTTTTGTTGAAAATCATAAAATGGCATCCAGAAGGAAAACAAAGCAAAATAGGACTTTTATGTCAATATTAACTATTTGTTCATTTTGGTGTCCTGAATCAGTTCATGAAGTTCAGCTAATACATGCCAGAACACACTGTATATGTCAGGGTAATTGTATACCCTGACGCTCTAGGTAACATAAAAATTCCAATGCTGTGTCATACATTTAAATCTTGGCAGTTGAGCTGCTACGGTGGAACAAACATACATATATACGTACACCCTTATTACATTACACTTCCTTTTGGGTAGCAGTCATATAAAGAAATAATTAAATAAATTTATAATTGTTACAAGTCTTCTGAACTAAAGAAAAATTAAGCAGCAGAAAATATTTTATTAAAATTTCTATGGTAACAGTTTTAGTAAATAAACAAATGGATTACATCAATTTACTTTTAGATGAATTTTTCACAAGTTATAATTAATTTTTTTAGTTTTTCTTTGCATATTAAATTACTATTATTTATCAGATAAAACTGGATTAGGTGCAATGCAAGAAAGGTCCAAGCTGGTTTAGATCATAAGTTAGGTTTGGTTAAAGCTATATCCTGAGAAGTGTTATTATGTACAATGTTTACAATTTTAAAGGTTGTTGATTTTCAGCAAGATGCACCAGTTAAGACAATTATTAATCAATATAACAATTAACAACAGTTTATTTTAATTTCTTAAACAAGGTAATAGGAAGGTATATATGTTTTGGTAGATAAGGCAACAGGATTTGGATGGGTACTATTTTTTTTTTAATACTATTAATACTATTTTTATTTTTTTTCAATTTAACTGAAACTTAACCACCAACACAGTAAACAGATAAGTAAAACTTACCAAATTAACACCAATAATCAATTTTCACAGGATCACAAATCATCAGTTGGTATTCAATTCTTTATAGAATATATTTATGATTGTATGAATGTACTTTATGAGTAACTATTTACATCAAAATCAATTATTTTTTTAAATTTAAATTTAGAATTGCATAAACTATCACTGTTTTAAACAGTATGGGCAGCAGAATTGCGTGTTCGTCTGTTGCAAAGTTTCAGTATTATAAAACAGTTATAGTTTAGGCAATTCTAAATTTAACTTTTTAAAAATAATTAATTTTGATGTAATTATATAAATGAATACCAAATGATGATGGGGGATCCTGTGAAAACTGATTATTGGTGTTAATTTACCTACTTGTTTACTGTGTTTTGGTGGTTAAGTTTCAGTTAAATTAATGGTGTTAATATTTAACACCATTATTTGTTAATTTCAACACCAACATTAATTAATTTGTTAAGTAAACTTACCAACAATAATTAGGTAAGTAAACTTACCTAACACCAATAATCGACTTTATTATGGTACCACCAATATGTTTACTGTTTTGGTGGTTAAGTTTTGGTTTATGTTAAATGAATTAAGCACAGTGGTCAATATGTTGATGAATTATTTGAATTTTCTAAAAAGAAAATGTATATATATATATATATATATATTATTGTAATAATATGATCATATTATCTACTAATGTAAATGAGTAATTATATTTGATCAGGGACTTGCCTTACATTTTGATAAAATTTTGAATATACCTTATTTAGGACCTCAGATATTCATGACAATTTAAATTATCTATACTTTAAAAAAAAAAAATTGGTCATAATACACGTAATAAAGGCAAATCAATGTTATACGTTTTTAAAACTTAGAAGAATTTATATCACTTCTTAAAAATACATGATACAGTAAAGTTATTTAACTTTTACATAATGTGCAGAATAGTATTAAGTATATGTGTGTAGTACAGAGTAGTTATATTTATGTAGCTTAAAAGTTTACAAAATGTTTATTTTATAATGCATCTACTTACATTAATATGTTTTAATTTTGCAAGTTTTATTTTTTCTTCAGTTTTTAATAGTTAAAAAATTTATTAACAATCTAATTCAATTTGTATTTGGCCGGAAAACAAAAAAAAGTTTTAATTTTTAATATACATGAAATTAATAGTACACATTAATTTGAAATTAAATAAATACAATCACCAATAAGATATTAAGGTTATGCATTCTTAATTTTTATTTGTATAAAGGCAGTCCTAAAAAGAAACTTTGATCAGACAGATTAAAAATAGACAGATTATTAATTTATATAAACAAGTTAGGTGGAAACTTTCCAAAAAGGTATTTGCAATTTAAATCACTTTCTAGACATTTATGGAATTCTCAAGGATTTACAGTAAAAATAAGTAAATAGCAAGATATTCAAAACTAGCAGTTATATTACACAGGTTACCACAACTGTTTCTATAATTTATTTATATAAAAAAAAACTGTACACTTTACACTTTTAACTGCTTAAACTGTAACCTTAAGATTACTAATAGATTCATTTATTTTCAACATTAAATACCCATTCTGTTGCATTGTTTTCATGTCAGCAGCACAAATACTGTGAAATTATCAAAGACAACAGTACAATATATACCTAATTAAAATTAATAAATAAATAACATTTTAAAACAAAGAAGAGAAAACTATTAAGTGGCCATGCTAGTCTATTGGACAGTTAATTTCTCTACACAAACTCCATAGAATTGAAGAAACTAAATTTATAAATCCTTATCGAACTATCACATGAAAAATTTTTATCATAAACAAAATAGAATACAAGAAATGTATAAGGTATAACTGGAATTATTATAAGCAAATGTTACAACTATCATGATAAACTTGATGCTGCACAAAAAATGTACAATAACAAATATTAAACAAGCTTACATGGAGAAAAAACAAGAAATCAGTATTTGTTGATTATTCAACTTGCACATAACAAATTACAACTGTAGAATTTAAGTTTATGATCGATTTCACTTATTCTTTTTGTTTCCATGAGCAAATACTAAAAGGATACTTAGGTTAATTCACAAGTACAAAAAAAAAGGATGAATGTAACAAGCACGATATATTTAATGAACATAATATAGGAACGTTAGCATTATAGAATTTTTATAAAATAAAATGAACCTTAAACGTTTTAATAAGATATATTATGAAAATGTTTAAGGATAATCCGAAGTAACCAGATTAGTACTCACAATCAACTATAAACGAAAGTCAATAGTAAATCACGGATTACAACTGACACGGAGGTACGCAGGTAAAGCTAGGTAGCATGTGAAATCATTCAGCCTAGGATAAAATAACTGGGGCATACTTACCTTATAAGTAAAACAAAAAACTGGATATTATCAATAAGCATAGCACTGGATGTCCATTTAGTTCTTACAATAAAATAAAAAACATATTTTTGTAATCATACCGCAAATTTTTAATGGAGCTTCCAATTCCAACAGAATAGGTTGAGACAAGAAAATTTCTCTCGATTTCAGACACAAGCCGCGAATTTCACACTCTTGTAACTGAACATTTTTGCCGGGTCGCCCTCCACGAACTAAAATCAAAAAATAAACAAATTAAAAATTCTTAATCACAATCACTGCTCGTGAACAACTTCAAAAACCCTTTCAAAATAGCAAAAATAGGCTATAAATTTTTACCTTCTAGTAATCGCGCGATTATACTATCAATATTCAATTTATCTATATCAGCCATTAGAAATAATGTTTTTAAAACGTAGTAGACAGAACTTCACACTGAAAGTAAAAATAATTTTAACTTAACTACAAATAGAATTCGCCACCATTCAGTGAAAACGTTATACCTCGCTAACGCACTCCGTGTGTAAAGAAATATGGCGTCTTCTACGTTGACGTCATCTTGAAAACAAAGACGTTAAAAAATAACTTTACTCGTTTTTGTAATTTACTGCGTTATGAATACAAAAAATCCCTTTCGGCACGCCAGAAGGCGGAGGTAGATTTCACCGCTGCTAAGTAGGCGATAAAAAAGATTTCCACCTTAAAGTTAAGGAAAAACTTCAAATTTACTCAATACGACAAAGGTTGCATGTGAAAAAAGTTTCACATGTTTGGCACACGACAAGCCCATCTTATAATTCCAGCAATATTTTGGTCATCCCTTGCTGTAAGGGTTGGTCGTATCAAAAATTGTTACAGACAAAAGTTTTAGGAAATGTTTAGAGGACTACCGACCACCTTAAACCGATTCGATACTGTGCCTATTAAGGGAGGTATGATTCTGTTTTGTCTTCGAAACCCAATTTTCCCCTGGTCCAATGGTTGGTGATATCAAAAAAAATTATTTAGATAAGTTTTAGGCCCCTATCCAAGGAATAGTGGGAACTTTAAACGAATTCGATATTTTACTTAAAAAGAAAGTTATAGCGATATTTTGTTTTTTTCGAAAAAGCCCCCCCGTAGTCCGATTTTGGCCGTTAACGAACTCGACCGAGATTTTGGGACGAGTTATTTTTAAGGAACAATTTGAAATTGATTGACGCAAAATTATGGCAGTTATCGTGTCCACAAGAATGTCAAATATATATGTATACAAACTTTTGAGATGACGGTTGTTTTGGGGTCTGGGGAGTGTGAAACACGAAGATATGTCGAAATTTTACGGAAGTCGAATCATGGTACCCATTACAATAAGTAGCTTTCTTATGAAATCTTTGTTCCCCTGTTTAGCCTCCGGGAATCGCCGTCAGGTATTAGTTCAGAAGATGATATGTGTAAGTGAAGTGTAGTTTTCTAAAGTCTCAGGTCGTCCATTTCTGAGATGTGTGGTTAATTGAACCCCAACCACCAAAGAACATCTGTATCTACGATCTAGAATTTAAATCCGTAAGTCCGTAAATCACCTGATTTGCGAAGACGCGTTCACCACTAGACCAACCCGGTGGTTTTTCTTATGAAATCTGTTTAAAACGAAAATTTTCCCAAAGTTTAATGAGCACAGATTTTTTTAAATACAACATGGAACCATTCTGTAATTAGAGAGTACCAAATGTAAAGCTATATAGATGTAACTTCATCCAGAAATGTTCTCACAGTTTGCTAGCTACCCTTAATCTTTTTTAAAATGTTTGTTTAATACTTTAAAACAGGATATGATGTTACAAGTGTTCGCAATTGTATCTTAATAAGTCTTAATTATTTCTTCTGATAAGTGAGCACAATATTTAAAAAAAGATAATTTCTTAGCTTACAGACCAATACTGGTAGTAAAGCAACATTTTTCATGTTTCATTAGTCCTATGTAGCTTTTTCTACTGCAATTTAAAGAAATTAAAATTTTTTTAATAAATCATCCCAGAAATTAACATTTTAACTACAGGAAGTAGGTTAAATTATTATGTAAACAGATAAAAACACTACATATTTCAAAATGTTTAAACAGTTTTAAGTTTAGTATTTAGTATGCCTCATTTAGGTTTAATAAAATTTTAAACCAATTAGTTATCAAGTTAATCAGTAATTTACACCTTTTGCAAATATCTGCATCGTGAAACCCACTCATGTCAGTGATGAAATCATGTTCTCTTTAGTTGTGCAATCCATTTTCCTGAGCTTGTCATTACAAATGGACCTCAAGTTTTCAGTGGGATTCATATCTGGTAAATGCCCAAGCCAGTTGAGTAGTATTATACCTTTCTTCTGAAAAAATTTGGTTACCTTTTTTTAGGCTTACCATATTTTTCAGGGTCCAACCCAGGATATATTTTTGAAATTATTTAAAAGTCAAAACAGTTTACTGAAATATTAAACTTTATTTATTCAGTTGTATTTTTCAATAGACATGACTTATTTCAGAAATGGTTTGTTTGTTTTAATTACATCATAAAATGCACAACAAGAAAGTTCTGAATTAATTTTAACATTTAGCAGATGTTTAACAGTAGGTACTGAAAAGCTACCCCTTTCTGCAGACCAAATGTTTCCCATAATTAAATAAACTCTCTCAACTGGAGCAGATTTTCTGGGAAAGATATCGCAAACGCAACCACTCTAGAAATATTGCAACATGAAATATCAGTCCTTTGAAACATCTTAAAAATTGCTTTCCACTTCTCTTCAATAGTATCTGGTACTTTTCAAAACTTGAACCACAGTCTACCCTTTGGTTTTGAATTACCTGGTTCAACAATGTACGTTCATCAATATTTATGAAATCTTATATAATTTCATTAACAACTTGTGCGCTCTCTTCTAAATCAGACCAGGCAATTTCAGTTTGTAAATTTATCCACTGAAACTTACTAACTTTATCAAAAAATTGGTTTCCACAACTATAAGTATTGGATAATAGAATTATAAAAATATTCTAGACTTGAGAAGAATTTTTGTTCCTGAATATCATTATTTTATTTTCGAATGTATAGCAATTCTTTGGCAGAAGATTGTATATATTTGTGGGTTTTTCTTACCTGAAGTTGACAAATTAATTCAGAATATGTCTAAAATTCTTCTGTTGCTGCGATAGAATTAGCTTCCAATTTCAGAAGTACATTATTAAATAATTGTAGAGTACCATACAAAAATTTCAAAAAAAAAGTTCACTTTCTAGATTAAAAAAAATCAAACAATAATGTTGGACATTTGTCACATGATAAGAAGTATGATTTTAGGCCATCAAAAATGGAAAGAATTCTTTCTATTGCAGGTAATAAACTAAGGAACCTTGTGCTGCTATGAGATAATACTTTTTTTGTAATCTGTTTCTACAAATAGGTCTATCTAAATCACTTTGAACTTTTCTGAACACATTTTCATTCCCCTTTCTTTTCACACCACCAAAATTACTGTTAGTGTTATCAGCAGTATAACAACGAACCTTTCTTCAGGTTTGTATTTTTTCACACACTGCAAAAGATACTGAGTCAAAATTGGAGCAGTTTCACCTTACACTTCATCAAAATTAAAAGTTTAACTTGAATTCCCTCCTCCAGATTGAAATATCTTATAACAATCGGAACAAGTTTTACTTCACTTCTGTTTGAGCTATCCATTGTTACTATTACATAATTAATACGCTATCAAATACAAATGGTGAAATAATGTTAACAATAATTTCCTCAGTTTTGGTTCTAGCAGATGAAAATTTTGGGTCATATAACTTTTTAATCAGTTTAGATGTGCAATCTGATGATTTGTAACTGAGTTCATGTCTAGTAGTGTAGTATGAAAATGTAGCTTCTTTAGCAGCACACTCCAGATCACTGTTATTGTCATCCCATCTTTGGCTTTAAAAAAATCTCTTATGTTTGCTGAAGTAGTAGTATTAATAACACTCCTATGTTTAGCTGTTTTCACGTGGTCTTCAATATCACTCTTTCCTTTATGTGCAACAGAAAATTCTCAAAACATAATGTTGCAATAAACACTTTCATTGTTACTGTCATTACACAATTTCAAAAATTTGTGTTCCTGTTGCAGGTTAACATTAAACACACATTTTCTTTTGCCCATTGCTAAATGATGAGACAAAATGAACAAAAACATGTAGATGAGTTACTTCACACACGAAACAACATAAATACATTGGCCCTGTTGTGTTCCTAATGACTAACTAAAAAGTTGTGGCAAGACCAGTAGCCACATCTCTATCAAAACTGATGTTAGCGCTTGCTCCAAGGTCGGCTGAAAGATGCATGCCTATAAGGGAATGTTTAAAGATGCAATGTCACACATATAGGTCTAAAATTTAAAAAAATCCCCACCAGTCAGAAAATTCTCAAACCCCAGACATTTTTGCAATCCTGGACAGCACTAAAAAACCAGGACTGTGCGGGCTAATCCTGGACATATGGCAAGCCGATCTTTTTTGAAACATGGCATTGTATGAGATCTTGCTGAAACATGGCAGATCTATCAGACTGAAGTTTTGATTAACCTTGATAACATTCTTTGCTTCAGTTATGAAAAATAGTTTTCACTTATCTCTATGGTCGGTGTATTCATCTGATCCAGTGATTGCAGGAAATGGTATATAAAACTGCAGATTATCACATTAAATGAATCTTGAGGTAAATTTAGATAAGTTTAAAGAAATGGTACTCAAATGGAGAAAACTGTAAAAAGCTGAAAATTGGAAATTAATTAGAAGTAGTAAATAAATATATGGTGGTGCTTTTGTTATTTGATTTTGCTACCCATACCATATAGAGCAGTTTCTTAAACAAAACATATATACTAGAATACAGTGAGTAGGATATATTTAACTTTGTTAGCAGAGCACTGGTGACATTTGGAACATAAGCTTGGGAGTATGTGGAAGTTGATTGGTTTGAAAATTCCATTTATTTTAATTGGCAAAGATTTTAGGCTTCAATTCAATATTTTTCATGCACCATAATCTGCATTCATCTTAATACTTGAATTAGCCTGATGGGATCCTCGCTTCTAAAATTACATTTCAATTATATTATAAAGGTTTTTCAGATGCCAGAAACTATCTCAATGTGGAGAGAATTACTAGATGGTTTCAAGCCTGGTTGGTATATGAATGAAACTATAATTTATATGACTGCACATGGGGAAAAGTAAGATGGCCAGTTTACTTGGATAGCATTTAAATAAAATTAACAATTGATGAGTGGCAATAGGTAAAAAGAGCACAATGATCCAATGTGGAAGATTAAATTGGCGTCTTGGGGAAAAATCTTGTATTACTGATAAATATAACTCTTGATTTACAACATAATATTTATGGGTTTTAATGATTGTCCATTTCATGAGCATAACATATAAATTCATTATGTAACAAGAGAGAGGTAAAAAATATTTAGATTAATTTTATTTAAACATTTTTATCAGTTTACAGACTACTGAACTACATTAATGGAATGTGTTGTTTAGTATTATTGGTTTAATGTTATTGAAGCAGGTGAGATGAAACAATATCTAAAAGGAAAAGGTTTATTTTAGATAATGATGCAAGGATTGCAATGAAATGTATAAGTCTCTTGGAAACCAAATTTAATTTTTGACTTTTGTTTTCAACTGCATCTCTTGTATTCATTATAATTTCTTTTTTTTAATTTTAATTCTGTCAATTGCGCAGACGGTCTCAGTCATGTCATACGATGAACAGGATATAACAGTATTTTTTTCTGCTCATTTTTATTTTATTTATATACTGCAAATTGTAATATAATTTTGGATTAATTAAGTTCACTTTGTATTATTATTTCTTTTCAGGCTGAAGAAGCTTGATTTAGACTGAAAGCTAGCTCACACTTGGGTAAGATTTTTAAATTTTACCTTAAATAAATTGTACCACTGGCAGTTTAAAAGAATTTTATACTTTTAATCACAGTATATTATCAACTCTTAAACTTAAAATAATTATTTGACAACATTTCTCTACTTCTGTTCCTGTAAATTTGTGCAGAAGAATATATAGGACTACAAACAGGAACAAAGATATTCTTTTATCATTTAGTCTTATACATGGCTTTAATGATGTACATATTTTATATGCATTAATTGCAATACAGGTATTGATGAATAGTGTTGAAGCGTGCTAGCAGTTAAGATGTAAACACGTTCACTAAATAAATGTTATCGGCTTGATTTCTCTCTAATTTTTCTTTGTCAAGAACTCAATTTGGTTTTGGTAAAATAATTAGTACAGTCAAGTAGAAAATTCTTATTCTTGCAAAAAATGTGTGCTCCTTTTAATCTCTTAATTATTATATCATGGTATTTTAAAAAAAATAAAATAAAGATTCAATTAGTCAAAAATCCCCAGGTTTAAATCCTGTCTAAGTTGAATTTTGAAATATAAATTTCATTACTGTATTAAATCTCTTGTTTTACATTATTTTAGTAACCACCCTCTTGCACATAAGTAAAAAATCCTAAACTGTATTTCCACTTTAATTTCTTAATGAATAAAAGTCAAATTTTTAAAGAAAAGCCATTCAATGAGTAATTATAATCATTGATGGTTGTTATTTGTTCACAGGATCAGAATTATCTTTTTCTGTCAGTATAATCTCACTTTTTAATTATGCTCTTGTATCTTTTTATGAAACCTTTTAAAAAAAATTGGTCTACCAAAATCTACTGATGTTTGTTTTTAGTTTAAAACATTCTTTTAATTTAATTTTTGAAATTCCTGTTTTAAAATGATGCATAATCTATGAGATCATCCCGTATATGCATAAAAACTCAACTATATTAGAAAAGTTGTCATTATTTTGCTCATAAATAAATATATTCTATATTATGTATAATTTTTATACTTCTATAAGAATGAGAAACATTTTTATTACTTCAGAAAAAAAAATAACATGTACTTGATGTAGAAGAAATGTTACTTTTAATGGCCAGAATTGTGCAATATGCAATTTCTTGAATATTTAGACAATGAGACTCAAAGGCTTTCCAAGTAGTGTGTCAGAGTTTTCTATATCTTCCTGCTGTCAATATTGAAAAACTCGAGTATGTTAAAAAGAGAATGGGTGGCTGCCTGAGAAAATTAACATCTCAAGGGCAAAATCACTTGTTTGCAGAAGTATTAAGTATAAAGATACTATTAAGGATCTTAAGAGACATTATGACAGCCATCAAAAGGGACACTGACATGAAAGTAGCTATTTGGGCCATATATTTCAAGTTTTATCAATTAATGCTTTAATTCATCAACTTTGCCTTGATACTTGGTATAAACATAATAAAGCAATTCAAACTGGTGAAAATTATGATCATATTAGACAAGTCTACTTACTTGCCAAGGTTATGGCTGAAATGAAACCCATACTCCAAGACTTATCACAGGCTCAGCAATATATCAAATTCAAACAAGAGTTCTAATGATCGTACTCAAAACATATTGCAATGCTTAATTTTGGGATTATATAGTTACAATGATGGCAATTTTTTTTCTAAAAGTACTTCTTTTGGAAGTGATGGGATAAATTCTGGAAGAAACACTCTCATGCCAATGAAAAGTTTGGATGCATAAGTGTGAAAAACTCATCTTCGACTACAAAAATTAGTTAAGAAAAAATCTTCTAAGTTAGAGACTTGTTGACCATTATGGAAAGGAAAAAGATATAAACAACCTAGCTTAGTGTTATCATTACTAAAATTAATTTATCTCCGTTTTATATATTTCTTATAATTTAATATGATTATTTCAAATTTTACTTTTTGTAACTTCATGCACCTTTTTCTCAGCTCATATGAAAGATAGAGGTTCGAGGTTTTTTATTAGATATAAACTATACATAGATCTATATTTTAAGTGCATAGTTTTATAAAAAAAAAAAAAAAACATTAAACTTACAGAAAAAATATTTGTTTTTTCAGAATTTTGGGATCTAAAAATGGGATTAATAATCTTACACTTAAAAAATTATTTCATGATCTAATCAAAATTCCTGCATTAAAACTGTCTGAATTTTTTAAAATTAAATTTTATATCTCTATCTTCTGAATGTAAGTACATTTACTGAATATTTATAACTATTCCAATTTAATGTAGTATAATATTTCAAGAGTATAAAAAATCATTATCTAATTTTAAACAAACATATTGAAAAGTAGAATCCTTTTAAGATAAAAAATATTTAATTATTTAACAGGAAAATACTAACTTTATCTAATAGTTTCAAAGAAACAGGTATATCATGACATAAGATATAAAAGTCCATTGTAAAATTACTTCCCTTAGGCAATAAAGAACTCTTTGAGGTAACGTCAAAACCAACCGTGCACCTGAATTTTCATATATTCATTTCTTTAGAAATGCTTACCTTACAAAACTTCTTTGAGCAAACCAAACAGTTGAAAATTATATGAACCAAATTTGGATGGGTGTAAGCTTCTCCTAGCTGATTTCTGTTAATGCTTGTGGAATCTGAAGTAGGCAAGTACTATCATGCAAAATATCATATTTGCTTTTTTTGACAATGTATGTTTAATCTTGGAGAACAGCAAATTAGAATAATATTAAATTAGAATTATTATAATATTTTTCTTATACCAAAATAAAAGCTTTATATTGATAGTATTGAGGTAAAATTTCCTCACTGATGTTTTTGGATGTTTCCATTTTAAACTTTGTCTGTTTAGATTTAGGACAAAAACGGTGATCCAAGTTTCACTATAGCAACAGTTTTAAGTTAAAAATTCATTACTCTGCACCCAGTTATGAGTTTTAAGATTTTACAGATTCATAAACTTTGATTTGTAATTTATTCTTAATGTACAATTAAATATATATATTTTTTAATTTAAATTTTGTCAGAGTGAGCTCTACAAAGACTTACCATACCTACCCATACATACTCAGCCATCTCTTTTTCAGAAGTTACTTGGCTGTTATACTAGATCATTTAATCAACATAGTAATGTAAGCTTCGACTGGATACTTCAAATTATTTTCTAAGTCAGTGATCGAGGACTGAAAGTAACATTCAAATGTTTATCTCATATTTTTAGTTTATTACACAACTTTCCATAATGTGCTAGTATATGTGTTTGCATATAACTATTTCTGTTAACAAATTGGTAGCAGGCAAATTTAATTTGTATCTTTACATACGATGTAGCCACATTGCTTGACTACAGCCATTCTTTGTAATTTTCAAGAACATTTGGTTGATTACTTTCTTTGTTTAATAATTGGTACATATTACACAGGGATTTGTAAAAAATTTATTCAATGTTTATTATTAAATCACATTTTTCATACTTTTTGTAGTATATAACTCCAAGAAAACATATCAGACTTGTTTCTTTTTTTGAAGAATACTAATATAACATAATGACAAGTAGCTTTTACATAATGGTATTGGCATAGGTTCTGTGAATGCTATTTAAAAACAGTAAAGAATTAGTTTCTTTTTTTGTCAAAGAGAGGGCAAGTGTGACTGAAGATATAAAATTAGTTAATCCCAGGATTGATTTTTAGTATAATTGACATTAAACTGTCAGCTTTGACTTTAATTCGAGAGTAAAACAAAGCTGGAATAAACCAACACATCTATTTGACACAAACTGCTTGCAGTTGGAATGAAAGCTGAACAACTAGCTAAAAAGCTGCTCTTAACAGCAATTATGAAAAAAGCTCATGTAGGCCAAAGAAAATACAAACTGGAGCCAAGAGACTGGAAAACTGCTAGGTTTTTCACTGAGTCAGACTTTCTTTTTTTCATGGGAAATAAAGGCACTGTATGGAAAACTGTCACTAGCCCATATTTAATTAGTTTAACGTATTATTAAAAAAATCAATAACACAGGTATGGTTTTATGACAGAGAAGTTAAAAAATAATTAATATGTTTATTGGATCAGTGCTAAATCATATTCACTAACTAATTAACAGTAAATGTGAGCACATTAGCTACAAGATATTTACAAATTTTACAAATATAAAATTTTTCAGTTACAAAAATCAAATATTCCAGATAAAATGGTTAGTAAAAAATAATATTGAAATCCTGTTTAAGGGATCAAATCTATGTTTTGTTTGTTAGATGGTGCAATTTTGGTATACAACCAACCTGACATGAATCATAAGTTACTACTGAAAATGACTCAGCCATTCAAATATTCTAAAAAATAGCAATTTTCCTTTATCTAAATTAATGAGGAAAGTAAGGAGTGAAGTGATTTCCATTTAGCTTCTTCACTGAGCTGAATGTATTATTGGAGATCAGCATGTTAAGTCTCATTTATATTTAATCCTATGAGTGATAACTTCAGTACAGGTAGTGTAATCTGGGGTATATCAGTACCCTAGATATTTTTCATGCATCAAAAGGTCATACATACGAGGGTAAGTCAATTATTATCCGCAATGTAGTTATAAATTTTATTGCAATACAAATAGGAAACCTACATGTACATCATTTTTCAACATAGTCACCTTGCATTTCAATGCACTCGGTCCATCGTTGCACAAGCTTCCTGATGCCCTTATAAAAGAAGATTTTCAGTTGAGCTGCTTCTTTCACTGTTTCGTCCGAGGTAAATCGACGGTCCCTTAATGCCTCTTTGAGTGGACCAAACAAGTGGTAGTCAGAAGGGGCAAGATCAGGACTATACGGAGGATGAGCCAGTACTTCAAAGTTGAGTTTCTGGAGCATTTCAGCAGTGTGGCCGGCAGTATGTGGATGGGCATTGTCGTGCAATAACACACCTTTCGACAGCAGTCCTCGGCATTTGCTTCGAATTGCAGGCTTCAGCTTGGCAGTAACAGTCTCACTGTAACGTGCACTGTTTATTGTCGTGCCCCTTTCCTCATAATGTTCCAGTACGGGGCCTTGTGAGTCCCAAAAAACCGTAAGCATCAGTTTTCCTGCGGATGGTTGGGTCTTAAACTTTTTTTTTCAGAACGAATTTGGATGTTTCCATTCCATACTCTGCTGTTTACTCTCCGGGTCATAATGATGGATCCATGTTTTGTCACCAGTGATGATTCTGTCTAAGAAGATGTCCCGTTCGTTACCATAGTGATCCAAATGTTTTTGGCAGATGTCCAAGCGCGTTTGTTTAGGCAACTGTGCGAGTTGTTTTGGGACCCATCTTGCACAGACTTTATGAAACCCAAATTTGATGTGGATGATTTTGTAGGCAGAACCGTGACTAATTTGCAGACGATGTGCCACTTCATCAATAGTTACTCGTCTGTCTAAGAAAACCATGTCATGTGCATGCTCAATGTTTTCCTCATTTGTGGCGGTAAATGGTCGTCCGGCTCCTTCGTCGTGCATAACACCTGTGCGACCATTTTTTAATTTTTCAATCCAGTCATAGACACTACATTGCGGCAACACACTGTTCCCGCACTGTACCGAAAGTCTTCAATGAATTTCGGCCCCTGATACACCTTCCAACCACAAAAAATGGATCACTGAATGTTGCTCTTCTTTGGTGCAAACAGAAAGCGAAGCAGCCATGGTTAACAGCAGGGCAGTGACAATGGAACTAACCTAGTAGCATCAAACCTGCACAGACATAACAACAATTAAACCATGCATATGTCATCTACGCAACACAACAGTACTACCAACATAAACAAAAATATAACTAAATTGCAGATAATAATTGACTTACCCTCGTATGAGCGAAATATGATGTGAAAGCAGAGATTAATAAATTACTTTCTGTAGCAAACAATGCATTATAAACTATTCTGGCTCAACTCAGATAAAGGACATAAAAAATCTGATATTTCTAACTTAAATTTTTTTCACTAGTTGAAAATTACATTCTATATTAAATATTACACACAACCTAATAGCATTCATATGGGCTACTCTATTTCAAATATCTAGCAGAAAAAGTTTTTTTATAGAGCAAACAACAAATATGCTAACAAAATAATGCACTGGTACAGATGCATTCGTAACACCATCTTGTACCAAGGTAATGTAAGACCATATGAACAATTATTAACGTAAATAAAAAAATTGCACAATAAATTTAACGTAACAGTTGAATACAAATAGATTAAACAAATAAAAGTTTTTGAATTCACCATCTTAAAAAGCAGTCAACAAAAGCACATTTTCAAAATAAATAAAAAAAAAATTGCAATGATGATAACACTTATAACACACAAAACCATCTTACCTCACATAGACTCAGCTTTAAGAAGCATAATTCAAACACTACTCAACATATCTATGTCATCTGAAGGTTTCATACTAAAACTCAAGACTACCACAGAGTACCCAGCAAATACAAATGGTTATAACAGCACATTCACTGAACTCTCTCAAGATAAAATAAATATGCATAAAATTAAAAAGAAATACAACCATAAGAAATAAAATCACACCAACAAATATAAACAAACTTATACAAACATGTAGCTTACAAATATTTAAAAAAATGTATCCTTCGAACTGAAGAACTAAATAACTTAACCACATCTTAATACACTTAATCATTATGAAATGTACAAAACTAATGATACACTAGATTAATGCAAATGAAACATTTCAAATCTAATACACTTTTTGATCATATGCTAAGTATGTGTCTTTCAATCTCAAGGAAACTGCCACCATTAACAATAGGAAGGATTAAACAAAGAGGAAAACTGAGAGAAAATGAAAATTTAATTAACGCAGTACATTAATATAACATAATATTCAAATCATGATAAATTAATTTCATTGGATGAAATTATCATTACTGATGTCTAACTTATTAAGTTAATAAATATATGTACACACAGAAAGTAATATATTTAGAAACAGAAATAATATAGAATTATTTTATTGTGTACAGAAACATTTACAAGATAAGTTTTCTAAGATCAATAATGAATGAAACGGTTATGCACATATCTAACCATTTTACTATTATATGATCCCCATCATTTTTTATAGATATCAGAAGATAAAACTGTGTCAAAACATTAACATTTTTATTATCACATTAAATTAACATAATAAATTATAAATACAATTTAATACAAAACATACACATGTGCACACGACACATGTGTGTTATACATAATTGTGTGCGAGTAGAAAAGATTATTTTTTTATAAACAAAACTGACAATAAAATTGAAAAACAAAAGTTTAATAATAAGTACAATAAATACATATTTAATGATTTGTAACATATTAAGCTGAAAACTAAATAAATCTACAGAAAAATATTCTTTCTCAAAAAATAATTAAAAAAAAATTTGTTCTTATTTAAAAACATATTCATTCTTATGGAGTAATAATAGAACTGATGAGAGAGCGAGAGAGAGGAAAGCCAAGAGCCCAAATTGAAATAGGGTAGGGTTTTTCTGTATAATATTAATGCTTTTGTTTTCTTGAATAAAATCTAAAGTAATACAGAACATATATATATATAATTTTTTTTTCTAAAATTGATCCTTTCGAGAATCATATTCCCAAATGAGAAGATAGAGCACACACATGCGT
The DNA here is from genome assembly GCF_047948215.1 of Lycorma delicatula. Lineage (NCBI taxonomy): Eukaryota > Metazoa > Arthropoda > Insecta > Hemiptera > Fulgoridae > Lycorma > Lycorma delicatula. Next base: position 41,671,575 of record NC_134458.1, read on the forward strand.
GCTATAACTTCCAGATTTGGAAGGACATATTAATATTTAATATATTTTAATTTGGAAGGACACGGCCATTGCACTGGAACCTGAATATAGGTCATTCAAGTGAAAGTAAGGCTCTAAATATACAAGAATGACAGGGAAATGGACATACATAGCTGCCATCTCCAAGCACTGCTAGTAATGTGCATGTGTGTGCTTAATATCTAACATTGGCTGATTTTTATTCTCCTTTCTTTCTCAAGCTGGAACTCTACAACAATACTCTTCACTCTCAAGTCCTGCTATGCATATGTTCTTTTCATTGATTATTGATAATAAAAAAACCTATCAAATAAATTCTACAATTATTTTCTCTTTAATATAATTTGTATCTCCTTAACTCAATATCTACAAAAATTAACATTAATATATTAAAAACAAAGGAAACTACGCTTCCTTAATTTTACTTAATTAATTACTTACATATTTATTTCTGGTAGTTACTATTTATGTATTACACAAGAATCTATGTGCCAAAAGATACTTGTATATGTCCAGTAAAAGATTATAGTTTTTGGAAAAATGAATAACAAGCATAGATCATTTTCAATGGAAGATGATTACAGAGTCAAGTTTAAGTCTGAACAGATACTAAAGGAAGACTACTTTTACTAATTGTAAATTAAGTATTAAAATACTAATCAATAAAATTTTAAAAAAATTGCACTCAATCAAGGTAACAGCATTTTAGATTGTTTTTGTGTAATAAAAGTCCAACAGGGTAATAAAAAAAAAAATAATAAAATAACAGTAGGTTACCTACCCTCATCATCCACAGCTCATCAATCTATATCTTAAGGACGACTACCGCTCACCATGATTCTGTGTGCATTAGACAAAAAAACCTTACTTAAGTACCAAAAATATTAGTTTAAGTTTTTCAAGGGTAAGAAATAGATTTGTTGAAAGTGAAACTGTGATACCAAGATGTGTGCATAAAAAACCAATTACATTATTATTAATGATGAAACTTAACTAAATCTACAGAATTTTAATACTAGGAGTTCACAATAGGAAATAACTATTAGTGGTAGATGCAAACCAATGAAGTAGCAATAAATATAGTAAATTAAGGTGAAATCATTTATTTTAGAAATTAAGTTATAACATCCTCAGAAATATCAATTAAGAGCATAATGTATCTGTGACATAAGTAACTTGATCAATTATTCTCTTCATTATAAAAATGAAATTACATAATTGGAAAAAATGAGAACATGTATACATAATTATATATCAACTATGTGTGTGAGAAGAAAGATTATTCAAAACGATTAATTTCTTAATGACAAACAAAATCAATTTTTTAATAGAATTTTTTCAAACCAAAAGGTGTAAGGCTTTTTTACTTTGGTCAAAGAGCTTTTTATTTCACCCCCCATCTTCTTCAGTGACACTAGTACCTTTTGCACCCTAGTTCCAAAATATGTACTTTGACATAAGTAAAAAATGCCCATTAAAATATACATAAATATACTCTAAGTGCATCATCTCATAGTACACTCAAACTGGAGTTTTCCCATCTAAATTATATGCAACATAAGGAAAATACTTTTCTAATATTATGCAAAGTACAGCACACTTAAACTATTATATTTCTACAGCTAAATAGTTAGGTTCATGATACCAGTACATATAAATTTAAAATTACTTAATGGTTGCATAGAAAAGATATACCAAAATAGAATATTCATAATATAACAGTGATATAAAAATAAAATGGTCTTACCTAGAATATTATCATCACAATTTACTACCACAATAATGCATCACAGAAAAAGATAAATAAAATTACTCCAAGGTATATAATTAGTTAAATAAATTAAAATATACTGTTTTTATCATTATTTGCATAAAAATGTAGTTATGCAAGTGTACAGGGTATACCATATATTTACAAAAATATATATACATATGGTAATTATTTTTTGTCTGAACAAAACTAACACTTTTTAAATTATATTACAAATTTATGTTAAAAAAAGATAAAAAAGGATGTACAATATTTTTATAACATCATCAAAACAGATTAATTGCACTGGAATGTTAATAAAATATATATTTTTTTTCATAACTTATTGTACATAGAAAAAAGTTAAACATATGCTTTCCTACAAAAAAAGCATAAAATGTTTTTTATGTTTTATCTATTTTTATAAGATTTATAAAGATTTTATAAAAATCTTTTTATAAGATTTTATAAGATTTATCTATTTCTAGTATTATTTAAGTGCACACTTAATTTTTCATGAAACAATAATTCAAAATAAATTCATAACACATTGTACAGCATTATTAAAGTATGCAGGTGTTAATAATATCAATTTTTACTGCATAAATAGTTTTAACTTTGTTGTAAAAAAAGATGGGGTAGTTGTCAAATCAAATCACATAAAACATTCTTACCATTCAAATGTAGAATACAATATGCTGTTAAAAAACTAAATAATACATTCACTATAAACATTATGTCTATTAAGTATGAAACTATTTCTTTGTACTATACTTTAAAATACTTATTTTATATAAGATATTTTTCTGACATCCATGTTTTTCAGCTACTAGGTAAGAAATTCATTTTTTCTATTTTTTGGAGCGAGTGACATTCTATGTGAAACATTTTTCTATATAATTCTGTTTTAACTGAATTTATATTAACTCATTTTCTGGTGGATCATACACCCAAATTAACAAATTTAATCATGATTACCAGAGTCAAAAAAGAGTCAAATTCAATTATACATTTAGAAAAATAAACATTATATTTTTTTATTAGCCTTTTACATTATATCATAACAACAATATAATATAACAGAAAGAATTATATACATGTAAAATGTAGTAATATTTCTAACTTAAATGAAATTTAGTTTCTAACATTTTCTTCAAGGAATCATGAAACACAGTTGTGAGGGAACTTCTTGTATGCCTTTGATAAGTGGTGTTTATAAAACTGGTGGGTATCAATGAAGAAGCTAGTTTAAGAATGATTCTTGAAAGGGAAAAGCTATAGTGATTGATAATTTAGTCAAAAAATTAATTCCCGACATGGCCTGAACAAAAAAAACTTCAAGCTAGATCATTTGGTTCTGAATGGATAAAATCAATGATAAATTATTCCATATTTTTCAAGGAAAATACCATATTACAAAAAATTTGTATTTATAATAGCCTCTTTCTTGTTATTTTATAAGGCAATATCATATCATCATATTAGATAAAATATTTGGAGAAAATCTTATCCCCAGTAATCAGAACTACTTCTAAAAATACTTAGCTTCTTACCTATCATTTACAGTGACTCCTTCATAAGGAGGGCAGAAAAAAATAATGACATTCTTTATGTTATAGCGATATAATGTTACAAAAATGAAATAAATGGAAGCCTAGATAATTTAAAACAAGAAATGGATAGATCAGGGAATACATTGGAACTTAGAAAGATATAATGAAAAGCGAGTAAAATTTCTGGTCAAGAAATTAGAATAATTTATTATTTTGTGTTAGATAATTAACACAAAATCAAAAAACAAAAGTGCAGGGGTAGGTGTAATAATGAATAAAAATGTATGAGAAATTTGATTAGAAACATTATGGTGAAAAAATAAGTTTAGTAAGGATGTATTCGAGACCCACATCTAAAACAACAGTAGAGATTTATATGTCAATGTCGTCAGCAGAAGATGAGATAGAAAAGATAAATTAAAAAGCAGATGATAAAGACCAAACAAGTGGTGGACATTATCTAATCATACTGAAGAAAAGAAAAGCTAAATAAAAGAACTTCTGTTAAGGTATCAGACTAATAATTCACATATAAAAAATGCTCAGTAGAGCAATTAACATGTGAAAAGAACATGAGGTTAGAGGTTTACTAGATGAGACCAAATTAGTCTCAGAAAATTATAAAAATGAGATGCTTTTCTCACCCAACAGATTAATCTTTGAAGAAAGTTACATATGTGGCACTTGCATGTCTTGGGAAGGCATATGATAATATAAAAGAGAAAAAAAAAACAGGTTTAAGATTTTAAGGAAAGTAGAAGCTAAAGAAAGCTAACCTCCTACACAGAATGAGAGAAAAATATAATCTACCACTAATAAATTTCAACTAGTGTATAAGTAACTCAGTTAAAAGAAAAAACTGAGAGAGATAGGATTAATAGAGAAAAGAAGATAAAGCAGATAAGATTTATTAATGACTTTTTTTTTTTAAACTGCAAATGATTTAAAAGAATACTGATTGACATAAATTTATTACTTTGAAGGGATTCCTTCAGAAAATATGTAAATATTTACATTAATAACTTGAAGATAAAAAAATTTAAAAGAAAAGAGATTAATGAGGAATGAAGTATTAAGATATCATACAATATAACAAAAATGGGAGAATTTATTTACATAATAAAATTATGCGGGATATATAAAGTAAAGAAGATACAAAGAAAAACCAAAAGCTCAAACATGGGCTTTCATGCAAAAAATAAATATGCTATTATCAGATACACAATTAGAAAGAAAAAATTAAAAATATTTCTATAAAGAAATATTTATATAAATTTATAGTAGAAAAATATGGATAATAGGAAAGATGGCAAATACAGATTTTTAAATAAAGATTTTCTAGGAAAGAATACAGATTTTCTAAATGCAGTGTTATAGGAATATTGAAAATAGAAAGGTTAATAAAATTTAAAATAAGGAGATAGTGGTTAGATTCTTATATAATAAACTGCCAAAATATACTGATGGACCATGTTTTAGAAATACAGTTTTGTTGATTAAGGCATAGAAGATAAAAATATAGAGAAAGACAGACTGAACTATGCATTACACATTTCAATAAGATAAAAATTCAGAATACAACAGAAAACTTTTTAAAATCTATATGCATGCAATAATAAATGAAAAATAGCTCCAATGGAGAAATTCTATACTTACAAAAATAAGATTAAAACTGATAAAAAATAAACTTTAAATGAGCAAACTTAATTAAGATTTGTTGAGTAAGCTTCAGCATTGAATTATGTTTAATTATATGAATCGGTACTAATGTAACTATAATAGTGTCCAACTCCTTTCATGTGTTATGAAACGTTTTCAGTCTTTTAATTATATATTTTGAGAAGAATCTTGTGATTTGAAAGGAGCAATATTTTAATTAAATAATATGTAATCAAGTTAGTATCAACAAAGAATATACAGTTTTTATTATTTAATGTAGATAGCAGGATATATTAAATTTGTTGGGAAGACAGGCAGCACAAAAGAGAAATGAATAGAATAACATCAAATCAACCCAAACAAAATTTTAACAAAAAGATTAAAACAAAATTATTTATATACAACACATAAGATTTTTAGAAATGATGCATCATAATCAGAAATTAATATCTTAGAAAAAATAAGCCTAATACAAACTACTCTATTAACAACAGTAAATTTAAAAAAGCTGTTGAGAAAAATTTTCTTTATATGCTGATATATTGCTAGATTAATTAATTTTCTCATAAAAGACATACAAAATGTAATACAGATAACATAAGCTGTACAATATTTCCATAATTGTGTGCTAGCTATTTTTGTAACTTTTTTGCTTCTTTTAATTCTCTAGGATAAGTACTGTAAAATAAACCATAACAATTATATCACGGTAATGAAATAGCTGAACATAGAAAATTATTGTACAAAATGCATATACAACATTCTTTCTTATTTAGAGTTAAAATAAGAAAAACAATAATAAAAAAATGCAATTATCTGATAAATCAGAATACATTTCCTTTATTTTAATACTGTATATAATAATTTTCTATATTATACAAACAAAAAGAAAGAAGAAATTGCTAAATGCATAATGAAAATAATTGCATTTGATTCATTATGCAATTATAAAATATCATCGTTTATAACATATTTAATATCACCATAAAGGATCTAAAAAAATTTTTTTAATTATTCTTGGAAGGTTCTGGAGTTCAAATTTTGGACCAATTTCAAACTTTTTACATGCATCTAAGTTCATCTCTTATTTTAAAAAAGTAGAGAAATAACCTGCAATTATAAACGTGAGTGAATAAAAATTTTTATTTCTCTTAACAAATATCTTAGTTTCATTACAAAATGACAGTTCCAGTATTTGACCCAATTTCTTACTATGGTATTTTATATTTTGTATATCTTGTCTGAAATATCCTCACATTGGAAGAATCATATTACATGAAATTATCATGTAGTTTTTAAATAAGCAGTTTGACTACATTTAACATTATCTTATATCTTCTTATTATCTTCTATATAAAATTCTAATTAATTATACACTGTAATCTGGTTTACTAAGGAACACATCTAAATAATCCACATTATCCTTAAATTTCAATCCTACATTATTTTTCTCAGGACTATAATGGTTTCATTACCTTGGGTAACTAACTATTACATAAATATGATCAGATTTTAAGTTTCAGGTAAATTAGTATCTAAAATATAGGATATGTTGATCAATATCAACATTAAAATAATCTAGAAAAACAAAATATTTATATTTATTAATCAATTCTTCAATGATTTTCACAAAATTACTTATAAAGATATCTTAGTTATTTGATGGAGATTAGTATAAACTTTAAATATAAGTAAGCTCACAACCTACAAAACCCAAAATACCAACCAGCACAATATGTTTTACAGAGCAATACTGTTTTAAAATTGTTTACTTTTAACCTTACCTTACTATTTGTCCATATAGTCTTAGTTTTACCTATCACACAAGTTATTTCACTGGATGGTTATACTACTCTTGTCATTTATATCAAACCATTTACAAAATTTAGAAGAAGTAGGAACATTATCAATACAAAGCATTTTTGAAGTGTTACTTCAACTTCATTAAAAATTACACATCTAGCAGGATTTCATTTTATTAATATTATCAATCTTTTCATATTAACCTCAAATGGTGACAGAAAATGAAAAATCTCTAAAGAAAACTTCATGAGTAATTAAAAACATCTACTTGTGACCTATAATAAATAAATATATATACTTTTTTTTTAATAGTACTACTAATTTACAATTAAAAGGTATTCTGGTCCCATACTATTATATTTATTTAATTCATATATTATTATTATACATCATAAATACAACCACCATATAAAATTAATATTATAAAACATTAGTATAATACTAATAATATAATCAATAAATATTAACTCCATTATTATAAATAATATACTCTAAGATATAGCATAATAACTATTATTATTACTGTAGTAAAATATGTAATATATTAGTGAATGGATATTAGAAGACTGCAAATATCTAATGTTAAAATTTCAAGTTAAAACAATTGTAATTAATTCTTCATAAAAAAATCTTCTCTAAAAAAGGAGACCTCTGAAGTACTCAGTGGAGATTATAAAAAGAAAAAAGCAGTTGGTGAAAAAAAAATTAATTTTAATAAAACAATTACATTCTGTTTTTAGGAAGTATATTAAAAATTAGTACAAAAATCTAAAGGTAGGGTCATGATAATCTAGTGATACAACACTTACTATTTGATTCAATTAATGCAAGTGTTCAGTAGGAGGAAGCATATCCCTGTGTAAGTAGACTTTTGTTCCTTGCTGGTGGATCATTTTTGTGAAATGACAGTAAAATGTTTAGTCATGACAGGTATTAATAATCTTTGACTGGAGAGTTGGTAGGATTACATTCCAATCCTTCTAGATTATAGATCTTGAGGGGAGGAAAGTAGTATGAATAGTACACAAGCCACTTGTAACAGATGAATTTTTAGCATTCCCAACTTAGATAATTATTAATCTTCCAGAGGGGAAATGGGAAAAGTAAATTAGGCTGGCTGCCATTTGTGTAATGTTAGTAGTAGTGGTGACATGGTGTACGTTTTAACAGTCTCGTATCACCAATACCCTACTTTGTGTGACACAGCTAGAAGGTAACTTTTGAACTTTTAAAACTAGGGTATTTTTCAAAATATTCCACATTTTAAAACCAACAAAAAATTATTAACACTTAACTCAGTAAATTACTTATCACTATTAATAACCAGAATTAACACTACGGCAGTGGTAGTTTATTTAAAAATAATCTTGAAAGAAAAAGAAAACAATTTAGATAAGTTCAGACAAGAATCTATCTAACATCAAAATTTTATATAGATCTTAACGATTTAAACAAAAAAAGACAACAGGAGTAGATCATAAACCATTAAGAATCATAATGAAGTACTAAATAATAGCATTAAAAAATACAGAGAACTAGAAGTTAGAACTTCAATAAAGAAAAAGTCTACTAATATCAAAATATTAATAGAGATGACAGAACTATGAAAAAATTATTAAAACAAATTTTGTGAAGTCAGGCTTTATGCCAGCAAAACATGGTCACTAAGAAAGGCAGGAAAGCAAAGAAAATATCAGGTAGGCTTTTAAAATTTGGTGTTAATAGAAGAATTGTGAAAATTAAGTGGGTTCATAAAATTTTAAATGAAATGATTCTAAAATTAACAGGAGGGGTAAAAAGGCCTGTTGGCAAATCCTTTGAGAATGGATTACACAGATCATATATTGAGGCACTCAGTGACACTTACATTAGTCACTGAAGTAAGCAAAAAGGATAATAAGGTTAGAAAAAATACGGCAATTATTTATGAACGCTATAGAATACATCAAGAACATATACTGAAATTAAAAAAATTGAATGTCAAAGAAAGAAGTGCATCAAAATCAATCAAACTACCAAAAAAACTGACCTTTACTTAGCAGTTTGAGTTCTTATTGTAATATGTTATTTACATAAAAGGAAACTGTATTAATAAATTAAAAGTAAAAATAATAAAGGAAACCCCCAAAAATGATTCATAGAAATAGAGATAATAAAGAGTAATTCCAAGTAGAATATTGTCTGTGGAGTAATTTTAACTTGACTGAAATTCATTGTAGAAATTAAATAATTCAATTGGTTGTAAATTTTTTAATAAAAATATTGGTCATTCTTGGTATTAAAATGATATCATCCATCCAATGAATAAGCATGTCCCTAGGCATGTAAACTACTCTCTTAAAATTTAATCTTTCCATTACATCTGGAATATTTCAAAAAGTACCATCCTGAATAAAAATTAAAACCCTTGAAAACTCATAAAATCCATGAAAGTTCTTGTTCATAGTAATTGGTTTTTTAATTTCTCTTTTTTGTAACTTCATCTAATGTTTTCGTTTAAACTTACCTACTTAATTCAATTTATTAAAAACAAATTACAAAAGCTGTTTCACACAAATATTTTAGTTAAGTTAAAATATTGACTAATATTATAATTAAAAATCTGGTTCCCTTAGATAATCAAAGTTAAATAATTCAGGCTGCAGATTCCCTTCGGACAGATAACATGCTACTGGAACTTACAACATTCAGCTTACAACAACTACAGTAGTTGAAATGAGACTAAAAAAATTACCACAAATTCTAATATTGTATAATAATTAAGAAAAAGGAGGAAAAATGTATTTTTCAGTTCTATTATTCATGAAAAGGTAATTAAAATACCTTTAAATAATTTATTACATTTTTTAAGAGTGACAACAATATTTAAGTGTAATAAAAGAATACTTTTCCAGTTTTTCCAGCTCTTAACTGTTAAAACAAAAATTATGATTAACACAGGTAGTTTAATTGCAGTTGGAAGTTATATTATACAACAGTATGTTGAAAAGCAAATAATGCAGATAATCATGTTACCTGGCTCTATGGGCAAACTTATCCGTAGAAATTAGTTTACCAATTGTTTCAGCTATACTAGTGGTTTTGTTTAAACTTATTCAATTCAATCTATTAAAAACAAATCACAAAAGTTACTTATAACACAAAATTAGATTTTCACAACAAATCTTACAAAGATAATGCTGAGACTGTTCATGAACTGTTACATAATTATGGTGAAAATATGTATATTAACATAATTACTACTAAAAATCAGTTTTGAAATTATTATTCAGAAAGACAATAATTTAAAAAAAATAAATCATTTAAAATTTAACAAGTTTTAGTCACTGAATTAATCTAAGAAAACAAAAATTTTTATTGTTGTGCTAATTAGTGCACTGCATTTTAAAACCATGTCATACTTGATTTTAAGATATAAAAATTTTACATATTTTACCAGAAAAATAACGTATAGCTGATTTTTTATAAGTTAACTTCAAACCCTAGCAAAAACCAAAGGGCAAATTAAATACACAAATCTAAGGTAATAATCTTATGATTTTTTTTAATGGATTTCTACTGTTTTAAAACACCCTAACCCATGTTTATATAAAGTAAGATTGTTCTAAATGAAATAGCAATTAAATACTGTATTTTTAATTATCAGCACAAGTAAAGAATAATAACTAATAATAACATGTTTGTAACTTACAACATAACAAAAATAAATATAAAATAATAATAAGTCCTTGATGTGATGGAACAATTTGATGTTCCACAATTTGGAATATCATGTTAACATCCTGGAAACTAAAGGATGTGAAGAATAAACGCCACCTTTAATCAATTTCAGAAGATCAAAACAGTTAAATAACACCAAGTGCATAATTTTGAATATGGCAAATACTTATTATCCAACTGCAATTACAAAAAATAAAAGTTCAGTGTTACCAACAATATAAATAACATAAAACTTTTTAAAATGTTAATAGATATAGTCAAAATTAATATATTTGTGTTTAAACATCAACACAAACAAACACAGGGGTATTTTGATTTACATTAATACATTTCATCTAACTGTTAACCATACCAGTTCTAACTTGTAATTGATAAGTATATTAACACTGACTGAGATATGGTACTAAAACATTTTATGTTTGTTTTGCACTATTTTACTTCAAGTTTTAGAGATACCTCAGAACATGAATAAGCATAAAAAGTTCTCAAATTATTTATTTCTACTGTTGATTAAGTTGAATTAGTATTATTGGGTCTAATTTATTACAACAACTGTACCAGTAAATACAACAAATAACCCATTAATTTTTTACCTTAATCTTATAGTTTTGGAAAGATTTCTTTTATTGCAGCTAAAATAACTACCGATACTTTTTGATAGTATTATTTACTGGAATTTTGATTAACTGTTTTCTATACTTGTTCATGACATTTTTATTTATTTCAATAAATTATTTTTCATTTTTAAAGTAATGTTTTTCTATAAACAAAACTTCAATAAACTACTTTATTAATTTTATGTTTGTTTATAACTAGGTTTGTGTGTATACAGAGTGGCACAAAAGTCACTTGACACTAGATAAAAAGTAATTATGAATAGCAAAAAAAGTTAAAAAAATTAACAATAGCAAAATGTACTTTCCAATAATTTTAGTTCATGATGTTGATAATTCAGCCATGTCAAATTGGCAATACAATGACAAACACAACTAATTATCTAGATCTGTATCTCAGAGTATTGAAGTGAGCTGTAGTATCCAATTTGATTTTCTGTGTTAAGTAGTTGTAATGATGTTAACAAAAGAAGAAAAGGATTTTCGCTTTAAAATCTTTTTATAAAAAAGGTGCTACTGCAATTATTAATGAGTGGGGTAGACATTTTACATCAAACTCTCCCTCTAGACAAACAGTGTACGACATATGAGACAAATTTTAACAACATGTTTCTGTTATGGATACCAAGATCTGGCCGCCCGTAACAGTTGAAAATGAATTGTGTATATGATTAGCAGTGACGCAAAGTCTATGAAAATCAACAATATGATTAGCTTCTGAGCTGGACTAATTACAAAAGTCCGTACAAAGAATGTTACACAAACATAGATTTAAAATATAAATTCCATGTTTACTTCATGGGCTACTTGAAGATGACCCAGACTGATGTCTTCAGTTTTGTGAATTGATATTTAACAAACAGAAACAAGATCCGGAGTTATTCATTAAAACTGTGTGGTCTGGTGAGGCCAATCTTAAGTTAAGTGGACAAGTTAACAAACATAACTGCACTTACTGGCATACTGAAAACCAACATCTTTTGTTAGAGCAACAACTCAATTAACCAGGTGTGAGTGTTTGGGGGGCAATATCATCTTTTGACGTACTTGGACTGTACGTTTTTGAAGGAAAACAGGAGACAGGAGATAAATACTTGGACATGCTTAAAAATTACACGGTACTATGACTCATGACAAGTACTGAAAAAATTAAAGAAATTTACTACCAACATGAAGGCACTCCACCACATTACACCACTGCAGTCTGCGATTATTTGAATGAAATATTTGGCAGAAGAGTGATTGGTTGATGGGCAGATGTGCCTCCATGTTCACCAGATATTACGCCAATGGATTTTTTGTATGGGGTGTTGTCATGGAGTGTTTATTCTAGAAAACCTCGTACTATTGATGAACTGAAAGATTACATTTATAATGCATTCAATGATTTGGACAGTGATACAGCACTTTGCTGTAGAGTGTGTAACAGTGCTCCCAAAAGACTGGAAAAATGTATTAATGAACGCGGAAAACATTTTGAACATAAAATATAATTGTAAATATTGTCTGTAATAAATAAAATAAATTTAGTATTTTTCTAAACAAGTGTCAAGTGACTTTTGTGCCACTCTGTATATATATATATATATATTTTTTTTCTGAAATAATTGTAAAAACCAAACACTATATACAGTAATACAGAAAAAAATCTAATAAATTATTGAAATAATTCTACGATTATTGGTAATTTATTAGATTTTTGGTGCTTGTTTTTACAATTATTATTTTGATTATATATATATATAACAATTAAACCTTCCCACCAAAAAATACTTGTATTTTGAGCTCCAATAGTTTGTTTACGAGAATAAAAAATACAAGTGGTCATTTATCATGATCTACAACCAATTTTGGGCTTTGAAAACCAGCTGCCACACAAGATCATGAAACAATAATGTTTTCATATCCCAGTACTGGTTCTTCTCAACCCTCCTCATATTTCTAATAGTTTTAGAGTTAAAAAATATACAAATTCTACAATAAATTACTATTATTCTAATACAGGTGATTTAAAGAAACGGGAAATTTTGAAAGTTGTGTTGGTACCACTTGATAAGTGGTGCCAGCCTCTCTAACCTACCCTGCCATTTAGTTGTCATGGATCCTTGGAGTGGTGCGCAATGTGCATTTGCTATCAAAGCATTTTACAAAAACAATGACAGTGTGGAGGGAGAACGTAGAGAATTTTAATCTGGGACGGCACGACCGTGTTCCATCAGCACATGCAATTAAAACATGGATATCTAATTTTGAGGAAACTGGTTTGGCAATGAAAAAGAAACCTCCAGGCCGTGAGCGAACCGTCCGTACACCACAGAATGTTCAAGCATTACAAGATGCTGTCACACGAAGTCCATATCGGTCAATCCGTCGTCTCTCAGCATCTTTACAATTGCATAGTTCAAGTGTTAGTGAAGGACTTGCAATACCATCTGTACAAGTTGCAGATCGTCCAGGAACTGAAACCGAACGATGCAGTTGTGCGAGCACAATTCTGTAATTTAATGCTTCAGAAGATAAATGATAACGAAGAGTTTGTTCATGAACTGTGGATGTCAGACGAAGCGCATTTTCCACCTCAGTGGATTTGTTAACAAGCAAAATTTCAGATACTGGGCACAAGAAAATCCTACGCAGCTACACCAGTGTTCGTTGCACAGCCAGAAAGTGACCGTGTGGTATGCTATGTCATCTTATGGTGTTATACGCCCTTATTTTTTTGAGGATGACAACGGTCTTGCGATTACAGTGACGTCGGCTCGTTACGTAGCCATGCTTGAAACCTTTGTTGTGGAACAACAAAAGAGATTTCCACCAATTCTTAACACAGCCTGGTTTCAACAAGACGGAGCAACGTCACATACTACACGAATATCAATGGCAGCTGTACGCCGATTGTTTGGACATGTCATTTCATGAAATGGTGACATTAGATAGCCCCCCAGATCACCTGATCTCTCAGCTTGCGATTACTTTTTGTGGGGGTCACCTTAAAATTAAAAGCAAAGTGTTCCACAGTAGACCTGCTACAACGGAAGAACTGAAGGCAAAGATCCGAGAAGCAATTGCGGATATTGCAGTTGAGATGTTACATCAAACCATGAACAATTTAACGAAGAGACTTTGTGAGTGTTTACGTAGAAGAAGAGGTCACCTGCAAGATGTCATCTTTAAAAAATAAACTAAAATAAAATTCATTTTCTAAATAAAATTTTTCATTAACGTTATTAAATTTTTAAAATTTCCTGTTTCTTTGAATCACTCTGTACCACATTCTAAGGTAAAATTTATTCATAGAATTTGCAGGTAAGATTATAAGCTATGTAATTAAACAATACTAGAGTCATTAAAATCATCAGTATAATTTTAAAATTAATTAAATTAAGTAACCAGAGTAAAAGTAAAAAGCTATCATAACTATTTTTCTTAATATTATTCTAGATTTATGTACTCTTAATTTTGGTTGCAAATGAGCGTAATATAACTTTTGAAATTGAATAAAATTTATTAACTGTTTTTCTTGAAGTAGGTATATATATAGGTATAGGTATATATATATATTATTTTTTTATTCATTTATCACCAAAACTCCTGGGCGATGATAACACAAAAGTGTTTTTCGCCCCCCCAAAAAAAAATCACAAAGATTTTAAACAAGGTGATGGCATTAACTGGAAAAAGCACTCATAACAGTGCTTTCATTGTTTACAGTATACTGTCTTCTTATCAAAATACACATTTGGTGTAAAATTAAATGAATATTTGGTAAAACCACTATTTTTATAAATTTATTTGTACAAATGTCTTCAAATATTGCTAAATGCATATTCTGTATTTTAACTGTGGCTGAGAATAATTTTACAAGTTGAAAAGATTTTTAGAAAATCTATGTTAAGAAAACTGAAGATGATGACAGTAAATAATGAAATGTTATCATCACTTTTGTGTGTATAAATACACAGTCTTGATGGTTAATAAATAATATTTATATAATATAGGTCAAACGAGGTGCTACTCAAAAGTTTGGGGAATTTCAATTTTACGCGCAAACCATTGCTGGTACGACCTGCTGCCGCTAGATGTGGCTAACAGTACTCTTTGTGGACCAGTGTTCCAACAGCTGTGACGGTGTGAGGCTGCATTGTTGACTTTCGTGCGGTTGTGTAACGTTGTGTTTTACTGCTTCGGCAAGTTCTAAATGGCAGATTTTAAAGAGCAAAGAACCCGCATCAAATTTTGCTTCGCACTTAAAAAACGCTGGGATAACTATATCAATGCCCAAGGAGATTACTTTGAAGGAGACAGTGGAAATTATAAGTTATGGTAAGCTATTTTATTTTTATGGTAAATTCCCCGAACTTTTGGATAGCACCTCATATATTAATTCATATACACAGACATACATATACACTTAAACAAAGATGAATCTTTCTAAAATGAAGCGCATTGAAACTCCTCTATAGTAGAATTCAAATTTACAGACTCTTCCTTTGAAAGGTTTTAACTTTTTTCTTTTTTGAATAAACTCACATAAAAGCCTCATCTTATACAAGAGGATGGAATTATATGATAAGAGTAAGAGGCTTCTACAGGTCTGTTGGTATATAAAAGGTATTACATTAACAATATGACATCTTACAATTGCATTTAAAGTGCTCTATACAGCAAGTTTTCTAAAATTATACTGAATCAAATCTTTAGCAAATATAATTCAATTTTGTTTCCTATATTTATAAAAATAAATTGTTTTGATACAACTAGTACATTTAGAAAGGTTTTGCATAAAATATATATATATTAATAAACATGGCCTTTGAATTTATCACATATAAATAGGATTTAGGCAAAATTAAAAAAAAAAATACAAAAAAGAAATAAGAGTAATCATGCTGACACTTGCAAACTCAATTAAAGTGAAACCACTATTTAAGTTTATGAAAGCAAAAATGAAAATAAGTAGTAATCCATCATGATTTTCATAAATTCTAAGGGATATCAACATAATGCTCTATACGCTATAATAAAAGACATTATTTAAAATGCTACACAGAAAATTTTTTACAGCAAAATTTAGGAATTCCATCAAATTAATAAATAAAGAAGTTATATTCAGAGTATAAATTTCATATAATAGAAGTTTATTGTGGAAAAACTATGGCAAAAAAATAAGGAAATTTGAAAAAAATTATAATTAACTTAGAAAAAACAACAAATTACTCAAACTTTCTAAGGTAAATCAGATGTACATTAATTATGACACTTCATCATCAGGATGTAAACTCTGACCATATACTAAAAAGTTAAAAAAAAATAGAAGTGTGTGTGTGAGAGAGAGATAAAGAGTGATGGTGGAAGAGGGAGCAAAGATAAACATGATTAATGAGATAAATTCATAAATGAAAAAATACTAAAAAACCATCTGCAAATAAAAATTAAAACTAAATGCAAATTTTGACTATTAAACAGCCATTATCAGTAGATTCCGAAAAATTAGCAAATATATATTAAAAAACTCATATGGACAAAAAAACTCATAAAACAATATAAAATAGTATATGACTATAAATTAAAAATAATGGGTGTTTTTTATTTTATAAATTCATATAGAAATACTCTGAATTTTGCAAGTGCTTGTTATTTATTTATTTATTGATAATTTTTAATAGTATTTATTTGTTCAATTTTTCTGTTTGCCAATTTTCTTATTTATTTTAATTTATTTCTGTGATTTTACTAATGATGACTGCTTAACAAAAAAAAAATGCAAATTTAGTTTTGGATTTTATTGGTTTGTAAATAATGATGCAATGAAGATTTTAAAATAAGCAACCTTTACATTACTTGTTAAAGTAAAAGTAAACAACCTATACTTCACGTGTTAAAGTAAAGGATGTTTAGGCAGTAGAGTAAATGTTAAAATGCATCATCTATATTTAAATCTACCAGTAACCAGAAAAGATTGCTTTTACTTGGTACATAAAATTTACTCCGTAACTTCAAAGTTTAAATTTAAAAAAAAAAATGATTACTAAATAAAGAAAATGATACTAAACTAAACAATACCCTAGAAAATTATGAGCTGATTACACATAAATAAAACCTGTATGTTTAAGATGTTATAAGCAAAATAAACATCACTACAAATTATTAAAAAAATCTAGGGTCAGAATTTTTATGGTTCGGTTCAATACTTCCATATACTACAGAATGGTGAGGGGATGTTGTTTAGAAAGCCTAAACCTGTATTCACCGCTTTCTATTTTTGGAGGAAAAATAACTTTCATTGTATAAAATATTTAACCTGATCAATGACCAAATATTTTTGTTCAGTAATGTGCTGCTCCTATCCTCCCGACCTCCGTTAAAGCCACAACTGGCAAGGAACAGAGGGGGTGGTGTAGCGACCAGACACGTTATGAGGCAGGATCTTCTCCCCTCGGGGGGAATTGAGATGCTCCTATCCTTTTATACAATTTAATATAATAATGTAAGTTGTTTATATAATGGAAAGAATCTTCCCCCAAGCAATGTCACTGCTTACACAGACAGTAATAAATGCATATATCATAAGTATAGTAAAGGCCTTCAGAAATTTTCTGACCTTTTTTTAGTGTTAGTTCATCATTTAATTCAAAACTTATTGTGTGCTGAATTTTTCAAATACAGTATTGAAAGTGATGGTGTACAGAAAGATTATTTCTCAAGTTTAAGCATTTTGTCTGAATCGTAAATAAAGTATATGAGAGAAAGACAGTTGAAAAGTAGAAGATTGTATTGAAAAATAATTTTTGAAATCTTTTTACTTTCTAAATTTTCTTTTAGTATTGTTTAAATTGATAAATTTTTGGATTAGTGAGTAAAATATGCTTTATTTCTGTGATACCTATAAAAGATATCACAGAATAAAGGAGAGGCCCAATTTTTGTTACTATTTTTGACAATGAGGGGTGGGTGAAAGGAATTTGTGACATGTCAAATTACCGGGGTGCTAAAAATCTCTTTTAACCCTTCATGGGTGGCAATGTTTTATGGTTGTGGGTGGAAGACATTTTCAAGAAAAAAAAGTTCATGCAAACGCTATTTAAAAACTTAAAACGTACATTCATGCATGAAAACAAAATATGCCTTGTGTTTTTGCTGAATGCTGCCACTAATCTGGTTAAGGAACACTGTTTATTAAAATTTTATTAGTATTTTAAATCTCTCATTTTCAATATGTAATTTACTTTTTAAATATAAATAAAATTTAATTTGAATATATTTTTTGTGTAGGTAAAGTACATCTTGTGAGCATCAACTTTAATTCATATTTTTTATTCCAGTTGCTGGTTATATAATCCTAATTCTTAATGTAGTATTAACAACTATATTACCTTCAGCTAATTCAAAATTTTCAAATAGTTATTTTTTATAAAGTAACTTTAATATTTGCAAAAAAAGCCTAAGCTTTTTCCATTAAATGGAAAAATAAATTAAAATAATATTTAAAATTTTTGAAAATATAAGAGTTAATATCTAAAAGATCATAGCAAAGTGCAAGAAAATGAGCATAAAAGGAAAACTGGTTGAGAATTACTAAATATGTTTTAAAAAACATTAAAAACTTGAGAAAAATACATTTAAATTGAGAAGATTTAAAAGGACTTTTCCAGAATGCTTATCTCCTGAAAAGGTAAGCATAATGAAACAATGTGTTTATATTTTAAATATTCCCAGTACAACATAACAATTAAAAAAAATTAAATAGTGGTTCACAAAACATTTATAACATTGACACACATAAATAGTCGTTTTAATACACCATGTAATAATTCTCTGATGATAACACAAAGTTTTTATTAACTAATAACAAATTCATATTTTTAAATTTCAGTCTTCTATTAATTTTAACACTTTGGCTGCCAACCAAATTTCATTCTTCTAACCCAAAATTGATAAGAACACTTGTTAAATTTTTAAAAATATTTTTTGATATTCTTCAACTAAAATTGTTTAAATAATTAAAAACAATGCAAGCACAACCTAAAAATCCAAGATAAATCTAATCTCATTTGGAATGACAAATATTTTTAGGTTTTTAACGTAAATAATAAATATAATGAATAAATAATTGCCGATATCCAGCTGCCAATATTAATAATACCACTATGAGGTTATATGAGTGTTCTATTAGTAACAACAAATTGTTCTTTATTTCAAAGACACCTGTAAAGAAAATGTAGTTGAGTTTTACAAAGAGAAAAACTTTAAAAAAATGTTCTTCTTAATAACATTTCACTAAACTGCTTGTTGTAACATGCTGTAAAAATAGTATTGCATACAAAATTTCCTTATCTCTGGATACCATTATGTAAAATCTTTAAATTGGTATCTACATAGTAATTAAAATTGTATGAGAAAACAATTCTGCCAGTCAACAGAAACTAACAGGATAAACCAACTGTTGTTCCTTAATTGTTAGCTACTGAGGAGCACTATGGCAGTCAAAATGTTAATTTAATAATACAATGTAATTAAAAAAACCAACACATTTTCAGTTTTAGAAGTTAGAAATAAATAAAATCTAAAGATACTGATTTTGCAGTAAATGTAACTGACATATTACAAAACAAATTTTCCACTTAAAAAACACAAACAGCTAACTGCACATAATAACCTTACATGACAACCCTGATATTCATTTATTAATTAATCTGCTATTAACCAGTATTTCAATACTGCTCTATAAATATATATGTGCAAGTGTTAATGTATATATGTATCCACCTGTCAGGTTAAATTACATTACTATAACATCTTATCACCTGATCACTAACATTATATATATGTACACAATTAAATTAATTAAAAATATAGTACTATAAAATACATATGTCTCTTGAATGAAAATGAATGAATATGCATGTGTGTATATGTATGTATGTATGTTTATACAGTTATATATATTAAAAATGAAATCAACCAGAATAGAAAATAATGAAAGTTCTGAAACAGTAAAAGGTAATTGTCTGCAATTAGGGACTCCCCTCTGACTTTTATGAGATCTGGATCATACCTTATTTAGGACCTAAGTTATTTATTACAACTGAAATTTTTTGTCAAAGATGCCTCTCACCTGAGTTATGCCCTTGTAACTTACACAGTACCCTCAACAAGAATTTTGTAATTCAACACTGCACAAGTGTGAAATACATTATTTAAGGAGTAAATAACTTGGTTTAAGTGAAATTCAGTTGAGCTTAGTTAGGTTTAGGTCAAGGTTAAGGATTCCATGTGTTGAACTTTGTACAATATCAACATAATCTAACCTCATGCTTGCTTCGATCGCTGACCTTGTCTAATTAATCTTAAATATTAAATTGGCTGAGTCCATAATTATAAATCATAAACAACTATTTAGTTACGATATAATGAATTCACTAACCTAACTAAACTCAACTGAATTTCACTTAAATCCAGTTATTTATTCTGTAAATAATGTATATTGCAGTTAACTTAACCTAAGTTGCAATCAAGCTTAACCTAACATAATTTATACTTAAGTGAATCTAATCTCATTCTTAATTAACAAAGATAACCAGATCATTTAATTTTAAGATAATGTATTTTAAACTTTTGCAGGGTTGAATTACAAAATCTTTTGTGAGCGTACTGTGTAACTTATGAAAGACATAACTTGGGTGAAAGGTGTTTCCGATGAAAAATGTCCAATGTAACAAATAACTTAGTCCTAAATAAGGTGTATTCCAAATTTCATGAAAGTCAGAGGTGAGTCCCTAATTGTAAACAGTTACCAGATAAAAAGTGATTTAGACTATTCTTATTCACATACAATAGATTTTCAATTGGCATATATGTTTTGTGACGGATTTTCAGTTTATTGTGTGAATCAAATGTTATAAAAGAATTTATAGAAATATATAAAAATAACAGAATTAACCTTGTTAAAATAAAAGTACGGCGCAGGGTTACTGGTTTGATTTGAATGTTGAAGATAGTATAACCAAATATACGCATAAAAATAATAATCTCTATTATACTAAGTTCTGGTTTTTTTTTGTAACCTCCAGGACCACCATTAGGTATTGCTTCAGAGGATGAGATGAATGATTTGAAGCGTGTGTGAAAATGCCATGTCTGACTGGGATTCGAACCCGGGACCTCCAGATGAAAGGCTGAGATGTTACTACTTGTGCCATGGAGGCCGGCAACTTGTGTAGGTTGTCATCTTTGTAAGTTCGTTAATTTTAATTTTCTTTGTATATTCATAAATTTAATGTTTTTCTTACTGTTATTCATTCTGCAGCAAAGAATACAACTAAACTTTATCTTTTGCTCCATTTAAAGATACAGATTACCATCAAAAGAAAAATTCTCAAAACAAGCCGAGATATCTGCAATAATCAATATGTGCAGTACACACAACATGGATCATCAAGAATTAGATCTCTCAAACTGCTCCTATCATATCATTCATCTCCTTAAGTGGAAATATATCTAAACAACTGCTTAGGCAGGAATTACCATTTTCCATCCAAATCCAAATGAGTTATTTAATATTTACTACATACCAAACATGTATAAAAATAATTACTTATTCTTAAAAACTTTAATTGTTACTTTAAACAATATGACAACCATGATCCACAAGATCATATTCTAGTTAGACTTCATCTTTGATACAAGAATATATAAAGATTTCAGTTTAGTTTGTAGGTTCTCAGAATACCATGACATATTTATACAAAAAGTTATTTCAAAACTTGGTTCAAACTGATTCAGATAAAAAAATAAATCAATATTAAGTTAGTTAATGATTGAAACTTGTTGAAAAGAGAGCTAAAAATGAAATATTATATATTCTTTACTTTTGTTATTTTACCTTTAACTTTGTTTCTTAACGGGTTTTTTTCACTGTTCAACTACACTGAATATTTTGTTATTGTTTATTTAGATGCACAATCAGAGGTTGAAAAAAAAACAACCCTCATATTACAGGGAATTACTATATATTCATTTGGCTATACTGTCTTCAAAATCTATTTCAAACTGATTAGCTAGCATACACTTCACCATTTAACAAAGTTAATTCTACAAAGGTTTTTGAAATATTTCTGCAAATTATGTAACATATTATTTAAGCAAGATAAACAGCATATGGATCCACCCATGGTGTATATATATATTTTATGTGCACATAAACACATGAATGCACATGCATACACAAACATAAGAGCAGTTACTCACTATTTTCTGCTTTGGTGGACTTCACATTTACATTTTTAATAAATATAATAATATAGTTAAGGATATAATAAACTTGTTTATTTAATAAAATAAGATATAAATATATCACTTATACTCGAATGCATATAAACTATACAAAACTAGATATATATATTTATACAAGAATAAAATTAACTATGCAATATGTCACTTTGGCAGCAATCTCACGTTAAGTCATAAAATCAATATAACGCTATATCACAAATATAAGTATAAAACAATAAAATCTAGTTCCTAAAAAAATATTTTTTGCTAATATTTTACACACAAACATCAACACTTCAAAGGCAAGATATCTAAGTGTAATTTTTAACTAAGCCTGATATCATTTTCTTAAATAAAAAATCAAATTTATATTCAAATTTTATAATTATTGTTAATAATAAAAAAAAATTCAGCAAAAGTTCTTCAATTTTTTTTTTCATTTATATCTTCCTCTATCTGTTTGGGGGAAAAAACAAAAGTTCCAGGCATTAGAAGAAATAATTATATATCCTAAAATCTTAATAAATAAGAATTATATGCCCTGGTATTTAAATATTTATTACATATTTTAGAAATTACTAATACAATTTTTTTTTTATAAAGAATATGTTTTCCGTCAAAAAAAAGTAATAACGATCAAAGTTCCAATCATATTGGTTGAATAAAGGACTTCCAAGTAAACAGCTTAACTATGATTTTGTTTCT
Organism: Lycorma delicatula; assembly: GCF_047948215.1. Classification (NCBI taxonomy): domain Eukaryota; kingdom Metazoa; phylum Arthropoda; class Insecta; order Hemiptera; family Fulgoridae; genus Lycorma; species Lycorma delicatula. Next base: position 41,694,668 of record NC_134458.1, read on the forward strand.
TTTTCAATCAGAACAGTACTTGATTTTTACATACAATCTATGTTCACATCAAGTATATAATAAAGTATTGAAAGATTATTCAACGGAATCCACCCTGTTAGTTAATACTGCATTCCCCCAAATCCAACATATTTCAAAATATAATTACATTTTTTTTTTTAATGTTAATTAACTAATGTGGCTAGAAAATATTAAAAATATATTTTGTTAGCAAATTACAAACAAGTGACAAACATAAAAAGATAGTATACACAGCCACAGGCTGTAACCACCCTACAAGCAACCATAAAGTAAACAAATTAAGCCAATACTGTATTGGCTGATGTGATTTACATGAATTCTCTTTCAACAAAAAAAAAAGAAAAGAAATCAGAGACTTATTTCTTATAAAGTCCTAAGAAAAAGGGTATAATGGAGGAAGTGTTTCATTCACCTACAGAGGAATCAATTCAGAAGATCAGGGTATGGCTTGTAGCATTCTGAATAAATCAATATTAATTAATGCATGATAGATAATCTCCATTTTGCTAAAGTGTATGAAGCACATAGAAAAATATATCTGAAAGCCATTAGTGAAAATTTATGGTAAAGTAATGAATATATTTTCAGTCTTTTATAATGGAGTACAATTTATAGTATGTTCCAGTAAAATCCATATTTTCATTCTGTGTATCTATCTATACGGTACATAGAAATTAAAAATATAAATAGACATACATCTTTGCAAAAGGAAAATTTCAGTTCTTTAAAAAATAAATGCATAATAGAAATTTTGTGAGAATAAAGTAGTAAAAAATATACTACAAATAAAGGAAGAATGTGTTGTGAGTAAAAGAACAGAAGTGAAAACTCAAAACTTTAAAAAAATGTTTAGTCTGGAAGTAAAAAACGCATATAGAATACCAGCAGTACTTAAAGCGTTAACTTCATAGACTGAACTTACTTACAAATGACTAGGAACAATTCTCATATTTTAATTTAATAAATATAATTCAGTTTTCTACTACTGGAAAAACATTACAATATCTTATTTGGTTTTGTATTTTTATAAATAATCCTTTTTTACTATTTTTTTCTTATTTTATGTGACAAATGTTTTAAAAATACATTTACTTCCAAGGTATAGTATTTTGCCTTTTTTTTTTTTTTTTTTTTAATTAATTTTAACTGTTCTGTCATTTTTGTTCAAACTGATCTTTTCTAAACTAGTAAAAACAGTCCATTTTAAGATTCTTAGATTAAATTTTGGTTAACAGGTACTCAAATCTTTAATCATTGGATGATTTTTAATTATATTACGGCATTTTGTTTTTTTGTCTTCTTTTTATAATTTAGATTCTCCAAACTGATTTTATAAGAATACCACATAATCCAGAAGACCTAACTGAAATTTGAATTTTATTGCAGTTTAGCCCATGAATTTAATTTTTTCAGTTACGGCTAAAGATGAAAACTCACAAAATACAACAAGGCTGAGAATATTAGATTGAAATCTGGGAATTTTGTTTCTAGTATCAATAAGATTATGGTGGATCGCACTTTGCAGACAGACTTACTTATGCAGCTCTAAGAATTGTTGGATAGGTGTCCACAACTGCACACAAATCTTCAATTGTTATGCCATCGTTGACTTCTGTTTGACAGCTTTCATAATTGTAGAATAGTAGCCATACAAAGTGACACAAGTACAATTTCAAGATGATAAAAGAACAAACAAAAAACCTCATCTGGCGCACAGGTATCAATTTGCATGAAACAAGTGGTACCAAACGTTAAAAAAAAACTTAACTACAAAATTAAAATATTAAAGTAAAAAATCACAATTTAGTAGAAGATTAATAAGAAATTCCTTACCAATTTATGATTAGACAAAAGTATGACATTGAAAAAAGTTTTCATTAGTCATTATTGCATTACTGGATTTGACATAAAAAAAGAAAAAGAAAAACAGTAGAAAATCAAACTGGACTATTTAACTAAAGATTTGTCTTTAAGTAAAAGTTGTCTTTGAGTAAAATAACAAATGATGAACATTATCTACATTATTTTATTATAATTACTTCTGATTTCTTTGGCATCTCTCAGTGAAGTAATTATTATGCAAATATGATGCTCACATATTTTAAAGAAAATATATATTTCAATTACTTTCTAATAAAGAAATTAAACAAATGATGTTAGGTAAAACAAATTATTATATAAATTTATTTATCTAATTTATGCAATAAAATATATTATGTGCAATATAAAAGTTCTCTATTTTAACTAGGTTGCATTATACGCTGCACAATATGGTGATTACATTTCAAAATATATTTTTTAAATGTACTTTCTGAAGTTTTTTTTAATAAAATACATTAGTATGTAAGGATTCATGTTTTCTGAAAAATGTTTTCAACTGAAAGAATGAAAACTAACAACTTCACACTAAATTTATACAACTTATATTTAAAATCTGAAAAGCATCATCTAAATAGGCAAATAAATAAATATATCTTAAAACATTTATTGCTCAATTATATAAACTAATAAAAGGTGCTAAGTACCAAATGTGAAATAAGTTTCACCATTCAGACTGATAAAATTTAAATGTTTACTTCACTAATAACTTTTATTTTAATAACTTTAATATAACCATTGCTTACTATAAACCAGTATAATGCACTGTTTACAAAGCAGAATTATTGCTGTTTATTATATTTACTCATAATTAAATTACATCAATAATAAAAATTAATAAATAATCATTTATCCTGTTTTGTTATATCTCAATTATTATTTTATATATACCAGTTATGGTTATAAGGTGTTAGCCATCCTTATAAGTATTAATATATAATTTATTATTATCTACACTATTATTTAAAGAGAAAGAGGGTTTTTGTTTGTTCGGGATAAACAAAAAACTACTCAATCAATCACAACCAATCTTTTACCCATGTTTCTTGGCATAAGATTTGCCGAATGAAGCACAAACTTTAATGAATTGAATTAATGAACTGAGAACAGTGAGTCTCTATCACTGTGTGAACTGTGTTTGAACTGAATGATTTGAATCAATCGAATGAATAATATTATAAAAATAACAGAATTAAATTATGTTAAATAAAATAATATTAAATTAAAAAAATTTCTGTTTAACAATAACGGGCTTCCTGTGTGAACTGCATGTGAGGTAGAGTGTTGAGGTTTGCTACCACGTCGTGAGAGGCTAGACCAATCGTAACCATCAATTGGTAACAAATGGGGTGCCCCTGGGATGCTGTTTTGGGAGTTAGATGGGGTGCTCTTGTAACATTTTTGCAAACAATGACCATTTTAAAAAATTCAAACGGGGTATTTTTTTAGTAGGTTGAAGGCTAACTTTTGCATGCATCAGTTACACTCTTGATCTAACAGATCATGGTTATTTGGAAATTTATACTATTACATAAAGTTTGTCTGTTTGTTATCACATCATGCAGGAACTTGTAGGATATATTCATGTTATCCCAGGGAAGGTTTTAAACCATTAACCGAGGCTCTAGCTCCCTTGAAGATTAAGATATTAAAAATATTCATTAAGAAAAAATAGATTAAAGCTTTTACTTCATTATTATATATTTGCCAACATGACAAAAAAATAAGTTATGAATTTTTCATCGTCAAAGGTGTATGTACTTTAGTTACCATAGTTACTATTATTCTATCTTTTGTAATTTAAATTCTTTTTCAGGTTTTTATAAAGCCTAAATATTGTAATTATTATTTATCAGTATTATTCTCACAATCATGAGGATAATGGTACAGTGTGCAGGTCCAGGGAGTAGAGCCCTCTGGGTAGATGGGAATGGCAACTGAAGCAAGCTCTGCAGGTGTCCTGGGCACTGATCCCTCTGGCAAATTCGAAATAGTGAGCGAAGCAAGCTCTGTGGCCATGGGGTAGGCCCTGAGCTAGCTCCAGGATTCACCTGGGCTGACCTGAGCCCCGAGGGTCCAGGTTCTGGATAGACAGACCAGCTAGTATTTATATAATTTATAAATACATATATATATATATATATATATATACATATATAAATATGTATCTATGCATATATATATTTAATTTTTTTTTTTTTTTGTATAACAGACACATTTAATGATATTTTTGTAATTAAATTCAGTGAAGAGAATAGTCAAAAGTGATAATTAATGCCATTCACGTAACATAGGCTCTTCCTGATTGTAAATTATACCATCTATCTGCAACATTCCAAATTACAACTATCTAAAAACAAAAGATGTAATTTTTCTAAATCCTCTACCAAAATAAATTTGGGCTCTCTTTTAAATATCAGTTGAATATCATTGTAATATTTCAAATGGGAAGTGACTGTTTCAAGACCCAAAGTGTTATCACACAAAAAACAAGGTAGAAACTTAAATAAAAAATTGAATCTAATAAATCTCTTAAACACTGTTTCCAAGTGCAAGAAATTAATATTAAAATGAAAAAAAAAAATTAGCAATAAATAGGTGAAAAATTTCAAATTTTGTTTTGATATGTAAAGAAAAAACATTTTCACAAAATGACAGGGTTTGATGTGAAATATGATAATGCACTTTGATATATATTTAATAAAAAGAACATAAAACTTACCAAGGATATTATTGTTATTTTATATCTTACCATAAATCTCTTTTATAAGGTAATTTCATTATGTTGTTTTAATAAAAATATAAATAAAAGGAAAGTTACTGGATTTAAGAGAGGCAGAAAATAGAACACGTACAATAAATTCTAATTACATGTGATGAAGTAGCTTTAAACAATACAGGTTCATCCATTTTTAACAGCATGTGAAAGTTAGTTTGACAGATCTACCAGTATGTGTAGTACAACGGGTTTTTCTATAGTATATAGTAAAACAGACTAAGAAAAATTTTAATTTTGTCAACAAATATATCTATGTAGGAGACAGAGATACATATGCATTCAGGTATGGGATCATATCATTAATAGCATATGATGTCTTGAACTCTGGCAAAGTTATTTAAGTGGAAACATATATTAAAAATTACTAGATATTTAAATGGATACATGAATAAGTGTAATTTGAAACAACTAATATCAATAACGTTTTTTTTTACTTTACATTTTTTAAAATGTAAAATAAATTACTATATACAAGATCATTATTTATATATTATTCTTTTCCTAAATATTGTAAAATATATTCTATAATCATTAAGATAACTATTATTATAATTTTTAAAGTATTATATTAAAACATGTTACACTTTGTACATACTAGATCTAAAGTTAATTTTTGAAGTCAGGTAATGAAAATGTAAAAAGTCCATTTAAATAGTAAATAAATTCATTTTTTAATAAAAATAATAAAAAACTCAGATCAATCTGAAAAGAATTAGATAACCTTTAACGTTATTCCAGAATGATAAAACTACCATTCAATCAGTAAGCCACGGTTAGGTGGTCCTAACACCATACATCCATAACCCTTTTCTAAGAATGCGACACTTAAGTTGGTAAGTAGCTCCTTTTATTGTAAAATCTTTTCAGTACTGTAGTTAATGAACATATACATAAAAAAATAATCAACTATAATACTAACATACAGCACTGAAAATGTACATAACATTTTTTTTAAACTACACAATCTCAAAATTTGAGAAATATAATCATTAGTAATGATACTGATGATCATGATAACAACAATAATTAAAATCTAAGATCAACAGCAAACAAAAACTGTGAACAGGCACAATCTAATATTATAGACTTCTTTACAACTGTTAATAAGTGAATAACTATGTACTATATTACATTAATAACCATAATTTTAACAATATTGTGCAATAAATCAACAAATGTCAATGAAAACCTTCGAGTTCAAATATTTTATTAATTGCTTCTGCAGCATTTTCTACGGTATATGCAGGTTGTCTAAAAGACTGATCGATTCCCAGAAAGTCTCTAGGCGAGTGATCAAGATTACTATCAGATAATTCATTTGAAAAAACACCAGTCTAAAAAAAAGTAAAAATAAAATTATTATTGCTAAAGAATAATTTACAAATATAAATAAATAAAATAATACCATAAGGATATCACTAAATTTGTCATTATAGTAAATATGGAACACTTCTGCCTAATATTTATGTTTTATATTACTGACTTACTGTATAATTTTTTATTTAAATAGTACCACTTGTAAAAAACAAAAGCAAGAATGGATAGAAATAAAATTCGAACTGAAATAAATGAAAACGTGAACATATAAAAATAATTTTAAATAGATAATTTATTCATATTGTACATGATTATACATTATACTTGCACATATCACCTAAAGAAAGGGTAGCTCCAAGTTTAACAAAAGGTACTGTTCTGGCACCGTCTGGAAATACCAAAGGAAATGATAGTAAGACTTTGATCAAAACAATGTCACAAAATACAAAATAAGGTGGCTAAATTCCATATTAGCACATAAAGATAAAAATTATATAAAATAATAGTAATACAAAACCACCCACACTGTGACAAGGTAATCTCTGTATGAACAACAGAGAACAAATCCAAACATTTTGAGACTCAAAATGGACTACTGTTTCAAGAGAAATCTATGGAAATATACAAAATGGAAAATATTTATGCTTTTATGCATTGCTACTACAAAAGTTACTGATTCTGGGTAATATGTAGTCACAAAGTTCTTGTAACCTGTTTGTTGTACTCTGGATAAGTATTCACTTCAGAAGGTTTTGCGTTGTTACTGTACCTTTTTAAAACAACAATAAAATTGAAAATCCTACAGTATACAAAAGAGATCTGTTATTCAGAAATCATAGTGATGTTTAAGATGATTAAACAGATGACAATGGTATAAAAAATTGATCAAGCAGGATGAATTTTACACTTCATCAGGATATCATCACAAACTTGATGTTCATGAAAAACTTCTGAATGTTTCCCATACCATAAATCACAAAATTTTCGCCATTCACCTTGGGTATGCAGAACTTTGTGGCAAGTTGGATTCCTTGCAGGTTTACAGACCAACACAAAGCAAAGTATACAGTTGCCATGGTGCTTTTTGGATCAATACAAAAGGGAAAGAGATGAATTTCTCATGTGCAATGTGCTTGGTAACAAAATTTTTGTTTCTATGCTACAACAGAAAGTAAATGCCAATAAATAGAATCAAAATCAAAAATAATCAGAATTATTTTTAGTTTTTGAGTTTCATAATTATCCTTAATTTGTTTTCCAAACCCAAGTAGTTTGAGATCTTTTTGACTTCAACATACACAGGTGATATTCTTCTTAGTCTAAAAAGTTCCAGCCCTAGTAAAATTTATGACAAATGGAGACATAATAAATGCTGATACATATTTTTAAACATTAAAGCAACTGCAGTGGTAATTCAAAACTGAAGGAGAGGCCTATTGTCAATAAACAACACCTTAGCCCCACACTGCTGGCCAAACAATATGACTCCTTGAACATTTTAATAATGATTCCATTTTTTTATATTCTTATTTGTGAGAATTCTTTATTTCTATTTTTATAGTAAGTATAAAGTTTCTGTAGTTTATAGTGATGTATAATATTTATTATAAATACACACAGCATACTTTATTATACTATAAAGTTTGGAATATTAAAAAAAAAAAATCCATACGGGGGTTGTAAAGTAATTGTTATGCACAACTGTTATGAATTTTATGAATAAAATAGTAATGAAACATTTTGTTTTAAAATTAAACATCATTAAAGAATTTAAGTTTTTTCCTTTGCATAATGAGGGTGTAACCATATAGAAAATATATTTGTCTTAACACTTTTACCACATCACATATTGTTAATTTTCACTGTTACATGTTCATAATGCCAAAAGAAAACAAAGATAAGAACCACTGGTTCAAATCACATAATACAGCTAATTTTTTGGGTTACAAATGATCAAAAGATGCTACAAGTGAAAACATAAAAGAAGAATGAAGAATTAAATGTAAAAAAAATAACGATTACAATCTAGATTTTGAATACAAGTGTTGCAAAATTAATGTACTTTTTGTTGAACATGCATCAAATATCACAGGTGGTAAATATATTTTTGAGCCTTAAAGGGTGAAGTAAAATCACTTAAAGAATTATTCTCAACACAAGGAGTAACAGGAGAAGAGAAATTGGTCAATTGGTGGCAAGATGAAGACTAGGTGAAGATAAAGCACCTCTTACCTGCCAATATTTAACATTTTTACTGTAGTTTCTTTTTTATTACAAAATGGGTACTAATTTACATATAACCATTTTTTCACATTGTCATTTATAATTAATGGCTCATATGGTTTATACCATAAAAGGAATTGCAGAGGATAAACAAGTAAAGGGACTAAAGATTAAAATACAACCTTAACAAAATAATTGTAGATGTAGGATGCAGTGAATACTTTAAGTTAAAAGATTACTAGAAAAATATGAACAAACTATGTACAAAAAAAAAGGAAAATAGAGAACTGCATCAAAATATTGAAATTACATTCTAATAATATCAGGAGTAGAATCCTGAAAATAAAAGGATACGATATTGACAATCAAAATTATGTTTAATAAACCAGTTTATTAATAGATAAGCAACGTTAAAGATAGTTGTGATAAAAAAATTGCAATATGACTGCACATTTAACATAATAGATAACCCAGCATAATAGAAAATCATACATAGAAGATATCATCTTAGAAATACTTTTACCTTAACAAGGACACTGAAACAAGCCGATGTACTATTAGCTGGTTCAAGATCAATAAATTTTGAGTACCTCATATGTGATTCAGCCACAGCTGCATGTTTTGCCCTCTCTGTTTTTTTATTAATAGATGAAAGATAATCATTATATAAATTAGCACCAAATATATCAGTATTTATATTATCCCTGAAAAATTGAAAGGTTATTAATATATCGATAGTAATAAACTCAGTTTTAACTAATGATGAGTTGGAAAATATCAAACGATTTGACTAAACTTGTTTCTCAGAAAAAACAAACTGTTGTTTCACTCTGATACAAACTATTTTTTTCAGCCCACTAATAATACTGCACAGCAAACATGTTGAATCGCCAAAAAAAGCTGTCAGCTCACTATAACATACATCAAGTTAACAGAAACAGATAAAGTGAATAAATGGTTTGTCATTTGCTGGGAACAGGTTACTTACCCAGCAAACTGTTGTTTTATCAATATTGATTATGCTATAAGCTAACTGCTAAGATCGAATAGTTTCAAAAACCAAATAATAATTCTTATTCATGAAAATACTGTAATATTCAAGTGCAGAATAAAAGAGTCATATAACTGTCAACTTGTATGATAAAATGACATATATAATTCACCGATGTCAATCGAAACATCCTGCAACTGCAGGCAATACATTGGGAAAAATATTAAAATGAAACTGTTGGTTTAAAAAAAAAAAAACAAGCAGTTTAGCTATTAACGGAAAAATTAGTCAGGAGAATTAACAGATTAATTGTTTACGCCAATGCAAAGAGCAGTTATAAGTTAATTGAACTTGTTTGGTATTTGACTTATTTTTATCTAAAATTTAACAGTATTTCGATGTAATGAATATTTCAATTATAAATAAGAAATTTTTCATACACTGAAATTTATGCATTCCATTCAACGTACATATAAATATATGCTCAGCTGATTTTTATTTATGCCTTTTGTATTGATTATTTATTAAGATTTAACTCTGTATTATTTCATGTTTATGTTAAAAAAAAAGAAGAACGTAAACATGTTGCATGAACTCGGCTCCATCTACACTATATAAGCCGGCTCCCCACTAGAGTCAGTCAGTATCTCTCTGATCATCGTCTCTCTCAGTCTCTCTCTGACCATCATTCAAAGAATCATTAGTGCGTCTTGCAATTCTAATATTGTTTAGTCAAAATTTACACTTCATGCAGTTAACAAGTAAATTTCACATATTCTTCAACAATGAATCTTTTTTGTAAGTCAAAAATCCTTTAAACATTATGTTTGTGGTTTTTCTTTTCTATAATTGTATGATAAAATATTTAACTTAAAGAAATTTATGTAGACATATATAAAATCCACGATTGTGAGATTATATTTTGTGCAAGTGAATATCAAGATGTCAATGTTTTTCATTCTACCGTAATCGTCCGTTAAACTCTCTGTTATGATAATCCAGATTACATCCTGCGTAAGTGAATATCAAGATATTAATGTTTTTCATTCTACAGTAATCGTCTGTTAAACTTTCTATTATGATAGTCCAGATTACATTCTGTGCCAGTGAGTATCAAGATATTGTTTTTCATTAACAAAAAACAGTAATCATCTACTAAATATTAAGGTAATCCTCTGTTAAATAATAAGATATTATTATATACTGTGTGTATGTAAAAGAAATATTTAAGGTAATAAGTTTACCTATACTTTACTTAAGGATTGTTGTATATAAATATCGCACAAGGAGATTTTGTGCAAAGCATTTGTCTTAACAAAACAATAACATGTAATAATGTATTTATGCATTTTTTTTTTTGTTTTTATGAATATGGTTATATAATTCTGATTTTCATTCTGTTAAAAATAAAGTCCAATTTTCTTTTGGCAAAAACAAGCTGTGTAATTTTATTTTTGTAACTTTCCCCAACATTAATAACTCAACCTGTTTTTTAACAACAGTTAGTACAAACAGTGTTTTTTTTTCAACGAACAGTTCATTTTCGATCTGCAGAACAGAAATCCCCAGATCTAGTTTCAACTGGTAAAACCAAATTAAAATATTTGAAGTATGTGATGAATATGAGGAAGAACAGGAATTAAATGAAAAATTAGGTATTAATAGAATTTTTGTTTAATAAGGTGTATAGTGAAAACTAATGATCACATATAAACATTTCTCTGAAGCTTTTCTCTTGTACTGCAAGCATCCTTAACTCAAACAGACATTTTCAAATCATTGTAAGATAATATTAAAATTTTGTTGCAAAACTGGTGATATAATGGTTTGAAGATGCAATCACTGCAATCATTATGTCATGAATAAAAAATATAAAAGTTTCATAAAGTATAGATAAGTAGCAGTTAGGAAAAATTTTCAAAGTTTTTAGTTTACAGAAAAAAAACCTGAGAAATAAAATTTATCTTCAATGATGTGACTTTGAATCTAACTTTCAACTTCATAAATGAAAAAATAAAAAAATTAATCTTTATATATTTACTAATTAAACTTATATTATTATAAAACTAAAATAAAAATGATAGCTTCATCAAACAGTGGTGTGTTTATTTGTCTATTCATAATTATTCAAAGTCATTCCTTAGAAAAATTACAAAACACAATCCCATGATCCTCTGGGCCAGATCAAAAAATGTTGAAATATTTTGCTGACTCTGGTGTCACTGATTCATTTTTCACTAAACACTAATGCAAAATATGTTTGAAATATAATATATTTCATATCAGATTGTTGTACATAAATGAAACTATGAATAAATACATCTGTACTGTACATGTTATTAAAGTGTAATGAACAATAGAAGTAATGAATATAAATAAATAAAACTATCAGCTGGTGATGAACCAACTGAATTAGATCTTTTATGTAGTTTATATAAATAAGAAAAAATAAGAAGAAAGAAACGAGACAGCATGCCAAATTGTAAATATGAAAAAACACATGAGATTGACAACCCATGAATATCTAAATATAGTTATACTTGAAGTATGTTTATTTTTCCAAAGCCAAAATTGTTTAAGTCAAGAATAAAAAGTCTTCAATTTAATAACATAAGGAAAAAATAATAAATACTCTGATGTATTAAATTAATTTTTAGTAGTTAAACTCGGAGCTTGTTATAAAAAAACACAAATTTTAAACACAAATAATAATATACACCTACAGGGATAAAAATACTGATGGATATTTTTATTTTACTGTGAACTACAATTTAATGATTTTGAAATTTATAAATTGTAAAAAAAAATTGTCATAATATTTAAAAATTGTTTTTGAAGATTTGCTAAGCAATATAAATCATTTTATATTTTAATTCTAAAATGACAATAAAAACTCTCGTTCTCAGAAATTCAGATATATACAAAATATAATTATTATAAGAAAAAGGTATATTACAGTCAATATAAATGTTGTAAATTAATGAAAAAGTGTAAAATTATCTTTAATCCATTTTAACTATATTTCTATTTAGTTAACCTACACCGAGACAGAAAAGTATTAGGAGTATGGAAACATCCTTCATCTCCCACAGCAGATCAAAACTCAGATGTCTGCAGGAAAGGTGATGATTTCACCTTTGAATTTTATGGTTTTTTTGATGAGGATATTCTGGGATAAGGAAGGTTCACTTTTGGTATACTTCACACCTAAAAGTCAATCAGTAAAAGTAACAACTACTGTGACCTACTGCATTTACTGAAGCAAAAAAATCAAATCCAAAAGACATGGTAAACTTTCTAAAGGTGTGATTATGTTTCAGGATAATACTCGACCTCATACAGCCAAAAAAAAAGTCCTTTGCCTTCAAGATCTCGATTTTGAGCTGCTCCATCAGTCTGGACATAGCTCCAAGCGATTTTTATTCTTTTGGCCCATTAAAGGAACAGTTGCGAGGGATTCATTATAGATGTGATGAAAAGGACATAGAAGCAGTGAAAGATTTTCTGCACACCAGATCAAATCTTTCTTCTAGGAAGAAATTCGAAAGCTCATTAAAAGTTGGACTAAGTGCACAGAAGTAGAAGGGGATTATGTTGAAAAACAATGCAAGTATCATTTATGTAAGTACAAATAAATATATTGATTTTTTTTAAATTTCACTTTACTTTTTGACTTGCCCTCGTAATTAATTATATTTTTATTTCATTCTTTTTTATAAAGAATAAAAACATAAGGCTCACTCAGGTATTGATTCCTTGCCTCAAGTAAAATTCAGTCTTCATCTTACAATAAATAAGTTAATACCAAATCTTACAGCTAAGATAACAAAGCAATAGCGAACATGCACAACTTCTGATACAGTTTAACACTCCTTGTAGATCACTAAATGTTTTTTATGAATACTCTATCAGTGCTTAAAATATCATTTTAAGTTTAAAACTGTATTTTTGTTTTTTTAGTTTTTGAGTCAACCAATCTCTAAAATACTCTACAAACCATTTAAGAAAAAAAGATTATATATCTAATTTCATCATCATTTGGTATTCTATCTGGCGACAGATCCCTTATGCCACCTCTCTCAGTCTATTTCTGTCCAATATCTAATTTATTAGTATATAAAAATTCTAGTAGCAAATTTTGTTATGAAATCAGTTGTTTACAATACACATTATATTGTCATGCCATTGGTCCAAGTGGTTGGTGATCAACAGCTATAATAATTTTTATAAATCACACACAGAGTCAGAAGATAGCAGCTTGGAAAGTGAGACTTGTTATCTTTATTAACACCATTTGAACTAACCAATGTTCCTCCAGGTACCAGATCTTACTTATTACTCAGACATGAACCTCAGACAAAATTTTTTTTATTAAATTTCCAAAAAAGGGTTGTTTGCTCAACATTCTTTTCTTCTGAAATCTTTTACGAAACTTAAAAATGCATAAAAAATCACAAAAAACTATCTTCAGAAGGTGATGGAAGGAATCTCCTTTTGAAATTCACAACAGTTTCTATGGCTTTTATACAATTCTATTTTGCTTAAATTTTCACTGCTTGCAATTTTTTTGCAAAATGCAAAGCACGTAAATTAAAAAAGGTTTTATCAAAAGGCAAAAATGTATACTGAACTACAAATGTCAAAAATCTGCTTTTCAGAGATGAATCTGAAATGGAATTTTTGAGTCAAAAACCCATTTGATTTAGTTTTAAACAGAATGCAAAAATAACATGAAAATAAAACCCATCTTTACAACTATTTACAAACATAACTTTAATTATACATACAATAAATAGGTAGCACTAGAGATAAAAATTGTCATTCATCTATCTACACAGACATTTAAATATGAACTTTTCTTTTAAATCACTGTTATCTTGAGCTTGAGAACAGTTTACCCACTTTTAATAAAAAAAAATACCATAATCAGATTCAGTCTATTTTATAAATTTCATTTACAGAAACCAAACCTGCAGTGAATGAAACCAAATAAATGGTTTCTATAAATGAAAAAAATACTCTTATGGAATATGATTTGGTCAACAGTTCAAAACTTTATAAAAAAAAAGATAGCATTAAAATACAATACACATCTCTGTTTAAGCATTACTGCTCACTTAATGTAGTTATATAAGTTTGTGCCTAGAACCATCCTCAAAGATCAATAAAAATGCTTGTAAAAGAATCATTCAAAGCGGCCCAGTGTTTCTCGAGGTTTAAGCAAACACTGGTATAAAAATACAAATGGAATTTTAGATTTATATAGAAAAATATTTTGTCATTATTTTGAGCTATGTATTTAGTATAATTGTTACGTATCATCTGTCCTAAAAATTAAATTTAATAGAAACTTTTAACTATGAAGCAAAACTGACCTATTCTGCAAGAATCAGAACTAAACGAATAAATACTGTAAGAATAAAAAATGAAAAATACCAGCTTATTGAAATAAGCTAAATACCAATTTATTGAAATAATTTTATTAAAAATCAGAAGTGAAAGAATTAAGCATAACAAAACATAACATTAAAAATGATTTAATATAATGAAAAGGTTATACATGTAGGTTTGTGGAATACTTACCCAATAGCATACAGATGTTTAATATTTGAAACAATTCCAATGTTATGAGCCTGATACAGTAGCAACTGATGTGCAAACTGATAGGTAATCTCACTTGGTTTTCCAATAAGGGCAGTATACATTAAATTTTTACCAGTTATTTTTTTATACAATTCTTCTAAACAAACTAGGAAAGCACCGTGTCCAAATCTAAAACAAAATAACCATATTATTAGTTCAACCTTATTAACTTTTTTAATGCAATCAGTCAAAATACAATAAACCAGCTTACTCTGCATTAACAACAGCAAGTTTCCTATTTCAACAATACACTTCGACCTTCATCCATTAGAAATTTTAAAAAAATTAAGCTTATTTATAAATCTTTTTGTAAAGTATTGTCATAATTTCAAAGCTTATTTTATTTTTTGAAATGTTTAATGTTGTAATTTAATCCTAACAAAATATGAAATATATTGTTTATTAGTCTTTTCCAACTAATGAAAATAACAAATTTCCTACAAAATATTTTTGGATATCAATTCTGAAATTTATAACAGTATTTTACTTTTTCCTATTACTCTTTTTTTCAGTAAAATTCAAAATTCAAAGCATTCAGAATGTATTTTTAACATTTAATTCTTTTAAACAACGATTACAACTAAGAGAATAGAATTATTCAATTTATTACAACAGTTTATGATTATTTCTATAGAATGAGTAAGCTAAAAGAACTGTCATAAAATTATTGTAACAAAACAAAGTAGTTTTATTTTATATTACTGTGCAACTATTTTATAGTTAACTGTATGGGAGAACTATTAAATTATTATATAACAAGAGTCCAAAATGTAACTGTACACCTACACCATAGCACATTACCAATATTTCACTAAATTTGTAGCATGAACTTTTCTGGGATAGGCTCATTTCAAAGTACATCTGGCCACTGATATTCCCAGATCTTACACCTATAGATTTTTATTTCTGGGGAGCAATGAAAGGATCTGCTCACAAGAACAGTCCTAACATCCTGGATGAACTGAAAAAATAACATAACTGAATTTGTAAATGCAATCACTTCTTTGGTGCTTCAGAGTATAATTTCAAATATGTTGAAATGTGTTCAGGCATTCTAGGAAACTAATGGTGGCCATACTGAGCTGCAAATAAAAACTAATTTCAATAAGTATTTCTGTTCTTATCATTGTTATTCGAATATAATGTAGAATAAACAATTAAACAATTGTAAACATAGCTGCATAGTTTCACTTGGGGCACCAGTTAGTTTAATAATAACTTTCTAAATTCTAAAGAAAAGGTAGTTATCAAACCAAGTTTCCTATTTAATTGCTTTAACTTTAAATAATAAAGAAGAAAATTGCTAAATCTAACCTCCTATTGTTATTTCTTCTTATATGTTATAAAACAAATATAGTGTTCATAATTGTTGGCAATGGGAAAGGGAAATGTAAGAGGCATAAAGGGATGATAAGAGAGAAGTCTGCTGACAATTGCACTGACTAATGAGTAGCACAGATTGGTACACCCATGCATCTATACTTAAGAATTCGGATTAAGTTTTTTTTAAATTTTATTTCTGCATCTTACATATTTGGAAAGCTTGTTTTATATAGATGTTAAAATATAGGTTTTATTACAAACTTAAAAACAAAAGTAAGAGGAGGGTAAAGAGGGATAAAGGGATACAAGTCTAGCAGGACTGAAATGTGGTAAGCCACATAAGTTGGGAACTACACCTGCAATAACAGACTGTTCCAGTTAGATCTCAAGATTAAATTACTGTTGTAACACTATTATCTCGACAATATCAGTGCTCTGATACTATTTGCAGTACAATCACTCCATCATGTTGTAAGGGATGATGGTTTCCCATTTAAATGATAGAGTTTGAATTATTAGAATGATCAGAATATTATTAGGAGCATATTTTAAACACACAACGGAAAGTTTCAGTCAGATTCATTTACAGAAGAATTAGATCAATAATTAGAAAATTAAAAATGTTAACTTATCCATGTGTTTGTATTTATGAACGCACAATCTTTGCTAAAAAAAATAGTCACTTTTTCTTAAAAATAACAATGTACCCCTCTATCATACCAGATAATAGAACTGTTGTTTGTGTACTGAACACAATATTTTAGTTTATTATGCTTCCATTGTTGATTTTAATAACTTACCAACCATTTAAAAATTTCCTACCAATTTATTTAACATTGAGTAAAAGACTATCTTTTACAGAAAGGCAATATTATTACTCTCTCTATATGAATGAATGAATTTTTAAATAATACTAATTAAAATAAAACTGAATTTTCTGGACCTTCATTCATGTCTCCGTTGAAGGTGTAATTTGAGCCAACAAATATGTGCTCACCTTCTGAAATTTGATTTATTTTGTTGTTATCTTTTATATTTTTAGTAACTTCACATATATAATTTAATATTATTTTATAAGAATATATTTAAAATAATTTTTATATACTATAATCACATCTATTTTTCATTTTTTAACTGTATATTTTGTGATGCTGCTGTGATCAAGGTTTTACCATTGTTTCCCTTGATCCGTCTACCAAATGCTACAACAGTTTCTTTTTTATCCATGAGTAGCATATGTACCCATTTCTGATGTGATCCATAAAATGCATTATTGAGTACCATTCACAATTAACGATTTACTTATTTATTATTCTGAAATAAAGCAAATTTCAGGGTCAATGCAACTTCAAAACTAAAATTGATTATAGGATCTAAATTGATTATACCTGCCTCTAAAAGAGGCATCAATAATCTTAATGAACTTATAACTGTAACTGGGATTGATTTTTTTCACCAGAAAAAAACCAGTTTGGTAGCCAGAACAAAACAGTTGCTGTGGTAAGCCTGTAATTTCATTTCATATATTTTAAAAAACAAGGATTAATTCCATCCAACCTAACAGTTACACCTTTCTACAAACAGCTACTGATAAGATCAGCTAAACATGAAATATGCACAGGAATTTTATCAAATAACTAACATCAAAAAAATAATAAAAAATAAAGAAAAGTCAAAAGCAATAGGTCACAGAAGAAATAAATTACAATTATTTACATATAATGTATTTGAAGCAACATAAAACAAATGAAATAGAATAAACTGATATGTTAGCTGAATGTTTAAGAGCAATATGAGAACTGATTTATGACGATGCAACACAACCAATGTTCAAATCAAGCTAATTATCAGACAGACACACACACACACACACAAAAGTAAAATAGAACAGTAGGAATAAAATGTCTAATCTGATACCTTGGTATATTTGCTTCAGCCATCCATTGCAAATCCATGTTACAAGCAAGTACTGGTATATGCGGATAACTAAGTCTTTGATGATGTGAAGGAGATCCATTTGTCATTATTACATCAAGTATCAACTGAAGAGATGTTTCCCACCTTACTGGTTCACCAAATAGAATAACTGCTTCAATTTTTGGAAAATTTGGATTACCTGCCACTTCCTAGAATATAAAAAAAAAAATGAATACCAACAAATTATGAAGGTATGGAATACAGTAATGATATTGATTGAAATATTAAACAGTAAAATCTTGTGAGATAACAAATACTAACTATTATTTTAAAATAAAAAATAAAATTCATATTTTTTTGGGAATTTGTATTTTCCATTATAGACCAAACCAATTTAAAAATAGAAAAGTTTTTTCAGACACTAAAATAGGAATCAGCAAACAATTACTGAAAAGTAAAGGAGATCGGTAATAATGGTCTCTCAAAAAAAAAAATATATATATATATAGCATCTGGGGGATGAAATCTATAAATCTCATCTCCATAAAAACTCTCCACAGAGAAGAAATTTCCATATAGGAGATTAGAATTTAATTTCTATTCTGAGATCCTAGTTGGAATGTACATCAGGGATTATTAAAAACATATTAACTATAAGAATTAAAAAATAATAGAACATTTTTGCGAGTAATCTGCATCATAAGTAGATTAGTCTAACTAGTTCATTTCATGATATTTAATTCCAATGTTCCCAACTTAATAAGACTATATCCTCAAATAAAACCTAATAATTTATAACATTTTCATTTTTTTTTTGTTTATAAATATAATGTTTAAATTTCTGTATAACTTCTGTTCACAATATTTTTATTATATGAAATTGGATGTTTATTTCTTAACTTTTCAGCAAATTTAAAAGATTTTATATCTGATATATCTATAAAGTTCTAAAAATCTTGAAGAGAATACTATTCATTTTGAATTCAATACAATTAAAATTCGAAGAATATATTTTCAAAAAAATTATAAATAGGCTGGAAATCATCTTGAAAAATAATAATGTCATTAGCAAAAATGTTAGCAATTTTATAAATATTATTCAATGTAAATGAATGTACTAACTCAAGCTAACAAGGCAGATGCATAAATTGATTAGATGAAGATATTAAGTTCAGCTGTTCTTGTTATGTAGATGGACATGAAATAGTGCAATATAATACAAGCCTAGAAGAAACTAAAGCATTAATCACTGATACAGATAATATATTATTTTTTTTTAGGAATAAATTATGGGTAATAGTGCAGTCATACTGATGGATATTTTCATTACTTTATCTATTTCACAACAGGATTTTAAACTTTGAGTTTGCTAACAATATGCTATATGGCAAAATAAGCTGCTATTACATTAATGATACTGTAAACTAAAGAAAGGAAATATGAAAATCAATAAAGGTTAAATAATATTTAAAATACATGGCATTACAGATGCAATCTATATAAACATATATAATGCATTTAAACTCACAGGAGAAACTCGTCGTTTTTGATCTACTGCATCCAACAATGGAAAAGCTCTCCTTAAGTTTTCAACAGTAACTGTATTAATAAATCCAAGTCTTCCTGCAATTTCTTCAATAGGTCCTTGACCAGATACTAAAACACATTTCTTGTGAAATTCATAAAAGTTTTTCAATGGTGTATGAGACATAACTACTTTATCTTCTGAAACCTGAAATTACAAAAATATCCTAAATAAAACAAAATCAGCATTAACTGCTAGTGTACTAAAAATTTTGTGCTTAGATTTCAATAACATATATTTATGATTGTAAGAAATTAAAATTTACATGTAACTGTTTAAAAACTTATATATAATTTTTTTTTTTTCAAGAATAAAAACAAATTAAGATTATGCTCACTGTTAACCCCTCCTTCCTGTAACACTATAATGTTTCTGTTTTTCAGCTTGACTAAAGTCAAACAGACAACAAGAGGCAGGCATTGCCATGTAAAATGTAAAAAATAAGGTTCTCTAACTAATAAGCTTCACAGGTCAGTCATTTTATAAGTAAAATGTGGTTTACATTAATAAATGTCAAAGTACAAGTTACATCTGCTGGAATTAAATAATGATGGTTAGCTAACAAAAAATAAAATTTCAGGGGAGAATTAATTAGTTTATAACAGCAATATTGTCCATTTTTTGTCAACCCAAAGAACTTGCTCCATACAGATGAGTCAGAAACTCTTTGTGAATACTATTGCCTATACAGCTTTCTATCTGAAAACACAACCCTTCACAACATTTCTCTGCCAGATCAATAATATTTTTATTACTTGTCAAGGTTAAGTTGGCACACACACGGTGGGGATGGATTGCTGGATTCCAACTGACTTCTCGTTACCTATGGTATCCTGTCATGGTACACTGTACTATAAGCAGTGCCAATGCTACTTCAGACACCCAAGTTGAACTGCTGTGCACCTTTATATTTACACTTCCAGAACTCAGATGAGTAATACTTATTACTTTATTGGTTTTTAAAATATTTTTTTGCTTATTATTTTTTATTTATGTTCTTGACATATCTGGTTTTTTTTTAATAAATAGAGGTTAGTATACAATCTATTGGGGCAATTTTATGGAAGGTCTTTTTTAAAAAGTAAATAGTAACATTTATGTGAAAAACATTGTTCAATAATCTAGATGCCTTCACTGGAATAGTAGTTTTTTTCCTTCCTTTTTAGCCTCCGGGAATCACAATCAGGTATTACTTCAGAGGAAGATGTGTAGCCTTCATGCAATGGTCTCAGGTCGACCATTTCTGAGATGTGTGGTTAATTGAAACCCAACCACTGGTATCCACGATCTAGTATTCAAATCCATAATAGTAATTCCATTTACTAGAATTTGAACATTGGAACTTTCAACTTCAAAATCAGCTGATTTGCAAAGACACATTCACCAGTAGACCAACCCGGTGGGTTACTGGAATAGTATCTGTGTAATGGTAACTACATTCAACATACTACGCTGGTCAAAATAAAAAGTATGCAAGAAACAATAAAAAATTAATGAATATTAGTTGGCTATAAATGTATATTCCAAAATTAAAAACTAAATTCAATTTTTTATGAAATTATTTAATAAATTTACTATAACTATCAATTAAATGTGCACAATGTTTCACTGATAACATAAAATAATATCTTACCTGTACACCTAACCATTCTGAAAGTTGTTTAGCTTTATCTTTACAGTGTGCATTCCCTGCATTAGTGACAAATACTGTTGGAACACGAAAATTTCCTTTTTCATTGACTAATCTTCTAAATGCTTCAGGAACTCTTGGTATTATACGTTTTCCTCTAACAATCACACCATCAATATCAAATAATAAACCAAATGATGGAGCAACACTCTGAAAAAGCACAAATTAAATAATAAATAAGATTTCCAGCAGGGTTACATACTATTTACTGACAAAGTGGATGACAATTTTATAATGTTTATTTTCATTTCCTTAGCAAGTAATAGGATAACTGTAATTTATTAAATCTTATAGCCGTCATGAGATGAAACCAAAATTTTACAAAATTGCTGTCCTGTGTTGAAGAAAATTCTGCATTAAAACATTGTTCAATGAAAGAAATTCTCATCAGAAAGAGTTTATACAGATAAAAATAGTGTTAAATATATACATTTAAAGTAAGTACATACATGTTAGTATATTCACATAGTTTGCTAGAAGACATAGGGCGTATTTGAATGACTCTGCTACTGTGTAC
The DNA here is from genome assembly GCF_047948215.1 of Lycorma delicatula. Lineage (NCBI taxonomy): Eukaryota > Metazoa > Arthropoda > Insecta > Hemiptera > Fulgoridae > Lycorma > Lycorma delicatula. Next base: position 41,716,552 of record NC_134458.1, read on the forward strand.
TCTATCGGAAATGATTCAGGCACCCATCTGTATAAATTGAAAACTGGATGATCAGTCCAACTGAACCACATGCATTTCCTATGATATATATAAACTGCCTTATATTTAAATTTTGAATCTTGGATGTCATGTCAACTACAAACTCCCTGTAAATTACATATCTTCTGATAATAAATTCAATGTCTGTTTATAAATATAGTGCTTAAATGATAAATATTTTACCATAATGAATTCTAAATATAGAAAAAGGCTTAATAAATATATTCAAAAGGCAAACTAGACGTTTTTTTAAATTTTCAAAAGACTAAGACTTGGTATCTTATAAAGTGTAATGATTTCCATGGAATAACTTAGACTTTGAATTTTAACACTCTGAAGCCCTTAATACCTAATTTAATTTATGGAATGTTTATCATTGATAAAAAAAATTATTTTTCATTTAGAAGCACATTTGAAAAATTATCCAAAAATAAATTATTTTAAAATGATTAAATTTGACAACATAGAACATTAAAAATTACTTATTTAAATATCTGCACAAAAATTTCGCAAAACTAACGTTACCAATTGATTGAAAAAAAATAACAAAAAAATGTACTAAAAAACCCGCTTACCTGTGTAAATGAAGCTCTTCTTAAGTCACTTTTAATTATATATTTACTAAATTGCTTATAATAATCAAATAAACAGTATTTATTTCTGCAGCAAGCAAAAGCAGTAGCTGCAGCCATAGTTACCTTTGGCTAGTTTTCCACTAAAGCACTGCCAAAAATTCAAGCAAAGTATTTAAGGTTGATTCGAAAACGTTCATTACCGCTATACAAACACGCTTGCACTACGAAACAGACTTGGAAGAGCTGAATAAAGTCAAATATAACCTAACCTTCCGAACGATGAAAAATACATATGTATACATATATTCCATTCTTTTCAAGATAATCAGTTTAAAATAACCTTAACAACTGTTGGTACCACATACTTTTAATAACCTTCTTACAACCTTGAGGACACCCTCACTAATTTATTAACAAAGTAACACTTCAAAGACCAAACTGTTCTTCCCAAATCAACTGACATTCCACACATCTTTCCAAGTTTCGCCGTCTGCATCGTGATGGGAACTCACAAATGTTCCCATCGACATGATCTTCGTTTGTTATCCATGACGTCATCCACGCATTTTGAAAATAAAAACATTATACATATATTCATTTCAAGCGGTAAAAAGAAATTATCCTTGTTTATTATTTTGTTTTCCATGACCAATTACTAAATATTACCAGATAAAACTTACTACAAACGTTGTAATTTGTGTAACAACAATTTTACTCTTTACTTTCAATTCTACTCTTTCGGGTAATAAGAATGTATCATCAACGATTTTTTTTTTAATTTTCATCTCGGAGCCACGTGGAGATCGAGACTGTTGTTTCATCACCGTTTATTATCTTTTTCCATAAAATCAGGATCATTATTAGCACATTCCAGGACTTCCCTCTGACGGTTTTCCTTTTGCTCATGAGTGAGAAGTTTGGGACAGATTTTGTTGGTTCGCGTCGCATCCTCCATTAAAATTGATTGCACTGAACAAAATGAAACTCTTACTTCATCTTCAAGCTCTCTAATTGTTATATGACGATTATTTATCATCATCTGTCGAATTTGCTCAATTTCTTTCTTGGTGGAAGTTCTGGTAGTGCATTCATCACTTTCGACAAGCTTGGAAACGGCGATTCCAATTTGAGGTTATATTACTTTTGGCGCGTTAGGAGAAACTGACCAGTGTATTTTCAGCAAATTACGGAAGTTTGCGCGCGTCGTTGTAACACACCATGAAGTTAGTTTTTAGGGAGAGTTTATTATTTTTATTACTATTATTGTTTTCTTTTCGGTCTGAAGTTATCCAACTGTACTATTTGTAAGATTGCCCATATATAAATAAGGTAAATTATATTATTATTATATCTTGAGTTAATTTATCAATTCGCAAAATTAATTTTAATAAATATAATTGAAGGAAAATAAATATTGTGAATGTTGAATTAGAAAATGTAAATAAAAAAAAGCATGTTCAAATTTATCTTTTTATTGAATCGTCCAATTTTATTATTTTATTTTTGTAAAACTGATATATATATATATATTATTTTTAACTACCTTCATTCGAAAGATTCTAATATGTAATTTTAATTCTTTTTAGTTTCCAAGATGCCCAAAACAAATGTGGAGAAATGTAATAAGCATAACTAAGCAGAGAAAAATAAAGCAGAACAAGTTTGAGCTTACAGACTATGTCAAAAAATAATTTCAGAACAAAGTGGAACATCCGTAAGTGGTCCTTCCAGTGTTATATTAAATTCAGATATATGTGTAGTTACTCTCGGACCATCATGTCAGCCAGCATCTATCAATTTAAATGAAATTATTTTCAATGATATTGTAAATCAAGTTGGTGACAATATGTGCAATTCATCTTTGTCCACTCATTCCTGTGAATGCGCAATGTTACTACTACGCAAGCTGAGGTGCATGTGCAAAATAAAAAGGAAGCAATTAACTGAAGCCTCAAACTTACAAGCTCTAGAAGTATAACTTCTTATATGTGTACATAAGTACACACAAGCTTTTTTTTAATTTATGTAAGCTTGATCACCAAAAGCTGTTGAATCTTCCTTATTGTCTCTACTTGGGTATCACTAAGTTTCTGACAAAATTTAATACAAATTCTCTCTCAACTTATTCAACCATTTTGAATGGCAACTAAAACATGATATGAACTACTCACACATTTTACTTTCACAGCTGCTAAGGAGCAAAACAGTGAATTATAAGAAACCAATATGAGTCAAGGTCACATTTCATAATGGTTCCCCTCCTACACTAAAACTGGTTACCGCAACTAAAAATAAGATTGGGTATGTTTTAATCGCACTTTCTTCCACGTTCTCTTTACTCTATGGTAAATTACATTTATCACTGAATGTGTACAAATAGGTTAATCCAAACTGAACTTGCTACTTTCACATACAGTAAAGGTACACCTTTCTTATTGATAGGATACATTTATTAAATTGCCACTTTCACTTTACATTAAATTGTAGAAAGAATAGGATTAACCTTACTAGAGAAGTATCTTGAACACTATTGACTTTTTATATATCCCATAGATAAGAAATAGAGTTACTGAACAAACTCAAAGGCTGAATGAAATAACATAAAACAAGAAAGCATTATTAATTCAATTGAAACTTTTAAAATTATAGTCAAAATATGAAGTTTGGCTTCCACTAATGCTGAGATAAAATGTAAATTTTTGTTCTTAGAAATCAATCGCACAGAGAACATAAATTTTATTATTAGTACTGAAGGAAATCTTTTTTTCACGAGTACATTCCATACTTTGATGGATATTTACCAATACCTATATTCTAGACAATAGATTGTTAATGCACTCGATTACTGAACAGCTATTTCATGAAAACTATTATTTATTACTTTTTATTATCTATAATAATTTGCAGTAAAATACAGTACAATCATTTTATCATGCACATCATTTGTCTTGAGCACGCTGACATTGAGTAACCATGTTTTAGCAAATTTTGAAAGTTAGTTGATTTGTATAGGTGTTGGCTACATAGTTAGCTAACCTACCAGTAGATGGCATCAGTGTAACCCACTGGGTTGGTCTAGTGGTGAACGCATCTTCCCAAATCAGCTGACTTGGAAGTCGAGAGTTCCATCATTCAAGTCCTAGTAAAGTCAGTTATTTTTACACAGATTTGAATATTAGATCGTGGATACCGGTGTTCTTTGGTGGTTGGGTTTCAATTAACCACACATCTCAGTTATTGTCGAACTGAGACTGTACAAGACTACACTTCATTTATACTCATTCATCCTCTGGAGTATTATCTGAACAGTAATTACCGGAGGCTAAACAGGAAAAAGAAAAGAAAAAGGTGGCATCAGTGTGCAATAATAATTTTTGTGTGTACAGAGCATATGGTCTTTGTGATTACAAAATTGTGTGGTGTGGTGTAGCATGTTCCTTGTGAATAATCATGCTGTTTCAACAGCACAGCAGGTGCTTAATGTCAAGGTGAACTTAGGAAGTAAGTCAGATGACTACGTTAAAGAAAAATTTTGTGTTAGATTTCCAGGTGCACCTGTGCCAAACAACTCAACAGTAATGTGAATCATCAATCACTTACGACTAGGAGTGTTGCTGACAAGAATAGGCATGCTTCAGTAATGATAGAGGAACGTGCATTACTTGAACAATCTCCAAGGAAAGGTTTATGTAAATTATCATCTCAGACAGGAATATCACATGGGAGTGGATAAAAAGCCACAAAGAAATTAGGTCTATATGCATACTGAATACAATGCATAAAAGGAACTAAAACCCCCAGACACTGTTAAAAGAATAAGGTACTGCCACTGGTTCATCAACCAGGTGGAAAGTAATGGGATGGGCATACTGAATAACACATTTTTTAAAGATGAGGCATATTTTCACCTTAGCAGTTACATCAACAGTCAGAATAACAGATATTGGTCAATACAAAATCCACACATCTTACATGAATTGCCACTGTACTCACAGAAGGTAGGAGTTGGTGAGCAATTTCCTGATGGATGACAAATAGTGGGCCCAATTATTTTACGACACCCTTGACAGTCTGGCATACCAGGAAATAATTATGAAATTTGTAGCTCTTCTCCAGCTTGATGAATGCTATTGTTACCTGTAACAAGATGGGGCAACATGCCATACTTCCATAAACACCATGGAATTTTTGGAAGAAATGTTGGGTGATCGTATGATCTCTACAGGTCTGTGGCCCCCTAGTTCCCAACTTACTGTCACCAGACTTCTTTCTCTGGTTTTTTTTGAAAAGACGTGTATATCGAACAAACCCACATACTTTAAAAGACATGGAGTGAGCCATTATTGCAGAAATTAATTCCATAAGCTCTGATATCCTACAAAGGGTATAAAAAAATATGGTGGGAAGGGTTCGGATCTTTCAGGAAAATGATGGACATTTCCAACACTGCTTTAGGACATTACAGGTTGTGTATCACTACATTCCATGAATCAAATCAAATGCGTGTACTCTGTATTACAGTTCAAAGTGGAATTTTAGTGTTTAGTATCATGATGTGTAAAATAGTATAGTATCATGCGATAAAATAACCACCACTGTACAATAGCCACCACATAACGGTGAACTTGGATGATCAGCCCAGACATATCTGCTATACTATTGTTAGCGGAAACATTGGCACATCATGATTAGTCATCTCTTAGTAGCATAAAATGATGCAACTGTCGTTTACAAAGCAATGCATTTTTGTGTGTTTAAAGTATTAATAAAGTGACAACATCATGTTTCAAATACAAAACAATTATTTTCATTTTATTTTTTTCTCTTTTGTTTTTCCATGAATATAAAGTTCACTTCTGTGGTTCTGCCTCTCATTACAGCTCTTTTGGTGGTTGTCATGTATTTTATTACACAATCAATTAATGTACAATATGATATTTTCTAAAAGGTTTTTGTTCTGGTTTACAGTTCAAACTTTTTAAAGTAGTTCGTTCACATGCGAATATAGTTATGACTGAATTTAAGTCTGCTGTGGAAGGTAAAAAATTTCTAATACAGTTACATGAAATTGTGAACAACGTGTATGATTTCATGAAGAAAGAATCTTTAGCTGTAGGAAAATTAAAAAATAACAAGCACTTAATTGCTATACAGAAGTGTGAAGAGAGAACTGCAGCTGCCTGTGGCATTTCCAGGACTCAGGTTCAAAAACTAAGGAAATAAAAAAATAGAACTTCTTTGATTTGAGGGGCCAGAATGTCTGTTTATCACCGTGAAAAAGAAACGTTCTAAACCAGTTACCTGATTAGATGATTTTGATAAAAGTGTGGTTAGGTGAACTGTGAATGAATTTCACTCAAAATTAGGGAAGCTGCCAACAGTTAACAAATTCTGTAAAGAATTGAGAAATAAAATTAATTTTAATGGCAGTGAAACTAGTCTAAGAAGAATTTTGAAAGAATTAGGTTTTAAGTGGCGCAAAACAGAAAATGAAAGGAAAATTATAGTTGAAAACATATTAAGCAGAAAAAGATTTCATATTTTCAGGCAATCAGTGATTTCAGAAAATGTAATCGGGAAATTGTATACTTAGATTAATTGCATGTTTTATCATCTCATTCAATGGTAAATCATGGGTTGACAACGGTGTAGGACTTCATTTACCAATTAAAAAAAGTCAAAGTTTAATTATAATTCACACTGGAGGTGAAATGGGCTTTATTCCAAATGCAATGTTAACTTGGACAGCCAAATCAAAGAGTGTCCATTAAAAATTATTTGAAATAGGCTGAAGAAAAATTAGTTCTTAATCTTTTTCCTGAGTCTGTAGTAGTTATTGACAATGCTCTGTATCATAATACCCTTTCCGAAAAACTTTCTGTGTCATCAAGCAAGAAACACTACATGACTTTTTGGCTGCAGAAACATAATATTCCATTTTAATCTCAAATGCTTAAACCACAATTGTTGTATGCGCACTAATTAAGTTGAAAAAAGTGATAAAAAATTATACCAATTTGACAAATTGTTGGAAAGAATTGGTCAAATTCTGCGGCTTCCACCTTACCATCCTGATTTAAATCCAGTTGAGATGGTATGCTCAGAGGTAAAACTACATGTTGCGAGTCACAAAACAATGTTTAAGATGTCAGGAATGCAGAAACTGTGTGAAGATAAAATGAATTTGATGAATGACGAACACTGGAAACCTTACTTTGAAAGGATAAAAAAATCGAAGGTGAATATTGGAGCCAAGAATCGTTAATAGATTCTCTGACAGAATCTTTCATTGTCTCTTTATGTAGCGACAGTGATATAGTGACAATTAAGTTGAAGATAGGGATGACAGCAAGGAAAGCAATCTAGCTGAGGAATTAAACAGTTAATGCATTTTCCAGTAATTAAAGTTATAGTAATGACCATCTATTGCAATATTTACTGTGTAATTACTAATAGATAATATTTTGTCAACCGTTATTACATTTTACAATGTGCAGCACAGAATTAGCTGACTGTATTTTATTTCAAAACTGTTGCACTCATTTGTTAAAAATAGAACAATTATTTGGTAAGGGGGATTACTAAGAGCAAGGAACATGTTTTTATGTTGGGTAGTAATCATCGCCACTTCAAGCTTACCATTGCTGCATGGCGACTATATGTAAATGTGATAAGGTAATTTAAAAGGCCCTTTATGTTGACTGCAGTTTTCTGTTCCTAGCTATATACAAAAAATTAATTGATAATAAACATGGAAATGATCATATTCAATCTGTTGTAGTTGGTTTTTATTGATTAGAAAACTTTGCTTATATGAATAATGATTTTCTTCTCATGATTAAATTACTGTAAAATTTAAAACTACTATCCATTTACTAACTGATGAATTATTTCAAGCTGTAAAATATATGAAGAAAAATGAAAAATGTCTGCATTTTAACTTTGGTGAAAATAAAAGCAGTATTATTATTATTATTAAATGAAAAAATTTCAAAGGACTTAAAAAAGATTGTCTTTACATTATAATCTATTTTCCCATCAAAAAGCATATAAAAAAGACAATGGTGAAACAGGATACTCAGTGATAGAAAAAACAGAAAGAAATTACTACACAAATAAAAAATGTACAAGAAGCGAGTGAATTTATTAGGCAAATGTGATGTCATTTAATATTTTACATAAAATAATAATTAAATTAAAACAATTAATAAATTAGATTAAAACAAGTCAGTAGAACAACTATACAATTACTTTAACCTAACAGCTATATAATAATAAATTTTATAGTAACTGTTTTTTTACAATAAACAACTAATTTTACAATTTTATTTTCATTGATATAAATTACAATAACTTTCTTTAAAGTTATTGTAATTTATATCAATTATTTTATATCAAACATAAAAAAAATTTCTACAGCAAAGTATTTACACATGGTATACACATCAGAAATAAACATTTTAAAATACTGACAGATTGAACCATATATTGAAAACAGTAAATTACAACAGGATTATTTAATGACTGATATTACACATTCTTTTGTTTTTAATAAAGCGTATTAAATTACTTAATTAAAAATAAAAATAATCCCAAAAGAATATGTGGTAGTAGCTTTGCATACATCATACATATAATCAGTAATACTGCCTAAATTCTTCTAATAAGAGCACATTGTTTTAAAATCTTTAGTTCTTAGTAGATATTATACTAAATAACTCATTATTTACAAAAATAAATACAAACTGTACATATTACATACAAGTCAGTGCTATAAACAACTGTGAATGAATATAAGCACACATAAAATGTAATACCATATAGCAATTTGTTTTTACAATAAAATTAATTAAATATCTTTAGTAAACAATAAATAAATATAAATTAAAAGGGAAACAATTTATTGTTATTAACAGTTAATTTATACTTAATATAACATATAAATATATATAACATGTAATTCAACAATTAACAAGAAACATTAATGAATCCAACAAACTAAGTTAAAATAAATTCAATTATTAAACAAATATAAGAATTAATAAATACATTTTCAATTATTATCTATGTTAATTAAAAATTTATATTAATTCACAGAATCTGACTGAATATAAATATTTTATTAATTCACAGTAATACTTTTCATGAGAAAGTTGTTACTGTGTGTTGTCATGAGAAAAGTATTACCGAATCAGAATTTTTAGAAATTTCTTGGATTTTACTTATTGTTCAACATTATAAGTCATCATAAGAAGCAGATTAATTTTTAAGCTGTAGGAACTGCTACTGATGGCAGCAGCCACAAAGTATTTTCTTATCTATTGTACCTGCTGTCTTGGATCTCTACCTATTACAAGTTGTATTTTAGTGAGCATTAGTTTTAAATCATGGATATAAAACAGTCATAATTTATATGTCATATCATGGATAATGCTTACATGAGGAGATATAGTGCAAAAGACTGAATGGTGAAAGATATCCAAAACGTGTAAGTCAAACTAGAAATTAAAAATAGGTCAAAGAAGTGTGATTTTTGATAATAAAAAAAAAGTATTATTTTTATTTGGTATATACCATATATACATACATAGCAGTAATTATTACAGACTCACTATAAATAGTGTCACGGTATTTAAAAAAAAATAAAACTGTAAAAATCCATTTTAAATTTAAGTAAAATCACAAATAATAATGATTTTAATTTCTTATGGATAAAAAAAATACTAGTTATTAAATCTAAACTGGACTATTGTTGGGTTGACAAGCTGAAAAAATTTACGTAAACTGTAATTGCTATAATTAGATATTAAAAATATAAATGTTGGGTGTCGTACAATTATAATACGGTAAATTTCTGCTGCCAAATTTTAACTACACTTTACAATATACTAAAATAATAAAAACAAACATCACCAAGAGAAAAATCGGATTAAAATGGAAAACACCATCACAAAATTATATCTATAATCATCAAAGTATGATCCCCTACATATTACAATCTATATATGTAATAAAGTACAACAAATAAAGTTATTGCTAATTATTTATGTAGTAATCTTGAAGAGTGGGTGAAAAAATTCTTAAATTTCTCTAATGACTGGTAACAAAGAACAATATTAATGTTTAAGATTATCAGATGTTTAATCCAGATCAGGCTTGGTATTTTCACATGCTACAGAATATCTCATTTCCAGTCAAAGTTGCATTTTAGTGGTGAATAAATCATGTACAATTCTGATTAGCAATATCATGGAATGTTGCTTACGATTCAGGATAGAACTATATTAAAAGTACAAACATGCCAATTTGGTGATTAAAGAGTAAAAAAGCATTATATTTTACAAACAATGATAAAATTTTTATCACAGTTTTTTTTTGTCTCATAATATTAGGCTAATTTTAAAAAAATCTAAGTTTGGATCATTCAGTAAAAGCTTACAATAAGATACAAATTAGGAACAAAAGTGTGTTATTAATAAAAATATTCATTTATTTTCTTTCCTAATTAAATAAGTACAGTAGGAATAATTTCAGTTGTCAAATAAATGATCTAACGTAGAACAACTAAACACCACACACTTGAAGGCTTAATTTTGCAAAGCAAATTTCATACTGAAAACAGGTAAATAAATGATAACAAAAAATCTAATAAATGAATGACTGTGATATGACAATATAACTTTATTTGGCCTAATGTTTAATGCTTTTCTTATAGGTGGCACCAAAGCTGAGTGACAGTATTTTGGAGGTCTAGTAAAGATCATGACTGAACAATCTATTCTATTTTAGCTGTAATATTTTTTACCATATTGTATTGTGTGTTAACTCTTATTTGGTATAAAGTATACCAATAATTTTTATTTTATACTGTAATAAAATGACTGTTTTTAAAACTAAAGTAATTAATGGATATCCTTCTGAGAAACTTGCTACTCCTAATAACTTATCTTCTTTCTGATACAGAATTGTTTGTTCAAAATACACTTACTATATTTTAATTTATACAAATTAAAAGATGCCATTTTAAATATTAATTAAAACAGCTACTAATGCATGGAACTATAATTAATCCACAAATAAAAATTTCGGACAAAATGTGCAGTGTAATAAGACTACTAATCAGCAGGTACCAACATCAAATAAAAAAGAAAATTATACAGCTAAACTGTTGCAGTAGTTGTTCCTAATGTTTTATTTTATTTTTTTTATAAGGTGATAAAGAAGATGCATTAAGAGTTACATAAGCAATACAGAAAAAATTAATGCTATTTAAGAAGAATTCACAATTATACTGTTAACAGGTGAAATTTAATTTAGATGAGATTTTAAAATTACATAGCAATAAATTTAGTTCAAAAGATAATAAAACTTATTACAAGCACAAGTGTCAACTGTATAATGATAGATTTAAATACATAATTTTTAAATTGGTGAATATTTTAGCTATAAATATAAAATTTGTGCTACAAAAACTTATTACACTGTGGAATAAAGCCTTCTGGATCAAGTTGTCAACCAAAATTAATTTCTTCTGTCTCACACTTGAGAAACATATCTAATGAACTAGATTTATCGCAAAAATTGTCTCAAAATATTTCATTTGGAGCAATTTAAGTAAATTATAAATATGAAAAGTAAAAATATTAATTGAAATAAATGTTACTGAAACTGACCACCCAAATTAAGAAGTATCCATTTTTGCTTTTAGACATTATTTTGTTTCATTCATTTTTTTACAAGTATACTCCCACTATATTATATAAAACTAAAATGAGACCAACTTTACAGTTCCAAAATGGTGTCCTGATGTACATAATAAATTAATTTTTAATAACTGATTTTAAAATAATCACATCTGGTTAAAAAATTTCTTTATCTCTCTAGATTATAAATAGTAAATACACAGCACCAGCCAATTTTTATGATCATTCTCCTTTGGTAAATTAGATTAAATTGTAAGAGTAATATCAGACCTAGTTAGAGCCACCAGCCACAAGCTAATGTCACAGATATTGCTGGCAAGGAAACATTGAATTTTCAACAGTACTAATACAATAAAAAAGGGATAAAAGATAAGGAAAGAAGGTGAAAAGAGAGAATGATTAATCAAAAGTTGGACTGCCTTAAGAGTTTGAGGTAATGTGTCTTGTCCATGATAAATATTAAAAATTTTAACTTTTAATGATTAAACTAAAATGTTGTTTTATATTCAGTCATAAACTACACATAAACCATTCATTTCAATAAAATAGTATACCATTAAATGGCTAAAAAATAAAAATATTTTAAATATAAAATGCACCTCATACATTCACAAAAGATAAATTAATAAAATAACACATACTGAAATCACACCTATAGAACGACATGCAAAAGCAAAATAATTTACACATTGACTGCAGAATACATACATAGGTATATGTGGTCATGATGATATGTAACTACAAGGATTATGCCATGGTATGTGGTTAGGTCTACTAAGTTTACTTGTAGGAACAAATGCTAACTGACTCAAATCTGTACTTCTTAACACACAGTCTACACTGAGCCATAGTAGGGGTATGTTTCTGAAATTATTGACTGAACAAATATTTGTTTTAAAAATTTTAACGTTATCATGTATTTTAATAGGTAAATGTAAAAGAGAAAAAAATAAAAAAATTACTGCAGATAGGCTTACACCTGAAAGCGCTTTGAAAGTGAAAAAAAAAGTAAGGTAACAGTGTTATTTAATTCTGTATTTTATGGAGTGCTGAATAAGTTTATATTACATAATTATATATATATATATATATATATAGAATAAAATGTGACTTTTACACAACTCCCCAAAAAAGAATATACATGGTGTACGTATGTTCCACCATAGCAGCCTAACAGTTGAACTGATTATGCAAGACTCTACTATCATGGAAGACAATAAAATAACAAGAAGAGGAACTAAATATACAGTACTGTATAATTCAGAAAATGGAAAAAGGATGATGGTATCCCATGTAATCAAAGCGCTGAGGAGGGTTGTGGATAAGTCTGAATCCTCAGTGTTCGTCATTCCCCCGGGGACGGCGGTTACGATAATCAAGAAAGTCGTAATTTACCTGATGCGCAAAGGCAAAACACTACCTAGAATGGTCTTGCCCAATTTGGGAGACCAGGCTCGCGCTAGATCTAGATCGGTGAGGAGGGGCACCCCGCCGGTGACCGATAGCAAAACAGTTGTAGTTAAAGCGCCCGGCAAATCATATGCTGATTTATTAAAGACCGTGAAGGACAAGGTCAGTGTGGACGAGGCCGGAGAAGTACTTTCAATAAGGAAGGGGAGGAATCAAGAACTAGAAGTCAGGATTAAGGGCACCCAGACGGCGGGGGAATTTACTTCAATGCTGAGAGACCGTGTATTGGACCTGGAAGTGGATGTCTGAACCAGAGGGGATCGTAGGACGGTGGTCCATGTTAAAGATCTAGTATGCGATACAACCGAGCAAGAAGTGAAGGAGGCAGTTGAGAGAGTACTGGGAGCAGACGAAAGCTTTCAGGTGACTTCGCTCCAAGGCGCATACGGCGACACCAGGAACGCGACAGTAATCACTACCTATAGAGGCGCAACCAAATTGGTGGCCTCGAGACTAAGGGTTGGCTGGGTCAACTGTAGGACATACATCCGGACAGAAAATGAAAAATGTTATAGATGCTGGAGAACGGGCCATGGTAGCAGGCTCTGTAAAGGACGCGATAGAACAAACTTATGTTATAATTGCGGTGAACCAGGTCACATAATAAGGGATTGTCGCAAGGCCTCAAAGTGCCTCGACTGCAGAAGTCTGGCTCACAGAACAAGCAGTGCTGTTTGTACTAAGTCACATGATTAGAACGTTATTAATAAACAACCACAGGAGTATCTTATCGAATGACTTACTAGAAGAAATTGCCACTAGAGGCAATTATGACCTCATAGTGGCCACTGAGCCGCACGTTTATTCAGCAGCCAGACCACAATGGGTCTCTGATACGAATGGAGATGTGGCCATTAGAAGGGTAGCAGAGAACAGGGAATATGGCCTTTACCGTAGAGCGGAGGGTTTGGTAGCAGTTGAACTAAATGAAATAGTTATAATTGGTGTTTATATAAGCCCAAACATTCCATTGGGATCGTTCCAAGACAAGGTATTCCAGCTTCAACACATTGTCATGCAGTCTCACAAAAGAGTACTTATTCTTGGGGATTTCAACTTTAGCACGACGGCGGCAGGTGCAGCCTCCTCCAACGCCAGGGGATGGATTCTTGAAGAATTTCTAGCAATCACCGGCGCAGTATGCATTAATGATGGTATGCCAACATTCAAAGCCAGAGGGCACGAATCGATCTTAGATTTGGCTATAATAGATCGAAGAATGGACCCAAATCTGATTGCATTTACCGTACTGAGCGAAGAGACCGGCAGTGACCACCTGGCGGTCTCAGTTGTAATCAGTGATCATCACACAGGGACGACATGGCAGAACATCACCCCCAGACTAACAAATACGCAGATTCAACTGGTGGTTAGGAGATTTGCACGCAAAATTGCAGAACAGGTGCAGATTAATCCAGACATGTTTCAGGAGATAATAGTCGAAGAAATCGCCAGAGTTCCACACAGGACTGACAAGTACCACCCGGTATGCTGGTGGACTCGCGAAATAGAGGACCAGAGGAATCTCATGCAGAGATGTAGAAGAAAGGTGCAGAGAATGCGTACTCGTGCGGGTATGGTGGAAGAGAGTAATTTGGCCATCAAGGAATACAGAGCGGCAAGGAAAAAACTGAACTTTCTAATAAAACAGACTAAAAAAAGGAAATGGCTGGAACTATGTCGCGTACTGGATGCCGACCCCTGGGGTAGCGCATTCCAGATAGTGACAAAACGCCTTGGCAGACACATGCCTATGTTAAACAAGGACACTGCGGCTCAGCAAATGAGCATACTGTTCCCAAGGGAAGAAATGGAAAATCGTGAAGAAATCACATGTGTTCGAGATAGATTTACACAACAAGAGGTGATTAATGCGGTTAAAAAACTAAATAATAAGAAAACCCGTGGCCGGATGGGATCCTGGCGGCAATTATCAAGGGCCTTGCTGAAGTGATTCCATGGGAATTAGTTGATGTCGCTAGCTATGGACTGCAAAATTGTGTCTTCTTTAACTGTTGGAAAGCAGCCAGAACAGTCTTCTTGCCCAAACCGGGTGCTACTGCGGGACAAGGTGAATATCGCCCTATCAGCTTGATCAATAACATGGGAAAAGTGGTGGAGACGTTAATTGCGTGTAGACTGCAAGAAGAATTAGAACAGAAGAAGAGTCTATATGTAGATCAATATGGTTTTCGTAAAGGATACTCAACGATAAACGCAATTAATAGGGTGACAAATTGGACGGCAGGAGTTCGGGAGGGCACCTGGTGGACAAGAAGACTACCTTTAATGATACTATTAGATATAAAAAATGCCTTTGGCTCAGTCCCTTGGCCTGCGATTATAAATGCATTAAAAAGAATGAACATCAGTATGTATTTAATCAACCAAATTAATCACTACCTGCATGAAAGATATACGGAAATCAGAACGATTGAAGGAACTGTTACATTTCAGATATTTGGAGGTGTTCCGCAGGGGTCAGTGTAAGGACCCCTGCTCTGGAATATTTTTGATGACCAGATCTTTAGACTGCGTTACCCGGAAGAGGTAACTATTGTAGGTGCGGAACACCTATGCGGATAATGGCATATGATAATAGTATGCGGATGATGTGGCAATTCTGGTAGAGGATCGAGAAGTAGAGAATTTAGAGGTCAAAGCTAATCAGTCTCTCGGAATAATCGACGAATGGCTAGAAAGAAACAAGTTACAGGTGTCCCCTGCCAAGTCGAGATGTATTCTTTTCTCCGGTAGAAGAAGAGTCCAGGGAATCAACATCGCAATACGAGGGGAGCATATCTTAGAGGTGAGTTGCACCAAATACCTTCGTGTAATGCTCGATAAGAGTCTTAAATTTGGAGCGCACATAGAGATGATAAGCAAACGGGTAGCCCCCACTATAAGGGCGTTAAGGGGAATGTTCAACAACCATAGCATACCTAGAGCTTCAGTCAGGAGACTGATCACATCAGCGCTATATGCAGCCCCGGTATGGGGTGAAGTAATGAGCATACAAAGGAATAAACAGAGATTAAGAAGTGTACACCGGGTTGCGTTATTGGGAGTTGTGGCAGAGTACTGCACCCTATCTTATGATGCGCTGTGTGTCTTGGCTGGGGTACCACCAATCGAACAACAAATAAGAAATCGAAGGCTGAGAGCAACGGGTATGTCAAAAACTGAAGCGGAAGCAGAGACCAGGTATAACTGGCAGACCGAATGGTCTGTCTCATTGGTTGGGGTATGGACAAGACGATTGATCCCTGATCTGGAGGTCTGGCTGGAAAGAAAACACGGCAATCTGGATTATTATATGACACAACTAATGTCTGGGCATGGCTCATTTGGCTATTACTTGCATAGATTTGGCAAAAGGTTATCGCCTATATGTATCTACTGTAACGAAGTAGACGATGTTGAACATACAATCTTCGATTGTCGCAAATGGGCCCAGTCCAGTACAGAAACGAAATGGCAACAACTTAACAGCTGAAAATCTGGTCGGGTGGTTATTGGTCAATGAAGCAAACTGGGACTGGTTCGCGAATTTCGCAAGAAATATCCTCAGGATAAAAGAAGAAGACTCAAGACACCAGGGGTTACAGGGGCCCAAATGTAGGGAAGGGAGAACAGCCCTGCCCCGGAGGGCCCGTATGTGGGTTCCTGTGATGGGGTGGGGACTCCTGGGGCAGGCTGTATGGGAAAATGTAAAGACCGAGTCCCGGCCGTCGGTGTTGGTCCCGGGGGCGCTTCGGTGCTTTCTGGGACTGGCACCGTCGGTTTGAGGCAGGGCATAGACCGAGACCAGGTTCCCTGAGGGGCGGTGGGGGACGGCATAGCCGGACCTCGTCTGTTCCGTGGGGAATTTGAGGCAGGCGCTAAAAAAGATCTGGAACCGGGGGGGGGGCTAACCTGCCGTGCCGGGTGTAAAACCGGTGGGTGGGGGACGCACCATCAGAGTCAAATGGACACGTTCCTGGGCCGAGTATACTTAAGTGGATGTCCGGCCCAGGAATGTAGGGGGGAAAAAAAATATTAACTAGTAATTCCTTTCTTTTATTTAGTGAGTTAACTGAAGTGGTAACACAATTATTAGTTCGTTGTTAAAAACATTATGTTTCTAAAGTTTAGAACTAAAATGAAAAAGCTGTCTAGCCATAATTTTACAGCAAGTTGTGTTTAAAATTTAAACCAATAAAAAATGTTACGAAATTAATTAAAAAAAGTGACACTAATAATTTTTTTTAGATAGAAACTTATCCAACTTAAGTTTACAGTCATTTTAGAATAACATTTTAAATATAATTAATAACTTGGATCTCATGTATGAGATATGAGGTTTCTGAATCGTTCAGAATGAAGAGTTGAGATGCAAGTTAATCAAATACAACTCATTCATCTGATAGATTTTTTCAAATCTATCAAATGATCAATTTCAAATGACAGATCAAATGATCAATTTTATTCATGTGTCATACGACTGCTCGAAAAGGAGTATAATTGTTAATGTTTATATATGTATGTATGTACATTTGTTTCATCATAGCAGCTCAACAGCTGAACCAATTTAGATGTTTGACCACATGTTGGAATCCTTATGTTACTGAGAGTGTCATAGGTTATTTATATATATACACATATACATGCTTAAATAAATTTTAAAAATTAAAAAAATATATATATATATATAAATACAAAGTTGTCACTCACATGCTCTTCAATTATCCCATATTAAAAAGCAATATTTGTCAAGAATGTTTTTTTTCAGCAGTTGTTTTTTAATTTTTAATATTCATCTCTTGTTAAAAGTTTTTTTGTATTGTACACAATGTGAAGGTAATGGAAATTTCTATGTAACAATGATAGCTGATAAATTAGTAATTTAATCTGCAATAAAATTGTATTTTTAATACTTTTTTGGGAAGTGAAATTTATGAGTAGTATGTTCAGTCTGTCAAAATGATATTACATGGTAGAAACAGTGAATTATTAATAAAAAGACAAAAAAAATCACTGGGCAAATAAGATAGTTTAACCAAAATTTTTAATGCTAATAACACTTTAGGTTATCTAATTCCCAAATTGTGTCTCAGGCACTGTGTATGGCAGACCAGAGAATGTCTATAAATTTGATAAATAGTATATACTTATTTATAAAAATAGAATTTTTTTTAATATCAGAAAGCCATATGAACTCAAAAAGTGAATCTTGCTGTACATCAACTTTTACAAATTTATATCTGCAGCTGATGTGTTAAAGAATCAATAGGTTGAATTTGTAAAATGGCAATGCATTTAATTTTATCAAGTAATCTTATTTTAATTAATATTATATTACAGTATAAATTATAATGTTCATATCAGGTTAATGCAACTATTTATAATATCAAAAGAAATAATGCAATATATATTTTTATATGCACTATTTCTATTTTGAGTAATTCTATATTCATAATAATTCCACAGAATTCTAATTATACACATTAACTGTAACTACAATCATCTGAAAAATAAAAAAATGGGTTATCACTTTATGTATTTTAATTTGAGTATGGGATTTCTATTTTTACATGTTTGGGGAACTTTGCTGTGGACATTTCATTCCTGTTTAAATCTACTTTCATATTAACTGATATATTTACGGCAAATGATATATATATATATATATATATATATATATATATTACATCAATAGAATAATAACATTATTAGGAAATAAATTGTACTAAGTTTGAGCATAACTAAAAGTATAACCTGATAATCAGAATTTTAGAGTAGATAAAAAACATATTATTTTTTACTGAATACATGAGTATTTTTATCATTTTTAATAAACAAAACATGAGTATTTATAGTATATATTCACTTAATAAGACTTACATTATTATCAAAAAATTAAATAATACACTTAACAATGCACCACAACATAAAAAAAAAAATACTATTTAGATAATGAATATAAATAGCAATGTATCAACAATATAAACAAAATATCAAAGTATTTTTAAAACCAATAACCATTATTCTAAAATGGTAACCATAAACATATGACACACTAATGATATGATATTGGTAATCAATGTCAACTACTTAACAAAATATAATGGTAATAATATATATATATATATATATATATATATATATATATATATATATATATATATATATATATATATATATATATATATATATATATATATATATGGTGTGTGTATATATATATATATATACACACATTTGTTGAACTTCTATTTAATGACCTAAATAGTACATTTTCCCACTTAACAAAGCTTTTTGTATGACAAAATTTTGATAATTTCTTATTTAAGTGAAAAAATTTACCAAAAAGAATTGCAAATAATTAAAAAACTTTATAAATACAGTAATTGGAAAACTTGTTTTTGTTTAATCAATTAAATATTCAATTTGTAGAAGTTATTTCTAAAATTAAGTAATCCATATATGCTAAGAAATGATGCAAATTGAAGCAATAGTTAGCTTAAGCCGAGAATAATCATCTAGTTCCCATGTGAACATACATACATAAAAACATTACAGAAACATTTTCCAGTGGGAACCTAATACAAAAACTATTTAAACCTATAGATTTGAGTAAAAAAATTAATTTCTTTCACTATCTGATATAACCACTAAAAATGCATTATTATGTCATTGGTTGCAAATTCATCTCTGCCACTCATAATATTATTTCAACCTTTTTCATTTTAATCTTTACTATTGTCATTCTTTTCAAACTGGGTCAGCTAAAATGATCAAGGTCTAACAATAAAGTATATAAAATGAACGTTAAATATCAATCACCCTTAAACACTTAAATTTTCTCTTTTGGAAGTATGTTCAAATAATCTAAATGATAAAACTACTTTATAACATAAAAAATGTACCTTCAGTAAACTTTGTGGTAGTAGCTGGTCAACAGGTGTAGAATGCAACAGTCAATGGGTAAAAGAAGCAACATGAAACATAATTCCAATGAATATTTCAGGATACAAATTCAGTTTAATGCCACAAGAGTAACAAACATAACATAATAATTTTGTACAATACAACCTTTTATGTTTAAGAAATGTAAAAACAAATATGGAAGCATAAATAAAACTTTTCAATAATTTGCCTTGAGACCTGAAATTATGAATGATAATCATATATCAATAGAAAAAAGTCCTACTCTGTGGAGGGAGGAGTTCCTTACCTACAGCTGCCACATCCTTCAAATCTATCATCAGCTATTTGCTTGGTCAATGAATGTCTAGATCTTGAAATTACAAAATATACTTATACACTAAATAAGTAATAACTACTTAAAAATAATTTAATTAATTTTTAATGTTTTAACAATCATCACTAAAAATTAACAAATTAGCAAATGGTCACTTTTAAAATACTGAGATTTTCATTCTCTGTGAAAAAAGTTAATGCTACATCAAAGAAATTGTTAATAAAACACAGAATATTAAAATACATCCATGGTAATTTACTGGAAGTTAAAAATATTTACCAATCCTTTTATAAATCCTTGAAAATGTTAAATTATTTACCACAAATATAGTAATTACGTATGACAACAATTCAGACAAATGGATTACAATGGAGGACACAGGCATAGGAAAGATACAATTTTAACAGGACAAAATCTTTTATAAATATGTATTTTTTTTTAAGGAAGCAAAACATCTATCATTTTCATGAAGGACCTGGAATAGAAAACATATTCTAATTGTGAAGATAGCAATGAATTATTATAATTTCTTTTTTCAAAGCAAACAAATGGAAGTATTTTCTTAATTTATAAAATTAGTTACTAAAAAATATTGACGATTAAAAAAAATAATTTTAATAAATAAATAAAAAGATTACAGAAAAACAATCCTTGTAAACATTCTCAATACGTACATATGCCGGTTCTTAAAGGAGAATGCAATCCCTATTTGAGAACACATTACTTTGCAATTGGTACAATAATCATTGGAGGATGTCATAACAAATTTATTTCAGTTGGCAGTCAGTATTAATTATCAGTTAAATGTAATTTTTTTAAAAATATAGTTATTTATTTTCAATAATTCTATATGTAACACATGACCATGAAATTGTTTCTATAGAATTCAGATTAGTTTGGACTGGACTATATATTGCCAGGGTGATTTCAGTAAATTGAATAATAATCTATAGGTGTTAAAAGTGAAAAAATATTACCATTTAATAAGTTAGTTTTTATAAATTTATGTCTATTGTTGCAAATGCATGAGGTAGTGGTAGCAACATTTTGATCTAGTTCAATAGGGGAATTCGGCAGTTAGGAAGAGGAAATACAGAAATGCCTGATAAGTGATACTAGTGTTTGCAAGGGCATTTACAAATTTGTATTAATACAACTGTAATTTTCATTAATATTTTCTATCGCATACCGGATAAGATAACAAATTATCTCATCTAATTTACTGTACCTTAATTAATTATGCATTATCATAATAATTTATTATGTTATACTTAGAGAGGCTCAAGAAATAACATTTCTAGGTCAGCTTAAAACTGAACAGAATTTGTTGTTTCAGGCTGAGTAATATCTTTCTAAAACCTAAATACAAATAAGCATAAATAATACATCAAAGAATGTCTGAAATAATTAATGACTATTCCTTAAAGAAAAAAAATTTCATTTGGAATGAATAATTATGGAAGAAAAATTGAAATATTCACCATCATAGCACAGTAAAACCTGTTTTAAAATACTCCTTGTCACTTAAATATACTGTAAAAAAAAGAAAAGTATAATTTCAATTAACTTTCTGATGCAGAAACTATAACAAAACATTAAGCAACAATAGCAAGTCAAGAACTTGTTGATTCTAACATTGCAGAGTAGTGTTTAATAGTACTTTTGTGTTTTTTAAGAGTTAAACTTGAATTTAAATTTCCAGAATTAAAAAAAAGTTTCTTAATAATTACATTTCTGCAAAGTAGAATAAACTGGTAATATAACAACAAATTTTCATTTTGTTTTCAATTATTTATGTTTTAAAAACTTATTCACCACATAATTTATTGATTAAATTAACAGGTCATTAAAATTAATCGACTGTACTAAATCAATACAGTAAACTATCCTACCATAAATATATAAAATGAGTAGTAATGAACATTCTTTCATTCATTTTTTGGTGTTGGATTTATTTATGATATCACCAGTAAATAAGTTATTTTACAATTAAAAGTCAAATGTTATCTTTTAAATAAGCATAATGTACAACAATAATCTATTAATGTAAGTCTTGCAAATTTAATTCCTAGTAACTGTAGTGCCCCCCACTATTTCAATATTTACAGTTGGATGGTAACCTTTCATGTTAACTGCTGTCTTCCTGAAAAATAATAACAACCTTGAAATATGTAAACAGTATGCACAGCAACTCACACTTTTAACAATAATTATGCTATTATGAAAATGTAAGCATGGGATGAGCATCTAACAATCCCACAAATAAAAGAAAAGTGGTATTCCAGTTTTCAAAGAATGGTGTGGTCTGTTTTATAAATCATGGATAATTTTATAGCATTTATTAATACTTAATATAAAAGACATAGAAAAAATATATCAGTAATACTGTACTTTTTCCTGAGCACATAGAAAGAGATTGAATGGGCAGGGAATAAGCAGTTTCTGTTGTGATGTCATTTACAAATAGTTTATTTTCAATCCTCACTAAATTGACCTTGACTCCTAACACCACACCAAAACCATTGTGTAACTACTGTGTTTAAAAAAAATATTATATAATTTTATACTAGGGTATAAAATATAGTGAACAATGTAGACCTATGTTTAGTAATAAACTGTACATTAGGAGTTTGGCATAGTGTATCTATTTACTTTATATTGCTTATTAGAAAACATGCACATAATAACTCTTAAAAACATAATTTGTCTAACACTAAATATGATAATCAGATATAATAAAACAGGTAAAAGAGAATTACAGCTTTTTCAGGTAAGCTGATGGTAGAATTTTTATTCTTGGTGAATTCTGAAGTATAACAAATATGTTTTGGTCCCTTAAAATTCTGCCATGACAAGGTTTTACTGAGCTATTATCTGGCACTGAGTATTGCTAAAAATTATAAAAGTAAAATCATAACAATAAATTAAACAATAACAACAATTAAAATAGTAGTAATAGTAGCAAAAATTAACAACAAAAATTAATACTGTATTCATTAAATTAATAAAAATATTGGAATATAATAAAAAGTACAAAATAATACAAAAGATTTTTCATCACCATAAAAATACATTAAATTTAGTACCATACCTAATCATAAAAAAAGCAAAATCAAACAGAAACATTATATTTACCTACAGTAATGAAACCCTGAATCCATAAACACAAAAATTTAAAAAAAAAAACTTAAAACTACCAATTATTGTACACAAATTGTGTTAGTGGCTTCCGTGGAATTTTTTTTTAGTGGAATTTTTTGTAAAATAATTTAAAACATATGTTACAAATATAAAATGATCTTACATAAACACATACATATATATAATGTGTGTGTTTATGTACCAAGCCTACAGATTTTGGCAAAAATATTCTATTTAGAAAATATAATCCTTATTAATATTTTTAAAATTTTAACTCAATTTCATTATTTCAACTCTTAACAATTTTTAACTAAATTTATCCTCTAATGGTTTGCATGTATATAGGTTTCATGACAAACCTGACTAAAAGTGAACTGATGTTAACAAAATTCTCAAATTTTAAATATATGTACTATTTGAAGTTACACACTATAAGTAATCTCTTTGTGTTATTGTTCACTTTGCTCATTCTGGAGTAAGAAATGTATGTTTCACAAAATAATAATTTTATGAAGTGATGGAATTACATACTTAATAGTAATAGAGATATATGTTTAATGCTTTTTTTAATCATCAGATGCATTTTTGATCAACACATATGCTTTAGAGGATTTGTATTGTTTTTAACATCATTAGTCTACTTACATAAATAAAATGAATATTAACATTATTTTACAAATATTAGGATGAACTTCATTACTTAGTTCACTCTAAATAGATATATAAATAAATAAATAGATACAACCCATGGCCAAAAACAAATTAATAAAAAATTATAGTTGTTGCAGCCATGTAAATCTTATAAAAATTTATTTTTCTCTTATTTATAATTAAAAAATTACATTTTTTATTTTATTATATTCATACTGGTTTCATTACTACAATATTTATTTGCAACTATTTTTTTAAACCCATTAGTCAGAGACAGAAGGGTCTTCTTAAAAAACTGCTTTTTCTGGTTGAATATAATTTTATTAGTTTGACAAAATTCACAATGACTTCTTTTAAATTTATCACATATGTATAAAAAATAGACAATGACATTGTGAATGAATCTAAAGATTGTCTCATAAGCACTATCTTCTAGTTAATATATATATATATATATATATATATTTAAATTCTATTAAATAAACCACCAAGTACAGAATATTTAAATATAATTTAACAGTACACAGGGATATTATTAATCTTAAAAAGATTAATTTCAATATAGATTTAATATACAAATTACTTATACATATCAATATATCTCAAATAACAACAAAATAACCACCACACACAGTAACAAAACCTAAAAAACCAATACCAAAAGTCAACTTTCATGGGTCTCACATCATCAGTCAGTACAAAATTCCAAAATTACATCAAACAAAAACAAAAAATAAATGTAAAAAAGCTTACAAACCAAATAACCATATTATAAAATATTTAAGGAATAATAATAAAAGCAATGGAGAGAATTTAAGAGAAATATATAAAATTAAATGTAATAAAATTTATATTGTTAAAACTAATAGATCTTTTAAAAAGAGATTTATGGAACATTAGAATGCTTATAGAAACAGAAAGAGAGGTGCGTCTAAAATGGCCGATCATTTGTTGTTGTGTAGGCATAGTAATACTGATTATAAAAATAATTTAGAAAGTTTAGAAATTTGTAACAACAATAAAAGAATGGGTATACTTGAAATAATTATAATTTATAAATTTCAACAAAAGTATGAAATGATTAATCAACAGATAAATTTTGAAGATGATGATTTAATTAAGGTTGTAGCAATTGGCAACAGTGTTTACTAACGTAGTTTTAAATTTATCATTCCAGGTAATATTGAAAAGTTGTTCAAGTTTTGTGGTTATTAGAGTTTATATTTTTAAAATTTTTAGTTTTTGTTTGATGCAATTTTGGAATTTTGTACAGACTGATGATGCGGGATCCTGCAAAAGTAGACTTTTGGTATTAGTTTTTTAGGTTCTTTTGCTGTGTTTGGTGGTTATTTTGTTGTTATTTGAGGTTATTTGGCACAGTGGTCAGTATGTTGATGAATTATTTGAATTTCCACAAAGTTATATCAATATATATGTATACATTTTTTTATAAGCTAATTTTAATAGTTTTAAAACCACCAGGTTTGGTCAGAAACAGTAAGAACGCTGATCAATTTTATGTTAAAATATTGTAAACTTGTCATATTCTCAGTTATATCATATTTTAATGTATTATTTTAAATGTCTTATAAAGCATTGGGCAACTGAAGATGTGACAAGTTCATTAAAGAAGTACTTTAAAAAAAATGTTCTAATTATTTTTGACTAAACTGGAAGGTTAATACTATTTATATTCATTATACTGGTGGAATAAAAGTGTAGATCTTTGAAAAATTAATATAAACATATTAATAACGTACACATACATAAAGTATATATTAAAATAACTGTAACTGGTCCCAGTTATTTAAATTTGTAATTCTATTGAAAGCAAGTTTATTATATAAATTAGCATCACCAATGTTATTTAAAATAGCAGAATTAACAAAAGAAAAAGCAGCCTTTAAAAACAAAAATAACATTAAAAATGGCCTATTTCACATTTTAAACAAATTGAAAAAATCTTTTATGTTACACTGAATTTTCAATAAACTACACCCTATGCTGTAGTACCGAGTGAAATTCAATTTTGCATTTTTCATATTTTTTTTTTTAATAAACTGATATCAAATTTTAAAAAATCTACTTAACTTTTTAAAAGCTTTCTGACAATAAACTTTGAATGGGGAAGTAAAAACAGGTGATTATGTGATGGTAACAAGTTTGGGTTAGATTAAAAAAATCGCAGATTTTATCATCAATTTCAACTTCTTACTAGTGAGGAATATTAATCAGAAATTTTATATCTTGTAATGTTATCTTTGTATGTGTATAAACAAGATTAATTTAAACAAATGTTTATTCATAAGTATATGAGATTTAATAATTTTGTAATGAAATACAATAAATTTATCATCTCTAACCATGCATTGAATGCCCTGAAACTTATAAACACAAGGAATTATGGATCATCAAAAAGCCATAATAACTAACTTTGGATAACAGATAAATATTTTATCCTGGAAGGTTCTAATCATACTCTAAAATAATTTGAAAATAAGATTAAAAAGGCTCACTATTTTTATTTGTATAATTCAGAAATGCAATTTCAAAACAATAAATATAAACTTACTGCCATGTAAAAGTAATTTCATCCATATAAAGAAAAAGATTTTCTTGAATTTCTAGATTATCAACACTATGAATTCATTCTAAAAGACTGGTAAAACCAGAAAGAAGTGCTAAGAAATACAAAGATGAATGATCTTTCTTCCTTATATTTACCTATTCTAAATAAATATATCTATCCACAAAGCAACTTTAAAGTATTTTAAAGATTGAAAGAAATATCTTCCAGAGATTTCAGAGAAAAAATTCTGAAACTGCTCTTAACTGCTTTTTATGATCGGAAAATATGTGTACTTAATGACTTTACAAAAATAAAATAACTCTAGGAACTTTTTAACTTATATATCTTACTTGTATATAAATATATATAAGAAATAAATATATTTTAAAAATAATTTAATACCTATTTATTCTGTCTTAACAAGTGCAGTATTGTTTAATAAGCATAATTTTAAAGTACTAAATGCATATATAAAAAAAAAACTAATAATAAATCTTGTTTCATGACATAATACTGATAAAATGTGGCAATGCTTTGCATGCAAATGGCATGACATCATACATGTTAAGTTTGCAGGTAGCATAAGATTTTGTCTCCAAACTAATAAATGCACCCTGACATAATTCAACGTTAATTTCTAGCTAAACAGAATAAAATAAATTTTCACATAAGTAATATATACGTATAATTTATATAACTAATTTTTATTTTATATAAGTTAATTATAATAACATTTATAATTTTTAAAACATTAAAATTTTTATGTGGAAATTAAGAAATTTTAGGTCTATGAAGTCAGATTTTAAAAACTTACATGACTGAATTAATTCAGTAATATTAGATTTAAGACAAAAGATTATAAGATGCTAGATTAAATAAAAAATTCAATATCCTGTCATATAAATTTGTTACTTCTTTAAATGCATACATCAATAATAATAAAATACATAAATAATTCATACATACATGTATAAATAATTCACAATAATGGCACATTAAGAATTATGTTTTCATACTTAGGCAAACTTATACATTACTAATATAATTTTTAACAACTGTTTACTAACAAAAACAGCTTGTAAACAGGAACACAAACATAGACGAAGTCATTGAATTAAAACTTTTATTGCTGAAGTATGTATTATTATTTTTATCATGGAGTAATATAACATTACTGTATTAAATTACTAAAATACAAAAGAAAAATAGAAATTGATAAAGACTAAAAATTTAAATTACAATTAAATATAAAGTGAAAAATACCATACGGGTACAGTTTTTTTCAAATATATTACAAAAAAGAAACAAGCTTATAGATATAATATGAAGTAGTTTTAGTTAACTAACTTACTTCAACAAATAACTAAAACACAGAACATAAAGACAAAATAACAATTACATTCAGAAAGTGTAAAGAAAGTTATACACCTACTTTGCAACAATCATTTAGTTATACACATGACTAATGTGACATGCCTCGAGTTAATAATTA
The DNA here is from genome assembly GCF_047948215.1 of Lycorma delicatula. Lineage (NCBI taxonomy): Eukaryota > Metazoa > Arthropoda > Insecta > Hemiptera > Fulgoridae > Lycorma > Lycorma delicatula. Next base: position 41,744,435 of record NC_134458.1, read on the forward strand.
AACTACACACACACACACACACACACACAACACAATTTAACTTATATTTAAGTGTGTGTGATCTTTCACTGCAAATTTCTTTTTACAAAATATATATTTGTGTATGTATGCACGTATATACACATAAACATGTGTTTAAATATATTTTTACATCTAACTTTTAAATTACATTATGTACAACTTATTTTGTATTACATTATGTAAAACTTAAAATATAGTATTTACACTACTACATGTATTTTTTTGAGACAGATAAAATATTCAATACACAATACATATATAAACATACATACATACAGAAAATTATAAGACTGAATAATATTCTGTTCCTTTTCATAATAGAAAAGACATAACCTTAATAATTGACCGAGTTTGGATGAGAAATGTCCCACTGTAATTCTGAATAAATAATATTATATGCATATACTTTAATCATGTTAATATAAACATTTAATTTTCTCTTACACATCACAAATCCTTTTATAAGTAGTATCATAATATTAACATAAGAAAATACATTTAAATATATAAATTACACATCAAATTAAGGTTTGTTACTTATTTTATATTTCTATGGTTAATTATCTCTTACATTGTAAAGGTTATGTCAGAAACTACGACGAAAAAACTTTTTTACAGTATTTTCTATCCAAATACTCCACTGCTTTTGGCAGATCTTGCTGGAGAAGTGGCTGAAGCTCCCGTTACAGATGACCCTGATGCTGGTTGCCGGCAACTTTAATAATAAAAAAAATGAAAAAAAAAAACAAAAAACATAACATGTCAGTCTGCTATAATTACGAATATCATTTTAATTTTATTCATTTATTTTTTTAATTAAATAAATCCTTGTGGAATGTTGTTAAGTAAACAGTACAATAATTCTGAACTGATGTTATGTAAATTCCTTGCAGTATGGACTTGCAATGAATGTAGGTTTCTTCAATTTAACTTTCAAACTTTTTTTAAAATTGTTTACACAATAATATAAGCTTTTATACAGTTCTTACATAATGAAATGTTTAAGAGGTGTAGTGTTACACGGAAGCATGAATAAAAATAAATTTCTTTACCACTCTTATGGACTCCAAAAAAAAAAATGAAAAAATTGGGAAAGTTCCAGAACTATGTCAGCAAAGTGTAGATAAAATTCAGGAAATATGCTTATCATTCACAATTTCCAATAAAATCTTCTTTTTTAGAATGAAGACAAGTTTACAAAGATATAATTATTACTCTATACAGAATATAATATAAGGTAAATAGTTAAAATGTACGAATCTAGAGTGCACATTTAAAAAAAAGAAGTTTTTTCAACAGATTGTACTAATGTTTAGAGTACTGCAAATTGAAAATTTCATGATAAACTGTGTTTGATAAGACCACCTCACTCCAATTAGTTAAATTTAAAGAAAAATAAATAAATTGTATGTACAAAAAATATATATTTAAAAAAAATTCATAACTGATATAAGTTGTAAGCTACCTGATGCAAGTCACAAGTCACTCCTAAAAATGACATTCACATGAAAAACAAGTAAACTTGGGAAAGCGAGGAGTGAAGTGGTTTCCTGTTGCATTCTTTTATCAGCTGAAAATACTGTTTGTATACTAGCATACTAAGGTCTCTGAAATGCAGATGAATATCAGCCCCTACAAGTGATGCCTTCACCCTGTTCATCAACTGGGTTAGCCAGATAGTAAACATTATTACTCTTAGTGAAAGTTTCTCTGACTAGCAGCTCTTGCACTGCCTCAAATACTTTACACATGTCACAACTACATGAAAGACTGGTAAAGATAATTTAAGGTAATTATTAATTAATGTATCCTCCTATCATAAAACAATGCATTACATACACTGCTTCAACTCAGTAGAGGAACATAATAAGATACAAAGTAAAAATAGAAAAAAACTTCATAAATGCAAATATATATATACATATTTAATATTACATAAAATAAAAACCACCGAAACCCAGTTAAAACTTTACCATACTAATTTCCAATAATCGATTTTCACAGGACACTGCAAAAATTGATTACTGGAAATTAAATATATATAACAACGGGTGTTTCAAAAAGGACAAAACTCTAAGATTAAGAAGGTAGAAGTCACGTGTAGGTAAATTTTATTTCTCCCTACATGTCAGTTGGCAGCACTGTACTTAAGGTTAGCACCTTGTAACAGTTAAAATGTCCTCCTTATGCACTAGTGCTATACCAGTATAAATTCATTTCTACTGTGTGTTAAATATGTTGTTTTCCAAGGATGAATATGTGCTTATTATTGAGACTTATTGCGTGTATAAATCTTACAAACGAGTGAAAGATGAGTTTTAGATCAATTTTCCAAATTCGTCAGTTCCAAATAAGTTGAAAATATCAAGTTTGATTAATAAATTTTGTCAGAAAAACACAGGTAAACCACCACTGTTCTGGAGGATGTGAAAGAATGTTTGACTTGCTCACCCAGAAAATCACTCAGAAAGTTAACTTCACAGGCTGGGCTTTTACTATCTACAGCTTTCAGAGCTACTAAAAAATTACAATTGCATGCTTACTGCATCGATGTCCTTCAAGGACTGAAAGAAGTAGACCACGGAAAACGTTTACAGTATTGACGTTGGTTTCATTCTCTTGTTGATGACAACAGTATTGAAATTTTGGATCATGTTTATTTCAGCAATGAGGCATGGTTTCACTCAGATGGCTACATTAATAGCTAAAACTACCAAATATGGAGTGCTGAAAATCATCCTCACGCATTACATACGTAATGCGTATAACATACGTATTACATTACGTATAACGTAATGCGTAGAAATTGGTGTTACATGAACTACATGCATGTAAAATTGGTATTTGGTGTACGATCTCCCGGCATCGTGTAATAGGGCCTTTATTTTTTAACAAATCTGAAGATGTTGTGGTTTATTACAACTTAATTGAACAGTTTATTGTCATGTTAGATTTACACAAATAAGAATGTTGGTTCCAGCAGGATAATGCAATGTGTCATACTGCTAATGATACAGTGGGTATGTAATGGGAATCTTTTTGACATTATTGGAGATTGTAGCCTCCAAGATTCCCAGATCTTACACCAGAAGATTTTTTCCTTTGGGAATATTTAAAAAGTGTAGTTTTTAAAAACAACCCTCATACACCTGATTAATTGAAGGATAACAATGAAAGTGAGATTTCAAATATTACTGAGAAAACATTATGAAAAATCACTTCAAATGTCATGAAACATGTACGAACCTGCATTGGGATCACAAGAAATGTATAAGTATTTTATTAACATCAATATTTTTGTAATAAATTAAAAAAAACCCCTTTGACAATGTCAATGTCCTTTTTGAAACACCCATAGAGATTATATATAATATACAAACATTATAATATATATATATATATATATATATTTAAATTTTTTTGAAAATTCATATAATTCATTAACATATTGACTACTATGTTAAAAAAATTTAATATTATATGAAATATAAACCATCAAACCATAGTAATTAGATAAATTAAACTTTCCATATTAATTTCCAAGAATTGATTTTCACAGTATCTCACATCTTCAGTTGGTATTGAATTGTATAATTACATTATAATTCTTTTTAAAAATCTGTTATTTTAATTTTATTTTAGATTGTTCTTTGTTTTTCAAAATTTCAAAACAATAAAATTAAAATAACAGACTTTTTAAAAAACTGTATTATAATGTAATTATACAATTCAATACCAACTGAAGATGCAGGATGCCGTGAAAATTGATTCTTGGAAATTAATTCGGTAAGTTTAACTTATCTAATCACTGTCTTTTGGTGGTTTATATTTCATATAGTATATATGTACATAAGCATATATACATACTATTAAGTGCAATTAAACTGAAATATTATGTGGTAAAATGTCAATAATCATAACAATGAGGACTGTAAGTTGACATAATAATATAAGCTAATAAATTACAAAAAAAAAATCAATGCACAATAAATAAAACACAACCTCTATTCAAATATAATCAGTACAGGGTTATTATAGAGCAGAAAATAAGTCTGACTGTAAAACATTCCAATAAGTCTATACTTTTTTAAAGAAAAAGAATCCATTAAAGTCAATATATTTACCAGAACCAAAACAACAAGTTCAATTACTTACAACACCATGTCTAACCATTAGAACACTCCACAATTTCCAAAATTGTTGATGAGAACAATTATCCACATCTGGAAACATTTGATTCTGATGTATAAACCATTGAGACAGCCAGCCAATTCACTACATATTCATGGTATATTATATTTTGAAATCATTTTTGCTACTAACACCCATTCAGTGAACAATATAACACCAATTAAAAAGGTTTAAGTGATAGGAAAGTATTGAAATTATGTGCATGAAATTCACTGTTTGTCTTTTCAAGCAGCTAATACTGCAAACTAAGACAAGTGATCTTGTTACTTTCCTTCTAAGAATTGATGAATTATAGAAAACAATGAGTTTATTTACGAACAACTATACTTACAGAAGAGAAAGGTAGTTTAATAACAAAAAAAAATAAAAATGCAGCACTAAAAAAAAAGAACGACTGTACTCATACTAATAAAGACAAGTGTTAAATTTTCTTAGCATGGCACTGTTGGTATTTTATATAAAATAAATAACAAAGGTTTAAAAGGTTTTAAAAGAAGGTTAAAAGTTTTATTTATAAAGGCAAGTGTGTAACAGTTTAATACAGAACTGTATAAGAACATGCAATGAAGAAATTACCATAAGACTTATTCAGCCTATCATGAACACTTGTTTAAAAGGTAAAATAAATAAAGAAAATAAAACTAGGTTTTATTTTAAATATTTATTTTTTTAAATAGGTAAAATAAATAAAGAAAATAAAACTAAAATGAAGAATAATAAAATTATCATTATTTTTATTTTCCTATATGTACACAGTGGAACATTTTAAGGATATCATATGGAAAAAGAAGAATAAACTGATGAATGAATTTAAAAGCGTACTGTAGAGGTGGAATTTAATAATTTAAATTAAGTAAATTAAATAAATTTAAAACAAAATATAATACATGAGTACTCATTTCTATTTATAACTGCACATTAAAATTTACAAAGGTGGGCTGATAAGTCTACGGCCTGATGTAGAGGCAGCACTAGCAGGTCCAATATCTTTCTGGCATTCTACATTATCCTTCACTAGCTTATAAATATAATTTCAGGTCAATAGCTTGGTTAGTATATGTTTGACAGCATTTGGAGCGAGACGCCTTTGTTATTCTCACAAAAATGGAAAAACATGCAGTTATAAAATAGTTCCATTTGAAAGGTTTAACGCAGTTTCAAATCAAACAAGAAGTGGACTCCACTAAAAACTCATCTCCATCATATATAACGATAAAGCAGAGGGTTTCTGGAATTAAAAAATGTTGTAAGAGCACTGACAGTTGTCAGATGCCCTGCTGAGGTGACAACTCCCAAAGTGATAGAAAGGATCTATAAAATCGTGCTGGAAGACCTCAGATAAAAAGTGTGTGAGCACTTGCAACTGCAACTGTTAAAACATCAAAAAACATGTAGGTTATAATTTACATAATTTTTTGGGCACGGAGAAGCTCTGTGCAAGGTGGGTTCCATGTTTGCTAATGCCCAACCGCAGTGAATTTTTGCATCGATTCATAACTGTGAATAAGACTTGGGTCCACCACTACACTCCTGAAAGTAAACAACAGTCAAAACAGTGGACAGGGAGAGGTGAACCAACCCCAAAGAAGGCAAAGACAACTTTTACAGCCAGCAAGGTTATGGCAACTGTTTTGTGTGATGCAAAAGGGGTTGTCTTTACTAATCAATCTGTCAACGGTTGTCTTTACCTTGAAAAGGGTAAAGTTATCAATGATGAGTACTACGCAAACTTATTGCAGCGTTTGAATAGCAAAGTCAAAAAAAACAGACACATCTAGTAAAAAAATTTTTGTTTCACCATGACAACGTACCAGCACATTTGTCAGTCAAAGTAATGGCTAAAATCAACTAACTTAAGTTTGAATTGCATGCTCATCTGTCTTATTTGCCAGATTTAGCACCTAGCGACTACCACCTATAAATATCCTAACCTCAAAAAATGGCTTGGTGGACAACAGTTTAAGAGCAACGAGGAAGTTATTAAATGCTGTGAATGGGTATGTTGAGGAGCTCAATGATCACATAAAAATGGAACAACTTTTTTAAGAAAATATAACAGAAAAAAGCTTTTGCAAAGAACTAAAATGGTAAAAACTTACCACATTTCTTTACAAGTTACATAAAGAAAAAAAAAACCATTAACTGGAATCGAAGCTGGTTAATTAAATTCTTAAAAGTCTGTTTACAACATTAAAAGATCTATTTGCCAGGTTGTTGCTGTTATGTTCTACTTGTTCACTTCACTACTAGAAGTGCTACACTGTTCTTTTTAAATAGGTCACTAGCTTACAGTGAAAAATCATCTACTACATCCTCTGTTGTACACTGAACCAGATACAGCAAAGCTGTGTCCATTCATGCAAGAATAGATCAATACATAGTAATACATCATACAGACAGAGTCAGGGATGGGTAGATATACTACTCCATGGTTAAAATAAAAGAACTGCCCCAGCAATTTCCTGGATAAATGAAGGGAAACAAAAAGTAAAAATCCTGACCGAAGCAGTCACCATATGACTAATTATAAAATAAAAGTAAAAATGGTTTAAGCCAAACTAATAATTTTAAATATGAATATATAAAATAAAAGTAGTATTATATATTAAATGTGAGAAGTTAGCAAGTAAATAAATTACTACAAAATATATAATTCAATGAAAATGATTTCAGTGTAAATTTATTTTCATATTATATGAAGATGTGGAAAAATCCTTAAAGAAATTGTAACAAATATGTTTATTTTTAACCATTTGATTATAAAAAGAATAATCTTTATGTTGCTTCTTAAGTGAAAACAACAGGACATGGAAATGCTCTGGCACTGTGATAAGCACATAAGTGATCTAATATTTGGCACAATAAAATTCCATATTTTTATGAACTTCCTTTAAAAAAAAGCTATTCATTTGTTTTTGTACATTTTTAAGATGATTTTCATTTTAAAAGAACACAGCTCATTTGGGATGCATAAATCGTTTTACCACTTACAAATTACAATTTCAAAAATTCTGTTACACTGTATTTCTGTATGCAAACAATGATCATAGTCACTTCAACCAAAAAAATACTACCTTACATGCAAAAAAAAAATTGTATCAATTACACTAAGGGATGATAATAATAAAAAGGAACCATTGAGTGATTAACGTTAAAGAATTGCAAGGCAAAGGATAAGAATTAAGTTTTGATTTATTAAATTGCAACACAGGAATCACACAGTAAAAATTAAGGAAAAGCTATGGAATAATAACTAACAAACTTGGAAAGAGGTTAACTGTTAAAGTCTCCATGCAAATTTAGCTGATTGTAAGGACTATAGGCTTTCGAAGGTAATAAGATTATACTTGAGTATGGAACATTTAAACTGCTGCAAATGAACTATCCAAATGACAACAACAATTTCAAGAAACTAAAAGCAGAAACTGAGGAAGCACACTGATACATGAGTGTGCACTTTTTTTTTAGTCATACCTTTTTAATACAAAACTATAATTGTCTTGAAATGGAAATTGGTAAACAGTCTTCTACTTTCCTAACTTGCTGGGAAAGAAGACCTGGATTATGGCTCCATCAGATTTAACAAATTGTTTGTCTATTAAACCATATTAATTGTAGCCAACAGAGTTCGTTCACATGTAACAATGTCAATTATGTACAGGTTGCTAGTTACATATGACTGCAAATACTACATCCAATCCTTACAACCAGCTACATTTCTTAGTCATATTACAAGTAAGGATAAATCACATTAAGAAAATTTTGCCACAATTGTTTATATATATATATATATATTTTTTTTTTTTCAAATAAAATCAGAAAAACTTTATTCCTTAATTTACAAAATATAAAAGAATGTTAACAAAAATTAAATCATAATAAATAAAATAAATAATTGAAAAAATAAACTGAAACATGTAACAATTGTACTCTTATTTTATATACAACTGTATGTCAACAGTTAGATTACATGGTAAGTAACACCACATTCTGCATGTGTATTTACACTTTAAAATTCCTCAAAAAATCCAACTGAAGTAAACAGAACTTTTTTCCCCACAGAAACTAATTAAAGTTTTTAATTGAAGCTATAAAATTATGCACTATTTCACTTCAGGATAACAGGATTTTGTGGAATACAACATACTAAAAGAACAAAATAAAATAAAATTGTGACTAAATCTTTTTAAAGTAATTTAAAATAAAAGCAAACTGACATGCATGACAGGTGTAGAAAGTTAAACTTACTGGCTGGAGCTGCGCAGCATCATGCCCAGGCCAGCCGAAGGGACAGAGAAGGCAGAAGCTTTTGAAACAGAGCGCGTTAAAGGTCGCAACGAATGGCTCAAATGGATGTTAACTTTGTTGATACTAAGCGAACGGTTCGACCCATACATAGTGTTTAGAAGCCACATATTTCTATATAAGAAAAAAATGTTAGTATAATCCTTATCATAATGTTAAAAATAATCAAAGCATTAATTGTTTTAAAGCAGTAAGCTATTTGAATAATAGTTAACAGTACTGTTTCATTTTAAAAAAAATGGTAAAATTAAAAACATACAATCAAACGTTTTTACTTTATTACACAGTCTTAAAATTTTATTGTCACGTCAGTCACTAGCAACAGAGGTAATTAAAATAGGACTACGGATACTTTCCAACAACCAATAAATCTGTTTATTATTTAACTGGGATGAAAAGTTGCAAAACAGGTGATCTCATTTTGATGTTTAACACATCATTTCATATGCTCTGCTAGTGTTCTAGGAAACATGAAGTATAATGTCATAGTTCAATATACCAGAAACAACAACTTATGGTTTTTTTTGTCATAATTGATAACTGATAGTTTTTTAATTGTTTTTCTTTACTTTTAGTTTTATACTTATAAAGAAATCACGATCAATTTCTTTGCATACAGCAAACAAATGAGAAAGATAATAATAACAAATGAGACATCTATACTCATTGAACTCTGGAAGGAAAGGAAGGAGGCTCCTACTTTTGGTAGAAGTTATTTTTTATGGCCTCCACATAATACTTTTTTCTGCAGTTACTTGAGTGTAAGTATAAAAAAAACTACAAAAAATCTATAAATTAATAATGCTATTAAAATAAAAAAGAAGTTTAAGAAATTTAAAACTGACACAAGTTAAGCCAATTTTTCAAGACAGATTTCTCTAAAACTAATATATTTTTAAAATCAATAGTACTGTTACTTTTGAATATTTCTACATTATTTAAACATTTTTCACAAAGTAATTAAAATTAAAAATGTCCTTGTTAATTTAATTAGGGTTATATTATGTAAAATCACTTAACAGCTAATATATACATACTAAATAAAACAAAAACAAACTATGTGAAAAAGACAAACTAATATTAGTAAAATATATATAAAAATATTTACAAACAAACTGAGCAGAAAGTAATTACTGAAAATTTAGTATATAAATACAGTTTAGCATTACAAAATATAACAGCAGTGATGTGGTGAAAATTTTTACAGAAAAACGAAAAACCTTTACTATCAATAAGTAATCTAATACCAACTGCCCTTACACTAGAAAACTTATTTAAGTATAGAATAATTTGTACCAGCTACCTGAAGACCTTAACCAGAAAAAAGAATACAGAAAAAAGAATAGAAAATTACAAGAAAATTCACCTTAGTAAAAAAAAATAACATAACTGGTAATCTACTATCTTAACTAACAAAGCTGATTGTAAATAAAGGCAGAGAAGTATAGTGTGGAGAAACTGTAAAAATAAAATCATTATTGCTAGCTAATAAAACACTACAATTTTGATTATTATTAAAATGTAACATAATAATTAGTGGCCAGAATTATAACTGTACTTGGATGCATGATAGTTATACATCTGATAGCTATTACATACAAGGCAAATTATTAATTACAATGACCACTATGGACAATAAAACTTTAGACTTCACTTTAAGATGATCAGTATTTCCCTGTGAAATATGCTGTAATCAATATAATATTGTATTTTAATTGTTGAGCATCATGTTTATACATCATCTTTCAAGATATTTTGTAAATAATGTGAACAAAAATTAATCAATGAAATTGTTTATATAGTCAACAATCCATGAAAATTGGTTCTGTAGTCAATGTAAACTTAAAGAATAATTCTCTCATAAGAAGCTTCTGATAAGTATAATGATTATGCATACCAAAAGCTATTGCTGACATAGAAAATGGTAAATCAAGGATTCCTCAAAAGTTAATATATTAGCCCTTCAGTCTATCAACCAGACATTTCTTGCAGGCCACATGTTAGTGCAAACATCATAGATTTAAACAGAACCATAATCATGTCTATTGTGTGTGAATAAATTAAACCTGATAAAAGAAAACACATTATAGTCAGTTGCTTTGATAATTAATTAGATAGTTAATGAAGGATATCTTGACTCATGTCTTTACTTTTTAAGGGTTAAAAGCCAGTTTCGCAATTAAGGGTACATAAATTTTCAGAAAAACCATCAGTAAACATTGGAGGATGAAATCTAACATATTATAAGAAATTGCCAGCATTAAAGTTGTAAATTGGGAACTGTAAAAATTAATATTTCAGAAAGGGTAACCATATGTTGTGGCTTGCAGTCAACTACTCTAAGATACATTTTGAAATGGATTACAATTAACAAGTAAGATGTAAGTAGATCTAAAATGATCATAAAAATAAATTTTATTTAGAAACTATTCCATCCTGTTTCATTTGCTCCAGCATATTTATTAACATCATTTTCCAAATAATAAGTATCATATAATTATGATTAATACAAAAAAATGACATGAATGACAATCAATGGTCAATTCAGGAAGTTATTTTGAAAGGACAATTTTAGATGTGTCAGTTTTTTACCATTATTAGCTAATTAACAGTATTTCTAAACAACAGCATGTTCATTTTTTACTTAAATGGCTTTAAATATAATATTTATGGTTATTAATAAATTGAAATTAATACATAAAAGAAAAATAACCATAACATTTCTTTTTTGAGCAGACCTTTTGCAATGTCAAGAAATGTCGCCATATAACTGGCACTTAAAATACCTTGAAATATAAAAATTTATTTCTTATTATGTATATTTCTTAATTTATTAAGAATGCATATGCATACTTAATAGATTATATAATCTAGTTTCATTTCCCCTCCCTTCATTAAAAGATCTTTCTTAATACCGGGATTAATCTTAATTTTTCCACAGTCACAACAGCCTGCTTTGAATTTTTGCTAAGAAATGTCTTCAAATCTTTCTTTAATACAAGTGAATTTTAATTACAAAAATAGGTTACAAAAAAAAATCATTTGCCTTTAAGCTTCCTTAATCCTATAAATATCATTTTAGTATTACTCTGCTATGGCACATATAGCTGATTTATTAGTTGACAAATTCCTTATGATGATTACCAATCGATCTGGAGTCCCAACTCTGTTAGTTTACAATAATCTTTTTAAGTATAAGGCTCTTAATAACAGTACCTTTATTAACTAATATTTTTTTAAAGTAATCATTGTAATAAAGTACACAATATCATATTTCAGTCTGTAAGTCTATGACACTCATATATTAGTTCACAATTTTTCTAAAATCCATTATCTTGAAATTTTAACATTTTTCTTCATATATGCAATAAATAGATACATGTGGGAATAGCAAATTTAAAATCTTTGAAAAATTGCTTTTGAGTAGTTAATTTCTTCTGAGCTGAAAAAGCAACTAACACACGGGTGTCGCCATAAGGGTTCAAACCTACACTTAAAAAAAATTTGTTTCTCTTCTTTCACTTCTTTGTATTTCAAAAAATGACCAGATAAACTAATTCGTAAATCAAATAAAAATATTGCTACATTTCACATACAATGAAGGTAATAATAATATGTCCTGTTGTAAGCTGTATTGCTAGTATATACATGAAACTAAACTATACTGCAGCTGTTCTGGGATGTAGTGTAAAGGGATCTATTGCGCAATATGGTGAATGTCAGTACTTAAAAAACATTACTAGACAGAAAAATTATTACTTCTTGATAAACCTTACTAAATGTTCCCTAGCAATGCAAATAAAATTTCTATAATATTTATAAAAGCATAAAATATACATTCCTTTTTCAAATGAATAGAATTTACACCAGTTTTTGTAAAACTGAATTTATTTCAACTGGGGTTTTTACTGAATATCGAAATAAGAATATCTGAATAACAGTACATAGTACATACTCCTAACCCTAATGTTATGATAAATAAACTTAAAATAGAAATATAATTGAATTTTTTGTAAAAATAACCTATTAAGATGGGGAAGGATCCCTCATTTGTAATTTCAAAAAAGTGAACATTATTTACAATTCTATTTGCTTTTACTTTCATTACTTTAATTTTTTTGCAAAATTACTTCCTCAGACAGTGATCCATGTAAAAAATTATGTCAAAAATAGAATGGAACCCCCTTTTCCCATTTAAAATGAAGAACACTTCCAAAGAAAGTTTTTTTTTCAATTTTTTGTTTTCACCAGTTGAAATTTTTTTGCTAACATTTCATTCATTTTTTTTCATTCCTAGCATATAAAGTAAACCAATTTTACAAAAGGAAGTTTTTTTTTAATCTTTTGTTCTATTCCTTTTCTTTCCATTCTTTAAACGCAGCTCAAGCAAGTAAATCCAAAAAATCTATTTTTTTGTCAAGAGGAGTCTATGCAACAATAAACATATCAGTTGAAAGGATAGCTAACATTGTCTAAGACTTCAACAACATTGACTGCTTCTTAAGTCTAGTTCAAACAAATTCAATGTCTAGTTCAAATAGATTCACTTTAAATTTTGTTAAAACAGATTATGCTGTTGGTATACAAACAATAAAATAGACATTAATAACATAATGGACAAAAATTCAAATAAACAAAGCCAATGCAGCTATACATTTTTTTTATGAAACACAACTAGATAACATGAAAACACGCTTTTAGCAAATTACAAATAAAAATTTAATGACATTAAATATAAACTCGTCTATTTAAAAAAGCATAAAACTTTGAAACTTTTTATTAAATTACTGCATCTTTAGCTTGAGAAAGTTTACCCAATTTTGATAAATGAAGAACCAAAATAAAATTTAGTTTATTTTCTAAATTTCAATTGCAGGAATCAGATGGTTACCTCTTATAGAATGTAATTTATTCAGCAACTCAAAATTATAACACAAATTAACTACTCTAAAATTAGACATAATACACATTTCAGCTACACTGCTCACACAATAATAAAGTTATTTGGATAATGTATGCCTAAAACTATCACTTAACTTCAATAAAAACAAAGACAAAAGAATCATTCAGATTGGATCAGTGGTTCTAGAGGTTTACATGGTCATTGGGATATATAAACATATTCATGGATGTTCTGTTCTGATTTTTATATAAACATTACAAATAAAGCACACAATATCACTACCTACAAAATGTAAAAATGTACTCAAATATACTTTATATGATTTCATTGACTCTTATTGTGCAAACATTACTCAAAACATGAAAGTGATCTGACTCAGTATAAGATAAAATTAACAGACAAACTGCTAGAGAAGTGAATTCAAAATTATTCAACAAAATAATTACAGGTTTAAGTATATAAAATAATACAAGAATGATACTTCTTTAAGAACATTCCATGATTTAAATTTTACCTACACAAGAAATATTTTAATCCTCCATTCAAAAAGAGGCCAAGCATGAGAATAAAATAAAAATTTAACATAAAATACCTGAAAATGTTAGTCATCACAATAAATAATAACATTACATAAAAAATGAAATATAACTTTTCAGAAGCCAAAATACGATTATTTATTAGGTAGTGATTTAATCCTTTAGATCCAACTAATGAATTTCCAAAATTGTTCCCTATTAAATTATCATTTTCAGTATAACTACAAAAAAGCGAAAGACAAAAATAAATCGAAGAAATTATTAAGTAAAAGATAAATATAAATATATAAACGTCTGACTTAATCCCACAAATTAATATATCCACCTTACAGTAAAACACCTGAGTTTGTCATCAGAGATAAGATCTTAAAGATATAGTCAATTTTTGGGGTTGATTTTTTTGTAGTAGTTAGATATGAGGGTATCTGGTATCATTCAGGGCAAAGCTGTTTTCAGCCATCAGGGCACTGTTTTTGGGGAGGGTGCAATGGGGTGCTCTTATAATATATCTACAACCATTCGTCTGATTTTCACAATTCAAATGGAGAATGTGTTAATAGGTTGAAGACTACCTTATGCATGCATCAGGTACATTCTAGATCTAACAGATCACAGTTATTCAGAAATTTAGTTTTTTTACAGTTTTAGTTTTGTAAGGGTAGTTTTTGCGCAAGTTGTTAAGAGTGTTTTAGATGCAGGTGAGGGAACTGTACTGTTGCAGCAGTACAGAGTGGACGATAAACTCAGACATGTGCTTGCCTTAGTATGAGTTCATGTGTGATTTAGTTGATTTTTGGAGTTCATGGTAGATTTTGTATTGTTTTGACTGTTAATGAGTTTAAGAGGTTGATTTTGGGCTGGATGGTTGTTTTTTTTTGGGAGTATTTTATGAGCAAACGCTTAAATTAATTTGGATAACTGAGATGCATCCTCGGATGAGAGATGGGCATGTCAAAGGCTAGTCTACATTAAAAGACAATTTCTTTGTTATAGAAAGGTACATTGGCATAATAATGTAATTGGCGCTCAATCCCAAGGATATCATTGAGCTTAATACCAGAAACAACAAGGACTGCCTCTTAAGAGAGAGTCCTACAGGCACCAATCACAGATAATAACAGGAAATGCTAAGCTCTCAGCAAAATATTCCTAAACATTTGAACCTCATTCAATAAGCCCAGAGAGATGCAGCATACATCATTATAGGTTTGCACATCTTTATGTAGAACACACATGGTTCTGAAAAACCCCTGATTGGGATGAACTGCTCTCTGAACACCACAGAAAGAAAAAGCAGAAAAAGAGTTTTTGGCAGAATATTCTCCTTGAATTGACATTCTCATCAAGGATAACACCTTGATACTTCTGCAGCACGACATACCTAGTTTGATGAGCCACCATTGATACATGAAGTCATTGTGAATCGCCCTTGAGCAATAGCACTGTTGTTTTCTTTGGGCTAAACACCATCTTAAGTTGCAATTTCCACAACTGGAGTATCTTGCAAGCCTGGACTGCCCTAAATTCAATCTCATTCCTTGAATTGCCTTTAACCAGCAAAAGCCCATCATCTGCATACATGATGTGATCTGGTATCCACTGAGTAAACTCAACCACATCAAAGAATCAAATTAAAAAAATCAGAGGAGGGGTCCTAAAATACTACCCTATGGACAGGACATTTCATTCCTAGCATATAAATTAAAACCAATTTTACAAAAAGAAGTTTTTTTTTAATCTTTTATTCTATTCCTTTTCTTTTCATTCTTTAAATGCTCCTCAAGCAAGTAAATCCAAAAAATCTTTTTTTTTTGTCAAGAGGAGTCTGTGCAACAATGAACATATCAGGTGAAGGAATAGCTAACATTGCCTAAGACTTCAACAACATTCACTGCTTCCTTTAGATAGCATTTTTCTTACTTCTGAGATGCAGTCTAAAGGAATATTTCAATTGCTGAAATAACTCTATAACACATTCAGCTCATTCTGCGTACAATCACGCTTCTGCAGCTGAAACAGGACAGAGGGCCACCACAAATTATTAAAAGCCCCTAATATGTCTAAAAAGATACCTATGACATATTCAGACTCACTAGAAGAAACAATGTTCATAACCTTAAGAATAACATTTGTGCCTCTGCTTGGGCAAAAACCATACTGATCATCCATTAACAACTTTCTAGAATTCAATCAGTAATATGAAGAAACAATACCTTCTTAAAAACTTTTCCAATAACTGGCAGGAGCATTAAAGGCCTATAAGAGGAGGTGGTAACAAAGTCCTTGTTACCACCTTTAAAAAACAATTTTAAAACATATTTTTTCCCGCAAATAGGGAAATAGCCAGCAAAGAGCATCCTATTAAAAATTCTAGTCAAAGTACAAACACAATTTCCAACAGTATGGGCAAGGAGCTCCACCATGATTCCATCAAAACCCAGGACTTTATTCCTACCGAACTGCAAATTACCTGACGTACCTCTGCCTCTGTAATTTCCACAGAGAAAACATCAGAACAAAAGGCAGCAACTTCCTCTCAAACTCGCAGATGATACAAGGTTTCAATCACATCATCATCTGACAATAAATCATTCAATAGAATATTTAAAATCTCAGCTTTATTGGAAACAACACCTTGCTGAGTCAAGAGAACCGACAAAATAATATATTTCTTATTCTTAGTTTTCTTATGCCCTAGTAATTTATACACAACACCCCAAGGATACTTACTTCCATGCTCTCTAACCAAAGAACGCCAAGAATTCCTTTTTGATGAAAATATGAAAATATTGAGATCCCAAATGAAAATATTCAGACCCCTGCCTTTGATAGACATCTACCAAAATCACTCTCCTGCTGAGCAGCCCTCCTGAGATGGTTCACAGACTGCTTCAACAAAGGTAACTATCTAGTTCACAAAGGGGCAATTCTCTCTCAACCTGAACTACAAGGAATTGAATTCACAATGGCATTGATGAAAGCCAGAGAAAATATTTGTTAGGTCTTCCAACTGAATAACATCTGGACTTCGGTCTATGACACAGAGTCTAGCAGAGAGAATATTAACAAATTTAAGCCAGTCCACCCTCCTGTGCAGGAAGTGCCCCTGATAAACAGAGGGACATTGCATCTGTATGCGTTTCGAAACTCCCTAACCAACTCAAAGATAATTAACTGATGATTACTAGAACAATCATCAACAACAGACCAAGCATCAATCCTACCAGGAATTTTCCTGCCAACAGTAATATCAATATTCATTTGAGCAAACAATTTCCTTCCATCAACCATTCCAGTATATGTTAGTATCTCACCAACATTAAGGACCTCTAATCTATACTGCACAACAAAGCCTTCAACTAATTACACCTATCATCTGTATCTCCACTACACCAACGTGACTTAGCATTTATTTATCAGCACCTAGCTCTATAGGACAGTTACAAGACCAAGAATTCTATCCCACTTTTCTAAATGTTCCTTAGTGGGATCTCTATAATGAAAATACAAACTAAAAACACAGAAATCAACACCATCAATAACAAGTTTAACAACAACATGATGAATATCAGAAACCTGCTTCAAAAAGACAACCCAACTGCCTCCTACACAGAACTGTGGACATGCTGTTACTTCCAGCATAAAATTTTTGCCAACCAATAAAACCTGACAGATCGCCCTGTACCATATATGGATGTTGCAGAGGAAGTATATTGAGGGATCTCCTTTTAACAATTTCACATAACTTGATCTGAGAAATGTAAGCACCTTGCAAATTTATCTGTCCAAACTTAACCATGCAATGAATTAAATAAAATACATCTCAACAACTCTAAAATAACAACCACAATCCTTACTAATGACGAGTGCTTGCACTCTTTGCACAACCTTCTGCAATTTACAAAGTAAGAGCCTCAGACGTTTAGGACATTCTTCACACTTGTGACCCTTGTCACCACAGTGTGCACAGAGTGAAGCATATTGACAGAATCTAGAACTATGACCAAATCTACAACACTTAAACTTTTCTGAACATCAATATATTCCTTAACTCTACAAGAACAGAATATCACAAACAACCTATCCACAGCAACAAAATAGTTGCATTATAGGCCCAACTTTGGTATACTTGAAGTATGTAAGTGCCCAAGAGTTAGCTCTTGGACGCATAAAAGAAACAAATGACCAAGGTTTCCATTTATGGCAGGTAAGGTGGACTGAATCATCCGATGGGTGTTACACCCATGGTATTTTTCCTGATGTTTGAAGTATGCAGGTAGTTAGGAGGATTTCCCCCCAATCAGCATATTACAGTTTCTTTCTGGACATGGTGCTTTTTGAGATAGGTTGGCCAGATTTGGTTAGATTAATTCAGGCTTGTGTCTGGAGTGTAGGGCCACTGATGATGTGCACTATGAATTATATATCTGCCCCAGGTATGAGGCTGAACATACCAAAGTAGCTAGAGAACTTGCGAGGATCAATTCTGGTTTTGATACGCAAGTAAATTGGAAAACTGGCTGAGTAAATTGGGAACTGGCTGAGGGGGTCTGATGCTGTTATAGATGTGTAGATAGATCAGCAACCCAGGTGGCTAAGGGCCCGCCTAGATGCTTACTTCGCCAGATAAGTGTCTTGGCATCCAGCTCCGGTTAGCCGATATATTTGCTGTTAGGATGAGAATGGATGTGTAGAGAACTCTGTGATGGAGCTGTGGTATGGGAGGGTGAAGGTACTAGCCTTGCTTCCAATAGCGAACCAAAGCAGGGAGAAATGTTATCCTTTCATTAGAGGCTTATTAAATTTGTGAATCTGTTCCTTGATTTTTAAGTTAATCAAGAGGACTTTGAGTTTGAATTTTAGGACAAAATTGTCTTATTGCAATCAACAGTTGTTTTATTGGTATGGAAATAATATTTTTGGTGTTTAAAGAGTCAATCAAATAATGATCCGAGTGCATAGTCTAATTTAAGTTAAATATAGGAAAAGAGTTTTTATGTGAAACCTTCGGTGTTAGAGGAAGGTATGGGGATCATGCTTCTACAAATCAGTTAATTTGATAGTTGTGGGTTGTAAGGTATGGTAGACTGGTTGTGGTTGGAAGAGACCATACGAAGGCAATAGTAGGTTGTGTAAATATACTGATGGAATTGTCTGCTATGGCACTTGCATCGGTGGCGTCCTGACAGAGGCAAAACTGATGACTGTGTTGTGTTATCAAGTTTAGAGGATCTAGAAGACGACCTGTGGTAAAGCCCATCAGGGCTAGGAATGGAGGGAATGATGTGGTGACCAGGATAGTTGTATGGAAAGTAGTACCTGTTTGCACTGGACCATGCAGATCCATCATCCTGGCTAATTCAAGGTTGGCCAGTCTCAATAACTTGTTTATCATACTCAGTATGAGATTTGTTGTTTTAAAAGCTTATGTGTTATTTCTGTACTTTTTTTTAAATTATGAACCAAAACTAAAATTTTTGCAAAGTATGATCAGAGCTCTTTTATCTAACATTTTAAAGTAAAATTTATGTGACAATGTGACATTCATCAATTAAGGTAAGTTTGTGGTGATGTATAGATGAATTGATAATATAATGATGGTGTCAGACATTTAATACAGATAGAAAATATCCATGATGATGAAAAAACTGGGCTTAACATTAAGGATGATCTGATGTGTGATATGACTGGATTCATGGGTAGATGGGAATCAACATGTAATAACTTCTTTATTATAACCCACAAAATTGTCACTTCTTCTTGAGTATGTAAAATTTTCAAATGGGTTGTTATGCATCTTACTAATCAATATAAAGTAAAATGCATGAGTGGTGTTTGATTTTGTCCCATGTAGTCACTGTTGGTTTTGATCAGATTTGAGTAGGAATTTATGAAAGGATACAAGCTAAATTTCATATTTAGAACTAGATACATATCCAACTCCTGACTACATGTATTACACATTAACCATAATATATTCTGTGTAAAAAGTTAAAGAATTAAAAAGGAAAGTTATAAAATATTGCAGTATTTATATTTTGTATGTACTCTCATATTTTTAGAAGATAGTTCACCAAAAAATATTATGTATGAGATTTTACATCAAAAAGATTGTAAATGTTCTATTCAAAATAATGTTCTTCTTCATCACAAACAAGCTTTTCAAAATGCAAAGAGGATTTTTGTAAAGGGTGGGTAAGGTTTTTGTAATTCTTATTACCCAATGAGACAACTTTAATTCAAATGGTAAACCAAGGAGTCATTTCCACTCTTAAAACACAATTATTCATTAAATTTTTAAAAATATATAGAAGAAGGAAATGGCTTAAAATCATTTTAGAAAGAGTTCATGATTTCAGCAACAATGATGGAACTCTCAAGAGCATGGAACATTCAAACACAATTTTCTCATAAAATTTTGAAGAAAAAAAATTATAACAGAAAATGAAGAGGAGCCAGTATCTACAGCAGAAATTTTTTTGACTGAGCTGGCTAAAATGACATAAACATTTTCCAGATCTGAAGATTTTGATGAAGATAGTGGCTGGAACATGGTAAAATTTTCCAAAGGCTTGAAATGATACGATAGTCAGCTAGATTACAAGAAGATTGGAAAAACTTAATGATGAGTAAATTGTAGATAAAGAAGTACAATTAACAGATACTACAGTGTTCTAACAGGGTAAAAGTTTTACTGAAAACTTGTAAGCCAATATGACAGTTTCTTGCGTGATTTAACGTTACAGAATTTAAGAAAATAAGTACAAAAATATCTGTAAAATGCTGTAATTTTCTGAACTCACAATTTAACATTAACAGAAAAAAATAATGTCTGGTGACTTATATCATAATATTATAAAGTACATTTACAAATATTAATTTTATTATAATAATTTTACAATTCATTAAATGTTCATTTTTGGATTTATCATGATTTTTCTGTAATTTCAATTCTGATAAGATTCTCTTATTAATATTATTATTATAGATTAACAGAAGTTGTTTGTGAGATGACTAATTTAAGATTGACTGAATTTCTTAAAATTGTGGACATATTTAAACTATTTAAGCTTTAATTTCATATTATATGTCCATTCAATACTATCACTAATATGGATTGTGCAAGGATTAACCTTGTTTCCCCAAAATAGTCTTCCTTTAAAAAAATGCACTCATCGATTTTTTAAGTAAAATCCATTTATTCTAGAAGAAAGGAATTTATCTTAATGTAGAATCCAATCCTACAGCTGAATTTTTACTTCGTCATTGCTCTCTAAATGTTTTATTTCACAATGTTCTTTGAGTGGACTAATAACCTTATAGGTTAGTAGGCTAGTAGCATATATTACATGGTAATAGTTACAGAATGATAAATCTAGACTACAGGATGGTAAGAGACATTATCTGCTACATTCTTGACACCCATCTCAAATCTTTTCAATAATTAAAATGTTTAATAAAAGAATGAATTATATTGATATTTACTAACTGGACATAAGCTATTTCTTACTTGCAAACCTCTTAAGGTTTATAATTTAATACAAACTGCTGTAAGCTTCACTTTAACTGGTCTTCTAGAACAATGTTTATTTTCAACATTAAAACAGCAATCTTCAGTGTTCTATACACTTGTAAAAATTTATTTGGTTTAAATACTACTTTCCATACAGTGGTATTATATGTCTGGGTATATTTAGTGGTGGAAAAATTTCTTCTACTGACAATCTAACAACACTATATCACTGTTCCAACACAAAACACACCTCATACAGGCACAAGTGCACACATGTGAACACATACACACACATACAAAATTATAAAAATATATAAATAAATGGAATAATTTATATCCAATCAGTCGATAAAACATATTTTTTTTAAAAAGTACAGATTTAAAAATTTTAATTTACACTGTATTTCCTAATCAGTCAGTTTGTGTTTTTAATTACTAAATTATCCACATATATTGTACTTGTGGTACATTTAACATTTAGAAAAATTAAAAAAGTAATTAATATTTCTGCTCAGGACATCAATAGAACAATCAAGTCAGTGTATAGTTCATATATGATACAGATCTACTTCTACTAACAAGAGTTTATATTGAAAGCAGAAAAGTGCCATCTAATGAGAAATTCATTGTTAAAATTATTCTAACATCCTAATCTTATTTTTAGAAACTATGTAATTGAAGATCTGTTTCATATTTCTACTTCAATAATATTAATTCTGTTCAATTTATTGGCAGTAACCATTTTATATCTGTGTTTACTTTTATATTCATTTTCATAACTTTTATATCTTCAAAATATTTATAAACTATTTTCTTAAAATAACTTTCTTTAAGTATTTAGAGTTATAACTTTCTTTTAGTATTTAGTATTAAGAGTTTAGTACATAAGTCTCTGTTTATTGTGGTTATTTTATGTAATGATAAATCTTAAATCGGATAATATTTCCTTTTATGAATTTTACAGTAATTGTCTGGAGTAAATAAAAATAATATAAGCACGGATTGTAACATTTATAAACAATTATTCGATTTATAACATATTTTATAAATTTATAAAATCACAGATTATAAGAATGTATAAACTGTTATCATTTTTTTTATTTACATCTAGAAGACAATTTGTTTACAGTTAAAAGATTATGTGAAAGAAAAAAATGCACATCATGCAATGCAAAAATTTTAAACTGCCACAACTACCCATAAACTGTGATCTTCACAGGATAAGCTTATATCATCCAAAACATACAGGTTCTTATAAATGAACTTTACTTGATTTAATTCTAATAATAAATCCTCTGTTAGCAGAAGACAATTCAACAATAATATTTTTTATAATTGAACTGGTTTTTTAAGTATGTTAACTGGTTTAGTGTTTATCACCAATCTCTTACTTTCTGTTCTGCACTAATCTTTAAACTTTACGTATTTACTACATCTTACATTTCCAGTAATATGTTTCATATAAGGTGATCATTTTCTTCATCAACAGTTTTTATGTTTTACATAAACTCTTTATCACCAAATTAACTAAACCTAGATGTCTTAATACGTGGCCTAACAATTTATTTTTTCTCTTTTTAAGAATCTGCTATAAATTTCCCTAATCTACTAGTTGTCTCTTTATTTCAAATTTTATTGAAATATCAAAAATTTATTAAATGTTGTCAATAAGGTTGTTTTATACAAAGCAATCTGTTATACTTTATATTACGGTTAAGTAAATAAATAAATAACCCATACAAATATTTTCAAGTATTAAAAAGAATTTTTAAGTTTTAGATCTATATTTGATATTAGCAGATTTCTTTTTTGCATAAAAGCTCTTCTTTTCTGTGCTTTTTTTTGGTGTCTTGTTTATTTTGTATGTCCTTTATAATTTTACTCCTAAACAGCAAAACTCTGTAATTTATGGTATATTATGTACACCTAACTTAACATTAATCTCATTATTCTCCTTTCAAATTTGCGAAGCAGTTAAAAATACATTATAAATTTCAGTGTTAATGCACATATTATACTTTATAGTATATATATATATATATATAAAAATATATATATATTAAAGAATATAATATTGTTTAAAATCTTTAATAATTGATCCCAAATTGTTCTACATCTTATTTGTGTGTTGGTCCTTAGAGAATGTTCGAAGTAACAATTTTACTGACTATGGCTCAAATAGTTCTACAGTTCTAGCACTGTATCAGGTCCACAATTACCAGCTATTTTCTCTGAAGTATTAACTGATGGAGTATGCATTAGCTCTCACGATGGTTTATTATATGTCTCAGATTTCCAACTTTTCTTCTCTTAAATGTTTTTGTAATTTTAACATCCACTTAACACTTCTTCATTTGTTACAAAGTCAATCCAGAAAATCCAAACAATACACCTGCAGGAACTCATTTTAAAATCTTCTAATTTCCATGTAATGATCACAGTCATGAAGTACATCCACACGATAGAGTAACTGCATGAAGACATGACACCTCATAAACTGAAGCTTAGTGTACACAATCAGATGATGGCTTCTAATTGTAGGTCTAATCTTAACAAAAGCTGGTTGTGTCAGTTCTATATACTACACTGATAAACACCATTTTTATGATATGCAATATATGATTTTATTCTGTTTTTTTTTTTTTATGCTGAAAACGAATATGTACTCAGAATCTTTCTAACACGCACAATTACTGAAAAATGTTTTAATTTTAATTACAGGATTTTTTTTCATTTTTCAACGTAACAATATTTTAAGCTCCTATAATGTATTTTGTTAGCTCATTTATTGTTTAACTTTGTTAACATAATTTGTAAGCTATAAATAAATAATACTAGACAAAGAATTAAATCATATCATTGTCACATATTATGACATCATACCTAATACTGAAGAGTGAGCCTTCATGGACAAGATTAATCATGTCAGTGCAGGTCAAAACATGTAGCTGAAAACACAGCTGTGTTGTATGTATTAAGCACTGGATTTAGGAATGAATTAATTTTGTTTAGTCTTATTGCTGTCTTAAGTTTGTTAAAAATGCTGTCATAATGCCTCAAAATTGTGAAAAATGATATGGATGCCTTTTTTTATTTACATTTACCACAAAAACGAATAGAAGAAACATTAGACCTTTAATTAAAAAAGCATATCATTTGTACTTTCAATGTAAAATTGGTGATCAGGATAAGACGTGGGCTCCTCATACAGTATGCACTAATGTTCTGTATATTTAAGAGTATGACTGAAAGGTACATGGAAGGCTTTGCCATTTGATGTACGTATGGTTTGGCGTGAACCAAAGGATCATGTAACTGATTGTTACTTTTGTTTAACAAGTATATCTGGAATTTCTAAAAGATCTAAAAATACTATAAAATATCCTTCATTGCAATCTGCAATCAGGCCTGTACCTCACAGTGAAATTATTCTAGTTTTTGAGCCACCTGTGAATGTACGTTTCAAAAGCAGAAATGAAAAATCAGGCAGTACTGAAGAAGACAACAATGATTTTGGATTATATTCCAATAAGCCACATCCTATATCACAAGATGAATGAAATCACTTGGTTAGGGATTTAAATTTATCAAAAAATCAAGCTGAACTGTTAGGATCAAGAGTGCAAGGTGGCAATTTACTCCAAAAAAATACAAAAATTTTGGGCTTTTGAAGCCAACAAAAAGAACTTTTTCAGTATTTTATTGATGAAAATAATTTGGTTTATTGCACAAATATTGATAGGTTTATGTTGCACTTAGGACAAGTTCATAAACCTGAGGACTAGCGCATTTTCATAGATTCGTCCAAGTATAGTTTAAAAGAGGTTCTACTACACAACAGTAACAAATATCCTTCGATACCAATCACTTATGGTATTAATTTGAAAGAGATGTACAATGTAATGAAAGACGTTCTTGAAAAAATAAATTATAAAAAACGTAGCGGGAACATATGTGATGATTGGAAATTATAGCTATCTTGTTAGGCATGCAGTTAGGCTGTACTAAGTACATGTGTTTTCTTTGCGAATGGGACAGCTGAGCTAGGGATAAACATTGTTACCAAAGAGTGGAAGAAATGAGACAACTTAACTTCAAATGGGAAAAATAATATTCATGAACCCTTGGTTGAACCCAAAAAAATATTTTTACCCCCTCTCCATATCAAGCTAGGACTGATGAAAAATTCTGTAAAAGCAGTGAAGAAGGATAGTCCCGAATTTTTGTACATCAGGCAGAAATTTCCGAATGCAAGTGAAGGAAAAATTAAAGAAGGAATATCTGTTGGTCTTCAAATAAGAGTTGGTCAAAGATGATGTATTTAACTCATGTTAAATAATGTAGAAAGTGCAGCTTAGGCTTAAAGACGTTTGCAAAACTTTTCTTGGCAAACAAAAATCCAACAATTACCACAATATTGTTAATCAACTTCTTACTTAATACAGAGCTGTGGAAAGTAATGTCTTTGAAAATACATTTCCTCCACTAATATTTGGATTTTTTCTGGACAACCTCAGAAACATAAGTGACAAACATGGTGAAAGTTTCCACCAAGACATTTTGGTGATGAAAAGCCGCTATAAAGGGAAATGGAATACTAACATGCTAGCTGATTACTGTTGGACATTAATTCAGGATGTGCCTGAGGGTATTTATAAAAGAAAAGCATCAGTGAAATTATTGTAACACAGGTATGGCTACACAAAATTATAAATTTTACAGATTTTAACTATATTTTCCCTTAATTTTTTTTGAAGCGTAATTTATTTACACCCAAGGGTGATAGAAAAATTGTATTTGCCGATCTCTGTAATGTATGCAAAAATACAATTCAAGAAATGGTATCACACTTAGAGAAACATAAAAAAATTTTTTTTTTCTATCAGTGTTATTAATTAATTTTGACAGCAATTCCTGTGCAAGTTCATAGAGTTCCCCAGGTATGTCAATTTCTCTACTTCCTTACACTGCACTGTTTAGGAATAAGTTTTCTCAACAAATTATGCTAACATTAAATTTCTATCTTCATTAGAAACAGAAAACAGTTAAAAGTATGACACAGGATGGAGAATCTAATAGTGCTAGTGATATGAATTTTAAGCAACTACATATTATAAATTCTTATTTGAAACTTCTTTCTTACAATTTTATCACATGAATCATTTGGAAATTACATAACTTTCATTCTTTTCTTCAAAATCCCAGCAAAACATTTCTTTATCAAAATTAGTAGATATCACTTATGAGATGATTAGAATGCAAAACCTACATTGAGAAAAAAACATTGTTTTATTAATAGACACATCATTTATAAATTTATGCATGGATCTATATATCAAACTGAACTCAAAAACATTACTGCCTGCTTGTGCTGCTTGCTAGAAAACAATGTGATATAGTTTACTGGCACATCACATACAAAATTCAGTATTTTTTAAACATATCTTGTATCCAGAATTTTACTTTATAATACCACGGTAAAAAAAATCACAATATTGCTGAAATGAAAAATTATATTACTGATTAATATTGTCACACTAAATATCAACATTTTATACTAAGTAATGAATAGAAACAAAAATTCAAGCATTAATAAATTTAGTACTATTTACCTTTTGTTAATCATAATCATAGATGACCTTGATGTATGCTTATGTGGTTGGCTTTGATGTGATACCGGTGGATCAGCAACTTTAGCTACCTTAACTGGTAAACCAAATCCTGGTCCAGATGAAACCGGATTACTGGCACTGCTCAAATTTTGATTTTTACTGCGACTGGTCATCCTTCCATTAGTTGTACTGCAATGATATAACATAAAATAAGTAATCAATAAAGCACAGGATAAGAAATAATTATGGATAGATGCATTTTGCTCATCTTTTAGAAAAAATTATGGATACTACAGTACTACTGACAATGCAACATTATCTGCCTAATCCATGATGAAACAACAGAATAAAAATAGATTTTCTAATTTGCAATTTCTTCATAAGCTTGCACTGTATCTATGAGATCTTTCAGAACATTGCAAATATGATGAGATTGAAAAAGGACGCAAAAATGTAAGAAAATTAAACAAATCAGATGAACTTGTGCAAAAAAAGGCATCAGTGTCTCTTTTTTATTGATTTGTATGGTATTTTGGATGCTTCCAGAATTGCACTTTTCTTGATTCAGAGCTAGTAGGCAAATCATTGCTTTGTTAAGCAATGTTAATACACATTTTATATATATTTTAAAGAATATAATACTGTTTAAAATCTTTAATAATTGATCCTATATTATTTCTACTTCTTCTTTGTGTGTCAGTCCTTAAAGGATGTTGGCAATCCATATGACAGTAGCAATTTTGCTGACTGTGGCTCAAATAGTTCTACAGTTCTAGCATTATATCAGGTCCACAATTACTAGCCACTTTCTCTGAAGTATTAACTGATGGAAGGAATCCTCATTAACTCTCACAGTGGTTCATTATATGTCTCAGATATTCAACTTTTCTTCTTTTAAATGTTTTTTTAATTTTAACACCTACTTAACGCTTCTTCATTTGTTACATAATCAGTCCAGAAAATTCTAAGAATACACCTACAGGAATTCATCTGTTATTACAGCCACAAAGTACATCCACATGATAAAGTAATTGCATGAAAACATAACACCATGAAGACATGACACCCTATAAACCGAAGCTTAGTGTCCACAGTCAGGTAATGGCTTCTAAATGTATATTAATCTTAACAAAAGCTGGATGCATAAGTTAATTTTGACAGAGCGATTCCTGTGCAAGTTCATAGAGCTCCCCAGGTATGTTAATTTCTTTAATCTCTGCACTGTTCATCTATGGATCAAAAGACCAAGATGTGTTGGAAATTAGAATCCAACAACAAAATGGTGGTTGGGTACAGTAAGGGGCTATCAGTGTTAAAATATGATGGGTTTGACCAAACCTTGAACTACCATCCTTGCATTAACTAGTATAATTCAGATTCTTTGGCTTCCAATTTATCATCCTGATTTGAATCTAATTGAGATGAAGTGATTAATTGTGGAAAGACATGTATGCAGATCATAACCCAAAAACCTTTTTGTCAATATTAAAAAAAAATATTATCTACATGAAAATAGGATTAATGAAGTAAATAACAAAAATTGTAAAACCTCTTGTTAACAGTCAGTAACAGAAAATTACAATATATTTTATTAAATTATTACAATATATTACAAAATATAACAGACATCTGCAGAAAGCAGCTAAATATTTTCTTTACAGAGAGAACTGAAAATTAATTTTCATTCATTGTTATGCCAGATAAGTTGTATGCCAGATAAGCTGTAACTAAAAATTCAAGAAAATAAAATTAAAACAATTATAACTTATCTTATAAGAGAAAGTAGTTACAGATCAAGTTGAATGAAGTAGAAATTTGTGGATGGAAGTAGAAACTTATATTTTTAAAATATAAGTTTTTAAACATCATAAAATCAAAAGTCCATTTTTCCTCTTTATGGTAAAAATTATTGTTTATTAAGAAGCTGTAATGGATTCATAATAATTTTATTTACTATTTGTAGAGAAATTTATTCTTTATTGTTTTAGCAAAGGAAAATAAGCTAATAGTATTACAGCTTCTAACAAATGGAGAGTAATACTTTTAAGTTGCAGTAATTAGTCTTTGATCAGTTTTGTTCTGACCAAAGAAGAAAAAAAAGATAAATTTCCCATAACACCACTCTTAAGAAGGTTAAAAACCTGGCGTTTCATGATCACTATAAATATTCTCGCTCTTTTTTCCCAAAAAGTTGAAATTCAGCACGAAAAATAACTCGGACATTCTATGGAAATACATCTTGAGGTTCCCTTAAGATCACATAAAAAAAAACAAACCTGTGATGTTTCACATTTACTGAGGCACATAACAAAATGTTTTTCTGAGCCTAGGTTAGACTTGGGGGTCAATGACCTTTTTAGTATGCAATAAAGATAGTTAAATTATATCTTACAAAATGTGAGGCACTGTAAGAAACTGTAGCCTTTCACCCTGTTTCAAGATTTTCACAGAACAGCACTCACTACCTGTTTTAGCTTTTGCATTCTGGGTTGAACTAAAATAGGTCTTTTATAAGCAGATGTATTAACAGTAATAACAATTTGCAAATAATCAATCTTGTACTGATCACTGATTGTTGTACTCTGGTAAGACTTGGATTTACTGTATGTTCAGTATTCATACATTTCCTATCAAATTTAATCTATCTCGTATTATGAAAGTGTCATGTCTTAAAAGACTGCAGCAGTTCAGGTCTTCAAATGTCAAAATTGTAATTGTTTCTAAAAAAATGCATGTGATATGATAATTGAAAAATGTTTCTTTGAATTTATCAGTATAAAAAAATTTATTTTATAACTGTATTTACAATTTTGGAAATATTGGGACTCAATAATGGTAGTGATTAAAAATAATCAGATAAACTGTAAAAGAAACTTAAAAACTGTGAAAAAGTGATGACTTCTTATTGAAAACTTTCAAGATCTTTGTAGTTTAAAGTACAAACAAGTACCATCTCATGGTATGGCAATTATTGGAATAGTATAAAGTTTAGGCCAAAAAGGTTTCCATACAATTAGAGTACAAGGACTTTATGGACGTAATACACTGATGAAGTTTTTTTTAAAAACAGAAACAATATAGTTTATGGAAGAATAAATGAAGAAGCTTCTTTGGTTGACAAAGTGCATCAACAACTGGTTAAGAAGTGTGTGGCTGGATTTAAGAAAGGACTACTACAATTTACAATGGAAATGAAGTAGGTACATTTACAATTTAACTCCTGATAAAACATAAACAAATTTGCAGGTGAAAAACATGTTGGTAGGCTTGTTAAAAGTAGATTCAATATTTTATTGTGTGTTAACATGAATGGCAGCACTACATGAAAACAACTATTAACAAGAAGATTAGAAAGCCAAGGATTTAAAAATGTGAAATGTCTTCCTGATAATTACATAG
This sequence comes from Lycorma delicatula, assembly GCF_047948215.1. Classification (NCBI taxonomy): domain Eukaryota; kingdom Metazoa; phylum Arthropoda; class Insecta; order Hemiptera; family Fulgoridae; genus Lycorma; species Lycorma delicatula. Next base: position 41,774,915 of record NC_134458.1, read on the forward strand.
CTAACAAAAGGACATTGATAACATCTACAATTTTTTAAAAAGAAATAGGCAATGGGATGAATCAATCTGAAAAGAAAACAGTAAGATTTTACTGTTAACTGACAATTGTCAAGCTGATGTTCAGTTACCTAATTTAACATAACATATAAAATTATTTTCTTGCTGCTGAATTCTATATTTGTGTTTACAAGTGATATATTTGTGTTTATGAAGCGATTATAAGTTTCAAATCTTATTTTTATTGGCCTGTGGTTTTAAATTTGATAAAAAAAAAAAATCCTGCTTAAAAATCTCACATCAAAATTTCTATATTCAACACAGTTTGACTTTTACGCGGTACAAAGAAAATACATAACGTAAAAGACAATATATAACCGTCAAAGCAAAACAGGACTTGCCAAATTTCCATATGTCAGTAATGATCTTGAAGGAAAGCTTGACTTTATCTAAATGGTTTCAATTAAAAAATCTACAAAATGGCACTTCATTTTCAGATATTCACTAGACAAATTTGTAATAGATTGTAACTTTTGTAATTTAAATGAATAATGAAACCATAAAAATATTTCTAGGACTGTACGAGATAGTAGTGATTCTGAATGAAATGAAAATACAGCCACTAAGTAAACTTTCACGTGGAAAGATGAAGACTTTGTATGTTTTGTCTGGGTTTCCAATAGCAAAGTGATAAAAAACAGTTTCAGATAAATGAAGTGCATCAGGAAAACAATTTAGATAGCAAACAGACTTTTCCAAAATAAAGCATATTGATTTTCATTGCTTATTGTATATACATAACTTTTTTATAATTTTTTGTTCTTTTGCTAAAAAAGAAAACAGAATCCATTTTGTAGTTTAATTTTCAAGGTAAACTTGTTTAAATTTCCAAGATTCTAGTGTCTTACTTTTTTCTAAGCTGAAAGGACTGTTTATTAACTTAATTGACATATGAACTTTTAATGACAGATACAGGCAATGCAAAAAATTCACAGGTAGAACCTTTAAAACAAAAATTTATTTATTTACTGCATTACAGTATTTTTAAAACATCATTGCAGTGTAGGATAATGTTGTAAAATAGCGCACAAGTTAAATAAATTCATCAATATTTCATCATTTTGTTGAAAATTGCTTTAAAACAATTTCACACATTATTTTTTATTATTTATATATATTTATGAGGGGTGTTTGATAAATCCACGCAAAGTGAAATGATAGCGCTCATAATATATATTGTTGAGGTCATTCTTTGTTTCCTGTAAACCAAGTTTCACTCGGATACATTCATAATATTATTGTTGCCAGTCGTTTGAGTCAATCAAGTACTGAGATTTTTTAAAAATGACCAAAAGAGAATCACGTATAGTGATCAAAAATTACTTTTTGAATGGCAAAACTGAAAAGTCAAACTGGATAATTATTAAACTGGAGTCAACTCCATCAATTAAAACAGTTTACAAGTGGTTTGGTTATTTATAGAGTAGTCATATAATCAAAAACAATGCTGAATGTTTTGGATGGCCTGTTGAAGTTACAGCTGCAGAGAACAAAAGGTAGAAAGTGTGTGAAATTGCTTAGACAACAGAGATCTCAAATGAATGAATCCATTATATTTCACACAAATACTTGCATAGGTGAAAATCATCTGCAAGATTTTTGTCATGTTTTCTCACAACTGATCAAAATTATGAACAAGTAAACATTTTTAAGACAGTTTGGGAACGTTCTAATATAATTTTTGTGCAGTTTCATTAGTTGATGCGACTTAAACACATCATTACCATCCTGCAACCAAGGAAGAGTAAAAACAGTGGGTTGCAGTGGGGAAATTACTCTAAAAAAGGTGAAAACAGTCCATTAGCAGGAAAGATGATGCCACTATCTTCTAGAATGCTTGTGGTAAAATTTTTATTAGCTCTTTTGAATACTGACTTCTTTATTGACTTTTTGAGAATATTATGCATCTTTGCTGAATTGTCTAGTTGAGGAAATAAAGAAAAAAGGACGGTTCTTTTTCACCAAGACAATGCACCTACCAGCTTACTGTCTGCAATTGTGTCAGTAAAATTGTTCAAATTATGCTATGAATTTCCACATGTTGGATGCATCTCTATCTAAACAATTGTCACAGAAAAGCCCGGATATCACAAATTGTGTGCAAGGTGGGTACTGAAAATGCTCACTGACCAACACAAAGAGCAAAGAATATGCAGTGGATGAGCGTTTTTGGACTGCTATCGACAAGATGGAAATGATTTGTTTTCCCACATTGTTATGGGCGACAAGACGTGGATATTCTATACCAACACAGAATCGAAACAACATTCAATACAGTGGTGCCACTCAAGTTCCCCAAAACTGGAAAAGTTTAAGCAATCTCCGTACTCAGTTGAAAAATGTTGACTACTGTTTTTTGGGATGAAAAGGGCGTCATTTTGGTTGATTTCATGGAACGTGGATCAACAATTACAGCTGACATGTACTGTGAAATGTTCACCAAAATTGAAGATGCGGGAAAAACTGTCGTACGGCGTAATCCTCCTTCATGAGAATGCATGTCCTCACACCAATGCTTTAACCAAGATGATTCAAGATTTTTGTTGGGAACCTTTTGACCACTATCCATATAGTCTCGACCTTGCACCTAGTGACTGCTTCCTCTTCTTGCATTTGAAAAAGTAGTTTGGTGGACAATGGTTTGAAAATGATGAGAAACTCAAGCTGCCGCTGTCAACAGGTTCAATTCTCAGGCGGTGAACTTCTATGAAAAGGGGTTAAAGAAACTGATGCAGTGTTACAAAACGTGCTTAGAACTGAATGGCATTATGTAGAAAAGTGAAGTAGATATGTAGTAAACTAAAACTGTAGGTAAAAATCTTTTCTCACGAGTTAATTTTTTTTAATGACCAAATGGCCCTTAATTTATAATATGCCTCGTAAATTACAGAACTCCTATTTTTGGTGACAGCAATTTATTGCCATCTAATTGTCTGATAAGTTTACAACTTTTCCTACCCTGATAACACCTAATTACAGAAAAATAAATGACTAAAAAGGGTTTGACTGGTTAAAATCAAAGGTTTGATAAAATTTAATAAATTGCAAATTTTTAATAAAGGTGAGGGATTATGTTAGATTTTGTATGACATAATTTCTACAGGTATTGATGATTGTATACTGCAGTCCATTATCTAGCTTAAAATACTAATACAAAAGTTACCATGTTAAATTCCATGATTTCATGATAAAACACTTACAAACACACTATCTTGTAACCATGATTTTAATATTTAATTCAGAGAACTTAAAATGACACGAAATAGAATTATTCAGAAATGGGATTATTTTCTGAATGGATAGCAATATTTTCCTTGTCATATAATCTAACAATAAAAAAGTGAAAACTGAAATGATTATAACAGAATTTTCACACAGAAGATTTGTTTTCAGCCAGTTTATTATTCCTGTAACACTTTTCTTTGTAAATTTCTCATTCTCTCATGTTTCGTACTCCTTTCATATTGTTAAATGTTCGTTTTTGAGCAGTCACTATACATATCAGTCGAAATCAATGCTATTAGGTAACAAGAAAACCACAGCAAATGAATCCTGCTGAAAATATGTTACAATAATTTGTCTTAGGAAATACAGTAAACTACCCTGATCAGAGGCAATCTTTTCATAGGTTTTATTGCCCTCTCTTCTTCTTAAGATTCTTTGGAAATTGCGTTGGCTGCCATCCAGTTTCCAACAGTGACAGCTGTTGACATCTTCCAGCAGCCAGCAGGGTAGCATTTTTTTATGTGGAGCTCAGTGAGATTAAAACTCTTTCAGGTGATCAGTCCAGGGACTGCTTGTGAATCCACATAGGATATTTAGTGCAACTCCTCACCAGGAGTTGCACTAAAAGTCACATTAGTGACCAAGTTACCTATCAGGACGCCAGCTCTTCCTATAATTCTAAGTTACATTAATTACATTTTTCTGTTATGCTCAACATTATTTATTATCAGATATTTCCACAGTGCTCCAGTACTTTAAAATTTTTATGAGAAAAAACAGTAAACATGAGGAAAAATGATAAAAATAATAGAACAAATTATTTGTTCTAAATATTTAATTAAGACCTTTCAACTTACTGAATAGGAGTTGTGTTGATAGACCGTGTATGGGGATGTTGTATTCTTCGTAATGCTTTTATATGATTTAATCTGTCACCCTGAGTCAAACCACTATTACTTCTGCAGTGCCTCAATTCTTTCCAATTAGATTCCTGAAAAACAATTACATTTATTATAACAGTAACAATGATAAATAATCAATAAAAATTTTTTTTACACATACATATATCTACAATCACTAATCTGCCTCTTAACAGAAATGTATATTCTACCTGAAATACATCACCTATATTATAATTGATACAGGTAATGTATACCTGTAATAAAATACGCTATTTTAAAACAAAATATATTTTTATTTTGCTTGAATTTCAAAAAAGAAGGGGAAAGTATCATCTAAAATAATGTAGTTTAATGCTAAAGCATTGTGTGGGATGATGGGTGCGATGGGAGATACTATCTCCCTTACATATTTGTATCGAGACATAAACGTCTCGGAAGTGGCAAGTTGAAAATAAAAGTTTATGAAATAGGATTAATGCTATAAAAAATCAAAAACATGTTTAATTAATTAATTTCCAGAGAATACTAATTTTAAAATAACACTGGCTGCACGTGTGTTTTAGTCAGGAAATTTCTCATGTCCTCGAGTTAATATCTAAGAAAAAAGTATGCTATATTTACTTTCTGTCACTAACAATAATAAATGGTAACAATTTATACTGTTGCATACATTAGAAAAGATTAAAAAGCAACAATGATTTTAATTAGTTCTATTCAGAACTTACTGCTTTAGGGAAATTTGAATGTTTCAATATTTATAGAACATTGGAAGAGTAAATGATAGTTTTTTTTATTACTAACCTACCTTACTAACCACCACTAGCATTACCTTATATGCAATGCTGATCTAACCATTTCTTAGATAACCAAGTGCATTATGTTTGCAAAAAACATAAACTTAGATATATTTTCTCTAAAATTAATAAAAACTTGGCGATGACAAATGGGGGGGGGGGGGGGGGGGGCAGTAAATCTTGAGTCCTCTGTTTTCTATTTATCTCTGTAAAACAATCTATATACTGAAATGTGAGTTTTTTACAGATAGTGTTATACTTAGCTCATCTTAATGCTCTTTTTTTCAGTTTTTCTTATAAACAGGATCAATATTTTACTCTTCTAGTACTTTAAATTATCTGGTCACTACATCAATTTCTTGATATTTAGTTTCCTTAATAACCAGTTTCTCTTCCAGAATCCTTGTATAAAGACAAGGAAATAGTGTTTGCGTAACGTATGTTACGCAAGTTTAAATTATTGTTCGCAATTTAAAAAACTATACATCTTCTTTAGATGTTCTCACTTGCGCTGATGGAAAAATAACTTCTACACTAACACCAGGTACATCCATCAGAGTAAAAAAAACTAATTGGGGACTAGAAAAAAAAACAATTCTTTCAACTGAATACTGTGCTTTGAGTAAATCAAGCTGTATTCCTTCTTTTGCGATATTGTAAAATGTGACCATGTATGGCTTTCATGCAATACATGTAGAATAATTATGTCATCTCTGTCACTCATTGACAATACCTAGAAATCATTTCTATACAATTTGGGATATGTGGAACTCAACAAAAACTAAACTGCTTTCCCAAACCAAACACTTTACCAGATACCTTGTTTGTTGGTCTGCTTCTGTGTTTACCATAATGATTTTCTTTTAATTATAGCAAAAAGTTAGATTTCTATCTAGAACCATTCATTACATTGACTGAATAATAGATGACTAATAATAGATGAATAATTGACTGAATAATAGTAAAAAAAACTAATTGGGGACTAGAAAAAAAAACAATTCTTTCAACTGAATACTGTGCTTTGAGTAAATCAAGCTGTATTCCTTCTTTTGCGATATTGTAAAATGTGACCATGTATGGCTTTCATGCAATACATGTAGAATAATTATGTCATCTCTGTCACTCATTGACAATACCTAGAAATCATTTCTATACAATTTGGGATATGTGGAACTCAACAAAAACTAAACTGCTTTCCCAAACCAAACACTTTACCAGATACCTTGTTTGTTGGTCTGCTTCTGTGTTTACCATAATGATTTTCTTTTAATTATAGCAAAAAGTTAGATTTCTATCTAGAACCATTCATTACATTGACTGAATAATAGATTGTTGATGGTGGAATTATTGACCGATACATTTTTTTAAAAGTACTATACCTTATATCTGTTGAAAAAGTGATTCATCTGATTCTTTTAAAAGATATATTTCAAAATAGCTGTTAAACACACACATATAAACCTACACATACACCAGCAAGTATTTTGATTCCATATTGTCTGGGTTTCTATGGTAAATACTATCTGAATTTTGTACTGATCTTGAAACAACTTGACTGTCTATATCTTATCAAAAAATTCCTTTTGGTACAAGGTAGTCTATAGCCTATCATGCTTCTTTCTTTCACATTATTAAGTAAACTCCCTGTGAAGTTAGGCAAGCTTGTTCTATCTCATGAGTAGACCAAAATACTCTAGATAGTAGAGCTGTCCATCACCCATAGTTAGGTGAGACTAATGTATTTAATCTTACCAGCTGAGTAAAATGTATCTAACACTACATTAATTCCTACTTCATTGTTAAGCATATCATTTTCTCCAAAATAACTTACAAAATTTCTGAACTTTTAATGCTAGTAAATTAAATACGTTAAGAATTCAATACTGTCCGCGACAAACAACAGTCGATGTTGTATTTCACTCACTGCATTTCGACTGGTTTATTCCCGATAAGTGAATAAGAGTAATTAATTTAATACATCATATACTAATATACACAGTGAAAAGTAAATGGTACATGAGTGTATTCATATAATACCTAGCATAATCTGAAATTTGATAAAACTCAAGGGCCACTCTCACACCTTGACAAATAGTTTTCCCTATAAAATAGGTATGGTCAATAACTTTAGAATAAATAAAACTACATTTAACGAAACCCATTTCTATATTACAAATCTATTTGTTATACCACTAAAAAACCATCACGTAGAATATTTTGTATTAAACTGCACTAATAAAAATCACTTTTATTAGAACAAGAAGCCTTTACATTTCTAATAAGGCTTTTTATTATTATTATGCTTTTACAGCCAACATGGGACCACTTAAGTCAATTTTAGTTGGATCTTTTCTGAGAAAAGCGTGTTATTTTACTCTTTTGAGCTGCCCAGTATTTCTTCATCCGTTCAGATCTTGCTTTCTTTTCTTCATCCGTAAACACCCTCTTCGTTGTATTTTGTCGTTTGTCTGTCTTTTGTTTAAATCTAATGCTTTTATCTTTTAGCTTTGTAATTTTTCCAGTTTTATTCTGTAGGTCAGTCAGGGAAATTCCCAATTCTTTCATATCTTCTCTAATTTCTTTGATCCATCCTACTTCTAGCTTTTGGAACCAGAGCTTTTCAATGATATTTCTTGACAGTCTTGTTTGCGGTGTCCTTATGAGATGACCGAAGAAAGAGATTCTTTTTTTCCACATAGTATCAGTAACAGGCTCTATTTCTCGATACACCACCTCATTTGGCACAATCCACCATTGGCCTTCTTTTTGGTGTTTTTTATTGATACACGTTCTGACAATTCTCCTCTCTATTTTCAGAATTTTTTCAATTCGGTTTTTCTGAGTGATTTTGAAAAGAGTCTCGCTTCCGTAGGTGACTTCTGGCTGTACTACAGTTTTATAATGTTTAAGTTTTGTTTTAGCAGAAAGGCATTTTTTGTTATATGTTGACCAAGTTAATTTTTGGGATTTAATCATTTTATTTGTCCTGTTTTGCCATGTCACTTTTTCATTTAAATTATAAGTTATTATTTCCCCTAGATATTTAAATTGTTTTACTATTTTAATTTTCTGATTGTTTACCGTAATGTGCTCTATTACCAGAGGATCTATGGCCATTAGTTCAGTTTTTTTGAAAGAGATATGAAGCCCTATCTTTTGTGCTAGGTTTTGAAGGCTCATGATTTGTGTTTTGGCTTCTTGAATATTATTTGCTAAAAGAGCGAGGTCATCTGCAAATCCTAGGCAATTTAGTGTGATGGAGTTTTTCTTAGTACCCATTTTTATATTTTTGGGATTTATTTCATACCATTTTCTCATGACAAATTCAAGGGCGCAGTTAAAAAGGAGTGGTGAGAGGCCGTCTCCTTGCCTCAATCCAGTTTTTATGTAGAAGGGTTGAGAGAGTTCACCTCTGAATTTCACTCTGGACTGGGTATTGGTTAAAGTTAATTTTATCATGTTTACGAGTTTAGGGTGAAGGCCCAGGTTTCTCAGAATATTCAGCATGGATGGTCGGTGTATACAATCATAGGCCCTTTTAAAGTCGACGAAGGTGATTATTAGTTGTTTTTTCCGTCTTTTATATAAGTCCATCATAAGTTTTAGGGATATTATTTGCTCCGGGCAACCTCTCCATGGCCTAAATCCCCCTTGGTATTCCCCAAGTTCCAGTTCATAAGGCTTTTATATTATTTGAAAAATGTTAATTTGGTCACATACCTTGTAATTACTACTTGGATCATCACAGCATTATATTCTTTTTTCCATTGTAATACAAAATATATTTATATTAAAAAGATTTTTGGGTTCTTCCAAAAAAATATCTAGATAATTTATCTCTCTTATTTTTAACTGCTCTTCATCCAATCCTTTCAAATATGGTCTGATATGAAATGATCTACTAGATCAGTATTTTTAACAAAGAGCCACTGGTTAGAAACAATTTTTTAGTTTTACTTCTTTATCATTAAGCTATACTCTGGTCTTATTTTCATTAATACTGTTGTATCTTTTTGTACTATGTGTTTTTGTAATATGTTTACGTTACGTTCTACTGCAGTATTATTTGAACATCAGTTTTTTCCCCTTTAATTTTGGCACTGAACATATTCATGCTGGTTCATGTGGATCTGTGTGATGGCTGCACCTCATCCAAATCACACAGATCTACTCTGTAGGCAGTTGTTTTTGGTTCAAGTAGTAGAATTGAGAATACTGTTGTGTTTTGTTTATTGGTCTAGCTTAAACTATTTATTTTTAATATTTTAACATTTATATTAATAAAATTTAAGTTATCTTTTAATTTTCAGAATTAACTTATTTTAAAACGTATTGAAATTATTTAAATACTTTTGTTTCAGGTAAAAGTTCCTTTATCTTTCAAATTTTCTATATATTTTTTTTTTAATTTTATTGTCTATTTTTATTTATTGATAGATTTATTCAATGTAATGTACTTTAAAACTATCATAGCAATGACAGATCTTTATAAAAATTTATTCCTCTAAAGCTATATTTCTTATTAGGTTTCATACTTTGTAATTGCAAAGTTCACCAGTAGTTCATTTTGTAATCTTGTCTGATTACTTCTATTCCCATCATCTGACCTTATTTTTTAACCAAATTACAAACACTGAAATAAAACACTTTTTTGCATGTTTCTGTTAATACATTAAGTTCTACTTTACAGCAAATCCATGTGATCCAGGCCTGTAGAGAGGATACAGCAATTAGCATTCTTGATGGGAATATACTGCCAAGATCTGCATTATCACCCTCTTTGGGGTTCTAATCAGTATATTTTAAAAGCATTAAATAACTATTATAACCCCTCAGTCTTCAGATATGAAAATAATTGTTTAGGATGGTGAATTAAATAAACTTAAAGATCATCACAGCGTGTTAAGTTGCTATTCTCAGACTGTAATATCAAAATTTTAATAAATCTGTCATTTGCAAAACATTACAATTTTTTCTTTAGAATGGAAGAATATAAACCACTTAATATCAACTTAATCAGTCAAATATCTGAATCACAATGACTGTTTATCTTCTGATATGTATTTTACATTTACTTTTGCATATATTTCATAAAACCCTAAATGGCAAATGCCAAAAAAACCACATTTTCTTGAATTATTTACAATTAAAATTTATACGTTGTAAGTAATTCAGAATAGTGCCATTTCCCACACTGATACAAGGCACCATCTAAAAACTCAATTTCTACATATCAACATATATGACTTATTAAAATCTTTCCTTTCTCTCAATTGTCATGGGTGTATCCAGCACAATTTCAGTTTTGCTGGATTACACTAACATTAATTTTTTACATTTACTTCATTTCAAAAATGACAATAGGTGATCAGTTTTTGGCGAATCAATTTTTTTAGATTCATCATTTAATTTTAAAATGTGTAATTTCAAAACTGCTTTTACTTAAAAAATTTCTGTTTAACATGAATTATATAAGATTATATTTTAAATTTTATACTATTTATAAATTTTATTTTGTATTGGTATATAAACAAATTTTCAGTAATTAAACATTTTTAGTTATCAATGGTAAACACAAAGATGGCATAAAACTTAGCCATTACATATGACAACACTAGTAATCATAATAATATATAGTCAAAAGTGTCATACATTACCACTATGCCAGTCAATGATCCAATCTTTGTCGGCAAGCTAAGCTTTTTAAATAATTAATTATATCCCTCATTACTATACTTAGCATATTAAAGAATCACATTAACAAGCAATAAAAATGAAATTCAAACTATTAACAGCAAATCTGTAATTATAACAGCAGGTTGTTATAAGAACAATTATCTGAATAGCTTATAGTTATCATAGCTAAAGCATAAATTTCAGCAATAAAAAAATTACATTAACAATATCTGAAGCAGCAAATTTTTTCCCATTATCAATTCCATTTTTACTCTTATCCTCATCTTTTTGATCATCAATTTTCATAGTATCTACTTTATGTAATATTCTTGAAAGAGTATCAGAAGCTTTCTTCAGTTTCTGTGATGATGTCAGTCTCTTGTTTAGAGCCTTAAATTTAACACTGTAGAGCCCAATTTTATGTTCAGGAAATGCATTCGGGTTTCCTTTAATTAATTTTCTATATGCATCACCATCTGCCCACATTTGTGCTTCTTTTCTGTAATTAAATCAATAGATAAACAAACTTGCAAGTAAATAAAAGCATTGATACCGTGTTAAGCAAAAATTAAAAAAATTGTTTTGTTAACACTTACAGTATAAAAATTTTATTTTAAAATCTTTACATACATATCTAGCCATTTAAATGAGATATATAACTTTTTTTTTAAATGATTGTAACCTAAAAAAAGTTTTCTTTTTAATTTACATAATTTTTCAAAATGTTCTACATTAATTTAGCAGGATATGCATAAATAAAATATGTGTAAGCTGATTAAAATAATAATAAATATGAGAATAATGTTGACTGGCTTTAATTGTTTATAGCCTAAGGTAGCAAAAATATTTATTACAAACCAGCTATAAATGTATAAAAATCATTCAAGCTCATCTCTTTATACAATTACCATCAAACAATATTTTTATATGAATTTGTGTATTTTCTATGTCATAAACTAAGTTCGTCTCTCATCAGCAAATTATACACCTGTCATTTTTTCTACATTTAAAAATTTCCTTTTGCTTAAAGTGATAGTAAAAATTAAGAGTAAATTTAAAACAAAAATGAATCTACCAAAAAAAAGTAAAAACTATGTCCCACACCAATTAGACTTCAACTGATAACAGTTTATATAATTAACTTGAAATAAATTTTGAAAAAATTTTCTGAAAGATATAAGAATTGTGTGTAAAACTGCAATATTATTTCATCAAAATAGCACAATAATTCTAAGTAATAATAATACTTCAAACATTTTTTTTGTCCAACATACATGGGTATACAGAGAATGAAGATGCTCAATTTATTTAATCTATCAAATGATTTATACATAGAATGGTATTTTATGGAAGTTATTGGTTTCTGGATGGTATTAGGTGTAAAAGAAATCAATCAAAACTAAAAACACATATGTTAATGTGAAAAATAATGGAGTAATGTGATACAACCAATTGTTCATGAACAAAGGCGTATTATTCTCTAGAATTCTTGAAATTTAGTTTGGATATAAGCAATGGCCAACGAGTGTTGCAGAATTCCTTTCCTCAATTTACTTGGGCATGAGAACAGCAATAAAAAATCTTTACGCCGTTTAGCGTAAAGTTTCCGTTATTTTCAGTGAATTCCAAGCTAGGGTGGGTGGGTCCTGTTGTTTTGTTACAGGAATGTTAAATTTCACTTTGTTTCGTATTTTGGGCTTGTCAAAACTACCTGTTTTATTATTTGTTCTCGTGTTCGACCCTCCCTCCGTCATCCTTAGTGACCGTGTCCATTCTTCTATCGAATTATTTTTGACTACCCTTTTCATTTACCCGTTATTCTTTCGTTCCCAAACTACTACATGCACACATCTCTTGTCTTTTACACACACTCTCTCCTGTCCACTACCTGGATCTGGTTTCCCCCTTTTTTCTTTCACGCCATCTTTTCAGCAGAGTAGATCCAACATCTCACCAGTGCAGTCGCCTATGGCCATACTCTCCTGCAAACTTTGTGGTAATATTCTCATTCAAGCAGAATCTCAAAACTCGTCGTGATGCGTAGAATCACACATCTGTGATTCTATGCATCATTCTACCACTAAACCACATCACACCTCTGTATTCCTGATACACCAGTGCGGACTACGCCCAGGATTACATATGTATTCATATGTACTTGCTTTTACGAGTTCATCTCTTGCTAATATTTGTGTGTGATACAGGCAAGTGCAAATTATTCATATTAAACGTGTATGTTATCCTTGTTCATGTGTAGCCCATTTTATGGGTTATTAAATGCAAACTATCGTTCTTATCAAATCTACTTTTAATTTAAACACTACTTCAGAATTATAAAACTTATGTGCGATATATTTCATATATTATTATTGATAACTATTATTATATTTCGTGTTGTTCATCAAAAGTTCGTGTTCAAACGTCAGTTACTCAGAGCAAATTACCTTTACTTGAAATGTTTATTGCAATCAACTCTATCATTTAATCTAATTTAACTTGTTAATCGCCGAGATTAATTCTTATCTATTCATGCACTGAATTCATATTCTCTTAAATTAATCTAAAGAAAATTACTCCTGATATGAAGTTATGTTTTTGTACTTCTTTGTAACTTAATATTTTCAAGAAAGCTTACTATTAGAATAAATTCTATTTATATTATTATTTATTTTAATGTGATTATATTGTGATTTAATGCCTTCTATACTGAAATTATTGTAATTAATGTTTCCTAACCTAATGAAATCTGTTCATTGCTAATCTTCATAGTACAGTATATGTTAGTAGTGCAACTGTTTTCCAGTTCCACTTTCTATTGATGTTATGTCTTAAGCATCTAATTTAAAATTAAGGTGGTTTATGTTCTCTTATTTTCCGGCTCTGTTACATTGTGTATTTAAAAAGGTTTATTCATGTATTTTTGTATTTAACAGCATTATTCATTTGTTGATTCAGCTGATATGTTAAGTATTATTAAGTTATGTTAATTTCATAATTTCCTGTTATGTTTTAAGATTATGATTATAACATAAGTTCATTTGTTACACTTTCAATAAAGTCCAATTTCTTTTGGCAAATACTAGCTGTGTGTTTTTTGTTAACTTTACCCAACAAAAAAATTTGTGTTCCAAAATTTAAATCTTGAACAAAATTGAAGTCACTAAATGAATCAACACATTTCTATCTATAACTGGTGATGAATCATGATTCACTCTATAGAACCTCCCAAATGAGCCAAAACTGAAAAAACTTTGTTTTATCAAATAATAAAATTATTCATTTTGTTTTCTTTGATCACAGTGACATTGTTTTTCATAAATTTTTACCATAAGGTGTTATTAGACTGATAGACAAAAAAATTGTTTTAATGTTACTTGAATTGTGTTTTTGCATACATTACAGAAATCTGTACATACAATTTTTCTATCACCCTCAGTTTTAAATAAATTAAACTAAAAAAAAAAAAAAAAAATTAAGGGATAATACAGTTAAAATCTGTAAAATTTATAATTTTGCATGGCCATACCTGTGTTAGAATGACTTCGCTGATGCTTTTCTTTTATAAATAGCCTCAGTACATCCTGAATTAATTTCCAACAGTAATTGACTAGCATGTTAGTATTCCATTTCCCTTTATACTTTGCTTTTCGTCACCGAAATGTGTTGGTGGAAACGTTCACCATGTTTGTCACTTACGTCTCTGAGGTAGTCCAGGAAAAAATCCAGATATGAGTGGAGGAAATGTATTTTCAAAGACATTACTTCCCACAGCTCTGTATTAAGTAAGAAGTTGATTAACAATATTGTGTTAATTGTTGGATTTTTGTTTGCCGAGAAAAGTTTTGCAAACGTCTTTAAATTAAGCCTAAGTTGCACTTTCTACATTATTTAACATGAGTTAAATACATCATCTTTGACCAACTCTTATTTGAAGACCAACAGATATTCCTTCTTTAATTTTTCCTTCACTTGTATTCGGAAATTTCTGCCTGATGTACAAAAATTCGGGACTATCCTTCTTCACTGCTTTTACAGAATTTTTCATCAGTCCTAGCTTGATATGGAGAGGGGGTAAAAATATTTTTTTGGGTTCAACCAAGGGTTCATGAAGATTATTTTTCCCATTTGAAGTTAAGTTGTCTCATTTCTTCCACTCTTTGGTAACAATGTTTATCCCTAGCTCAGCTGTCCCATTCGCAAAGAAAACACATGTACTTAGTACAGCCTAACTGCATGCCTAACAAAATAGCTATAATTTTCAATCCTCACATATGTTCCCGCTATGTTTTTTATAATTTATTTTTTTCAAGAACGTCTTTCATTACATTGTATATCTCTTTTAAATTAATACCATAAGCGATTGGTATCGAAAGCCCAAAATTTTTGTATTTTTTTAAAGTAAATTCCAACCCTGCAATCTTGATCCTAACTGTTCAGCTTGAATTTTTGATAAATTTAAATCCCTAACCAAGTCATTTAATTCACCTTGTGATATAAGATGTGGCTTATTGGAAGATAATTGAAAATCATTGTTGTCTTCTTCAGTATTGCCTGATTCTTCATCGCTGCTTTCGAAACATATATTCACAGGTGGCTGAGGAACTGGAATAATTTCACTGTAAGGTACAGGCCTGATTGCAAATTGCAATGGAGGATATTTTACAGTATGTTTAGATCTTTTAGAAATTACAGAAACACTTGTTAAACAAAAGTAACAATTGGTTACATGATCCTTTGTTCACGCCAAACCATACGTACACCAAATGGTAAAGCCTTCAGTGAACCTTTCAGCCGTCCTCTTAAATATACAGAACATTTGTGCATACTATATGAGGAGGCCACATTTTATACTGATCACCGATTTTACACTGAAAGTACAAATGATATGTTTTTTTAATTAAAGGTGTAATGTTTTTTCTATTCGATTTTATGGTAAACATACATAACAGAACGCATCCACATCATTTACACAATTTCAAGGCATTATGATAGCATTGTTAACAAGATAGCAATAAGACTAAACAAAATTAATTCATTCCTAAATCCAGTGCTTAATACAAACAACACAGCTGTGTTTCCGGCTATATGTTTTGACCTGCACAAACATGATTAATCTTGTCCATGAAGGCTCACTCTTCAGTATTAGATATGTCATAATATGTGACCATGATATGATTTAATTCTTTGTCTAGTATTGTTTACTTATAGCTTACGAATTATGTTAACAAAGTTCAACAATAGATGAGCAAACAAAATACAATATAACAAATATATAACAAAATACAAATCGCATGTTATGAAACAAAAATTATGTTTATCAGTGTTATAAACAAAGAATAGTTAGGCTGTTGTGTGACGTTATTTGTAGAAAATTATTAAGTTTATGAAATAATTTAATAAGAAAAGTGTAATTCATGAAAATTACACGATGATAATGCTCTACTTTAAACTTCACTGTCAGTTCAGAAATATTTGATGAAAAATAATAAATTATCATACAACCGCTGCACTCCCCCTGTGTGACTTTTTTCTTCTCAAGAGTGAAAAAACTAATAAAAATACAATGTTTTGCATTATCATCATCATTAAACAAAAATCATTTAGCAAGTTTTTAGCCTATATTGTAAAGTCCCATTCTAGAAATGTTTTAAACATTAGAAACGATGTTGGCATAGTACGTTTTATCACATAAATATTAATTTTGAGGACATATCATAAATGTAAGTGAAAGGCAATTTTTTTTAAAGAAATGAAAACTAACAAAATTTTCATCAAGCCTGATAAAATATTTTCTGTAATAAGAATAGCCTGTTCAGTTATATTCATTTAAATAGTAACAAAATGTCAAATCTTCACTGATTTAGCAAATAGCAACATGCTCAAATCAGATGCACTAATTTAGACATCTAATTCACAAGCGATCAGATAAAATAAAACTTACTTGAAATACTGTGGCAAACTACAAAGCCACAGATGCTCACTTTTACTTTTATTGTGAGTTATCACAGTAATTTACATTAACGACTGGTTTTACACATAATTGTAACAGATCAGTGCTGATACAATGACTTAAACAAATGCTCGATTTTAAAATAAGACGAATTCATATTACCTATTTTGTAATTGCACGCTAATCAATTATTTAGATGAAGAAATTTAATTAAATTTTCAATTATTCAGTTTTCATAGCTTATTACACATGTTAAAATTATAAAAGCTATTTTAAGAATACTAAATACAATAAAATCATACTAGCAACTATTATAGAATAAAAACAAGAAAAAGCAAATATTATAAAAAGAAAAAGATTAGCATGCAAGAAAATGTCTTCACTGTAACAATAATCACTAGATGGAGGATGATAAAAACATCTAACCATGCTGGCTAGACAATTTTTAAACAGCCACAATAGTGATGATGTTTAGCATAATTCATCAAATTTTAAACACAATCAGAACTAGCTTTTGAGCTAGTTTTTTTTTTTTTTTTTTTTTATGAGTATTTGATCATTTTAAACCAGCAGAAAAGTCTGAATAACATTCTCAATAAGTATTTCCCTGAACAGTTATTTTTCTAAATATTTATAAATACTGCAAATAAGAACCAGAATTAAATGTCATACACAGTTTTTTATATTGTAACATGACCAGTATAATAAGCCAGGGAAACAGATTTCTTCCCATTAAGAAGAAAGAATGGGAAAATAATGTAAGAATTCAGAAGGAACTAAAAGGGATTCTTTTCTCTGACTACAACTTCGTTTAACAAACTGCTCTTTGTAATATAGACAATGGCACCTCCAAAAGCTGTTGATCGACCAGAAGGGTTAACGGATTGGAATAAGAATTTATAGGAAAACGATACGGTGTGAACGATGAAAATTATTAAGCTTCAACAATTAAGGGATGCGGCGGATACTGGTTCTGCAGGCCAGGGTATATAAATACTGCCAGGGACCAGCGGAGATAGTCAGTAGTTCTGCAAGAAGTCCTGCAAGGCCGTACTCAGTGTAGTTGTGATAATAAGCTATAGTTTCATAAGCCCAAGTTTGACACTGTTGCAGTGATGGCGATATCAGTAAGCATGTGGCAACGAGTGAAGAGTATGTCATCTGTATTCCATAGTGGACAGTGGGTGAATGCAGAAAGTTGTTCGGTGAGTTACTGGTAGTGAAAGTGACAATATTACATTTATTTGTAAAGTGTAGAGCAGTTCTATTGTAGACAGTAAAAATAATAATATTTGCAAAAATTAAACTGAATGAACTTTAGACTTTTCTAATGTTATCTTGTTGTTAATGCAATATTAGGTATTAATATTTGCAGTCATTATAACATTTTTAGTAAATTGGACTGTATTCTAGTTTTTATAATTTAACTGTCTTTAAACAAATCTTGTCCTTATTTGAATTATTATTTTGTATGTCATATATTCATTATTATTATTATTATTATTTTCTACATTTTTAGAGTAATATATTGTATTTATAAGAAATTTTTAGATTGTTAGCCTCTCAATAGCCTGGTCAAGCCATGAAGATGCAACAGTATGATATTTAAAGAGATTTAAGAACAGCATATGATTTTTGGTTTAAAAAAGCATAAGAATTTCATAACTGATATAAAAACCTATGACAAAGTGTATTATTGGATTACTGGAAATTAAAACCTTATTAGTTTTATTGCATTGACAATAACATTTAACTGATTATTATGGTTATTGGAGCTTGTAACAAGGTGGCCTTTTAACCCTTTTTGGCACCACATGAACAGTATAATGAAATAACAATGTGCACTGGCTAAATTTGCAGCCAAGACAATTTTTATAGTTTCTACTTCCCACCTTCCTTGTTTTCTTACATGTATAAAAAAAAATCTGAAAAATTCTTGTTTTCTTATTCTAAAAAAAAATTAAAAACATTATTATAAACTTCTTTTTAGACCAGATTTAATTTATAGAAAGATAAGTCAATATCTGGACAGTGGAAACTAATTTGAATTTAAAGGTTACCAAAGTTTTGACACTGAATGTTAAATTTACCTATAATACTAAGTGTTATGTATTTTACTTTAAAAATAGTTAAACCTCAAAACAAATATTAAAAAATCAGCTTTCAGAATTTTAATTGGGTATTTCTAAACGTTTTTTAAAGATGCTGAAAAGTCTGGATAATTTTTCAGTTTGTACTTGCATCAGTTATAGAACTATATTTGAAACTGAAATGACAGGTCTTGTGTGTGGTTTTTTTTTACATGTATTCATAAACAAACAATAAGAAAGATATAATTATTTTTATCTGTTTTACAATATTTTCACTACTTCTTATTTTATATTTTTATAATATTTTACTATTTCTGAAGTTATAAAGCATTAAGCAAAAATTTAAATAAAAAGTTACATTCTAATATTTTCTAGAATTCTAATTCTAGCTGAGAGTAAAAAAGATTTAGAAGAAACAATGAACGGCATGGATGAAGTCCTATGCAAGAACTAACACATGATAAGAAATTAGAACAAAACAAAAGTAATGAAATGTAATAGAAAAAACAATGCAGACGGACCACTGAATATAAAAATAGGAAGAGAAAAGATTACAGAGGTAGAAGAATTTTGCTATTTGGGAAGTAGAATTACTAAAAATGGATGAAGCAAGAGCAATATAAAATGCCAAATAGCACAAGCGAAACAAGCCTTCAGTCAGAAATATAATTTGTTTACATCAAAATTAATTTAAACGTCAGGAAAACATATTTGAAAGTATATGTTTGGAGCGTAGCTTTATATGGAAGTGAAACTTGGACAGATTGGATTACCTGAGAAGAAAAGATTAGAAGCTTTTGAAATGTGGTGCTATAGGAGTATGTTAAAAATTATATGGGTGGATAAAGTGACAAATGAAGAAGTGTTGTGGCAAATTGATAAAGAAAGAAGCATTTCCAAAAAAAATATAGGTAAAATAAGAAACAGACTTATAGGCCACATATTAGGGCATCCTGGAATAGTCGCTTTAATATTGGAGGGACATAATATTGGAGGTAAATGGGAAAAATTCTGCAAGCAGGCAACATTTGGAATATGTAAAACAAATTGTTAGGGATGTAGGATGTAGGGGGTATAATGAAATGAAACGACTAGCACTAGATAGGGAATCTTGGAGAGCTGCATCAAATCAGTCAAATGACTGAAGACAAAAAAAGTTACATATGATCTTGCATGTTTATTTTGTCTTATGATAGGAAAATTAAAGTTATACTCTCCATTGTTAAAAATAAAATATTTTTCTAAAAAAAAAAAGCTCTATTTATTATAGAATTTCTAAAAATGCTCTGTATAAGGGCTTAATGATTAAGTAATGATAACATAATTTTGCTTCTTAAAGTAAATGGTTTAAAAAATATAGAACATAAAAGTTAATTATTTTCAAATTAAATGAATATACAACGTATATTTGAGTAAGTGTAAATAGCCAGCAAAATCAAAGCTACCTATCATGTGGTAACAACTGGTGTCTAGCAATCTGTAATTTATGACTGTAGTGGCAACATATACTTGCCAGTAATGAAAGGGGAAACATGCTGACAGTGGACATGTAAAAAATATGCCATAAAACATAAAGAAATATAAATCTAATTTACATAAGTGGAAGAAGATGAAATTGAAATTTTATATATACATTATATTAACATAGATGCTTTGTTTCTAGACATCAAAAATACTGATAGGTCAATAAAAGTTCTTTAAAGGATACTTAATTTCATGAAAAAAATTGGTGATACAAATACTCATATGCATAAATGTCTGTCAACTTGAGATTAGAGTAAAGATACTACTCATATAAACATGAAAAATCTTCATACATACAGTACCTTCTTCCTTTAACTGGGTTAAGTAGAAAGTAAAATGTACTATTTTAAACAACTAATAATTTCTTCTCATGATTCTGATAAAACATAATAAACTACACTTACTCATGAAGCCAAATTTGCTGATGGCCAATAATAGAACCAGGTCTACAGATTCTTATCCAGGCTATCGTTTCACCAACAGTAAGCCTATAATGTTTCATTATATAACAGCCAATAAGTGAACCAGTTCTACCCAGCCCAGCTGAAAACAAATCCATACATTTATTCTTAATAAATAGCTAAATTTTAAAATATATTTATGTTAATACTTAACTTTTTTAAATATCAGTCCCACATAATATCTGAAAGTAACTAATCTGATCCAATAACATGCTTATAATAAGGAAAGTATACCGATATAATACGTTTATAATGATATAAGTTTTGTTTATACCAATGACAAATTTACTGACAAAACTTTATGCATGCTTTTCTTTTTAAAAGAAAAGCCACTTAATAAATGACTGAGATTAAATATAATGATGGTTGTATGGAAAAAATACTCATTTTGTAAGAAAAAAATGAGTAAACATTTTTAACAAAACTTTTTATTTTATTTTCGGTAATTTTTCCATAGTCACTATGAATATTTATGTACCTCTTGCAATGTGTATATTTTTGTATGCACTCATCTGCCATCAGAAGTATAGTCATTGCTTTCTTAAGGTGTTTCTATTTAAAATTCAAGGAGTTATATTGTTTGGACAACAGTCTGGGCTAGGTATTGTCAAAAGATTGTAGGATGACCTCTCTAGTGATTCTGAATTGAACTTAAAGCATTTGCATGGAACAAATTTCACATAGATCTGTATAATACTTAGATAAATGGTGACAATTTCAAGGATTATTTTGCAAGAAATATGATTTTTTGAGGATATCATTTTTAATTACGGCTGGATGTCAATTTTGTTTAATATATATATTCCTATTAATGATGAATAGTTACTAATCAAAAATGACAAAACTTTTAAAAAAAAGATGCATCTATACCATAGTTAACAATAATGCAGATTAAGTCATAAAATTTAATGCTAATTAAACAAATGCAGTAGTTTTAATTTACCAAAGCATTATTTTTTCTTCCATATTAATGAAAGTGACAAGTCTGATTTTTTTTATAAACAATGATTGCATTTACACCTTGATTCTGTAAAGAGAATACCTCTTTTGTCATAAGACATTAAATTTGCTGATTATAAGTCACTTAAATAAAAATATTTTCAATCCCTTTGGGTTATACAAAGTAGGATGCACATACGTATATTCCTTTACATAATGAAGAATAAAAAGAGTAACTTAGGTTCAAAATAAGCACTCATTTCCTCCAAAAAAGTAGTATAAAAATAGTACTTTAATCAGTATAAGATATTGTGGAAAAAATTTCCTTCTCATTCTCTTACTGAACTAAAGAGTGCTTCACATAAAATAGTTTTTATAGATATAAAGCATTATCAGCTAAGAAAAACCTAATAATAAAAATGTTATTACCTTTACAATGAACAGCCACGGCTCCACATGCATTCTCAGCAATTGTTAAGAACTGTTTCAGTATATTATCACTAGGAGTGCTACCATCAATAAAAAAAAGATCTTTATGGTCAAAACCCCCTTCACAAAACCTATTAGCATCATATATTTTTTTATTTAATCGTATCACAGTACTGACATTATTTTTTCGGAAGTAGGCAAAATATGACTCGGGAGAATGTAATGGATATCCTACAAAAAAATGTATAACCATTATAACAAATTAATAAAAAAAAAAAAAAAAAGTTCTATTTAAAATTATTTACTTCAAAAACAGAATATGACAGTTTCTAATTTTATGTTGAAGAAAATTATACTTTAACAACCAACTACATTTATAATAATAATAATAATATTAACACTTTCAAACATACAATTATCTATATACCTCATACAGTGTGGTCAAATGTTCTTTTAACAAAAAAAATTGGATAAGTAGTTTTCAACATATTTACATTATTCTTTATGTTCTGCTTACCATTACAGTCAATAGTAATCATTTTTTTATCACCTTAGTTCCCTTATCTGATAACCATGTCTGTCTCAATACAGTAACAAAACATTAATACAAAACAGCAATATTAGTCCTTTGTAACATGTTGTTTACGTTCTTGCAGTCAATCATTTTTGCTAGAAATCAGAATTTTTGAATTGTTTGTTTTTAGTTCTAGGGAATTATCTTATTTTGATCATTTTAAACATATATAAAAACTAATCATCATACTTTATCTATAGCTGAAATTAAGTGCAAAATACAATATATCGGACTGGTTTAGAACTGTCTTCAAGACAAAGCACAATATTGTTATAATATTATAGATCCTTTATATGATATTAAAATAACTAATAATAAAAAAATTATTTCTTTAGATAGTTGCAATATGTATTCTAACATAGATATATCTAAATCTTTAACAATTATTAAAAAACATTTAAAAACCAATAAAGATTTAAATACACAATATATAAATGAATTAACTGATATGATTAAATTATGTTGCGAATGTAGTTTTTTCACTTTCAACAATCAATATTATAACAACCACTTAGTTTAGCAATGGGAGAACCTTTATTGGCAACCTTTATATATACCAACAATTTTTATAAGATACGTCTATCAAAAACATCTTAACCCAACATGACATTATTTTATACAAACGGTATGTCGATGATACCATAATTACAAACAACGAAAATAATCAAAATGTAACCTGTACAATATTAAATAAATTTAATAATATTGATAAAAACATAAAATTTACTAAGGAAACAGAAGATAACAATTGTTTAAATTTTTTGGACATAAAAATATATAACAATAAAATAAGTTTAGAAATATTTTGTAAATCATCTTCAAATGACACAATAATTAATTATAATTCATTTCATCCATGGTCTCAAAACATGGCTGTTTTTAATGCACTCTTATATAGAGCCATACATTATTTAAAACATGATAAAGTTTCTCTAAACAAGGAAACTGAAATTATTAAAAACACTGCTCACACAAATGAATAAAATATTAATACAATAAATAAATTATATAAAAGAATAAACAATAAAATTAACACAATAAAACAATATAAAATTATTGCCAGAAAAAACTGAAAAAATATAAATAAAAAATAAAAATACACCATTCAGTCAAAAAATTGCAAAATTTTACAAAATAATTAACATAATACCAGCTTATACAACAAATAACAAATCTATTAATAATTATAATAAAACATTAAATAATAATGATTCTAACTTTAATAAACAGGGAGTATAAAGTTTAAGTTGTAAAGATTGTGATATGACCAACCGAAAATTTTCTATACGTGTAAAAGAACATATTGGTAGTATTAAAGATAATAAATCTGAAAATTCTATTATGCTAAACATATCTTAGATAATGATCAAACATACAGTCCAAATACATATATAAAATTTTTAGATATTAATATTTACTTACTTTGAAATATTAGGAATATATTTTTTACCATTTTTTTTTTTAATCACCCATCGCCTTCCTAGACTGCCGTAACGCCCCCAATTTTCTGTTGGTCTTCTACACCCTCCCCCCTAAAGGCCTCCAGCACCCACAAGGGGGTGTTATTGCCCACTTTGAGAACGAATACATTAGACCAACCCGATGGGTTAAATTAAAATTTACTGTTAGTATGTTAAAAAACTGATAGGTTTTCTAGCTAAATCCTGTGATTAGGAAAAATATGCATGGCATTTAACAAACAATGTGATAAATATGAGATTTCAAGAAGAAAAAACAAAGTAAAAAATGTTTTTCAGTAAAACTTAAATCTACATAGAAAAAACTTGATACTAACCACAAATTGCAAAAACCAATTTTGTAATAGTGAGATAAGAATTAGAAACAAAACATATGATTCAAATGCTATATACACCTAACATTTTTATGTAGGGCTTGTATAGTTTAAGATATTGTCGTTTTATTGTGAAGCGTATATAGCATTATCTTAATAAGAGAAGATACTTTCTGTAATTAAGGAAGATGAGTGATTTTAAATAAATAAAACAATTAAATGATTTTAAATTCAATAATAATAATAATAATAAATATGCTCAGAAACAATATAAAATAAAGAAAATAATTTACAAGATTTACTGTAAAACTGTTCACTTACCATTTTCAATCTTACTTTTAGAATGAGGACCACAAAAAGCAATAAACTTCTGAGGTACAATCCAGTTAAGGTCACCATTTTCAACTCTCTGTAGAAATTATTTATAAACATAAATACACAATGCTAAGTTAAAATATAAATCAATAAATATGTTATGAAAAACAGATATCTGTAGAAGACCAATATTTATAAACATGTGTGTAAATTGTATACTTGTGTATAAATACTATGAGTACCAGAACCAGTACTGCTTTTTGTGTAATGATATTTAAAAGTACTTTACAACAGAAGTGAGCACTCACTGATTTTGAAAAGATTTTGTAGGCTTATTATGAATGTGCACAGTCAACAATCATAACATTTTATGCACCATTTTAAAAAAGAGATTATGAGCTTTCTGGTAATAATTATACTTTTTCACTATCCATTCATATATTATCATTATCTATGTTAACATAAATAATATGTGGCAATCTAGCCATGATTGTAGAAAATTTATTTTTTTGTCAATTGGTAATTTTTTGGTATCTTATATATAATTAACTTAAACTAATTCATTAAGTACTGTATTTTGCTATTATTATTATTAATTGTATAAGCTACTGTTTTAATGTAAAGATTTAATGATACATATAAAAAACATTAATACATTTTTAAAAAGACATTGCTAGCAGTATATATATATATATATACATGAGAGTAAGTCAATTATTATCTGCTATTTAGTTATATTTTTGTTTATGCTTGTAGTACTGTCGTGTTGCATAGATAACGCATGCATGGTTTAATTGTTATGTCTGTGAAGTTTTGATGCTGCTAGGTTAGTTCCATTATCACTGCCCTGCTGTTAACCGTGGCTGCTCCGCTTTCTGTTTGCATCAAAGAAGTGGTCGGAAGGTGTATCAAGGGCCAAAATTCATCGAAGACTTTCGGTACAGTACGGGAACAGTGTGTTGCCGCAACTGAGTCTACGAATGAATTGAAAAATTCAAAAATGGTCGCACAAGTGTTATGCACAACGAAGGAGCCGGACGACCATTTACCACCATAAATGAGGAAAACATTAAGTGTGCACTTGACATGGTTTTCTTAGACAGACGAGTAACTATTGATGAAGTGGCACATCGTCTGCAAATTAGTCATGGTTCTGCCTACGAAATCATCCACAGTAGACTTGGGTTTCATAAACTCTATGCAAGATGGGTCCCAAAGCAACTCACACAGTTTCATAAACAAATGCGCTTGGACATTGCCAAAAACATTTGGATCACTATGGTAACAAATGGGACATCTTCTTAGACAGAATCATCACTGGTGACGAAACACAGATCCATCATTACGAGCCGGAGAGTAAATGACAGAGTATGGAATGGAAACATCCAAATTCACCCTGCAAAAAAAAGTTCAAGACCCAACCATCTGCAGGAAAACTGATGCTTACGGTTTTTTGGGACTCACAAGGCCCAGTACTGGAACATTATGAGAAAAGGGGCACAACAATAAACAGTGAGATGCTTACTGCCAAGCTGAAGCCTGCAATTCGAAGCAAATGCCTACGACTGCTGTCAAAAGGGTTGTGTTGTTGCACGACAATGCCTGTCCACATACTGCTGCCCACACTGCTGAAACGCTCCAGAAACTCAACTTTGAAGTACTGGTTCATCCTACGTATAGTCCTGATCTTGCCCCTTCTGCCTACCGCTTGCTTGGTACACTCAAAGAGGCATTGAGTGTACTGTCGATTTACCTCGGACGAAACAGTGAAAGAAATGGTGAATTTGTGGCTCACAGCTCAACCAAAAACCTTCTTTTATGAGGGCATCAGGAAGCTTGTGTAACGATGGACCAAGTGCGTTGAAATGCAAGGGGACTATGTTGAAAAATGATGTACATGTAAGTTTCCTATTTGTATTGCACTAAAATCTATAACTACATTGCAGATAATAATTGACTTACCCTCATATATATATATATATATATATACCATATATATATATACCCTCATATATATATATATGAGGGTAATATATAAATCCATCCAAGTACAGAAATAAGAAAACCTTATTTTATTATTTTCTTTATAATTTTTATGATAGTACTTTCGTGGGATCCTACATCATCAGTTGAACATAAAATGTGTATACAATTAAATATTAAACACAAAAAAATTAAATGTACATATGCAGAGGCATATGGAGCCATAAGTAAAATAAAATAACCTGTATGTGGCTAGCCAAATACTATATTAATAGCACCTGTGCTATTAATATTATCTAGGAAAATTTCATGTATTATCTAGGAAGGTACTGCTATCTGTTGCAGCTTTTATGAGTATATCTCCTTAAAAATCTGTCTGTAGGTTGATCAAGTTGTATATATAATATTTCTCTAAAATATCTAAATTTTTATTTATATTTCTTTTTTTTAATTCTCAATATTTCCAAATTAATATTGACATCAGAAATAGAATGCTTATTATTTATAAGGTGATCCACAACATTAGAAAAGCCCATCTTATAAACCCCACATAAATTGTATAAATAAGTATTATTATTGTTTTTTAAATATTTTATTTTGTGGTTGTTAGTTTTACATACAGGTTTAAATTTATCCCTGTCATAAACTTTGGTTATATTTTCAACAATACTATTGGTGTATGAATAATTTTAAGTAAACATTATCAACCTTCTGTGTATTATGAATTGGTTTTGAAGTTATTGTACTATTAAGCTTTGATATTTGTTTTTTTATATGTATTATCTCAACAAAGCACTATATCCATTTTGAATTGTAATTTGTTTTATAGTATTTATTTCTGTGTTTAATTTCTCTTTATTATTTTGTGTATAATAGACAGCTCTATTAATCATATTTGTATATATGTTAATTTTATGAGACCAAGGATGATTTGATTTTCTATGAATTGTTTTATTGGCTATAGGTTTCCTGTATATCAAAGTTACAATTTGATTATTTTTGTCAATTTCAATACTAACATCTACAAGATTTACTGTTCTGTATATAACTATTTCAAAAATAAACTTTAAATTATAATATTATGAATTGCGTTTATTCAAAATTATGAGGTGTTCATTATTTATAACAAGATCATAAACGAGAAAAACATCATCTACATAATGAGTCCATAATGAAACCTTGTCCATAATGCCATAGACAATTTTACTCTCAAATCTTGTAAGTATACCTCTGACATGACAGCAGATAAAGGAAATCCCATAGACAAGGTATTTTCCTGTGTATAACACTTGTTATTAAATTTAAAGTAATTTTGTTACATATATTCCTTATGATAGTGATGATGTTATCAATAAATTTAGAGTCTTCATGATTATTTATTAATTTATTTTTTATTATATGAATTGTTTTATCAATAGCTATGCTAGGATACATGTTACTTATATCCTAAATCACCATACTAGTGTTTCTGCCGACTGTTAAGTTTTTTAATTTATTTACAAATTTGTAAATAAGATAAAATGTAATGATTGTGAGGATATTTATATAGGTAAAACCAATAGATCATTTAAAGTCAGATTTTAAGAACATTCTAGGTTTATAAAAATAAAAAATTGGGCTTTTCTAATATTGTGGATCACCTTATAAATAATAAGCATTCTATTTCTGATGTCAATATTAATTTGGAAATATTGAGAATTAAAAAAAGAAATATAAATAAAAATTTACATACTTTAGAAAAAAAAAAAATATATATATATATATATAAGCAAAGATTCAACTTAATCAACCGACAGACAGATTTTGAAGGAGATATACTCATAAAAGCTGCAATAGATAGCAGCACCTTCCTAGATAATACATGAAATTTTCATTTATTTAAATATCATAGTATTAGTATTTGGCTAGTCACATACAGGTTATTTTATGTTTTTATTTTACTTATGACTTCTTCATATGCCTTTGCATATGTATATGTAATTTTAATCTTTTAATTTTTTTTGTGTTTAATATGTAATTGTATACACATTTTATATATGACTGATGATGCGGGATCCTGTCAAAGAACTATCGTAAAAATTATAAAGAAAATAAAAATAATAAAATAAGGTAAGAATTTTCTTAATTAAATAAATGGGTGGATTAAGATGATTTATATTATTAGTGCAGAGGTGATATGGATCTTAAAAGGATTGACTATAGAAAAAAAAAAAATATATATATATCTTTTGATGCTACTGCCAACAATGTTAGTTTAAATTTACTCTTTATATTTCATTGATTTTGTGAACTTTTTATTCTTGCGAAACAGATATTTATTCTAAAACTGATTTAGTTAAAACCGTAAAATTTACCATAACAAACACTTTTGAAAAGTGTCCAATGACAATACTGAAAGCTTGCCAAGTAGCAAAGATTTGATATCAACATTTATATATTTATAAAATGGAAAAAACTACCTTCGTGTAAAAAATTAAAGTAAATCAAATATTATTTTCTTCAGAAAACTCTGGTCTTTTTAATTCAAGTATTTTTACAATGTAAATACTTTTTTAATGAAAATAAATACCTAGTAAATTGTCCTTACTGTAAAAAATTTACAATAATAAAAAACATATCTAATTCAATGGAGACTGCACAGAAATAATAAAAACAATTATAAAAATTAAAAAACACAATTGCCAAAAAATAAATTTAACTAAAAAAAGAAAGCAAGTATGGAAATAAAGGACTAAAAATCGTTATGTTGTATTTAATTAAATAAAATAATGGGTGACCAATCAACTATCAGACAGTTTTAATTTATTTAAATATATTTTTCATGAAAATATTTAAATGCAGTCGTGGAGTTCTGAATAGTAATTATCATATATTAAAGAGCCCCTGACTGCTTTTAAAAATTTTCTTTGAAGGACAAAATTTTCTTATCAATGTAAGACCTGGTGAGAACTTAATCATTAGACAACCTTAAATGCCTGCTATTTCTAGAACATGAAAAATATATTTAAACAAATTAAAACAATCTGAAAGTGATTGGTCACCCATTATTTTATTTAATTAATTACTACATAATGATGTTTACTCCTTTATTTCCATACGTTATTTTCTTTTTTTAGTTCAATTTATTTTTATTTTTTTTTAATTCTCGGCAGTTATGTTTTTTACTTTTTATAACTGTTTTTATTATTTAATACTTTTTAGTGATCATTGAGAAAAATTCATGATTCGAAAATTTATGGATATAACGTATTTAACATACTGAACCAAACGAGGAAAGTAAAAAACATTTCAATTTATTTACTTAATTGGGGTATAACAATCTAAACTTACAGATTTCTCAAGCGATTAAGTTCCTCAAGACGTTTTATCGTGAGGATGATACAGCAATTTTCTGGGATCCAAACAACTAATGGCTAAATCCTTGAACCATTTCACACGACTCAGTACTACATAGGCCTGGCTCTTGGCAAAGATGTGAGTGTTCAGATCTATGACAGCTCTATCTAGAATAGTTCCTTGTAGTTTATTCACTGTCACAGCCCAGCACAATATTGGTGGCAGCATATGCCGTTCCATTTTGTCCTGTTCTTCTAAAGCATTAAATTCGACAATAGTTTGCTTGATCCTCAATCCAATGCTGACAGCATTAATTATAATGTCATCAACTCTACAAAGACCATTTGTGGGAACTTGCTGGGCTCAAGCTGGTCTCGGTGTAGCATTGGTTAGCTGGTCTCGGCCATTCAATTCTTCTGAGTATTTCAGTTAATTTCTGTTCTGATTTGGTTCCACCGTGATTTTGTATTATACTAGCAAATACCCCATTTGAATTTTGAAAATTGGAAGATTGGTTGCGAAGATATAACAACAATTCCAAATAACCATGATCTGTTAGATCGAGAGTGTACCTGAAGCATGCAAAACTTAGCCTTCAACCTACTAAGAAATACCTCGTTTAAATTCAGAAAATCGGATGATTATTTGCAGAGATATTATTATAAGAGCACCCCACTACACCTCCCAAAACAGCGCCCCAGGGACACCCTGATTGTTACCAGTTGATGGTGATAATTGGTCTAGCCTCGCACAAGGTGCTCACATCCCCTTACACACAGTTCCCATGGGAGCCCATTATTAATAAACAGAAATGTTAAAAATTTATTATTTTATTTTATTTAAAATAAATTCAATTTTACTATTTTTGTAATATTATTCATTTGATTGATTTGAATCATTCAATTCAAAACCAGCTAATATGGTGATAGGGGTTCACAGTCCACAGTTCATTAAAGTTTATGCTTCAACCAGCAAATCTCATCTACTACATATATTTTTAAATGCATACACATATAAATATATATATATATTTATATTTACATATTTATATAGCCTGTGACACTCCGGAAAATATAAGGATTCCAACACAGGATTCATAAGGAATCGAAAATGTAAGGATTCATACATACACTTTAAAAACATTACTTCTTTTTGGACATTCATGTAAAAAGAAGAGTATTTTCAGTTTAACTTAACATGTAAACCATTAAATATACTCACTGAAAAATTTTTCAGGGAATATAAATAAAATTTAGATCTTGGCCAACACTGTCCTGCAGTTTTAACAATAAATATCTAAACATTCAAAATTTCTAACATACTACGACTAATATAAAATGGCATCATCAGTTATGAATAACTTACAATCAAATTAATATAAATTGGTTATACTCCCATGAAGATGAACAATAACACCTTCTACTGTATTATAAACCAAATTAAAAGTATTCTGTCGTAGTTTAATTAGGCTTCAATCACTGAATTAAATTAGTGCTTCATATGTTGAGATTCAGTTAGCAGTACAGATTAACCTCAGACTAGACAAGACTAATTAATTAATAAACTGTAAACTAGACAGTTCTCAACTGTGAGGCACTATAAAATCATGAAAAGCAAATAGGGTTACAAGAAAAATGTACATACCTCGTAGTGTTCATATTCTTCAACATCAAAATCAGTAAAATTGAAGAATCCAAGTGAATGAGTTTTATATACAGCATTAAGGCAATCTTTCAAACTTAACTGGTAAACTGGAGCTCCAAATGATGCATCCCTGTGAAAAAGAAAAAAAAACTAGTTTTACAGTTTTATTTAATAATATAATATTCATATATAATTAAGAACAATAGCATGAAATCCTTTGCGCATAATATACACATAAATAATACTCATATACGTAACAGTGCTCCTGATTACATAGCAAACAGTCATCAGTTTTTTATGAAAAGTTATTTATTTATTCTGTAAGAAAAATTTTGATTTAATAACTAATTTTGTGAAACAACAATGGAAAGTTAGAAAAGTATACGATTAAAATATACTTAGTAATTTTGCCCACTAGAGGAAAATATATGGAAATAGAAAAAGAAAGATTATATGGTTATTAGTGCAGATTAATAATTTAAACAATTAAACAAACCATACCTAATACAAACTCTTGTGGCACAGTGGTGAACATCAGCAATAACAAACCCTAATACCAAATTATCAAATGATGGTTGATAAAGAAATAATAAAGATGCAATTCTAGAAAACAAGGCAATGTTGAAGATGAAGATAAAATAAAGCAAATAATGTTCTTTCAGTTAAAGTAGTAATAGAAGGAATAAAAACACCTATCATCCTTTCTTAAACACAGTTTCATATTACATAATATAAAAATTAATATGTATTCTATTATTTTACTTAATCATATATTAATTTCATATATAAAAATGTTATATGTCACATACAAACTTTTACTAATATAAAGTAGCCTATATTCAGTGAAGAAAAATAAAACATTATATAAATGAAGAGTAAGGTTATGCTGTGTTTAGTGGTAAGAGCTATCCTAGCTATTGTCTGTAGTAGTGAGATTTTACTACAGTATGTGTGATTGTGTTAGTGCAGTAATCTACTGGGTGACTCAATTTGTTAGTCCTCACCAGTACTTACATAATACTTTATTGACTATTGTGTTTTTGTCAACACTGATATAACTTTACATATAAATGCCAGGCAATTAACTCATAAATAATTCGATTCAGTTAACGCCAGATGAAAGCATCAAAACATAATTTGTATGCATAACTATTGAGAGTGAATTACAATGCTATAAGATTTGATTACAAAAGAATAGCTCTTAGTGAATAGAGTATATCTTTGTTATACTGTAGGTAAAGTGATCATTTCACCTCTCTCCCTTTAGCTGTGGTATATAATTGGAGAACAATGTATATAAATTTAAGTATTTAACTCATTCAAACTGTTTTACTCACATGGAATTTGTATTGATATAAATTTTATAGCTCTTGGCTGTAAATAATTTTTTATAAAATATAATTTTTATATATTTATAATAATTATCCTAATATTATTTTATGTAATATTAAAAATAAAAAAAAAGCATACTGATGGCTTTACAGCTATACATAAATTTTTATTATGATTAAAATAAATACCAATAAAAACTACAGAAACAATTTTTTTTTAATATAACATTAAGTATGAAAAACAATTATGTTAGATTACATTACCATACACTTCAATTTTTATCTTGAAAAAAAAATAATGATACTAAAACAAATTAAATAATCTCTCCATATTTATTGGCTGAAAGTTACCAACTAGTGCATGTACCTTTTATTTATTAAAATTTTTTCTTACTCGAATAATAAGAAAAATTTAAAAAATTCATTTCAATTACAATGAAAAATTTACTGAAATTTTCTTTATACTTATATAAAAATTTTAACAAAACCTTAAATCTTAACTAAATTTACTGAACAGCTCTAGTACATTTGTCAAGTTTTGGGTGGAATTTTCTGTTCAATCAGCAATTGCATAATAAAAATTGGTAAACAGCGACTGACAAGAATTTTTTATGCTTACTTTTACTTCACTACAACAGACTGAGTCCCCATTACAAGAGTAGTCATTTTTTATGATAACATAGCAAATGACAGAAAATAAAGACTCTTGCTGGAAATTAAATCCATGATTGCTATTGAGAAGTCAGTACTTTTTTATAAAAAGAATTCCATAAGCAATGCTATTAATAAACAGTTCATAAAGATTTTAATAATCAGAGGTAATTTAATAAAGTTGTTTAGTAAAGATAGTAATGGTCAATTTATGCATAAACCAGGTCATTATGCAACATCACAAACATAATTTTAGAAGAAACAACTTATAAAATTGATTTATTAACAAAAATTGTTAATTTTTTTCTCTGAAAATTGTTTACTTTTCACAGTTCGCTGAGAAATTTCTGTGAAATGTCTAAAATAATTTTTCCAATAATTTTCAGAATTATTTGCAAAAATTACAAGTGAATTTATATTAAAGTCATTTGTAACGCTAAAAGATATTATAATAATTTAATGTGCAATTCAAATAATAAGTCAAAACTATGTGGGCAGTCATCAAAAGTGAAAGTGAATTTGGAAATAGAACAAGTCAAATAACCACCAAAAAAACAAAGGACTTAACTTCAGTTATCTCATTCTCTAACCAGGTAGAAAAAGAATTTAACTACTTTTTCAGTACTTCAAACAACAGTAATAATGATCCATTTCAAACAACGCCATTCACTCTGAATGGTTTTGCTGATAAGTATTTTTACTTCTTGCTGACATACAGTAAATTAAAACTTGTATTTTAAGTATGAAGAGTAAACATTCACTGAGTATTGATGAAATTCCTGCCAGTATTTAAAAAAAAGTTGTAGATACTATTCTTACAAATTTAATTATCTAATCTTTAAACAATAAAGTACTTCCCAGCTGTCTTAAGACTTCAGTTGTTATTCCCCTCCTAAAGAAAGGTTTGTCACGTAATTGAGAAAATTATAGGCCAATTTCTTTCAAGTTGACCCACATTTTTCACTAATGGAAACCTTAAGTATGGTATCAGAGGAGGAGCTGTCACAAATTGGTTAGTCATACCTCATTTCATCTTTTGATGAAAAACTTCATCAAAACTTTCATCTTTAGATGATATACTTATAAAATTTAGGTCCTCACTAAGGAGGGAGAAGATTACTGGGGGGGAAAGGGAGAGGGCGAAGGAAATGTGGAATATAGATACACATAAAGAATAGAAAAAGTTATAAGTAATTGAAAGAGGGAAGCAAAAGGAAGAATAGTATGGTGATAATACGAGTATTTATCCTGAAATCTATTTAGGACAGATTTAGATAAAGAAAAATGATACCTAAAAGATAAGAAGGCAGGTGTTCCAACTCCTACAAGTGGTTTATAAGCTTCTTCTGGTGTTTTCTTTAAATAAAGTACCTAAAAGTAAACAATTATTAATTTAATAGGTTCCTTTACAAAATTAATTTTAGTTTGATTAAATAAAAACAATAACAAAATTTACTGAACAGAAGAATGCATTCTATATGTAAAATAAACAGATACATTCTGATCAAGTAGAGACGAACATGTACATTAGGATAAAGTTTATTAATTCAAACATTCTGATGATGTGTGTACATGTATAATCTATATCGTTCATATCACCGAAGTCCAAGCATAACTTCGGTCACTTCATTTAATTCTACAATAAAATACAGTGTGCTTATTTTTGTTCTTCAGCTTTATAATGTCTTTACTAACTGATTCCAATTTGAACCACATGGTTTGCAATGAAATTGTAAAACTGCATTGTATTTCAAATGCGTATCAATTAGCAATTCAAATGCTAATTTGAGGTTAGTCAACATATGTTTTACTTCATTTCTGTGTAATTCAGTTCGTATATTTTCTGCTTCATGTGATCTCATTTATATTTCATTACATATATATTAATACACTTAAAATTAATGATTTGAAAAGAGATAGAATGGTGAACAATAAGTTATAAGGGTTTCAAATTAAATCACATTAAAACGAACACAGAAGAAAAGAAGGTTTACAAAAACGTTTTTTTAGTTAGGCTTGAAATTTAGCATTCAAATGTTTGGATACTTATTTTTAATGCTCGTTAGCTAAAATAAGTGAACTCATGTTAGCAAATAGCTGCAATAATTAGCAATAACTGTATCTGTGGATTCTATAGTTAGTATCAACAGTGCAGCTGACTATTTCCTAACAATATTTTTTTGAATTAAACAAAATTTTTTTTGGCTATATAATAAGTACTAAGAAATGTAAAATGCAATAAAAGAATTATAACGCTTTAAACGGTTGGTTCAAAAGTATCATGCCACTTCGATTTAAGAGTACATGTTCAATCTGTAAAAAATTTCATAACACAAACATACACCTAAAAAAAAAACATTTTACTAAAACAAACTGATATGATTTTCTCTTTGCTTTTTCTTTTCTAATCTTCTGCAAGTTACTGAATATCTTCAGCTTTTTTCACTCGAGTGCACATCCTACTTATCAATGATGATTAATCAAGAAACTGTAAGAAATATATTTTACAAAAATGCCAACATACTGAAATATTCACTTTCATTTGTTGAAAGCTGTTTAGGTCAACTGCACTAAAAGATGGACAGATGCTTGGTTCTTCACATAAAGGAAAATTGAAATTTAGCTAGGTATCATTTAGAACAGATGAAGGGAGGGGCAGTATCAATAACAAACAACCAAATAATACATTACACAACTACTTTAGCCTACAATATTAAGCTTTATTATATTGTATTATTTAGAGTTAATTATAATGCTACACAATTATATAATTTCCATAACCAAACAGGATCTTCTGGCATATTGATGTCTGGAAAGAGGTATCCATATTTTTTTATGAAATCCTCTCTGCCAAAGTCCAGAGAAACCTGTTATATGCAGATACTACTTACTGATAAATTACAAAGATTATAGGTTACACTAAAATTTGATAATTTTCCAAGTCAATCTTTCAATATTACCTATCTAATGGAACATTAAATTCTTAATTAACTGTTTTCAATGAATTTAATTCTTACAAAAATAATCCTACGATTTTGAAGCATCTCACGTAGATGTAAACAACAACCAATTTCAATCGATTGTTGGTGTCATATTGGGTTTTTTAAAAAAATAGCTCTCGTTTTAAAATAAAACTTGAACATACCAAGTCCAATAAGGAAATCAATCACTTTCCTTATACTTTGCCTGGTGTAGTATAGGAAAAGATTTAACAAGATCTCAATTCTTCAATAAAATGTAATAAAAATTAAGGATTCTTAACTGTAAGGAAGAACAATGCTTGCATGAAAACTCATTAATAAACTTTAACTATGGTATTATCCATTAATATGTAGCAACCATGAATGAAGAAAATAAATGATGAAAAAAAGAACTATTCACTTTGGATTAGTGGACGGCTGGCAAAGTAAAACTTGTAAGAAAAACTTCAAATTTACTCAATACGACAATGGTTGCATGTGAAAAAAGTTTCACATGTTTAGCAACAAGGCCCATCTTACAATTCCAGCAACATTCTGGTGGGCATAAGGGTATGTCATCAAAAATTGTTTCAGACAAAAGTTTTATGTAATGTTTAGAGGACCACTTTAAACTGATTCAATACTGCGCCTATTAAGTGAGGTATAATTTTTTTTGTCTTTTTTGAAACCCCATTTTTTCCACCTGGGCAAATGGTTGGTGATATCAGAAAATTTACTTAGATAAATTTTAGGCTCTTATCTGTAGAATACTAGGAACTTTAAACTAATTCGATATTTTACTTAATAAGAAAGTTATAGCGATATTTTGTTTTTTGGAAAAAGCCACCCCATTTCCAATCCCATGGTCCGATTTTGGCCGTTAACAAACTCGACCGAGGTTTTGGGTCAAGTTAATTTTAGGAAACAATTTGAAAGTGATCAGCATAAAATTATGGCAGTTATCGAGTACAGAAGAAAGTGAAATATATATATATATATATATATATATATATATAAATATAAACATTTGAACTAACGGTGGTTTTGGGGTCTGGGGGATGTGAAACGCGAAGATATGTCGAAATTTTCCGAAAGTCGAATCATGGTACCCATTACAATACGTAGCTTTCTTATGAAATCTACCTAAAATTTACATTAGTAATATAGGAAATAAAATCTATTCCAAAAACTTTTAGGGCTGTTCATACACTTGACTGCTGAGAGGAGCTGTTGTAGGTTTAATAGAATACAAATATATTGTGACAAATCTGTTTTGTTTTTTCAAAAATAAATCTCATTTATACTCACAGCATAGGATGCAATCAGGAAGGCAGCATTTACCCTCTTTTTATCATCTGTTGTTGTGTAATGAACTATTTTCTTTTTACATGTTATACTGGAATTCATCTGAAATAAGTATAATGTAAGAGTACCTCAGACACATAATGATAACAAAGAACAAAATTATGCTATCAGAATTTATATAATAACTATACTTCACTAGAACTCGGTATTAAAGCTATCCAATAACACTAATAAACAAAAAAAAAACTTTTTAATGTTTCTCTAAGTGTGACACTATTTCTTGAATTGCTTTTTTGCGTACATTACAGATCTGTAAATACAATTTTTCTATCACCCTTAGTTCTAAATAATTATGCTTAAAAAAAAAATTGAGGGAAAATACAGGTGGCTCAGGAACTGGGACAATTTCACTAAGGTACAAGCCTGATTGCAGATTGCAATGAAGGGTATTTTACAGTATATTTAGATGTTTTAGAAATTCCAGACACACTCATTAAACAAAAGTAACATTCGGTTACATGATCCTTTGGTTTATGCCAAACCATAAGTATACCAAATGGCAAAGCCTTCCGTGTACCTTTCAGCCATCTTTTTAAATATACAGAACAATTAGTGCACTGTTAACAAACTTAAGACTGAACAAAATTAATTCATTCCTAAATCCAGTGCTTAATACAAGCAACACAGTTGTGTTTTCAGCTACATATTATGACCTGCACAAACATGATTAATCTTGTCCATGAAGGCTCACTCTTCAGTATTAGATATGTTGTCATAATATGCGATTTAATTCTTTGTCTGGTATTGTTTATTTATAGCTTACAAATTATGTTAACAAAGTTAAACAATAAAAAATCAGCTAACAAAATATAATATAGCAGCTTAATATAATAACTATACATTGAAAAATTTTAAAAAATCCTTTAATTAATTTTTTTTTTAAATGGTGGATTATAGAAAGAGCCTGAGTTCATATTCATTTTACGCATCAAAAAACAGATCAAAATCATGTATTGCATGTTAGGAAACAAAAATTATGTTTATTAGTGTAATTAATAAATCAAGAGTTTGATCAACAAATGTTTCATTAATTCTCTGAGTGCCAAGGCTCTATCTGACATTTGTGATTAGAAAAATCAAGTACCATATCTCATTCTGTGGATGATTTTAATTTTCAAGAACTATCCAGAAAATAAAGAAGAGTAAGCAGTTTGTGTGATGACCTCTGGTCAGTGATATAAAATAAATTAGTTCTCTGTTGTTTTAACTCTGTAAGAGTCAAATTTCATTATTACTATTTTCCTAAGATTTTTAAAAATAGATGTAGAATACATCAAATAGAATGTTTAAAAAATAGAAAACCTGCAAAATGAATGTAAACTGCAGTGTGAATTTTAAATACAAGCAAATAAAGTTTTCACCCTTTCAATGTTTAAAGGTAAATATAAGAAGTATATAGTGATAATCTGTGAGATATGTTGAGGTAATTTGGGTAGAAAATGAAGAAAGTCAAGCCACAGCACAGAAAGCAGTGAGACTATGATGCAAACTGAGCCCCATCGCTTTCAACTTGCATATGGAAGAAATACATACTGAAAGGTAAATAAATTTGGCACTAGAGCAAGAGACCAAAGACAAAAAAAGAAAATTTTAAC
The DNA here is from genome assembly GCF_047948215.1 of Lycorma delicatula. Classification (NCBI taxonomy): domain Eukaryota; kingdom Metazoa; phylum Arthropoda; class Insecta; order Hemiptera; family Fulgoridae; genus Lycorma; species Lycorma delicatula. Next base: position 41,814,508 of record NC_134458.1, read on the forward strand.
ACTGGCTGATATTTTTTTGGTTGATACTAGAAATGAATTAAAAAAAGAAATGGTAAATTCATAACTGGGAGGAAATTCAATTTTAAAGTTAGCAAAAGTAAAAGAGAAGGTAAAGAAACAGAATAGAAAAAAAAATTTACATGTTAGTACAAAATATAATAGAAATTAAATGATTTTATTACTTATTAAAATTACAAAGGATAGACATAATTATAAGTACCAGGAGTTTGTGGACACTGAGCACAAGTTAGGAAGGCTTCCATGTAGAAAAGAAATTTGCCAACCAATATCTAACACATTTTCAAGGATTAGAAGTTAAAAATATCTGTATAGGTGAAGTTATTATGGGAGTAAAACATGACCAATAAGAAAGCCAGGGATAAAAGCAACACTCCTGTAACAAAGGACAATGAAGAAAATTAGATGGGTTGAAGGTATGAAATTAAAAGGTTTTAATTCAAATAGAAGAAAAGAAAAATTTAAGAGAATTTTATAAAAATACTTGTACAAACTAGTGGGACATCTATTAAGACCCCCATTGTTAGTAAATCTTATTACAGAAGGAACAGTAGCAGGGATAAAATATATAAAGAAAACCTAACTTTTTTATAAAATGGATAATTGATAATATACTGCAATACACAATATATCATGATGTTCGATTAGCCTAAAATTGGTAAAAAAAAGAAATTGAACAAACTAGTCAAATGATAGATGAAAAAATAAATTAAGCATTATTACTGATCATCTATGTGATAAATATATATTTATATATCCCTTTTTTTAGGTTAAAAGACAATGTATTCTTTTAAACTAAGAAAAAATAATTACAGTATACCTAATTGTTCACATTTCTGGTGATCAGGAATTTAACTTTGAATTATGGACAAGTAGACGTGTAAATTATAAGTTTTTTTAAGACTGAAGAAGTCCATTTTTTATTGTTTTCTGAAAATAACAAACTTAGAATTTGTAACATTAAAATTGGAGTATCAGGACTGATATAGAAAAAAGTATATAGTATAAAACGTAGTACAGAAAATATTATTTTTAGGTAGTACCTGAATGAAATCAATAATATAGTATTGAATGAATCTGATCTTAAATTGCAAATAGTATAGCATCTGGAGACAAGAAATGTGTGCAAAGAACATAGTTAACAAAGTCAAAAACATGCCATAATGCCAATAAAAATACTAAACCTGTTATTCATGTGTACTTATGTTACTATGTGTAATGTATGTTATGTTCTGTACATTGTTTTTAAATTTAGTATGGATGAAAATGTTATATGTCAGAGTAATGTTTTTAATATGCCTATAAGGTCAGAATTTGTTTTTTTTGCCAATGAAATGTTTTAATAATATTCTGCGGCAATACTGAAATATGAGTAATCAGGTATGGAATAAAGCAAAAGAACCATAATGACGTTTTTTTTAACTTTTAATACTTTATACGGGAATAGCGCTGATGATTGTTCATTTAAAATGTACATCATTTTAAAATTAATAAAAATAAAATATTATCATATATATATATATATATATATACACACACACACACACCTTTTTTTTGGTAAAATTTAACAGTTAATTATAATTTAATATTTGCCTCAATGGTATTAGGTTGGCAAGCCTGCTAATCTCCTATTGTAATTCGTTCTAACAGTTGGTATCCAGCTTCCCTTAATTTGTGTATTATAAGTAACAGAAATAAACTATTTGAGCCAACGCGACCAGTTATGTTACACTATTGTGAGAGATTTTCTTAAAAATTTAGACCACTTTTAGTATAGAATTTACTTGTAAAACGGTATCTTTCTCCGGGAAACCCAAAAAAACTTGAAGAATAAAGTAAAAATATATTTTGAAGAACACAACATTACTGTAATTGATGTTCATCAACCAGAGGAGCGAGATGTGGAAGTTAGAAGGAAACGTAAACACTGTCACCTCTGCCCGAGCACTAAGGACAATATATATAACATTATTTGTGTAAAATGTGAACACCATATATGTAAAAATCATACTTCTTTTATTTATAAAGATTGTGAACAATGTCAGTGTTGGAAATAAAGAATTTCTAACTTTGAAATGATAAATTTAAGAAAAAATGTATACAAATTTACTGTTCAGGATATCAATTTGATATCCAGGCAAATTGTGCATTGTTTACTTGTAGATGTTCGAGTCAGTTCAAATATTTTAATTTGAAAACATATTTACAGATGTGTTGTTAGTTTTTCTTCAATAATGAATCAGGAATAATTATATTTTTACGCCAGCAAACCTCAACCAAAATGAAGATCTTTATTTTTTACAAGTTTTTGTAATTCAATTTTTCTTTGACTATTCTGTTATAAAGAAGGAGATATTTTTTTTTATTTGAATAAAAAATAAGTTTATTTTTCAAATATATGCATTCATTTCTTTTTAATTCCAATAATGTATTATTATTTAATTTAGGAATGTTCGGGTCATAGTGAGCCAATGTGACTAGTAATGCTATAAAAAGAGCGTGGACCAGTTAAGGGTTAATACATACATATTTTTTTTTTAATTTCTGCAGAAATTTAACTACGCTGGAGGCTGTATGACAAATTTGAATAGTTCAATCCAGTAGAACAGTTGAAATTGAATAAAGCTCATTTTACTTAATTTTCAACCTTCTTTTATAACCACTTTAACATTTATTTTTATCAAAAAAAGAATTCTTTATTGTGCTGTTAAGTAATGATTTTGTAAAAGTTTTTTGCAGTTTAAAAATATTATCTGTTTTTCTTTGCACAGCACATTTGAATTATAAATTTCTGGATAATCAGTATAACTTTTCAACAGTTCATAGTTAGAAGGTTTAAAATTCTTAAATATTTGTTCATAGTAAAATAAAAATACTCATCTCTATAGTTTATGCATCTTGGCATATACTTTGATTTTTACATTAATATTTTTCTATTTAATTTTTTTAATGGCATATTGATCTATCTGTATTAACAAAAAGTGTGTTTATATCAAATTATTTTTATACACATCAAATTATTAAATTTAGTATTTTGTTCTACTTAAATGGTTTTGCTGGGTTTTTACCAGGTGTGTAAATATGAAACTGGAATTTGCCCATAGATGGCCTTAGCTATCAATTTAGTTACTGTCAAACTGCATCATTAGCGCCATTTTCTTTCTTTGACAGCTGACAAAGATTTTTAACTCATAACAATACAAGTTTCATACAACAGCATAGTTGTAATTAGCGCTGAACATGTCGAGTTTTGTACCTACAAACTATGATTTGTGGACAGCATTGATTTTCTGTTACCATTTAAAGAAACCTGCTGCAGAATCTCATCGAATGCTTGTCGAAGCTTACGGTGAGCATGCTTTTGGTAAATCAGTGCTTTGAGTGGTTTAAAAAATTCAAAGGTGGCAATTTTGATGTGAGAAATGAAGAATGTGGAAGAGACCACCAAAAAAGTTTGAAGACAGCAAACTGCAAGCATTGTTGAATGAGGATGACGCTCAAATGCAAAAATAACTCTCGGATCAAATAAATTTAATATGAGAAGCAATGGGTTCCACACAAACTGAATAAAAGATAGCAAGAAAACCGAAAAACCACTTGCGAAATGCTACTCGCCAGGTACAAAAGAAAGTCATTTCTCCATCGAATTGTGAAAGTGGATATATTTCAAGAATCATAAGCGTAAAAGATATTGAGATTTGGTAACTCCAGGTGAACCATCGACATCGATTTCAAAGTCAAATCACTATGGAAAGAAGACAACGCTCTGTGTTTAGTGGGATCAGAAGGGTGTGATCTATTATGAGCTGGTAAAACCGTTAATACTGAACACTACCGACAACAAATGATCGATTTCAATCAAGCATTGCGTGAAAAACGACCAGAATATCAAAAAAGGCAACACAAAGTGATTTTGCTTCATGATAGTGCACCATCACACACAGCAAGACTGGTCAAGGAAACAATTGAGGCGTTCAGTTGGGAAATACTTTCGCATGCGGCTTACTCACCAGACTTGGCTCCGTCCAACTACTATCTATTTCCATCAATGGGGCATGCACTTGCTGATCAATGCTTCACTTCTTATGAAAATGTACAAAAATGGCTCAATGACTGGTTTGCCTCAAGAGAGCAACAGTTTTTTTGGCGTGGCATTTATAAATTGTCAGACAGATGGGAAAAATGAATAGCTTGCAGTGGACAATAATTTGAATAAAATATTTTTTTCATTTTCATACAATAAACGTGTATTTTCTATATAAAAATTCCAGTTCCATATTTACACACCTGGTATATGAGGTATGTTTTTTATAGTAAGATCAGTTCTGAAAAATATCAACAAACCTTAAGACTAATGTGTAAAAAGTTTATTTACTACTTTTCTATATAGCTGCCTCAACTTCAACACATTTTTCATAGTGTTTCACTAGCTTCTTCATTCTCTCTTCAAGAGATTCCACTGCCAGAGACTTAAACCGCCCAGTAATGCCATTTTTCAATTTGTCATAATAAAATTTCTTCAATTTGTCATTATCAAACTTTTATGATGCAAGCCATAGTTTAAGGTGAAGAAAAAGAAAATAATCACTGGGAGCTAAGTCAAAGTAATAGAGTGGATGATTGAAGAGCTTTCAACAATTTTTTTCAATTTCCTCACTACCTGATTTGCAGTGTGTGGTCAGGCACTGTCATAAAAAAGAAAATCCCACAGGTTAGCACCCACATTGTATGATTTTAATAGCTCTTCTAGAAATTTTTAATATTTTGCAATATGTATTGGGATTCACAGTAATTCTGTGATCACTAAATTCGACAAACAAAAGTTATCACCTACATTTTCATAATGCTGCAAAAATTCATGTGCTGCTGCAAGACATTTTTCCCTATGTGAAAGACGGTTACCCATCTGGTACTCAATTTTTCAATCAAAACTTTGTAAATCAAAGATAGTAAAACATAAAAAACAATCGTGATATGGTGAAGTACCAGTTTTCTCAAATTTTTTCACTCAAATCATCCGTAATCACAGACAGCCAGCTGCTACATTCTTCATCATGAATACTTGTTTGCCTTTCTCAAAAAGAACAGTACCACCGTCTAACTTGGCATAACTCATAACATTTGGTCTCATAAACATCACAAATCTGCTTCTGAATTACAGCTGCAAAATTGTTTTTTGCCATCAAAAATCATATTACTCCTCATGAAATGACTAACTATAATAGCTGACAATTGATTGAAATAATGGAGCTAAGCAAGTACCATCTATTTACATCACATATATAGGTGGCAATTTCAAAATTGACTTTACTTTAAATAAAAATACTCCTCATGTGTGTGTATGTGTTATGAAAAGTAAACAATTTCCACTACCAGTTTATGTAAAAAATTTTAAATAAGGAACAAAACAAATATAAGGAATATAATCTGGAAATATGCAAGTCAATAGCTAAAGAAATAAGAAGTAGGAAAGGGATTACAAAATCTAGGTAAACAGAAAAATTTTAACAATACACATCATAAAATAAAAAGCAATGTTAACACATTTACACCTTAGAAGAAACTGCAGTTAAATACTGGAAAAGCTCACTGTTTCACCAGTCTTAATCAAAGAAATCATAGAATTTTCACAACATTTTTCTATATTATTATTTATAAATGACTTTATATAGTATTTAGAAAAAGATGTTAACTTTTGATTTAATCCTTTTAATGATCTGATTTAAAACAAATTTAATTTAAAACACTTTTTTAAATTTATATAATAAATAATGATATACATTTAACTAATCTACAATGTTAAAAAACAACAGTCTATACCTGCAACTTTTTATTGAGCTCAGTACAGTAACGATATAACATAGCCAGATTAAGTGGTCCAAAATCAGAGTAAAAATTTTCATAAATCAGCTCATCATCAACTGAAAAATAATGAGTATTTGCTGTAGATGTTGGTTTTGTTCGTGTACGAAGTGTAACAAAATAGAGACGATCTGAAATAGAAGAGAAAAAATCAATATAACATTAATCCCATTTATAATTCTTAAATATTTCATACAAAAAGGAAAAAAAAAATTAGCTTATAAAATAGAATGCTGTCAGCATGGTTATAAAAATCACTCTATCACGCAAAAACACCTAAAAGGAAAAATAAAGTTAACACTTTGCTTTAATTTTTCTGAACTTTGAAACTGAGACTATATTCTTAATTAAACCGATACTCTGGCTTTATTCTGTATACATAAACCAACTTTTCTAAAGGTTAAGTGAATAAATGCAAAAAGTATAAGTTATTTACAGATTATTTTAAATAAAATGGACTTACAAATTTTATTTGATATAAGCTATTAAAACTGTTCGATGTTTACAATAGGGTAATGATTTTGCAATGTTTCATTTACAAGAATACTGATAATAAGTACTGATATAGGCTAATATTTAGACAAATCTATTTAATATAATTCCACTATATCTGCTAATTGCATCTATATTAATTGAAGAAATCTATAAATGCTTTGAAATTTTTTAATTTTTTTATCCTCAGGTATGTACAAGCAATCTTTCTGAACAGATAATAAAAAATGTTAACAGTATATGGAAAACTTGGTTTTAACCTAAATGAGCAAAATATAACCTGATGGTGTTTGCCATATAATATTTTTTTTTACTTTATGATTTCTACATCATATGTTTTTAATGTTGAGAATAAGACAGTATAAAAATTGAAAATTTCTAGTTATAATGTAATTTTACATAATACCAATTTATATTAGTAAAATAATAATATAATTACATGACTTCAGAGCGAGATAATAAGACATGCATTTATATTAGTAAAATAATAATATAATTACATGACTTCAGAGCGAGATAATAAGACATGCATTGGTATTGTGGAGACATCACAATCAAAATTCTCATTATCACTTGTCACTCAGAAGCTAACATCAAATCCATATTTTGTGCAATAAACAAAATTAATATACTTGCATATTAGAAACAATAATACGATGACATTTAGTCATCGAGTATACGACTAAAATAAGCATGTTCTTAACACATTTGGTTTATAGTCTTAACAAAGTTTACAAAAAAAACTGTTGATCATATTCTGTTGTACTATTGTATTATTCAAAAGAAATGTAGGGTTTAAAATTTCATCATCATAGCTATAAAAGCTAAGCGGAAACATAATCATATATGTTCTAAAAGTTAAATGAAGTAAAACTAAATGTCTAAATTCTGATAGATCTGTATGATGTTCTGGACCCTCTCAGAAACTTAGTGCAACTTTATGATGTAAATAGCAGCATTCCTTGTCTAAGTAACAAGTGTACCTATAACTTGTTATAATCCTAAATAATCAGGCCAGGATACATAATTAATTAGAATTCAATAATACAGTGATGGCTGGGAGACAGTATTGAAGAGCCATTAGTGTTAAAATATAACCGGTCAGAGCAGGCTGTGATTTGAATCGTCTACCTCCTACATGGGGAAACACGTACTACTAACTATATGTTGCACTCTGAAACATATAAATTCTGATGAGATTGGCTGATATATCTCTGATTAAACTGATCCATGTCCCTTCAGATTCCAAAAGATCGTCCAAGTCCTGAATCAGTGAAAGTGTTAGAAGCTTTCAAGCAAAAATCTATCTGAGGTACAAACACAACACAAACAATTTTTGTTACATTTCCTTAATAAACTGAAAAATATTTAGAACAGAACACTTTTGTTTATCACAGAAATGTTGTATAGTGAAAAAAGGCTATTTCTAATAAATCTGCAGTTACGTTTTTTTACAAGAATTTATAATATACAATGAATAACAAGAGATAAAAAAATTATTCTGTCACCATACATCAGACCAATTTAATTTAATAGTCACTGCATTAGTAATTAAGAAAATAACAGCAAAGGGATTCATTGTCATATGAATCAATAATGTAGGAATGTAATATAAACAACTTAAAATACACATAGAACAAGACAATTAAGGGCAGAAAACTTTTATTCCTTTTTTTTTTTTTCAATAAGCAAGATAACTTTTTAGATTTTAGAATATAGCTGCATATACAGAAAATAATTCATTTTGTCTTAAATATAACACAATACTATTATGTAATAGTAATCAAGTATGTCAAACTGTATAAATCTGAGTTTGTATAAGGCAGTTATAAATTTGCACTATCACAAAAATGTCTAAAAGAAATTAAGTTTTCAATTTTTAAAAACTCAGATCTTTCACTTTTTAGTTTATCTCAGTTCAAATGTAATAAGTCTTTATAATTATTATTTTTATAAAATCAAAATAATAGGCTTTATCTGAAGTACTAAGTAGTTATAAGGTTTATCTACCTTATCTATCATGCACTATGTTGATACAAACTTCCAAACAGTTGACTAAGGAGAAAAGATTTATAAAACAGATGCATCAACTTAGAGGAAGAAATTGCTTCAAAGTTATGAGTCCTAGAAAAAACAATCTTTTAAGCTCTAGCTGAATTTCTCTTGTAATTAAGTTTCTCATAATTTCTTTTTTCAAGTTTTTCTTTCCTGAATATTATGTAGTATTGATATTATCTACTGAAAAATACCTCAGCTATTTCATATCTTAACTTAAAATAAAATATTAACACCATATATATAAAAGAACGAATGTGTATGTGTGTTAGGAGTCTATTATCTTATATCTCTGGAACGAGTAAATGCATAATAATGAAATCTGGTATGGTACTTGTATATATAAGAGCTTAATGCAATTAGATTTTTATGAAAACTGACCAAAGTGGGGTAGTTCTCCTTTAACTTATGGGGTTAAATAAAAGTAAAGTTAAAGGGGTTATGTAAAGTTTTTCAACCATACTTCCTGGCTTTTTAATGATTAACTAATGTGTAGAAATAAATTATTATGGGGAACACCATCTTTTTGGTTCAGACAACATAAAAATTACAATAACCACATAATTATATATTTTAATGTACAGACTAAACCTTTTCTTGACATTACACATGACTTATTTCAAACATTTTTTTGGTTCTTATCACAAAGTGTTTTTCCATTCCAGTGGGTTCAAACAGTAAGTAGTAATCAATTTACATGTTAGCTATGTATTATTTACTTAAATGTCATTCTATTTTAAAATTAGTGAAACAATTATTATGATTTGATAATTGTTATCTCTATTGACAGCAACGGTTATCTCAACTGATATATTTTAAATACTTCTTGTTTTTATTCTAGTTAGTATTTCTCTTCAATTAGATTGGTTCTGAGTTTTGTGCTTCTAATTTATATTGTGTGAAATGAAAATTTGGCAATTACCACAAATATGGAACAGAACACCGTGCCGTTTATTGAGGCCGGGGTTCTACCAAAATATTCCCTATGTCCAAAAGGTCAAAGGACAAATGTAATAAGTCTTCATAATTATTATTTTTATAAAATCAAAGTAATACGCTTTATCTGAAGTACTAAGTAGTTATAAGGTTTATCTACCTTATCACGTTTATCCTTACATGACATTGTCTGTAAATGCTAGAGTGAGATGGAGACAACAAAGTTAAGTTGCAATGGATAAGTTAGTTGCAAGTTAAGGATTACAGTAGGAGACTAGCAGGTGGTTTGATTAAAACATTAGTTTAAACAATGATTGTATGTGGTGGGCAGATAAACGATAAGTACCCATTTTTCTTTTTAATTAAAAAAACTGCATACAAGTACACATCTTTTTTAAGCTCGTTTCCTACACTGCACATATTTGTTACAATTGTATTTCTAATTTTAGTGATTTGAATAATAATTCTCCAACTCAAAAGACAAACATCATTAAGGGTAAATAAAATTCTAAAGTGACATACTAGGAATAATTTCATATCTAGAAGACAGTCATCAGACATAATAAAATAAAATTCATGAAAAAAATTAATAACATCAGTGATAACAAACTATCATTTTTTAAGTGAATGAGGGTACCAATTAAATCAAGAATGTAAAAGAATTAATAATGAAGTGAATAAAATATTATAGGTGTTTGAAAGATAATATACTGACAGAAGAACCAAGTTAAAAAAAGAGAGGAAATCTATGACAAATGTATTTAATAAAAAATGTAACACTGAAATGAAATGGGATTAAATACAAACAGATATCTCATGAAGTGTTTGTTATAATCAGAGGCTACATTGCTTTACAAGTATGAAGCACTGATATTACAAAAGGCAGAAAAACACAGGTATTGAAAGAACAATTAATTGTTGCCTAATACATTAAAAAAGAGATCGGAAAACAAAACGTACTGAACTGTTTAGGTCAAGGGCTGAGGATAGGAATAATAAACCAGAAATGAAAGAATCAATAGAAGAAAATATACAAAGATGTCAAAAGTTAACGCATTGCAGATGACTACAGAAATCAATAAAACTGAAAATAAGGCATGTTATACAATAGAATACATTCCTGGTGACAAGGATTTAGAGCAGTACAGTGTACTGCTTTACAGTACAGATGTACTGAAATGAACCAGATTCAAGTAAAGACAAGGAGTACAATGTACATGAATACTGAAATTTAAAAATAGACCATCACTAAATGCTATTAAATTACACCAGTGTTACAGGCACATCATATCCATGATGTGCCTGTAACACATCCAATGATTTTATTTATTGTTTTATTTTAATCAACTATAACTATGTGTTTCAAGCTAAAATGCATATTTATGTATACAACTCATGTAATATGAAGTAATGGACTTTTAAATAAATACATAACAAATTACGGAACTGTGTGTTATTAGAGGCATTAAATCAGATGTCTGCATGCCTACACACAATAATGTACTGTAAGTAAGAGTGTCTCCTTGTTTGTTTGCATCAATTATTTATTTGTTCATTTCTAATACTACAATCCAAGCTGTCTGGTACCATAAATTGCATTAATAAAAAAAGTACACTACTGTACATGTTGCAATAAGTAATACTTTTTTTAATTAAAAATAACTAAACAATCAGGTCACTCAGTAATTAAATATAATTACAAGAACATTTTACTACCACAAATTATATTAATAAAAAAATGTAATGTACATAACGTAATAAAACTTAATTCTCTTAATAATACAATCAGGTCGATCAGTAATTAAATATAATTACTAGTAGATTTTATTACAAATTGTAAGTGTAAATGTTTAGTTTTTAATGCTATTAAAAACTTTATAAAACAAATTATTTGTAATTAAATATGTAATAATATATTTAAAAAAGTCTACCAAATCATTGCTTTTGTAATCTAATTGGTCAAGAAATATTTTTAAATACATTTCTTAGTTAATTTGAATAAAATAACACATTTTTCTGATGTTATAAAGATTCAACATTCTTTGAATCACTATCTGGAAGGTTCTGAGATGAATTTCCCAGTCTGCCTAAACATTTTTTCATACACTACAAAAACTTCATCCAAAAAAGTGCAGGATTGCAAATGGACATCTGCTTATATCTATAAAAATATGAAGGTCTTTTAAAATCAGACCAACAAGTAATACCTATGTTATTAATTATCCTGTAATAATGTGAACTTAGAGGGCTACAGGTATATGAAATTCATCAATTAGTCAAACTATTACAATGAAATAATGAAAATATATTACATCAGTAGTTTGGATTTATTTCTCTACAAAGAAACGAAAATTGCAAGAAGAGTAAACAGGGAAATGTAGAAATGTATTGCTGTTGCTTTCTTGTGTACAAAGTCAACAGACTAGGCCAGAATGATCACATTTTAATGTTATAAGCACCGTGGTACAGTCTTCCTTCTAGTTATGATTCTGTTACTGAGTACACAAACAAGAATGCAGTTGACTACACGCTCCAAATTGACAAAGTATTTAAGACTTCATGTAAATAAATCAATCTAAAACGCCATTTACCAAATAAAGAAGTTCATCACAATGTACTGAACACAAGTTTTAAATACTTTTATAAACTAAACCTCCCTTTAGAAGGATGAAACCTTATCATACTGTTGAGGAAGCTCATACATCATCTACGTGAAACAGATAGTTGTACCATACATGCTACTTAACAGCTGAGTATTTGTAGAAGTGTAAACTAAAATTGATGCCTGAAAGTGGCCTTTAAGAGAACAATAGTACTGAACAATAGCATTTTCAAGAGTTGCTGAGGGTGCTAAATGAATAATGGCTATTACAGATTGAAGAAAGGAAACTTGAGGATTATGCAGCTGAAAGGAATAAAAAAAAAAACTAAACCTATAATTTCTAAAGAAATGTTTTCATCATCATTTCTGTTATTTTTTTATGCAATTGTGTCATCTTAGGTACAATAAATATGAGGGTAAGTCAATTACTATCCGCAATTTAGTTATATTTTTGTTTATATTGGTAGTACTGTTGTGTTGTGTAGATGACACATGCATGGTTTAATTGTTGTTATGTCTGTGCAGGTTTGATGCTGCTAGGCATTCCATTATCACTGACCTGCCGTTAACCATGGCTGCTCCGCTTTCTGTTTGCACCAAAGAAGTGGTCGGAAGGTGTATCAGGGGCCAAAATTCATCGAAGACTTTCAGTTCAGTAAGGGAACAGTGTGTTGCCGCAACCGAGTGTGAACGAATGGATTGAAAAATTCAAAAATGGTTGCACAAGTTTTTCACATGATGAAGGAGCCAACTACCATATACCGTCACAAACGAGGAAAACATTAAGCATGCACGTGACATGGTTTTCTTAGACAGACAAGTAACTATTAATAAAGTGGCACATCGTCTGTAAATTAGTCATGGTTCTGCCTATGAAATCATCCACAATAGACTTGGGTTTCATAAACTCTATGCAAGATGGGTACCAAAACAACTCACACAGTTTCATAAACAAATGCGCTTGGACATCTGCCAAAAACATTTGGATCACTATGGTAACAAATGGGACATCTTCTTAGACAGAATCATCACTGGTGATGAAACACAGATCCATCATTACGAGCCGGAGAGTAAATGACAGAGTATGGAATGGAAACATCCAAATTCACCCTGCAAAAAAAAGTTCAAGACCCAACCATCTGCAGGAAAACTGATGCTTACGGTTTTTTGGGACTCACAAGGCCCAGTACTGGAACATTATGAGAAAAGGGGCACAACAATAAACAGTGAGATGCTTACTGCCAAGCTGAAGCCTGCAATTCGAAGCAAACGCCAAGGACTACTGTTGAAAGGTGTTGTGTTGTTGCACAATGACCGTCCAAATACTTCTCCCCACACTACTGAAACTCTCCAGAAACTCAACTTTGAAGTACTGGCTCATCCTCTGTATAGTCCTGATCTTGCCCCTTCTGACTACCACTTGTTTGGTCCACTCAAAGAGGGATTAAAGGGCCGTCAATTTACCTTGGACAAAACAGTGAAAGAAGTGGTGCATTCCTGGCTCGCAGCTCAACCGAAAAACTTCTTTTATGAGGGCATCAGGAAGCTTGTGCAACGATGGACCAAGTGCATTGATATGCAAGGGGACTATGTTGAAAAATGATGTACATGTAAGTTTCCTATTTGTTATGCAATAAAATTTATAACTACATTGTGGATAATAATTGACTTACCCTCGTAGTTCCTCACCAGCACTTCCAAGATGTGGACTACTAATGGATGTCATAAGAAAATCTATGGACCATGAGATTTTTTGAGTCAAGAGTTAAATAAATAAAAGTTCTAGAATACAGTATTTACAGGTGAAAATGGCTAAATCAAGATGAATGACGAACAGGATTTTTGGTCAATGAATTATAAAATAATTCACTAGAAATTGGATAATGGTAATGAAAGAGTAGGAGTAACAATATTATAAAGATAGAGCAGTTGATGTTGTGAAGTGTAAAATTATTTTGATAGAATAGTTTAAAAATTCATATCAGTTGAAATATGAGATTTATTTTTTTAATAGACATAAAAGACATCAAATAAAAGAAGACTTAGTCAAGCATGTACAAGATAATAAGAATAATAACAGGAGAGTGGAATGCATAATAGAGAAAGGAAAAACAGATGGGAAATATAACCTAGGTTAGAGAAATGAGAAAGTAGGCTGTCAGATTTTATACACCCTTATAAAAGAAGAAAGTAAATGAGTGAGGCCACAGATATGGGGCAGTATCATATAGAATTCACAAAAGTTATGCAAAAATTGTGAAATCAAATAATGGACTACAAAACATCCAGGAGTTGATATGGGCAAACGGAAAGGATTCCACTCAATCAGTTTCTTATGGAGTTGAAATTGTTTTTCCTGTAAACACTAATATAGAATCAGATTATTCAATAAAGTGCACAGTTATAAACAATAGTACTACTGTTGTTATTGTGTAGCTTATCAGAACGTTCTTTATATTAATACTTAAAAACAAATTATTTTGGCATTAGTTCTATATCTATAAAAAAAATTTCTGTAATGACTAAGTGATTGATTATATTAACTGCTACAACATTACATTTAATAAAACTGCTTATGGGTGACTTTGGTTTCAGATATGATTGATCAGTCATTAAAAGTAAAAATATAAAACAAATTTTATTTAATTAAGAGATCTCACAAGTCAAGTTTATAAGTCATTATAAGAAAACATTTCTAGATTTACGATCTTCAGTAATATTTGTTTCTTGTTCAAAATTATTTGATGAAGTAAAACAAACTGAATTTTTAAAAACTATTTCTTTCATGTACACACAAACTATTTCATAAATTCCATACTAATACTACCTTCACATACAAATGTGAATGTTTGTAATTATGTATCAATGCTTGCTTAACTAAAACTATGGAAACACCACGCCAATTTGAATGATTCTTTTATAATGTTGTTACTGAAATCTGAGGATGATTTTTGGGTGTGTTTGTCTATATAACTCCACTTCTACCCAAATTTTTAAACATCATTTTTCTACTTTATGATCTGCAAGAGACAGCTATATGGTTACCACGTGTAAAGTTTAGAAAAGAATTAATTTTATTTTAGTATTTCATTTCTCAAAATTGGGTATACTGATCTTGATATATCACAGTTCTGTAAGAGCTATCAAATAAAAATGTTTATTGTACCAATATTTTCTTATGTATGCAACTCACAAGTTTTTGTAATAAACACTATCAATGTATATTATAGTATAAATTATAAACCTAAATAATTACTAAACTTTTGAATTGCAGTGTAAGCATCACCCATAAAGAACTTCCCACATTTTCTAAACTAATGAATGATTCCCACGCATTCAATTTTTGAAAAGCCTGTGCTGTGTGAGATGATTAATATTGTCAAACATCATGTGGGTTTTTATCAATTTTGAGGACATGATAATTGATAAATATAGTCAAGGAAGTTGAGTAATTTGTATAGTGTACATATTCTATAAAGAATTGTAATTTAAGCATAATTTGATGACTGTGAGGAATATATGACATTGTATACATAAAAACAACTGTTTGTAATCAATATGGTAATCAAGTATCATATTGGGTAATACATTTTTTTTCATGGTATAATATAAACATGTATTTTCAAAACTATCAAATAACAGATAACCCATTAGTTTTTCATAAATTTGTTTTTATGAAAAACATTTATTGATTAGTTTTGTTTTATTGATTAAAAAAGTTCTTACCGCATGTTTCCATGCCAATTAATAAATATTATAATTAAGGCATCTAAGTTTTATATTTTTTTCTACTTTTAGAGAAAATAGTATAATTTTTTGATTAAGCAACATATAAAAATGTATCATCACAATAATTAGGTACATAAATAAAGCATATACAAGAAAATCGTTTACACAAAATAAAAAAAGCATTATCACTGCGGATTCAGAAATCACATTAATGGCTCCAATTAAATGAAAATAACATGATTATGTTTTTACTGATTTAGCAAAAAAAAAAAAAAAAGAACTAAATTATGTACAACAGGCTTAAGAAGTAAATAAACAAATTTAATAAAACAACAAACGTATGAAATTTGAAATAAAACGAAAATCTACAGAAATTTAATAAAATTCTACAAATAGGCAAAATCGTACTGTCAGAATATCAGCTTCTAACATGGCTAAAAGAGTGCCACTACTTTTCTAAACCTAAGTAAATTATGAAATAATTCCAGTGTTTGAATAAGCCATATTTGAAATACAAATAAAGCTTCTTAACAGATAAAATTTATATATTTCCCTCACCTTTAAACATTACCTATCTATCTATATTACCCTATATCTATCCTCAACAATGTACCCCCATTTTTATAATAAAAACATTAATACCTTAATTTACTAAACGGCTAGCACAAGTGTTCCGCAAAGATAACAAAACTTCTATCAGATGTAACCTTTAAAAGGTTTACTGAAAAAAATAACCAAAATCTGTTTAAGTACGACTTGGGAGGTTTAAAGTAACGTTTTATTCGGAATGCGTTACAAAAATGGATCATGTTACAGTTAATAAAAACATAGCGTTTAAACAAGTAATATCATAAGTACAGAGTAAACAGTACAATTAACCTATTATCAATTCAATGTTAGTGATTTTTAATTTAACAATAAGATTCAAGTACATTATATTAGATGTTATTTCATTGAGAATATTTTTAAAAATTATACATATTCATCACAACAAATCATTTAAATAAAGTATACTTTTCGACAAATCGTATGCGTATTACTCTTAATACACTATCATTAAAACTTCATGTTATACGATTTTATTACAAAAACAACTACCTTTAATAAATTCCGAAGCGCAAACTAATACATCACTTTCTTCTTCCATTATTTCAATAAGTACTGGAAAAACACATTAAAATAAGAAAAATATCCAAATTACGATACGTAGTTAAAAACAACAACAAAAAATTTTAAAAATCCGTGAAAGTAAACATTGACGTGATTGAGCTCTTATTTTATAATGTCATACAGTAAACTGAAACGTTATATGAATGAAAACAACAAACAAACATTTCTCATCACTTTTATTTTAAAAATACTTTCAGTTACAGTATTTTTCAATCAACGAACTTCAAATAACCTACAGATCGTTCGATAGGCCAATGTTAGAGTCTGGTAGTCTACATAGGACAGAACACAAAAATTGTAGCACGACGCTCTGGGTCAAAACAACCTAAAAATAAATAAGCTAAAATACCTCCTAAGAATTTTTTACTAAACGCAGTGAAAATTATGTAAATAATGCAGCTTTCTGGCATTATATAAGTTATCACCTCATAAAAGTTTTCTTTTGATCGTACTAATTGTTTCTTAATCCAAATAAATTTAACAGAAACAAAGCCATTTAGAAACATTTGTTGTTGTACATTGGTAATACTGAAGAGAAACCAATTTTGGTGGGGAAGAGAATGTTAGCCCGCCTACTATAATGTCTGAAAATGACCATTCTAAAAAAACAGTATCATAGCTCCTACTACAACGCTCACGCAAAATGTAGTCACATCTCCTTAGTCGTAAAATGTACGCCCAGTTACAATTATTAATCATTCACTTATGCTTGACTTGTGTTAGCAATGATAAATGAAATCTCTTTGGATTGCAAAGAGGCTCGTAAAGCAGTCGTTAGTCGCCTCGGAAACACGATTAGCTTGCACGTCTTTTAACCCAAATGTAGCGTCCTACATTTCAGATGCAACCGGTTGAACACGAATGCTTTGATATTAAAAACTTTTTTCTGTTTAAGCATGACAAGGTCTTTAGTCGCAATATCCCACCTTACAGTTATAAAACGAGGTAGGTTGTACGGGTAATGGAAGAGTTGGAGAAAATCAGTCTGCATGAATTTAATCTCTTCAAACGACTTTTTTTAGAAAATGAATAGACAAAGTAAGACTGAACGGATATAAAAATTTCTATATTCTACTCGTATCAAAAACCGGGAATTGCCTACTTAAACCTTGATATCAAAGATCAGAAGCGAGCTGAGGGCCTTCGATATGCAGTCATAGTTCACCAAAAATTTATGAAACTTCATTGAAAATATCTAAAATAATAGCAGACGCCTGCCGTATTTTCAGGTTAAAACAATAGTTGGTCAGTACAATGAAATCTGATATTCATTTTTATATAAATTTAAAACAATTCACTTTTAAATACGCGTGAGTGTGTCCTTCCAGAAGAACGTGTGAGTTGTATAGCTCCTTTGTCAGCAGTGTTGCAGATAGTACTGTTCTTAATGTTTCCATATAGAAGTGCTTGAAAAACATATTTAGCATCTATCCAACTAATTTGTTAGGTCTAGTTGTATTTATTCATTTAACACGCTGTTTTTATCAAGTTTAGTTTGCAAATTTCACATTTCTGAGGATTATTGAGCATGTTTTTACATTCAGATGTGTGGTGATGATATCTTTCTATGACATAATTTTCAAAATCTAATTTTTTGTAAATATTCTTTAATACTAAACAACTTGTTTTCAAATTAATGAAACTTTTTATTCCAAAGACCTTTCAGAGTTAATTAACGACTTCTCTTCAATAATATTATGGATGAATGTGTATCTAATCTGTCTTGTGTAGTATTATATATACATATGTCATTGGGTGCAACTTTGATTTTATTCTGAATTTTACATAGTGTGTTGTCTGTAAGTCTGGGTTTTTATTAATCAGTATCGAAACTTTTATTGTATCAAGCTCTTCAGTGTAATATATATAAGTGAAGAATCCTTTGTAAATCACCTAAGATGAAGAGTCAGGGCTGATCACCTCATTAAGACATATGTATAAAGACTTTAAGTAAAATGTAAATGACCTAAACTTAGCACAAAGACAGTAATAAAGTTATAAAAAGCTAAATAATGAGGTCATTGATAAGACTGTCCCATTTAGTTTTAGTTGAATAACGTGGTTGGTTTCCCCTGATTTCTTCTCTGGGGGCACTCCTTTGATTAGTAAACCATATAATGATATGATCAATCTTTAGAACAGTATCAAGCCTTTTCAGAGTAGCATTAATATTCTACTCATATCAAAAACCGGGAATTGCCTACTTAAACCTTGATATCAAAGATCAGAAGCGAGCTGAGGGCCTTCGATATGCAGTCATAGTTCACCAAAAATTTATGAAACTTCATTGAAAACTTAAGTGAAAAGTAGTTGAATACATTATGCATTCGAACTATCATCTTTTATCAAGCCAAGGACTAAATTAATGCTGTTTTAATGCTATATGCTTGTGAAAATAATACATTTAAATTCTTTGATGAGATATTGTGATTGTATTATAACCCACTAATGATATCACTATGCTCTTTCTTAATTGTCATTTCTAAGAGTCATCTAAAAATAAACGAAGACAAGTTTATGTATGTAGTGTAATAGTTTTAGGAATATTGAGAAGATTTGATGTTAATGGCAGTAGTGAAATATTTGGCTAATCATTAACTGAGAGAAATGTTGAGGCTTTCTGTGATAATTTGTCAGTTGTATTTCATTATGCATCATTGTTACAACAGAATTACGTTGGTTATGCCTTCATTTAAATCATAAATGGAAGCACTTTCTTGTGAAGTCACATTCTCACTGTGTAAATGAAAATATTTGATACAGCCTTAACTTGTACAAACAAGTGCCAGTTTTATCACAATTTATAAGACTTAACAGACATTAGTTTCATTATTTACTGATAAGTAATAACAGCAGAGTAGCTCAGTTTACTTTAATGAAGATGTAACACCTTACATGTTTTGCTGCAGTTTTAATTTTTTTATATTTAGATTAAGTAGTAAATAGCAGAAATTAATTAATTTTAGAAAAATAGGGGCCTTTGATAATTTTCTAGAATAGCCACAAAACCAAAATTCATATAAATTTTGTTTAACATACTCTCCTTTCAGCTTGATACACTATTTCAAATGATGTTACCAGTTTTTTGATATCAGAAAAATACAATCTGTTGAAACCTCCAAAAAAAAAGTTTGCTTCATCAATTAATTAATTGTATGATGGAAATATCTGTACAGCAAGCCAGTTTTTCATGTTTTGAAACAGGATAAAGTCACCCAATGTTAAATTTGGAGATTTTTTAGAATTAAATGTAATTTGTAATTTTGCTTATGAAATTGCTGTTAGTGAATTTTCATGATGAAATAGCACATATTCTTTGTCGAATTGGTTGTTTTTATTTGATTCTGTTTTGATTGTATTTGAACTGTTCAATCAATCTTATAAATGCTGCAAAATATTCTCCTGCAATGGTTTTCCTTCTTTTAAAGGAATAATTAATATTATGCGTTGAATTAATGTTATTTCTTATTAATAATATTCTGAGCAATTAATTAACACCAAGAGACTTATAGATGTTACTATTTACTTATTAGTGTATTAATAAGTACCTATAAATATATTATTATATATTTTAAGACTTATAAATGCATATACAGCATTTATTTTTTTTATTTTTGAAGTTTTAAGGGCATTGTCTATTGTGGTTAATCATTAGCCCTTTCCACATAAAAAAAGGAAAAAGGAAAATATTTCTTTCCCTTCCTATTAGAATATCAATGACATAGTAGATTAGTCTTGTCAGAATAGGTCATCCAAAAATAGGCTTGTTCAATGGGTATTAAAACCCCAAAAGAAACACAATTTTACAAGGTTGCAAAGGGTCCCTGTCACTTAAAATCATTTAAAACTAACACACTAAAAACACTTCAAAAAACTTATTAAAACACACAAACCATTTCCAACAAAATGTTGTCAAACCTTTCAAATGCTGCAATGTCACATGAATCTTTAGGCTTCTTCTCTATTCTGTCCTTCACCTTGGAACTGGTCAAAGGTTCATTCCTCAGATAAACTCTTTTGTTTTTATAGCTAATGTTTTCTTCACTCGTTTTGAGCAGTCTTCTCTGGTTGGATGATTTTCAAGTTTGTTGTTCACAATACTTTCAACCATACTTGCTAATGCCAGTCCTAGCTCTACAATCACATCCTTTGCTTTGAAAGAAGTTGCAGGAGTTGACGCAGCCTGTGGGTATGACGTTACCTTCGGCAATCTGTTTTTACTCACCTTTATCTGTTTAGTAACTCACCTTTTGAATTGTCTTAAACTCTCAGATTGCTACCTCCTCTTTATACATTGGTCAATTTCTAGATCTTGCTAAATGATTCCTCTGACAATTGACACAGACAGGTTATCTCTGCATGGATCATCAGAATGTAGCGGTTCACCACAAATATAGATGTTTACTTACTTGTGCAATGTGCAGTTGTGTGTCTAAACCTCTGACATCCAAAGCATCACAATGAAGTTGGGATGAACGGATGGACATCTAGCTCGTGAAAGGCAGCCTTTATCTTTTCTGGGCACTTTGGCTTGTTGTATGTCAATATATATGACATGAAGAGTAGAACTTCTCCATTTTGTCGGGTGTTCAATCGTCAACACACAATAACTTCTTGTTCATTCAGTTCCTCAATGATTTCTTCCTCTGTACAGTTTAGAAGGTTGCTGCACACAACTACCCAACTATTTAGAATCATCAGACATAATAAAATAAAAATTGTGAAAAACATTAATGACATCAGTGATCAGAAACTGTCATTTGTTAAGTGAATGAGAGTACTGGTTAAATCAAGAATGTAAAAGAAGAAGGAATAAAGTGAATGTTTACACCATTGCGTAAAGCAGTTTTAATTCAACTTGGTATTTAACTTTTTTCCTCTAAAATTTAACAGTATTTCGGTGTAATGAATATTTCAACTATAAATAAGAAATTTTTCATACACTGGGATTTATGTATTCCATTTGACATATATATTTATATATGCTCAGCTGATGTTTTCATTTATGCCTTCTGTACTGATTATTTCTTTAAGATATTTATTATTTCATGTGTTTATATCTTAAATGGTAATAAGAAGAACTTTTAATTAAAACAAAAGAAAATCATCTTTTGGATTGTTGTATTGTTTTCTTTTCACATATTTAAACCATGTTCTTCTCTTTACACTTCAATCTTATGTATAAGACACTACACAATGTAAAAACTCTCTTGTTACGTTCTCTCTAAAATTGTTAAGTCTTCTTGTTAAAAAATTATATGTTTCAATTAATTCTGAAGTATCTTATGTTATGTTTTAATACTCATGAATCTTTATTGTGTGAACTCTACTAATATTCTGTCATGTTATAATCCGTATGAATCTTTGTAATATTCTCTGTTATGTTATAATATGTGAATCTAAGTTGTATGTCAAAAATTCTTTAAATATTATGTTTGTGATTTTTCTTCTTTATAATTGTATGCTTCATTAAAATCAAAGGAATTCATGTCGACGTATATAATTTACGATTGTGAGATTACATTCGGTGCAAATTAACAGCAAAATATTAATGATTTTTCATCTTACAGTAATTGTCTGTTAAACTTTCTATTATGTTAGTTCAGATTACAATTCTGCGTAAGTGAATATTAAGATATTAATGTTTTTCATTGAACAATAATTCGTCTGTTAAATAATAAGGTAATCGTCCATTAAATAATAAGGTTATTATACTTTGTATCATTGTTATATACTTTGTGTAAGTTATTATTATTATTATATACTTTGTGTAAGTTATTATTATTATTATATACTTTGTGTATGTTATTATTATTATATGCTTTGTGTATCTCAAGGAAATATTAAAGGTAACAAATTTACCTATCCTGTAATTGTATAAATAGAACTGTTGTATATAAATTTATGATAATGCATTTTGCAGTTTTTATAAATATGGTTATATAATTCTCATTTCATTCTGTAAAAAATAAAGTCCAATATTCTTTTGGCAAATACGAGCTATGTATAATTTTATTTTATGTAACTTACCCCAACAGTGAATAAAATATTATAGGTGTTCGGAAGATAAAATGCTGACAGAAGAACGAAGTTAAAAAAGAGAGGAAA
Source organism: Lycorma delicatula (assembly GCF_047948215.1). NCBI lineage: Eukaryota > Metazoa > Arthropoda > Insecta > Hemiptera > Fulgoridae > Lycorma > Lycorma delicatula. The sequence continues at coordinate 41,837,480 of NC_134458.1, forward strand.
TCTATGACAAATGTATTTAACTAAAAATGTAACACTGAAATGAAATGGAATTAAATCCCACTATTTAGAGTCCCGAATGCTGAAACTTCAATGTCTAATAGTCCAGTCTTCTTTGCCTTCAACAGCTGTGATGATTGAAAATCGTTGACAATCGTTTCAACAAAGAAAATCGTTTCAACAAATAATTCTACTGCAGACTTCCTTACATCCTTTACCTGACCTCCAGCAGCTTCCGTGATGCCTCAGACTATCACGAAAATAATTATCTTGTTAAAATCTCCTTCACTCTGCTTGACAACCAGATACTTTGGTATCACTACATTTCCTTCTGGTCGAAACTTGGTTCGATCCATCTTCTCAATATTTGTGAATTCTTCACTCTTCCTCCTCTTCACCTGCGAAGTTAGAGGCTATCCAAGACGAGGGTTTTTACGTAGACTCTCGGCCACGATAGGTGTGGAAATAGACGCATCGATAGTCTATAATGTCACCAGTCAATATGTCATAAGGTGCGGGTGGACAGACGGTTTGGCGTGCCCTAGATCATACTTGTAGATCCTACCTAGATAGGATCCCCTCCAGTCAGCTGCCTCCCAAAAATTTAACACGGGTAGGAGAGTCAGTTACTGCCTGACCCGTGATACCGACATTCCAGGGCTCACATATAGCAGTAAGGGCTCCGAAATCCTTACCCACGGAACAATCCCAGCTAAGGGCGGAAGTGACTGACTCATGCTGAGCGGCGAAAGACTTCGGCAGAGCTAAGCTCACAGCAACCCACCCTCAACCCAGCTCCACAACCGCGAGGAGGGATGGGCACTCCTAGTCTGCACCTCATCAAGCGTCGGCAAAACAGATCACGGTCATGCCTCCCGCTTTCGCCGCAACAGCGACGGGACAAACACAAACCGAGGACAACTATAACACGCTCGGATAACTCGGGACCGCCAGTCCCTTACTCCACAGGGAACTTCTGAGTGAAACCATTTCCCGTTGGCCGATATAAGTGAAGGAACCAAAGTATCATGTCGTTACCCTCCACAGACGTGTGCATAGATCTAATCACACGGACATGGGATTGAAATTTATCCAGGGAATTATTATTTTTTATAATTTTTGAGGTTTTAGGGGCATCAACTATTGTGGTCATTAGCCCCTTTCTACATGAAAAAAATAAAATATTTCTTTCACATCCAGATAAAAAATAATAGCAACATAGAAGACTAGTGTTGTCAAAAGAAATCATCTAAAAAAGACTTGTCGAAGGATATAAAAACTGTAAATAAACAGAAAATGACAGGAGTGTAAAGGGTCATTACAATTCAAAACATTAAAACAACCACATTCAAAAACACTCAAAATACGTTAAATAAACAAAAACCATTTCTAATAAAATGTTTTCACAAAATATCAAAACTAAATTAAAACATTAAAATAATTATGTTAAATCATATAAGAACTAACTTCTTAAAATCTATTGCCTAGGTTTACCCTTTCTTTCTTCTTTTTTCCATCTTCCAGAAGGCCTTGATGTCGAATTTCAGGGTGTCAGAGGCCTCGGAGATGGGTTCTTCTGATCCTGCGCTGTAAATCACGAAGGATCTACTGCTGCCGGTATCGAATGATACCGGCTCTGATGGTGTGGCCAGCAGTACATCAGAGCCTAGACTCGATGCACTCTCCGCAAAAGCTTGTGGGGCAGCTGAAGTGCTCGCCCTCTCATTTAAAGGCCTCTGAGCATAAGGAGGCTCCATTGTTGGTTGTTCAGTCTTCTTTCTCTAGTAACTTTACTTCGGGCTTCTCAAGTCCCTTGGTGAGGATTTTCTGTATTTCAACTTTTACCGTTGATATATTGTTTTGACTTCTTCGGTGGTTTAGCTTCTGTTTCCTTCGCCTTTTTTGATTAGTAGAAGACTCATTTCTAGGTTGTGTCACAATCTTTGATTTGGAGACATCTTGTTTCTTTTGCATTGGTTTAGGATTACTTTTTCTAGATGATCAACTCTTCAATTTTTCATTAATGATACATTCGACTATACTAGGCAGAGCTGGTGCTAGTTGCGAGACTGCAACTTCTGGTGTAATGGGAACTGCAGAAGCTGCAGCAACCTGTGCAGAGGACACAGTTCTTGGAAGTCTGCCGACTACAATTTTCCTAGCTTCATAGTAGTTGACTTTTTGTACTGTCTTGACCTCTTTAACAATTACCTCTTGCTTATAGTTCGGGCAATTCCGTGATCTCGCCGAATGGTGCCTGCAACAATACGCAGACAAGGGTGGATCCCTGCATGGGTCGCCGATATCCTTACCCACGGGACAATCCCTGCCAAGGGTAAGTGACTGATTCACACTATGCGGCGCAAGACTTCGGCAGAACAAGCTCACAGCTGCCCACCCTCAATCCGCTCCACAACCGGGAAGAGGGATGAGCACTCCCCGTCCGCACTCCACCCATCATCAACAAAAACAGATCACGGTCATGCCTCCGCCCCCGCTGCAAACAGCGAAACCGAGAAGAACAATCGCAACCAGCTCGGAACCGCCAATCCTGTACTCCACAGGGCGCTCCTGAACAGAACCATTTCCCTGTTGGCCGACATAAGTGCAGGAACCGAAATACCATGTCGTTACTCACCACGGACGTGATCGTATGGACGTGGAGTTGGAATTTATCTGGGGCATCATTATTATTATTATAAAGAGAAAAAGAAAAAAGGAATTTTGGTAGTAAGACGATACCCCTGACATCCACGAGCGGGACTCTACCGGGCACCCATCTAACCCAAACCATCCACGATTGGAACGGTGGACAGTCATGGAAAATAAGAAGGTCAAAAAGAAGAAGAAGAGCTCTGAAGATAAAGAGACTGCAAAGGAGCAACAAAAACTTTTCAGAGGCAGCAGCAACAAGGAAAAGAGGAAGAATCGTAAAGAAGCGATTCTCATAAAAAAGATCGACGGGAGAACTTATGCCGAAACCCTCAGTCATATCCGGAAGGGGATGGAAAAGGAGAAGACTGAGGCGGAAGTAGCGGCAATAAGAAAGACCAGAGCGGGCGATGTTCTGATGTAGCTTGGGAGTGGCACCAGAGACAAACGGACCTTCAGTGCTGCCCTGAATACAGTACTCGGAGAACGAACCGTGGGAGGCCCTTGAGATCCGAGATTTGGATTGTATAATAGAGAAGGAAGAACTGGAAGTAGCACCAAGAAGATATCTCGGAGATGTAGGAAACTGCAGGTTTAGCGTTACCTATTTTAATGTCAGGGAGCAGAAGGCACCAGTAGTAGAAGTTGGCGAGAAGCCTACTGCCAGATTACCCAGTCAATCAAAGATAAGGATTAGCTGGATTTACTACCACATTAGGCCTAGGGTACAGGTCCCTCAATGTTTCAGGTGCCATGGGTATGGGTATCTGTCCCGTGGATGTATGGGCCCTGACAGGAGTCGGCTCTGCCGTAAGTGCGGGGCAGGGGATCACATGGCTAAGGAGTGTTCCGCCTCCATTGGTACATGCTCTGCCTAAAAAAAGGCATAAGTAACCTGCAGCTGGCCCACCCACCCGGAAAAAGTGAGTGTCAGAGCTTCCTGGAACAGCCCCGTCAGGGCTTCCTGGAACAGGCCAAGAGAAAGCTTTGTTAGGAAGTTCATCGTTCTTCAGTCCAATCTCAACAGGAGTCGGCTAGCCGATGATCTGCTGCTGCTGCAACAGCAGCAGATCATCTGCCACGATTTGGACCTCGTATCTCAGCAGAGCCCATTTTGGAGGCACGGCGCAGGCGAGGGAATCGTTTGGATTTACTGTGGTGGGGTGACAATTTTTAGTTGTTACCTTCCCACAATAACCCGATAGCGGATTTGGCCGGAAGGTTGACGTACTGAAGGATGTTGTTCTTGCTGCCGCCGCTGGATTGGTAATAGCTGGGACTTCAACTCCAGGGCGGTGTAGTAGATTATAGCGCGTATCGACTCGAGAGGGAAATACGTCCTGGAGATGGTGGCACGTACTGAACTCGTAGTCGTCAATATAGAGAACACGATGACGTTCCGCCGTCCAGGATATTCGGAGACCATTCCAGATATTTTCCTCGCCTCCAAAGAGCTGGTCACGCTCATCCAGGACTGGAGAACCTCGAAGACTACACCGGCAGCGATCCCCAGTACATCTCGTTTAGAATCCTGAAGGGTGCACGGGGCCCCACGGCTAGTGAAAATACAATGTCTTAGGAACATCACCGCCGAGGGCCGTAGCTGGCACTGAAGCCGTGGTTGCTTCGACCATGCAGCTGATCGCTTCTGCATGCGACGCCTCCATGCTCCACAGGAGCTGAGGCGACCCGTGTACTGGCGGAGACCAGAAATTGCGGGGTTGCGCCAAGAGTGTCTTCGGCTGAGATAAGCGGTGCAAGGTGCAAGAAATCGCACGAACATGAACGCCAGGT